>NC_092125.1:37397535-38022535 GCF_043159975.1 Macaca nemestrina
TAACATTTTATGGAACTGGCCTACTGTTTTTCAAAGTGGCTGCAACATTTTATGTTCCCCCCAGCCGTGTATGAGGGTTCCAGTTCTCCATATCTTCACCGACACTTATTGCCTGTTGTTTTGATTATGGCCATGCTAGTGGATATGAAGGGTGTCTCATTATGGTTTTTACTTCCATATCCCTGATGGCTAATGATGTTGGGTGTCTTTTCATGTGCTTATTGGCAATTTATCTTCTCTGACAAGATATTCAGATCCTTTGCCCATTTTAAAAGTAGGTTGTCTTTTGTTATTTGGATATAAGAAAATACCATATTACAAGTCCCTTATCAGATACATTATTTTCAAATTTTCTACTCTTCTGTTTTTCTTTTTCACTTAATGGTGTCCGTTGCAGCAAAAAAGGGGTTTTTTTTTTGTTGTTGTTGTTGTTTTCATTTTTTCTTTTTTAAGTAAAATCCAATAGATTTTTTTATTTGGTTGTTTGAGCTCTTGGTATCCCCTAATAAGCCATTGTCTGACCCAAAGTTACAAAGATTTACACCTGTGTTTTCACCTAAGCATTTTATAATTTTAACTCTTACATTTAGGTTTTGATCCATTTTGAGTTAATTTGTTATGGTGTGAGATAGGGTCCAACTTTATTCTTTTGCATGTGGACATTCAGCTGTATCAGGACTAGTTGTTGAAAGGATGATTCTTTCCCCATGAATTGTCTTGGCATGCTTATTGAAAATCAGCTGACATAAATGATTGGGTTTATTTCTGGACTTTCAATCCTATTCTCTATGTGTCTGTTCCTATACCAGTGTCACATTGTCTTGATTACTCTAGCTGTTTAATAAGTTTTGAAATCAGGAAATCTGAGTCTTCAAACTTTTTCTGTCATATAGTTTTATACTATTACTTTATACCCTATGAAGAGAATTTACAATGTTAAAATCTTTACTGTATCATAATGAACTTCTTAAGGTGTATTTCTTAAGGAAGTTTTCTTGGCCGGGCACGGTGGCTCAAGCCTGTAATTCCAGCACTTTGGGAGGCCGAGACGGGCGGATCACGAGGTCAAGAGATCGAGACCATCCTGGCTAACACAGTGAAACCCCGTCTCTACTAAAAAAAATACAAAAAACTAGCCCGGTGAGGTGGCGGGCGCCTGTAGTCCCAGATACTCGGGAGGCTGAGGCAGGAGAATGGCATAAACCCGGGAGGCGGAGCTTGCAGTGAGCTGAGATCCGGCCACTGCGCTCCAGCCTGGGGTCCGCGACAGAGCGAGACTCCGTCTCAAAAAAAAAAGTTTTCTTTTTCTACCCCTTTTTCTATTCCTATTCTAAAGCAACCTGTACTTACTATGCAGGTTGAATATGCCTTATTCAAAAGGCTTGGGACTGGAAGTATGCTTAGGATATAGTCCTCTCCTGCTGTCTGTATCTTCGACCTCTTTCTACTGGAGTGTTCTCATAAGCATTTAAACATATTAATGTACCTTCCATCTAAACAAAATTTAAGCATTATAAATTTTTTTAAACCCACAGTCCTCTCTAGTTACCACACTTGTTTTTCATCCCCTATGTAGACAAACATGTTTTGCCTTTGAAAATTATAAAAGTACTACATATGCAGGATTTTAAAATTCAAGTAGTTCTGAAAGTTATGGAAATAAGATATCCTTGCCTCTTCTAATCCAACTCCGTCATAAGCAGTTTCTTGTGTATCTTTCCGAGAAACTAAACACATACATGAGAACACAATACACATACCATTCAGCACCTTTCCATATGAGTACTTACAAACCTACCTCATTGCTTTAAACTCCGGCAGAGTATGGATATGCCATGCTGATTTAAATAGTTCTGATGAATATCTTGTTTTTAAGATTTCGTGTGACTGTCAACAATACTACAGTGATTATCCTTCAAGTCACCATCTGTTCCCATGTTGCTAAATTAGGTGGGCATGTTTTAACCTTACAGTACCTGATTGCTTAGCAATATTTGAAAGTAACCTTGCATTCCTCCTTGAAACATAATCTTCCTTTGGCTTTTGTGATGCCGTGATCTTTTTTCCCCACCTCCCAACATACTGTCTAGGCTTGCTCCCTGTGATGTCTGCCAGAGTTCTGCCCTATGCCATTTTCTTACTCCTTGCCATGTTATCATTTATTTTGGTATGTAACTAGATAAACATATTGTAACCCTATGTTTAACATTTTGAGGAACTACCAGGATATTTTCCAGAGCAGCGGTGCCATTTTACATTCCTACCAGCAATTTAAGAGTACTCCAGTTTGTCCATGTCAACACTTGCTGTTCTTGCCAATGATTATAGTCATCTGTCTTTTTTATTATAGCCATTCTAGTGGATGTGAAGTGATTTGGGGCATTTGTTCATGTTATGAAACATGTTTCATAAATCATGAACATGTTTGTTGAGACTAATATGTAGTTCCATTATGGTATATTTCCAAACAACTGTGAGGGAATCAGTCATTTATAACTACAGAAGAATAAATATGGTAGAGCAGTGCTTCTCAAACTATAATGTGCATACAGGTCACCTGGGAATCTTGTTAAAATGCAGATTCTTATCCAGCATATCTGGGGTAGGGATCAAAGCTCTTCATGTCTAGCAGGCTTCCAACTAATGCTGATGTTGCTGAGTGAACACCACTTTTGAGTAGTAAGGCTCTAGATTACTCTTAGAAGGGAAAGACTTATTGTCAACTAATTGCCTAAATTTACTACACATACTTGCTTTCAAATGTCATACAAATTTAGAGTGAAATTCAAAGTGAAAGCTATCAGGATGCATTTAAATATGTGTCAACAGTGCATCTTTCTTAAATCATATTTGTCAAGAAAGAAGATACAGCTTTTTAAAAATGTTTCTATATATTATCTATTACACAGCAAAACATAGGCAGTAGGGCATAATGTAAAAAGCACTGTTCTGTGAAAGCTATAATCTAGGGCCTAGTCTTTACCCCTGACTAGTAAGTTTAAACAAGTTACCTTTTGTGCCCTGAGTTTGCCCACCTGCAAAGACTGATTTGAACTAGTAATCTCCCCAGCCTAAAAAATTTATTTTAATAAATATTGATTTACTTATTATTGTAGTTTATTGAAAGAATTCACTGATTCTCAGCCTCATTTTAAGTGAAGATAAAAGGTAGCTCAAGTACACATGTGAATTGCATAAACTATGCAAAAATTTGAGTCCAGATCTTTGGTTTCCTGAAATAACATATTGTATTGCCCAGTATAGCTATCTGGAGTTTCAGAATTTCTTTTTTGCAACCAAAAAAGGTTATACACACAGGCATTTGTATATTATATAATTACATAAGCCACATTCATGCCAACTGTCTTTGAAAGTGAGCTGCTAAAGATTTTTGCCACAGAAGGAACATTTGCTGATATTAAATGTGTGATGCATATGAGCCAGAAAAACAAGCCTACATCTGTTTGTACATTTATTGTTTCAGTTTGCTCTAGGCAGATCCCAGATGATAAACCACTTAGTTCAGTTTGTTACAGCTTGGTCCGGTGGGGTCCTTTTTACTCATGTTAATGCCAGTTGACATCACCAAAGATGAATGCTATTAAATGACCATAGAGTATACTTACTTCAGCAATGACTATATGGTAGGAAATGGGGTCTGTTTCATAATGGTTAAAATTTGGCACTCCCTTCACTTAAGCTCAAGTTCAGTCTCAGTTTGGAAGTTCATCTTTTTCTCTCAAACCCTGGCCTTTTTGTCCCTTCTGAGGAGCATGCAGCTCTTGCCTCCTTTCATGGCTAGCTGCACACACACAGTTTCCCTGACTGAGGACTGAGTGCCCCTTAGGGACGGGGATCCTGTCTGACGGGGAGGTGGCATGGTAGAGCACAGAGAACATAGACTGGCCTCAGTTCAGATTTACACCCTGCCATTTACTGATGGACGTTGGATAACTTAACCACTCTGTAAAAGCATTATGCTAAGTGAAAGAAGACGTAGTAGCACCTACCTAGGACACCTGTTCTGATGTTCAAATGAAGAAACACATGCAGATAAGCTAGCACTGCGCCCAACACGGGGTGCTCAGTGAACGTCACTTCTCTCGTGCCCTGCCCACCTTTCCCAGCCTGTGTATGGTAGCACTCAGTGCCCTGTTTGCTTATGGGATGTGTTCCATAAATGTTTCTTGAATTGAATTTATGTTCATTAAGATAGAGACGGACTCGCTTTTTCTAGAGAGTATCTAGGTTCTTGAAAGTGGGTAGTTTTATTTATTAATTATAATATGGAAATATTTGTATTTTGCTTATAAGTAAGGAAATAGGGCTTAATTCTTATACTAACATTTTTCATGCTTTTGCCCCATTTTTCCCATTCTGCAGCAACTAGACATAAATGGTTCTTCAGATTCTTCCACACTGCCCAAATTGGAAGAATTCTATACCTCTCTCACCCAGTCAGAGGACCAGAGCCAGTCCGAACCCAACAATAGTCAGACTCAGCCAAAGCAAATTCAGCTTTCCACAGCAGTAGTACCCCGTTCAACTCCTGCAGTGGATGATTCTGCAGAAAAGCCCTCTGGTTCTGGTATGTTTCTGTGTACTTGTGCATGCTCACAGTTGACAAACATGATGGTTTGCCATGTTGCTAAAAAAACCTTCATTTATCCCTTGCAAAATATGTCTTGAAACATTACTGACCCTAGCTTTTGTGTTAAGTCCTTGTTTTATGTTTGGGCTCAATTGTTCCTTTAACTTTGCCACTCTTCTTTTTTTCGGCACATTTTTTTGAGGTGGGGGGTCCCATTTGTATAGAGTAAAATTTTCTGGCTGTAAAGTGTATAGTTCTTTGAGTTTTGATAAATGGATAGTCTTGTCATCACAGCCATAATCATGATAACATTTCCATCAGCCTGAAAAGTTTCCTTGTGCCCCTTTGCAGTCAGTCCCGTTGCCTGCTTACTGGCTTCTGGCATGTCACTTTCCCTTTTCTAGAATTTCATATAAATGGAATAATACATAGTTTTTATGTCTGGCTGGCTTCTTTCACTTACCGTAATATTTTAGAGTTTCATTTATGTTGTGCCAGTATCAGAAAGCTGTTCCTATTTATTTGCTGAATAGTATTCAGTTACATGGATATACCACAATTTACCTGTTTACCAGTTAATGGACACCTATATTGTTTCCAGAATTTGACCATTATGAATAAAGCTGCCATGAACATTTGCACACAGCTCTTTGTCTAGAAGTATGTTTTTATTTCTATTAAATATATACATAAAAGGTCGGGCACGGTGGCTCACACCTGTAATCCCAGCATTTTGGGAGGCTGAGGCAGGTGGATCACGAGGTCAGGAGTTCAAGACCATCCTGGCCAAGATGGTGAAACCCCATCTCTACTAAAAATACAAAAATTAGCTGGACATGATGTCAGGAGCCTGTAATCCCAGCTACTTGGCAGAGGCTGAGGCAGGAGAATTGCTTGAACCTGGGCGGCAGAGGTTGCAGTGAGCCGAGATTGCATGACTACACTCCAGCCTGGGTGACAGAGTGAAACTCCGTCTCAAAAAAAAAAAAAAATTTATATATATATATACACACACATAGGAGTGGATTTGCTAGGTCATACAGTAACTGCATGTTTAACTTTTTAAGAAGCTGCCACACGTTTTCTAAAGTGATTGCACCAATTTGCAATCCCACCAGCAAGGAATAAAAGTTTCAAGTACTCCACATCCTTGTCAACAGATGTTATTGTTGATCTTTTTTTTTTTTTAATTTTCACATATTTGGTTTTTTTATTATACTTTTGAGTTCTAGGGTACATGTGTACAAGGTGCAGGATTGTTACATATGTATACATGTGCCATGTTGGTGTGCTGCACCCGTTAACTCATCATTTACATTAGGTATATCTTCTAATGCTATCCCTCCCCCTTCTCCCCACCCCATGACAGGCCCCGGTGTGTGATGTTCCCTGCCCTGTGTCCAAGTGTTCTCATTGTTCAATTCGCACCTGTGAGTGAAGATGCAGTGTTTGGTTTTCTGTCCTTGCAGTAGTTTGCTGAGAATGATGGTTTCCAGCTTCATCCATGTCCCTACAAAGGATATGAACTCATCCCTTTTTATGGCTGCACAGTATTCCATGGTGCATATATGCCACATTTTCTTAATCCAGTCTATCATTGATGGACATTTGGGTTGGTTCCAAGTCTTTGCTGTTGTGAATAGTGCCGCAATAAACATACATGTGCATGTGTCTTTATAACAGCATGGTTTATAATCCTTTGGGTATATGCCCAGTAATGGGATGGCTGGGTCAAATGGTATTTATAGTTCTAGAGCCTTGAAAAATCGCCACACTGTCTTCCACAATGGTTGAACTAGTTTACAGTCCCACCAACAGTGTAAAAGTGTTCATATTTCTCCACATCCTCTCCAGCACCTGTTGTTTCCTGACTTTTTAATGATCGCCATTCTAACTGGCGTGAGATGGTATCTCATTGTGGTTTTGATTTGCGTTTCTCTGATGACCAGTGATGATGAGCATTTTTTCATGTGTCTGTTGGCTGCATAAATGTCTTAGTCATGAAGTCCTTGCCTATGCCAATGGCCTGAATGGTATTGCCTAGGTTTTCTTCTAGGGTTTTTATGGTTTTAGGTCTAACATTTAAGTCGTTAATCCATCTTGAATTAATTTTTGTATAAGGTATAAGGAAGGGATCCAGTTTCAGCTTTCTACATATGGCAAGTCAGTTTTCCCAGCACCATTTATTAATTAGGGAAACCTTTCCCCATTTCTTGTTTTTGTCAGGTTTGTCAAAGACCCAATGGTTGTGGATGTGTGGTATTATTTCTGAGGGCTCTATTCTGTTGTTCCATTGCTCTATACCTCTGTTTTGGTACCAGTACTAGGCTGTTTTGGTTACTGTAGCCTTGTAGTATAAATAGTATAGTCAGGTAGCATGATACCTCCAGCTTTGTTCTTTTTGCTTAGAATTGTCTTGGCACTGCGGGCTCTTTTTTGGTTCCATATGAACTTTAAAGTAGTTTTTTCCAATTCTGTGAAGAAAGTCATTGGCAGCTTGATGGGGACGGCATTGAATCTATAAATTACCTTGGGCAGTATGGCCATTTTCACAATATTGATTCTTCCTATCCATGAGCATGGAATGTTCTTCCATTTGTTTGTCTATTTGATTGCGTCTATTTGATTCTTCTCTCTTTTCTTCTTTATTAGTCTTGCTAGCGGTCTATCAATTTTGTTGATCTTTTCAAAAAATCAGCTCCTGGATTCATTGATTTTTTGAAGGATTTTTTGTGTATCTCCTTCAGTTCTGCTCTGATCTTAGTTATTTCTTGCCTTCTGCTAGCTTTTGAATGTGTTTGCTCTTGCTTCTCTAGTTCTTTTAATTGTGATGCTAGGGTGTCAATTTTAGATCTTTCCTGCTTTCTCTTGTGGCCATTTAGTGCTATAAATTTCCCTCTACACATTGCTTTAAATGTGTCCCAGAGATTCTGGTATGTTGTGTCTTTGTTCTCATTGGTTTCAAAGAACATCTTTATTTCTGCCTTCATTTCGTTATGTACCCAGTAGTCATTCAGGAGCAGGTTGTTCAGTTTCCATGTAGCTGAGTGGTTTTGAGTGAGTTTCTTAATCTTGAGTTCTAGTTTGATTGCACTGTAGTCTGAGAGACAGTTTGTTATAATTTCTGTTCTTTTACATTTGCTGAGGAGTGCTTTACTTCCAATTATGTGGTCAATTTTAGAATAAGTGTGATGTGGTGCTGAGAAGAATGTATATTTTGTTGATTTGGGATGGACAGTTCTGTAGATGTCTATTAGGTCCACTTGGTGCAGAGCTGAGTTCAATTCCTGGATATCCTTGTTAACTTTCTGTCTCATTGATCTGTCTAATGTTGACAGTGGGGTGTTAAAGTCTCCCATTATTATTGTGTGGGAGTCTAAGTCTCTTTGTAGATCTCTAAGGACTTACTTTATGAATCATGGTGCTCTGGTATTGGGGGCATATATATTTAGGATAGTTAGCTCTTCTTGCTGAATTGATCCCTTTACCATTATGTGATGGCCTTGTTGTCTCTTTTGATCTTTGTTGGTTTAAAGTCTGTTTTATCAGAGACTAGGATTGCAACCCCTGCTTTTTTTTTTATTGTCGATCTTTTTAAATGTTGCCAGTCTCTTGGGTATGTAGTGGTATATTATTGTAGTTTTAATTTGCATTTTCCTGTTTACCACGATGTTCACCATCTTTTTTGTGTCCTTATTTGCCATTCGTGTATCTTCTTTAGCTAAGTGCCTGTTCAAGTACTTATTCACTTTTTAAATTGGGTTATCTTCTTACCTACTTGTAGAAGTTCTTTACTCTGTACACACATTCTTTGTCAGGTATAAATATTCCTCCAGTCTGTGGCTTGCCTTTTAGTGTCTTTGGAAGAGCAAAAGTTTTCAAGTCCAGTTTAGTGATTTTTTTTTTTCTCTTTACAATTTGAGCTTTGTGTATCTTGTTTAGAAATCTTTAACTCAAATAACTAAGATTTTCTTCTACATTTTCTTATAAAATGTTTATAGTTTTAAGTCTAAGATCCAATTCAAGTTAATATTTGTATAGGGTATGATGTGAGGATCAATGTTTGTTTGCATCTGAATGTCCAGTTGTTCCAGCACCATTTGTTGAAAAGACTATCTCCAGTAAATCGCCTTGATACCTTTGCCAAAAGTCAGTAGACTGTATTTGTGAGGATCTGTTTCTAAAATTTCCATTTTGTACTCTTGGTCTATATGTCTGTCTTTATACTGCTGTCTTAATTACCATGGCTTTATAATAAGTGTTGAAATCATATAATATTAGTCCTCCAACTTTCTTTTTCCCGGGTTGTTGTGCTATTATAGGTCCTTTGATTTTCACATAAATTTTAGAATTAGCTTGTCAATGTCTACCCAAAGCCTGCTAAGATTTTGATCTGATTTTTTAATTTAAGTTTGTAGATCAATTTGAGGAGAATTCTCATCTTAACAATATTAAGTCTATCCACATACTACATTTTTTGTTTTGCAACAAAATTTTAATTAGAATGTAAGTTGTTCAGTTATAGTGTACTTCTTATGTATAATTTTCATAAAATATTTTGTAAAAACCTAGGATAAATTATATGATTAAAAATTTTTTTTAAATTGTTTTACTTCAGTATGTTTTTGGGGAACAGGTGGTGTTTGGTTACTTGAATAAGTTCTTTAGTGATTTCTGAGATTTTGGTGCTCTCATCACGTGAGTGCTATACAGTGTACCCAATGTGTAGTTTTTTTATTCCTTGACACCTCCACCCTTTCCCTTGAGTCCCCAGAATCCATTGTATCATTTTTATGCCTTTGCGTCCTCATAGCTTAGCTCCTACCTATGACTAAGAACATATGATGTTTGGTTTTCCATTCCTGAATTACTTCACTTAGAATAATAGTCTCAAATTCCATCCAGGTTGTTGTATATGCCATTATTTCATGCCTTTTTATCGCTGAGAAGTATTCTATGGTGTGGCGTGTGTGTGTGTGTGTATAACACACACATATATATACACACACATATATATCATATTTTCTTTATCCACTCATTGATTGATGGGCATTTGAGTTAGTTCCATGTTTTTACCATTAAAAATTGTGCTGCTATAAACGTGTATGCAAGTATCTTTTTCGTATAATGACTTATTTTCCTTTAGGTAGATACCTACTAGTGGGACTGCTGGATCAAATGGTAGATCTTAGTTCTTTAAGGAATCTCCACACTGTTTTCCATAGTGGTTGTAATAGTTTACATTCTCACCAATTCATAAAAGCATTCCCTTTCCACCACATGCATGCCAACATCTATTTTTTTTTTTAATTTTTTGATTATGGTTATTCTCGTAGGAGTGAGGTGGTATCACATTGTGGTTTTAATTTGCATTTCCCTGATAATTAGTGATGTTGAGCATTTTTCCATATGCTTGTCAACCATTTGTGTATCTTCCTTTGGGAATTGTCTATTCAAGTCCTTAGCCCACTTTTAATGGGATTGTTTCTTTTTTTCTTGCTGAGTTCTTTGTAGATTTTGGATATTAGTCCTTTGTTGGATGTATAGATTGTGAAGATTTTCTCCCATTCTGTAGGTTGTCTTGTTAACACTGCTGATTATTTCTTTTGCTGTACAGAAGCTTTTTAGTTTAATTAAGCCCCATCTATTTATCTTTGTTTTTGTTGCATTTGCTTCTGGGTTCTTGGTCATGAATTATTTGCCTAAGCCAATGTCTAGAAGGGCTTTTCCATTGTTATACTCTAGAATCTTTAAGGTTTCAAGTCTTAGATTTAAGTCTTTGATCCATCTTGAGTTGGTTTATAGGGTGAGAGATGAGGCTCTAATTTCATTCTTCTACATGTGGCTTGCCAATTATCCCAGCACCATATGTTGAATAGGGTGTCCTTTCCCCACTTTATGTTTTGGTTTGCTTTGTCAAAAATCAGTTGGCTGTAAGTATTTGGCTTTGTTTTTGGGTTTTCTATTCTGTTCCATTGGTCTGTGTGCCTATCTTTATGCCAGTACTGTGCTGTTTAGGTAACTATGGCCCAAAAAAAGAGTTTGAAGTCAGGTAATGTGATGCCTCAGATTTGTTCTTCTTGTTTTGGCTACAGGGACTCTTTTTTGGCCCCCCATATGAATTTTAAGATTGTTTTTTCTAGTTCTGTGATGAATGATGGTAGTATTTTGATGGGAATTGCGCTGAACTTGTGGATGGCTTTTGACAGTATGGTCATTTTCACAATATTGATTCTATCCATCCACGAGCATGAGATATGTTTCCATTTGTTTGTGTCATCTATGATTTCTTTCAGCAGTATTTTGTTTTTCTCCATGTAGAAGTCCTTCACGTCTTGGTTAGCTGTATTCCTAAGTATTCTATTTTTATTGCAGCTATTGTGAAAGGGGTTGAGTTTGTGAACTCAGAAAATCTGAGATAGGTCTCAGTTAATTTAGAAAGTTTATTTTGCCAAGGTTGAGGATGTGTCTGTGACAGAGCCTCAAGAAGTCCTGATGACATGTGCCCAAGGTGGTTAGGGCACAGCTTGGTTTTATACATTTAGGGAGACATGAGACATCAATCAATATATGTAAGAAGTACATTGGTTTGGTCTGGAAGGTGGAACAATTTGAAGCAAAGGCAAGCAGGAGGGACCTGGAGGGAGCTTCCAGGTCACAGATAGGTGATTCACAAAGGGTTACATTCTTTTGAGTTTCGATCAGCCTTTCCAAAGGAGGCAAATCAGATATGCATCTCTCTCAGTGGGCAGAGGAGTGACTTTGTGTAGAATGGGAGGCAGGTTTGCTCTAAGCAGTTTCCAGCTTGAGTTTTCCTTAGTGATTTTGGGGGCCCAAGATATTTTCCTTTCACAAGTTCTTGATTTGATTCTCAGCTTGGTCACTGTTGATGTGACCAATAGCAGAGCTACTGATTTGTGTGCATTAATTTTGTACCCCAAAACTTTGCTGAATTCATTTACCAGTTCTAGGAGCTTTTTGGATGAGTCTTTAGGGTATTCTAGGTATACGATCATATCAGCAAACAGTGACAGTTTGACTTCCTCTTTACCGATTTGGGTGCCCTTTCTTTCTTTCTCTTGTCTGATTGCTCTGGCTAGGACTTCCAGTACCACGTTGAATAGAAGTGGTGAAAGTGGGTATCCTTGTCTTGTTCCAATTCTCAGGGGAAGTGCTTTCAACTTTTCCCCATTCAGTGTAATGTTGGCTGTGAGTTTCTCATAGATGGATTTTATTACCTTAAAATATGTCCCTTTATGCCGATTTTGCTGAGGGTTTAATCATAAAGAGATGCTGGATTTTGTCAAATGCTTTTTCTGCATTATTGAGATGATCAAGTGATTTTTGTTTTTAATTTTGCTTATGTGGTGTATTGAAGGGGTGGCCTACCCCTCCACACCTGTGGGTGTTTCTCGTTAGGTGGAACGAGAGACTTGAGAAAAGAAATGAGACACAGAGACAAAGTATAGAGAAAGAAAAAGTGGGCCCAGGGGACCCATGCCGGCACCGGTCTCTGAGTTCCCTTAGTATTTATTGATAATTATCTTTACCATCTTAAAGATAAGGGAGTGGCAGGACAATAGGATCATTGTAGGGAGGAAATCGGCAGTAAGACATATGAACAAAAATCTCTGTGACATGAATAAGTTTAAAGGAAAATGCTGTGCCTTGAGATGCATATGCAAACATCTCCATAAACCTTTTAGCAGCATTGTTTTAGCCTATCACATGGGGAGAAACCTTGGACAACACCTAGCTTTCCTAGGCAGAGGTCCCTGCGACCTTTGGCCGGGTACGTGTCCCTGGGTAGTTGAAATTAAGAGAATGGTGATGACTTTTAACCAGCAAGCTGCCTTCAGGCACTTGTTTAACAAAGACACATCCTGCACAGCCCAAAATCCATTAAACCTTGAGTCACCGCAGCACATGTCTCTTGCAAGGACAAGGTTGGGGGCAGGGTCACAGATTAACAGCATCTCAAATACAGAACAAAATGGAGTCTCTTATGTCTACTTCTTTCTATATAGACACAGTAACAGGCTGATCTCTCTTTCTTTTCCCCACAGTGTATCACATTTATTGACTTACGTATGTTAAACCATCCCTGCATCCCTGGTATGAAACCCCTCTGCCCATGGTGGATTATCTTTTCAATATGTTACTGGATTCAGTTCACTAGTATTTTGTTGAGGATTTTTGCATCTGTGTTCATCAGGGATATTGGTCTGTAGTTTTTTTTTGTTATGTCCTTTCCTGGTTTTGGTATTAGGGTGATACTGGCTTCATAGAATGATTGAGGGAGGATTCCCTCTTTATCTTTTGGAATAGTGTCAATAGGATTGGTACCAATTCTTCTTTAAATGTGTGATAGAATTCAGCTGTGAATCCATCTGGTCCTGGACTTTTTTTGTTGACAATTTTTTTATTACCATTTCAATCTCACTGCTTGTTATTGGTCTGATCAGAGATTCTGTATCATCCTGGCTTAATCTCGGATGGTTGTGTATTTCCAGAAGTTTATCCATCTCTTCTAGGTTTTCTAGTTTACGTGTGTAAAGATGTTAAAAGTAGCCTTGAATAATCTTTTGTGTTTCTGTGTTATCAGTTGTAACATCTCCTGTTTCATTTCTAATTGAGTTTATTTGGATCCTCTATCTTCTTAATCTCACTAATGGTCTTTCAATTTTTATCTTTTCAAAGAACCACCTTTGTTTTTCACTTGTCTTTTGTACTTTTTTTGTTTCAATTTCATTTAGTTCTGCTCTGATCCTGGTTATTTGCTTTCTTCTGCTGAGTTCGTGTTTTGATTTTTCTTGTTTCTCCAATTCCATGAGGTATACCCTTAGATTGTTTATTTATGCTCTTCTAGACCTTTTGATATAGGCATTTAATACTATGAACTTTCCTCTTAGCACCAACTTTTGCAGTATTCCAGAGGTTTTGATAGGTTGTATCATTCAGTTCAAAGAATTTTTAAATTCCCATCTTGATTTCATTGTTGACCCAGTGATCATTCAGGAGCAGGTTATTTAATTTCCATCTTCTATTTGCATGCCTTTGAGTGTTCCTCTTGGAGTTGATATCCAATTTTATTCTGTTGTGGTCTGAGAGAGTACTTGATATAACTTCAATTTCCTCAAATTTACTGAGGCTTGTTTTGTGACCTATCATGTGGTCTGTCTTAGAGAATATTCCATGTGTTGATGAATAGAATACATATTCTGCATTTGTGGGGTAGAATGTTCTATAAATATCTGTTAATTCCATTTGTTGTAGGGTATAGTTTAAGTCCATTGTTTCTTTGTTGACTTTCTGTCTAGTGCTGTCAGTCGAGTATTAAAGTCCCCTAATATTATTGTGTTGCCATCGATATCTAATTTCTTAGGTCTAGTAGTAATTGTTTTATAAATTTGGGAGCTCTAGTGTTAGGTGCATGTATATTTAGAATTGCTATGTTTTCCTGTTGTACTAGTCCTTTTGTCATTATATAATGTCCCTTTGTCTTTTAACTGCAGCTGCTTTAAAGTTTGTTTTGTCTGATATAAGAATAGCTACTCCTGCTAGCTTTTGGTGTTCATTTGCATGGAATATCTTTTTCCACCTCTTTACCTTAAGTTTATGTGAGTCCTTATGTGTTAGGTGAGTCTCCTGAAGGCAGCAGAAACTTGGTTGGTGAATTCTTATCCATTCTGCAGTTCTGTATCTTTTAAGTGGAGCATTGAGGCCATTTATATTCAATGTTACTATTGAGATGTGAGGTACTATTCTATTCATCATGCTATTTGTTGCCTGAATACCTTGTTTTTTTCATTGTGTTATTGTTATGTAGGTCCTGTGAGGTTTATGCTTTAAAGGAGGTTCTATTTTGGTGTATTTCAAGGATTTTTTTCAAGATTTAGTGCTCCTTTAGCAGTTCTTGTGCTGGCTTGGTAGTGGTGAAGTCTCTCAGCATTTGTTTGTTTGGAAAAGACTGTATCTTTCCTTCATTTATGAAGCTTAGTTTTGCTGGCTACAAAATTCTTGGCTAACAATTGTTTTGTTTAAAGAGGCTAGAAATAGGACCCCAGTCTCTTCTAGCTTATAGATTTCTGCTGGGAAATCTGCCATTAATCTGATAGATTCTCCTTTATAGGTTACCTGATGCTTTTGCCTCACAGCTCTTAAGAGTATTTCCTTGGTCTTGGCTTTAAATAACCTGATAACTATGTGCCTAGGCAGTGATCTTTTTGTAATCAGTTTCCCAGGTGTTCTTTGAGCTGCTTGTATGTGGATGTCTAGATCTCTAGCAAGACCAGGGAAGTTTTCCTTGATTATTCCCTCAAATACATTTTCCAAACTTTTAGATTTCTCTTCTTCCTCAGGGACACCAGCTACTCTTAGGTTTGGATGTTTAACCTAGTCCCAAACTTCTTGGAGGCTTTGTTCATTTTTTAAAATTCTTTTTTCTTTGTGTTTGATGGATCAGGTTAATTCAAAAGCCTTGTCTTTGAGCTCTGAAGTTCTTTCTTCTGCTTGTTCAATTCTATTGCTGAGCCTTTCCAGTGCATTTTGCATTTCTCTAAGTGTGTCCTTGATTTCCAGAAGTTGTGATCGTTTTTTATTTATGCTTTCTATTTCACTGAAGAATTTTTCTTTCATATCCTGTATCATGTTTTTGATTTCTTTAAGCTGGACTTCATCTTTCTCTGGTGCCTCCTTGATTAGCTTAATAGTCAACCTTCTGAATTATTTTTCTGGCAATTCAGAGATTTCATCTTGGTTTGAATCCATTGCTGGTGAGCTGGTGTGATCTTTTAGGGGTGTTAAAGAACCTTGTTTTGTCATATTACCAGAATGATTTCTCTGGTTCCTTCTTGAGTAGAGTATATAAGAGGGACAATCTGGGATTTGAACGGCTGCTGTTCAGATTCTTTTGTCCAACAGGATGCTCCCTTGATGTGGTGTTCTCTTCTTTCCCCTAGGATTGGGGCTTCCTGAGAACTGAACTGTGGTGATTGTTTTTGCTCTTCTGGGTTTAGCCAGTAAGTGGAGCTACTGGGCTCTGGGCTGGTACTGGGGCGTGTCTGCGAAGAGTCCTGTGATGTGTTCCATCTTCAGGTCTTGCAGCCATAGATACCAGCACCTGTTCTGGTGGAGGTAGCAGGGGAGTGAAGTGGACTCTTTGAGGGTCCTTGGTTGTGTGTTTGTTTGGTGCACTGGTTTTGTGTTGGTTGACCTCCAGCCAGGAGATGGTGCTTTCAAGAGTACATCAGCTGTGGCCCTATAGGGAGGATGCAAACTTGCCCTAGGCATACCTGGTTAAGTATTCAGGTTTCTCAGCCAGTGGGCAGGGCCATAGAGCTCCCAAGAGATTATGACCTTTGTCTTTCGCTACCAGGGCAGGTAGAGAAAGATCACCAACCAGGTGGGGGCAGGGATAGGTGTGTCTGAGCTTAGTCCCTCCTTGGGGAGGGCTTGCTGCGGCTGCTATGGGGGTGGGGGTGTGGTTCCCAGTCCAGTGGAGTTATACTCCCAGGGGGATTATGGCTGCCTCTGCCGAGTCATACAGGTTGCCAGGGAAGTGGGGGAAAGCCGGCAGTCACAGGCCTCACCCTGCTTCCATGCAGCCTGCAGTTCTAAAGGCCAGTCTCACTCCCACTGTGGCCCCCACAACAGCACCAAGTCTATTTCTAGGCAGCTGGTGACCAGGGCTGAGAACTTGCCCCAGACCACGAGCCTCCCCGTTGAGAAAGCAAGAAGACTCACAGTTTTTCGGCATCTCAGGGAACCTTCAGGGGTGATCCAGTTTCTTCAAAGGGTCTATGGATTCTCTCAGCTTTCCCTGTTTGCTTCAAGAACTACCACAGGAACATAAGTTCACGACGTGAGTGTCCACGTGCTGCTTTGTCTATCCAAGCAGGAGCTACAAGCTAGTCCTGCCTCCTATCCAGCATCTTAATCAACTATATTTAAACATTTATCCTTCTTTAATTTCTAGCAATGATGTTTTGTAGTTTTCAGTGCATAGGTGTTTTTCATCTTTTGTTAAATTTATCCCTAAGTATTCAATATTTTTATACTATTGAATGGCATTTTAAATTCAATTTTTTATGATTACTGGTATATAGAAATATAGTTGGTTTTCATATATTCCGTGACCTTGCTAAACTAATTTGTTCTAATAGCTTTTTTGGGATTTTCTGTATAGACATTTCATATGTTGGGGGGAAAAAATCCGTTTACTACTTGTGAAATTGTTTGCCATTTTTCCTTTTCCTTGCACTGGTTAGGACATCCATTATAGAGCTGAATAGGAGAGGCCAGAGTGACGTCCTTGCATTGTTGTTGATCTTATAGGGAAGCATTTTATCTTTTACAAATAAAGTATAATGTTAGCTGTAGCCTTTTTGTAGATGCCCTTGGTAGGCTGAGAAAGTTCCAATTTATTCCTAGATTTCTGATAGTTTTTATCATGAATGGGTGTTGAATCTTATCAAATGCTTATTCTGCGTCTGTTGAGATGATTATGGATGTTGCTTGTTTTGACTGTTTATGGGATGGTGAATTATATTGATTTTCAAATATTAAACCAACCTTAAATTCCTGGGATAATGCCCTCCTGGTCGTGATATACTATCCTTTTTATATAATGTTAGACTCTATTTGTTAAAGTATTGTTAAGGATTTTTATGGCCATGTTCATGAGGGATATTTATCTGTGGTTTTTTTAATAATATCTTTGTCTGATTTTGGTATCCAGATAATGCTGCTCTCATAAAATAAGTTGGGAAGTGTTTCCTCCTCTTCCATTAATATTTTCTGGAAGAATTTGTGTGGAATTCATATTATTTCTTTCTTAAATGTTTGGTAGAATTCAATAGTGAGGACCTCTGGACCTAGAGTTTTCTTTGAAGGAAGGTATTTTAAGCTAATGTCTTTAACAGATACAAAGTTATTGATTATCAGTTTCTTCTCAAGTAAACTTTGGTAGTTTTCTCTTTCAAGGAATTTATCCATTTCGTCTAAACTGTAAAATTTATTAACATAAATTTTCATATTCCCTTATTTTAATATCTGTAGATATTAGTAATTTGTGCCATCTTTTTCCTGCCTGATCTTAGTGTGCCTAGAGGTTTATCAATTTTATTGAACTTCTCAAATAACCAGATTTTTTGTTGCATAGATTTTCCTGTTTATCTCTGTTCCATTTCATTATGTTCTTTCTTTTCCCTTCCATTTGATTACTTTGGGCTTAATTTTCTTTTTCTAGTTTTTCAAATTGAAACCTTAGATCATTCATTTTATAGTTTTTCCTAATATGTGTTTAGTGATACAATTTTCTGTCTAAACCCTGCTCTTGCTGCATCCCATGAATTTTGATATGTTGCATTTTCATTTTCATTCATTTCAAAATATTTTATAATTTCCCTTGTGAATTTTCTTCTTGACCTATTGGTTATCTAGAATTATGTTGTTTAATTTCCACATATTTGGGGGTTTTCCAGATGTCTATTATTTATTTCTAATTTAACTTGTTGTGATCAAGTAACATAAATTTTAATTCTTTAAAATTTTTGACACTTTTATAGCCTACAATGTGCTCTATTTTTGTAAATGCTTTATCTGTACTTTAGAACAATGTATATAGTCTGATGATAGGTAAAGTATTTCATAATATCAGGTCGAGGTGATGAATAGTGTTGTTTGAATCTTCTATATCCTTACTAATTTTCTAATTGTTCAATTATTGAGAGATAATTGTTGAACTCTCTAATTATAGTAGTTGATTTGTCTTTTTCTTTTTTCAATTTTAACAGGTTTTGCTTCAAGAACTTTGAAGCTCTGTTAATTAGGGTTACTGTGCTCTCTGGATGAATCAATCCACTTATTATTAATTTACTCTTTATCTTTCATAATATTCTTTGCTTTGAAATCTATGTAGTTGATATGAATAAAGACACTCCAAATTTCTTTTGATTTGCCTTTGCAGGGCATATTATTGCCATCCTAGCACTTTTAACCTATCTGTATCTTTATACTTAAAATAGGTTTCTTGGCTGGGTGCTGTGGCTCATGCCTGTAATCCCAGCATTTTGAGAGGCCAAGGCAGGAGGGTCACTTGACCCTAGGAGTTTGAGATCTGCCTGTGCAACATAGTGAGACCCTGTCTGTACAAAAATTTTTTTAAAAACTAGCCGGGTGTGCTGGTGTGCACCTGTGATCCTAGCTGCTTGAGAGGCCGAAGCAGGAAGATCACTTGAACCCAGGAGGTTGAGCCTGCAATGAGTGGCGATTGCAGCAGTGCATTCCAGTCTGGGCAGCAGAGTGAGACCCCATTTCAAAAACATAAAAATGTAGATAGATAAAATTTTGTAAATACGTGGTGTGGTTTTGCATTCTTATCAATCTTGACAATCTCTTCTTTTAATTGGAATGTTTGGACAACTTAAGGTGACAATTGATATGGGTTAATATACATTATTTTGCTATTTGTTTTGTTTGTCCATTTGGTCTTATGCCCTTTTTTCTCTTTTCCTACCTTTAAAGTGAGGTTTTTAAAATTCCATCTTTATCTCCTTTATTGGCTTGGTAGTTTTGTTCTTTTTTTAGTGGTTTAGGGATTATAGTATATTTCTTTAAATTGTCTCCTTCAAATGATACCACTTTATGTATAACATTAAAACTTTTCATTTTTCCCATGCCAGCCTTTTAGCTATTGTTATTATATATTTCACTTTTTAAATACGTTGTAAACCCCACAATCCAATTCTTGGATATCAAAAATATCCAGTTCTTGTTATTTTTGCTTTATAGTCAATTATCTTTTAAAGATATTAAAAATGAGAAAAGTTTGTTTACTTACACATTTTCCATTCCAGTGTTCTTCATTCCAATGTATAAATTGGGGTTCAGCAAAGAGCCGAAAAATAAATCTTTTTAGCTTTGTAGGCCATATGATCTGTGGCAATTATTCAACTCTGCTCTTACCGCATGAAAACAGACAATAGGTAAATGAATGAGAGTAGCTGTATTACAATAAAACTTTATTTATAAAATCAAGTGGATTTGGTCCACAGGGCCAAAAAAATTTAATTTTTCTGTCACCCTTCCCCCGTTTTCTTGTAACTGCAGTTACACGTGTGGTAGACTGTTTGATGTTGTTCTATTGCTTACTGATACATTTCTTACTCTCAGACTTTGCTGTGTCTCATTTGAGTTTGTTTCTACTACTATGTCTCCAAGTGTACCAGTCGTCTTGTTCAGTTTCTAATTCAGTGTTTTTTTTGTTTTTGTTTTTTAAGACAGAGTCTCGCTCGGTCACCCAGGCTGGAGTGCAGTGGTGCACTTTCGGTTCACTGCAACCTCTGCCTCCCAAGTTCAAGCAATTCTTCCACCTCAGCCTCCCGAGTAGCTGAGATTACAGGCTTGTGCCACTACATCTAGCTAATTTTTTAAGTTCTAAAATAATGGATTATGCCTCCTTTTTCTCTGAAATCTGTGTGTTTAAGATCTAGAGACAGGGTTTCACTGTGTTGGCTAGACTGGTCTCGAACTCCTGACCTCAGGTGATCTGCCCGCCTCTGCCTCCCAAAAGTGCTAGGAATACAGGAGTGAGCCATGGCACCTGGCCCAGTGTATTTTTCTTCTCTAGAGGTTTGACTTGGGTCTTTTTTATATCTTCCATTTTTTTCCACATTATAGTCACGTCTTCCTTTTTATCTTCTTGAATAGAGTGCTCTTTAAACAACTGTTATAATATCCATGTCTTATGATTCTATCATATATATAACTTTTGAATTCTGTGTCATTTCTGAATCTGTTTATATTGATTTTTTTTTCTCCTGATTATAGGTCTTATACATTCTTTGTCTCTGGTAATTTTTTATTGAATGCCAGACACTGTGAATTTTACATTGTCAGCTTAATTTCTTTCTAAATTATTATTATACTTAAGTTCTGGGATACAGGCGCAGAATATGCAGGTTTGTTACACAGGGTATACACGTGCCATAGTGGTTTACTGCACCCATCAACCTGTCATCTACATTAGGTATTTGTCTTAATGCTATCCCTCCCCTTGCCCCCCACCCCCCAACAGGCCCCAGTATGTGATGTTCCCCTCCCTGTGCCCATGTTCTTATTGTTCAACTCCCACTTATGAGTGAGAACATGCGGTGTTTGGCTTTCTCTTCCTGTGTTAGCTGAGAATGATGGTTTCCAGCTTCATCCTTGTCCCTGCAAAGGACATGAACTCATTCTTTTTTATGACTGCACAGTATTCCATGGTGTATATATGTGTTGGCTTAATTTCTTCCCTTTCTCCTTTTCTTCCTGTCTTTTCTTGGGGTGAGGAGATGCAGTTTAATTTCCCAATCTTTTTTTTTTTCTTTCAGTGTTCCTTTTAGGTTTATTAGGCTGGTCTGGAAGAGCCTGTGGTCTAGGTCTGGTTTGGTTTGGCTTTGCTATTTAGGCAGTACCTAATACCTTCTGAGATTATTGATGGACTTGATGTTGCATGTGTTAGGATGTCTTTCCGCTACGGCTGATGAGAACACAAACTGTTCTGTCCCAATGTAAGATCTAATGATTATTCTGCCTGCTCCTTTCTGGTAGTTTTTCCCTGGCCTTCGTAGTTTGCTCACATGCACAGGAGTCAGATGACTACTCGGTCCAAGACTCAAGGAGACCTCTCAGCAGATCCTCAGTTTCTTCTCTGTCTCTCTGCAGCTGCCTCCTCTCTGGTACTTTATATCCACAAATTCTAGACGCCTAGCCTTTCTGAACTCTGAACTTTGTTTTCTCAACTCAGTGAGACTACCTGGTTCAATCTGGATTCCTCCTCCTCATACTACAGCCTGAAAAGTCTTTTCAGGCAGTGAGCTAAAGCACTTACAGATTGCCTTCTCTCAGGGGTCACTGTCCTGGGATGCTTGTTCAATGTCTGAAAGCTGTTGTTTCATACATTTTGTCCATTGTCCAGTTTTCCAGTTGTGTAAGGCAAAAGAGTAAATATTCTTGTGGAAAAACACCATGACTGAAAGCAGAAATTTTGCTACTCTTAAATTCTTTGGTCATGTGTTCCTGCTTTTCATACCTTTTACTATCTGAGCTCACCTAAGACTTCCTGTAAAATCACATTATTTAATTAAATTATTCTTTTTCCTCTCTAGTAGACACTATAGTTTTATGATCAGAATTTCACTTTTTAGAATATGCTGTCAAATCTTCCTTGAACATCTCTTCACAAAAGTGTGGAACATATACCACGCATTACTCTGCTAGATGCTAAAAATGCAAAGATGAATTAAATAATGGATTATGCCTCCTTTTTCTCTGAATTTTTTGAAATCCATGCTTTTAAGATCTAGAACAATGCTATTCAAAACGTAGTCTACATACTGGTGCCAGTTTGAAGGGTTTGCAGCAGTGGACTACACTGTAAGGAGTTTATTCCAGAGTATTCAAGCAGCTACATTGCTGAACACGTGCTTAGCTCACCTGATTTTTTTTTTTTAAGCAGGACTTTCTTGAAAGAAGCAATGTGTTGGTTTAGATGCCAGAAAAAGCACCTTCTTTCATTGTAGGCAGGTAATAAGTGGTTTATAGACCAGCTACGAGTACACATCTCAGAGTGCTTAGCATCGCCTTCCTTGGCTGTTAGGAAATCTCAAGCATTGCAGTTCCAGCCATTTTATTTAAAGGGTTATTTCTTCTTAATTAAAATGAATTACTTAGGCATTCATTTTATGGCTGATAACTGGTTTGGGGGACTTCTTAGCAACCACGTCTAGGATGGTTTTATTTTTATCCTGGCACAGACTTGGAATTGGAACAACTTTGGCAACAGAGAGAATGCCTGTGGGACACCATTCAGCTTAGTGCTGGAAGGAAATAGAAGCACTTATGGGCTCTTCTCTGGGATTTCTATTATATCCAATTTATTTTTATGACATTCCTAGAAATAAAGCATCCCTTCCTTATTCATAAGTATTATTTTCCCTCTCTCACCTTCATCCTGACAAGATTTATTTTATCTCAATTCATGATTCCCCATTTCCTTTCCATTTGTTGACTGGTTTCTAAGTCTCATCTTCTCTGATTAACCATTGGTAATTGTCGCGACCTAACAGAAAATGATTGTAATACCAATTAGTATAGAACTAGAATGGGGGAAAGAAGGCAGTAAGTATGAGAACCCCGTGAAAAGATGTTTGTGTACTCTTTCTTTTCCAGTGGAAAGCTCACCAGAGATCCTAAAGAATGAAGATTTTTCTAGCAGCCGTGCTGTTACAGTGTACAAAGACAAGAGCCAAGAATCCATGGACCAGCTGTCTTTGATTTTGTCTTATGAGTGCCAGATTTCTCAGAAGCTCTACATTCCTCGAAGTACAGCCACTGCTGCCTTAGGTGCTGCCGCACGGTTAGCTACATCCAGGAGCCTCCTACACTGGTACCCCAGTGTGAAAAGGATGGAAGCATGAGGGAGGGAGGGAAGGAGGGAGAAAAACAGAATCCAGCCGCTTAGGCCTTGATGAACTCCCAGGCCAAAATGAGGAGGTATTGACGCAAAATTGTATCTTGATTGTTGATAC
This sequence comes from Macaca nemestrina, assembly GCF_043159975.1. Lineage (NCBI taxonomy): Eukaryota > Metazoa > Chordata > Mammalia > Primates > Cercopithecidae > Macaca > Macaca nemestrina. Next base: position 37,420,699 of record NC_092125.1, read on the forward strand.
TTTTGTCTTTCTGTGGCTATATGTTAGCTTTATTATGCTAACAGTCTACTTTGATGTGTAAGTATTGATATTTACTGTTGATCTTGATTTTTCTTGATTTTATTTTATTCTGTGTTGTTTTGTTCACCTTTGTTTTTAATGTAGTTTAAAGGAATTTGTTTTTTGTGTGTGTTTGTTTTTCTTGTACATTATCATGACTGATAAATGAAAATTGAAAAACTAATGTTTGTGATCCATATTTGGCAAGACAAAATAGTCTCACATTCCTGTCTCCAGAAAAAAAGGATGTTTGACTCTTAGGGCTGCTTTCTAACTTGAAGTCTTCTATATCATAGAACATCATCATGTCTTTGAAATATTGGGATCAATAAGAAAATCTACACCCTGAAGCTTTGGTCATATGAATACTTTTACATTTCAAAAAAAATTAAGCTGTTTGCAGTAAAGGCAGTTTCTGAAATGTAGCTGAGCCATCTCTATAATTATCAGAGTTCCCAAGAGCCTTAATGTAGCAATCGTTCCACAGTGGCATTCTTTAAGTATTTATATAACATGTTCTCTGAGGTCAAATTCTGTGAAATGTGATGTGGTAGTCTGTTGAGCTCATAATATAAATCATCAAAAAAGACTGAAGGTAAAATTTTAAAATGTGAGTAATGATGGTTAATTTTTTTACCAGACTTATTCCCAGATTTTAAAAATATTTTACTCACAGAATTAACCCCCAAAACAGAATCATTTCTTAGAAGTAAAATCTGAGAAAGAGATGTAAATAGTGAGCTTGCTTCATGTAACAAGGTTCTCACCCACACAGCTGCTCTTCTAAGGCCTCCTTTTTTGGCATTAAATGACAGAGCTGGTCTCCTGGTTCCTCTCTCTTTTTCTACAATAAGGAATTTCTCCTCTTTCCTTCTCAACTACTTAATTAGCAAAGTATCCACTAAGGAAGGGGGTCGGAGGGGGGTAAATACAGAAATACATTCAGAGTATTATCATGAGACAAACCAAAAGTCTTTACTGATCATTTTCTGTTTAAAAGCCTTAGGGAAAACATGTTTAAATGTAGTACAATTTAAAAGCTCAGATTCACCTCTGATTCCAATATATCTGTAAGAAAAAATGTAAGGATACAGTAATTGACAAAAAAAGACAAAAGTAATCTGGAAACATCACTGATAGTTAATCCAACTGATGAAACAGTTTTGGGCTTTTGTGATTTTGTATCACACATCTTTATTGGAGAAGGCAGGTAGAGAGTTATATGGAGGGTCAGTGGACAGTTAAATATGTGATGGTTAAATATTATATATATATGTGATACTCAATTGGTATGAACTGGTGGAGCTGTTTTTCATATAATTTTAGATAATTAGACAAAATGTGTTTCAAAAGAAGAAAATTCATTGTGAAGTGCTGGCACTTTTGATTCTTCCTTTAAAGAAGCTGCCAAATCTGATACTATATTTTACTTTTCCAGGTGAACACTTCACTTAAACTAAGTTTGGGGCAAGATGAATCTGGTAGAAGCAATATGTCATAAGGGTTGATGGAAATACACATTTAGTAAGCTAAACTGTAACCCTCCCTATAATAGCACCCAGATACCAGAAGGAAGTCTGCCCAAACTGGGTAGCCTTTTTGCAAGTTTGATAGTTGGTTTCATAATCTGACAGGGACTAATTTTACACCTTGCAAACTAGATGGGGATTATGAAATAACTGTGCTAAGGCTGTTTCAGAATCTCATTTGCCTGTGGCTGGATAGAGAATCATTTAGACAAAACTATCTCAAACTTCTTTCAAATGAGTGTCAACACACTTTGAAAGAAGCCTATTTAGTAATTAATAATTAATACCTCATTTCAGTTGGTGTGAAGAAAGAGCCTTTGAGAGGCTTGTACATGTTGACTACTTGGCTTTGACTGGGATAGCCACCCTGTCAATCTGTTTACTTATTATACCTTCTTCCAAAAAGGTGGGCTTTGTCTAGTAGTTAACTAAACTGTCAGCAAAGAATCAAAGTAGATACATCGTTTGAAAATGAGTAGATTTCTGTGTATGGGCAGGAACAGTGATAAAGAAATGTACAAAAGATATGTAGATGCTGTGTGTTTTAGAGTTAATTTTATTGTATTGTCAAAAGATGGACTGACATCTATACTCTGAACAGTTCCCTGCCCCACCCTCAACATTTTTGGCATTCAAGAGCTGTTTGCAGTAATGGAGGTCCCCAGTGAATGTTGAATGGGAAGTGGGAGCCTGAGGTATGTGAAATGAAACGAGTGAGAACATAAAGGAAAATGCTGGTGCTAAATTCCTTAGGGATGGAAGAGGGACTGGCTTTACTAAAAACGACTCTGGTTTCACCTCTAGTGGCTTGTAGCCAATACTACCCATCTCCCATCCAGAAATACCCCAAAAGCCTGGGGTAGGGGGTGGCTCATGCCTGTAATCTTAGTACTTTGGGAGGCTTGGGTGGGTGGATCACTTAAGGCCAGGAGTTCAAGACCAGCCTGGCCAACATGTTGAAACCCTGTCTCTTACTAAAAATACAAAAATTAGCTGGACTTGGTGGCATGTACCTGTTAGTCCCAACTACTCAGGAGGCTGAGGCATGAGAATCATTTGAACCCACGAGGCAGAGGTTGCAGTGAGCTGAGATTGTACCACTGCACTCCAGCCTGGGCAACAGAGTGAAACTGTCTCCAAAAAAAAAAAAAAAACAACCCACGAGATATCAAAAGAGGAGCTATTCCAGCAGCAAGCAGCCTTTCCCCTCTAAATTTCATGTTTGAGATGTCAGTTGCCTGTTTCAAGGCATGGGGAGTAACTAGAGGCTTCTGCCCACAATCAGCCTATGTCTAACCTAGAGACTTAGAATTACGGAGTTTTGATCTAGAAGGGAACTTACATGAGGAAATTTGAAGTCTAGAAAGATTAACTTGACAGCAGCCAGGGGTGGCTGGCAAGATGGCTGAATAGGAACAGCTCCGGTCTGCAGCTCCCAGCGAGATCAACACAGAAGGTGGGTGACTTATGCATTTCCAACTGAGGTACCAGGATCATCTCATTGAGACTGGTTAGACAGTGGATGCAGCTCACAGAGGGTGAGCCAAAGCAGGGGAGGGCATTGCCTCACCCAATAAATGCAAGGGGTTGGGGATCTCCCCACTAGCCAAGGGAAGCCATGAGGGACTGTGCCGTGTGGAATGGTGCATTCCAGCCCAGGTACTACACTTTGCCAGTGGTCTTCACAACCCACAGACCAGGAGATTCCCTTGGGTGCTTACACCACCAGGGCCCTGGGTTTCAAGCACAAAACTGGATGGCCATTTGGGCAGACAGCTAGCTGCAGGAGTTTTTTCATACCTCAGTGGTGCCTGGAACACCAGCAAGACAGAACCGATCACTCCCCTGGAAACGAGGCTGAAGCCAGGGAGCCAAGTGGTCTAGCTCAGTGGATCCCACCCCCACGGAGCCCAGCAAACTGAGATTCACTGGCTTGAAATTATCACTGCCAGCACAGCAGTCTGAGCTTGAACTGGGATGCTTGAGCTTGGTGGGGGAGGGGCATCTGCCATTACTGAGGCTCAAGTAGGTGGTTTTCCCCTCACAGTGTAAACAAGGCCGCCAGGAAGTTAGAACTGGTTGGAGCCCACCACAGCTAGGCAAAGCTGCTGTAGCCAGACTGCCTCTCTAGATTCCTCCTCTCTGGGCAGGGCATCTCTGAAAGAAAGGCAGCAGCCCCAGTCAGGGGCTTATAGAGAAAACTCCCATCTCCCTGGCACAGAGCACCTGGAGGAAGGGGCAGCTGTGGGCACAGCTTCAGCAGACTTAAATGTTCCTGTCTGCCGGCTCTGAAGAGAGCAGCGGATCTCCCAGCACGGCGCTTGAGCTCTAAGGGACAGACTGCCTCCTCAGGTGGATCCCTGACCCCCATGCCTCCTGACTGGGAAACACCTCCCAGCAGGGGTCTACAGACACCCCATGTGGGAGAACTCTGGCTGGCATCTGGTGGGTGCCCCTCTGGGACGAAGCTTCCAGAGGAAGGAACAGGCAGCAATCTTTGCTCTTCTGCAGCCTCCACTGGTGATACCCAGGCAAACAGGGTCTAGAGTGGACCTCCAGCAGACCTGCAGCAGAGGGGCCTGACTGTTAGAAAGAAGACTAACAAACAGAAAGGAATAGCATCAACATCAACAAAAAGGACATCCACACAAAAACCCCATCTGAAGGTCACCAACATCAAAGGCCAAAGGTAGATAAATCCACAAAGATGAGGAAAAACCAGCTCAAAATGGCTGAAAATTCCAAAAACCAGAACGCCTCTTCTCCTCCAAAGGATCACAACTCCTCTCCAGCAAGGGAACAAAACTGGACAGAGAATGAGTTTGATGAATTGACAGAAGTAGGCTTCAGAAGGTGGGTAATAACAAACTTCTCTGAACTAAAGGAGCATGTTCTAACCACATGCAAGGAAGCAAAGAACCTTGAAAAAAGGTTAAACGAATTGCTAACTAGAATAACCAGTTTAGAGAAGAACATAAATGACCTGATATAGCTGAAAAACACAGCATGAGAACTTCGTGAAGCATATACAAGTATCAATAGCCAAATTGATCAAGCAGAAGAAAGAATATCAGAGATTGAAGATCAACCTAATGAAATAAAGCAAGAAGACAAGATTAGAGAAAAAAGAATGAAAAGGAATGAACAAAGCCTCCAAGAAATATGGGACTATGTGAAAAGACCAAACCTACATTTGATTTGCATACCTGAAAGTGACGGGGAGAATGGAACCAAGCTGGGAAACACTCTTCGGGATATTATCCAGGAGAACTTCCCCAACCTAACAAGACAGGCCAACATTCAAATCCAGGAAATGCAGAGAGCACCACAAAGATACTCCTCGAGAAGAGCAACCCCAAGACACATAATTGTCGTATTCACCAAGGTTGAAATGAAGGAAAAAAGGGCAGCCAGAAAGAAAGGTCAAGTTACCCACAAAGGGAAGCCCATCAGACTATCAGCAGATCTCTCTGCAGAAACTGTACAGGCCAGAAGAGAGTGGGAGCCAACATTCAACATTCTTAAAGAAAAGAACTTTCAACCCAGAATTTCATATCCAGCCAAACTAAGCTTCATAAGCGAAGGAGAAATAAAATTCTTTACAGACAAGCAAATGCTGAGAGATTTTGTCACCACCTGCCTTAGTGCTCCTGAGAGAAACACTAAATATGGAAAGGAAAAACTGGTAGCAGCCACATACCAAATTGTAAAAACCATCGACAGTATGAAGAAACTGCATCAACTAACTGGCAAAATAATCAGCTAGCATCATAATGACAGGATCAAATTCACACATAACAATTATTAACCTTAAATGTCAATGAGCTAAATGTCCCAATTAAAAGACACAGACTGGCAAATTGAATAGAGTCAAGACCTATTGGTGTGCTGTAGTCATGAGACCCATCTCATGTGCAAAGACACACATAGGCTCTAAATAAAGGGATAGAGGAATATTTACCAAGCAAATGGAAAGCAAACAAACAAACAAAAAAGCAGACATTGCACTCCTAGTCTCTGATAAAACAGATTTTAAACCAACATTAAAAAAAAAAAAAAAAAAGGGCATTACATAATGGTAAAGGGATCAATGCAACAAGAAGAGCTAAGTATCCTAAATATATATGCACACAATACAGGAGCACCCAGATTCATATAGCAAGTTCTTAGAGACCTATAAAGACACTTAGACTCCCACACAGTAATAGTGGGAGACTTGAATACCCCACGGTCAATATTTGATCAATGATACAGAAAATTAACAAGGATATTCAGGACTTGAACTCAGCTCTGGACCAAGTGGACCTAATAGACATCTACAGAACTCTCCACCCCAAATCAACAGAATATACATTCTTCTCAGCACCACATCACACTTATTCTAAAATTGACCACATAATTAGAAGTAAAACACCCCTCAGCAAATGCAAAAGAATGGAAATCATAACAGTCTCTCAGACCACAGTGCAATCAAATTAGAACTCAGGATTAAGAAACTCACTCAGAATCACACAACTACATGGAAACTGAACAACCTGTTCCTGAATGACAACTGGATAAAATAACGAAATGAAGGGAGAAATAAATAAGTTTTTTGAAACCAATGACAACAAAGACACAGCATACCAGAATCTCTGGGACACAGCTATAGCAGTGTTTAGAAGGAAATTTATAGCACTAAATGCCCACAGGAGAAAGTGGGAAAGATCTAAAATTGACACCCTAACTTCACAATTAAAACAACTAGAGAAGCAAGAGCAAACAAATTCAAAAGCTGGCAGAAGGCAAATAATTAAGATCAGAGCAGAACTGAAGGAGATAGAGACACAGAAAACCCTTCAAAAAATCAGTGAATCCAGGAGTTGGTTTTTTGAAAAGATTAACAAAAATAGAAGACCACTAGCCATAATAAGAGAGAATAATTAAATAGATGCAAAAATGATAAAGGGGATATCACCACTAATCCCACAGAAATACAAACTACCATCAGAGAATACTATAAACACCTCTATGCAAATAAACTAGAAAATCTAGAAGAAACAGATAAATTCCTGGACACATACACCCTCCCAAGACTAAGCCAGGAAGAAGTTGAATCCCTGAATAGACCAATAACAGGTTCTGAAATTGAGGCAGTAATTAATAGCCTACCAACCAAAAATAGCCCAGGACCAGATGGATTCACAGTCAAATTCTACCAGAGGTACAAAGAGGAACTGGTACCATTCCTTCTGAAACTATTCCAAACAATAGAAAAAGAGGGACTCCTTCCTAACTCATTTTATGAGGCCAGCCGTCATCCTGATACCAAAACCTGGCAGAGACCCACCAAAAAAGAAAATTTCAGGCCAATATCCCTGATGAACATCAATGTGAAAATCCTCAATAAAATACTGGCAAACCAAATCCAGCAGTGCATCAAAAAGCTTATCCACCACGATCAAGTTGGCTTCATCCCTGGGATGCAAGGCTGGTTCAACATACACAAATCAATAAACATAATCCATCACATAAACAGAACCAATGACAAAAACTACATGATTATCTCAATAGATGCAGAAAAGGCCTTTGATAAATTCAACATCCCTTCATGTTAAAACACTCAATAAACTACGTACTGATGGAATATACCTTAAAATAGTAAGAGCTACTTATGACAAACCCACAGCCAATATCACACTCAATGGGCAAAAGCTGGAAGCATTCCCTTTGAAAACTGGCACAAGACAAGGGTGCCCTCTCTCACCACTCCTATTCAACATGGTATTGGAAGTTCTGGCCAGGGCAACCAGGCAAGAGAAATAAATAAAGGGTATTCAAATAGGAAGAGGGGAAGTCAAATTGTTTCTGTTTGCAGATGACATGATTGTATATTTAGAAAACTCCATCATCTCAGCCCAAAACCTCCTTAAGCTCATCAGCAACTTCAGCAAAGTCTCAGGATACAAAATCAATGTGCAAAAATCACAAACGTTCCTATACACTAATAATAGCCAAATCATGAGTGAATTCCCATTAACAATTGCTACAAAGAAATAAAATACCTAGGAATACAACTTACAAGGGATGTGAAGGACCTCTTCAAGGAGAACTACAAACCGCTGCTCAACAAAAGAAAAGAGGACACAAACAGAAAAATATTCCATGCTCATGGATAGGAAGAATCAATATCATGAAAATGGCCATACTGCCCAAAGTAATTTATAGATTCAATTCTATCCCCATCAAGCTACCATTGACCATTAACTTTCTTCACAGAATTAGAAAAAACTACTTTACATTTCATATGGAACCAAAAAAGAGCTCATATAGTGAAAACAATCCTAAGCAAAAAGAACAAAGCTGGAGGCATCATGCTACCTGACAAACTATACTACAAGGCTACAGTAACCAAAACAGCATGGTACTGCTACCAAAACAGATATATAGACCAATGGAACAGAACAGAGGCCTCAGAAATAATGACACACACCTACAACCATCAGATCTTTGACAAACCTGACAAAAACAAGCAATGGAGAAAGGATTCAGTATTTAATAAATGGTGTTGGAAAAACTGGCTAGCTGTATGCAGAAAACTGAAACTGGACCCCTTCCTTATATCTTAGACAAAAATTAACTTAAGATGGATTAAAGACTTAGATGTAAGACCTAAAACCATAAAAACCCTAGAAGAAAACCTAGGCAATACCATTCAGGTCATAGGCATGGGAAAAGACTTCATGACTAAAACACCAAAAGTGACAAAAGCCAAAACTGACAAATGGGATCTAATTAAAGAGCTTCTGCACAGCAAAAGAAACTATCATCAGAATGAACAGGCAACCTACAGATGGGAGAAAAATTTTGCAATCTATCCACCTGACAAAGGGCTAATATCCAGAATCTACAAGGAACTTAAACACATTTACAAGAAAGAAACAACCCCATCAAAAAGTGGGTGAAGTATATGAGCAGACACTTCTCAAAAGAAGACATTTATGTAGCCAACAAACATATGTACAAAAGCTCATCATCACTGGTCATTAGAGAAATGCAAATCAAAACCACAATGAGATACCATCTCATACCATTTAGAATGGTGATCATTAAAAAGGGAACAACAGATGCTGGGGAGATGTGGAGAAATAGGAATGCTTTTACACTGTTGGTGGGAGTGTAAATTAGTTCAACCATTGTGGAAGACAGTGTGGCAATTCCTCAAGGATCTAGAACCAGAAATACTATTTGACCCAGCAATCCCATTACTGGGTATATACCCTACGGATTATAAATCATTCTATGAAGACACACACACACATATGTTTATTGCAGCACTATTCACAATAGCAAAGACTTGGAACCAATCCAAATGCCCATCAATAATAGACTGGATTAAGAATATGTGGCACAGGGCGTGCGCCCAAGATGGCCGAATAGGAACAGCTCCAGCCTCCAGCTCCCAGTGTAAGCAACACAGAAGACGGGTAATTTCTGCATTTTCAACTGAGGTACTGGGTTCATCTCACTGGGTCATGTCAGACAGTTGGCACTGGTCCAGTGCAGCCCGACCAGCGAGAGCTGAAGCAGGGCGAGGCATCGCCTCACCTGGGAAGTACAAGGGGGAAGGGAATTCCTTTTCCTAGCCAAAGGAAATTGAGACACACAACACCTGGAAAATCAGGTAACTCCCACCCTAATACTGCACTTTACCAAGGGTCTTAGCAAATGGCACACCAGGAGATTATATCCCACACCTGGCCCAGAGGGTCCACGCCCACAGAGCCTCCCTCATTGCTAGCACATCAGTCTAAGATCTAACTGCAAGGCGCAGCGAGGCTAGGGGAGGGGCGCCACCATTGCTGAGGCTTAAGTAGGTAAACAAAGCCACCGGGAAGCTCGAATTGGATGGAGCCCACCACAGCTCAAGCAGGCCGGCCTGCCTCTGTAGACTCCTCCTCTGTGACAGGTCATAGCTAAACAAAAAGCAGCAGAAACCTCAGCAGAGGTAAATGCCCCCATCTGACAGCTTTGAAGAGAGCAGTGGATCTCCCAGCACAGAGGTTGAGATCTGAGAATGGACAGACTGTCTGCTCAAGTGGGTCCCTGACCCCTGGGTAGCCTAACTGGGAGACATCCCCAACTAGGTGCAGACCAACACCTCACACAGCAGGGTACACCCCTGAGACAAAGCTTCCAGAGCAAGAATCAGACAGCAACACTTGCTGTTCAGTAATATTCTATCTTCTGCAGCCTCCGCTGCTGATACCCTGGCAAACAGGGTCGGAGTGGACCTCAAGCAAACTCCAACAGACCTACAGCTGAGGGTCCTGATTGTCAGAAGGAAAACTAACAAACAGAAAGCACACCCACACCAAAACCCCATCAGTATGTCACCATCATCAAAGACCAAAGGCAGATAAAACCACAAAGCTGGGGAAAAAGCAGTGCAGAAAAGCTGGAAATTCAAAAAATCAGAGTGCATCTCCCCCTCAAAAGGAACGCAGCTCATCACCAGCAATGGAACAAAGCTAGATGGAGAATGACTTTGATGAGTTAAGAAGGCTTCAGTCGATGAAACTTCTCAGAGCTAAAGGAGGAACTACATAACCAGCACAAAGAAATTAAAACCTTGAAAAAAGATTTGACGAATGGCTAACTAGAATAACCAATGTAGAGAAGTCCTTAAAAGCACTGATAGAGATGAAAACCATAACACAAGAACTACATGACAAATGCATAAGCTTCAGTAACCAACTCGATCATCTGGAAGAAAGAGTATCAGTGATTGAAGATCAAATGAAGCGAGAAGAGAAGTGTAGAGAAACGAGTAAAAAGAAATGAACAAAGCCTCCAAGAAATATGGGATTACGTGAAAAGACCAAATCTACGTCTGACTGGTGTGCCTGAAAGTGACGGGGAATATGGAACCAAGTTGGAAAACACTCTGCAGGATATCATCCAGGAGAACTTCCCGAACCTAGTAAGGCAGGCCAACATTCAAATTCAGGAAATACAGAGAACGCCACAAAGATACTCCTCGAGAAGAGCAACTCCAAGACACATAATTGTCAGATTCACCAAAGTTGAAATGAAGGAAAAAATGTTAAGGGCAGCCAGAGAGAAAGGTCGGGTTACACACAAAGGGAAGCCCATCAGACTAACAGCAGATCTCTCGGCAGAAACTCTCCAACCCAGAAGAGAGTGGGGGTCAATATTCAACATTCTTAAAGAATTTTCAACCCAAAATTTCATATCCAGCCAAACTAAGTTTCATAAGTGAAGGAGAAATAAAATCCTTTACATACAAGCAAATGCTTAGAGATTTTGTCACCACTAGGCCTGCCCTACAAGAGATCCTGAAGGAAGCACTAAACATGGAAAGGAACAACAGGTACCAGCCATTGCAAAAACATGTCAAAATGTAAAGTCCATCTATGCTAGGAAGAAACTGCATCAACTAGCAAGCAAAATAACCAGCTAATATCATAATGACAGGATCAAGTTCACACATAACAATATTAACTTTAAATGTAAATGGGCTAAATGGTCCAATTAAAAGACACAGACTGGCAAATTGGATAAAGAGTCAAGACCCATCAGTTTGCTGTATTCAGGAGACCCATCTCACAAGCAGAGACACACATAGGTTCAAAATAAAGGGATGGAGGAAGATTTACCAAGCAAATGGAAAACAAAAAAAGCAGGGGTTGCAATCCTAGTCTCTGATAAAACAGACTTTAAACCATCAAAGATCAGAAGAGACAAAGAAGGCCATTACATAATGGTAAAGGGATCAATTCATCAGGAAAAGCTAACTATCCTAAACATATATGCACCCAATACACAAGCACCCAGATTCATAAAGCAAGTCCTTAGAGACTTACAAAGAGACTTAGACTCCCATACAATAATAATGGGAGACTTTAACACCCCACTGTCAACATTAGACAGATCAACGAGACAGAAAGTCAACAAGGATATCCAGGAATTGAACTCAGCTCTGCACCAAGCAGACCTAATAGACATCTACAGAACTCTCCACCCCAAATCAACAGAATATACATTCTTCTCAGCACCACATGACACTTATTCTAAAATTGACCACATAATTGGAAGTAAAGCACTCCTCAGCAAATGTACAAGAACAGAAATTATAACAAACTGTCTCTCAGACCACAGTACAATCAAACTAGAACTCAGGACTAAGAAACTCAATCAAAACCACTCAACTGCATGGAAACTGAACAACCTGCTCCTGAATGACTACTGGGTACATAACGAAATGAAGGCAGAAATAAAGATGTTCTTTGAAACCAATGACAACAAAGATACAACATTACCAGAATCTCTGGGACACATTTAAAGCAGTGTGTAGAGGGAAATCTATAGCACTAAATGGCCACAAGAGAAAGCAGGAAAGATCTAAAATTGACACCCTAGCATCACAATTAAAAGAACTAGAGAAGCAAGAGCAAACACATTCAAAAGCTAGCAGAAGTCAAGAAATAACTAAGATCAGAGCAGAACTGAAGGAGATAGAGATGCAAAAAACCCTCCAAAAAATCGATGAATCCAGGAGCTGTTTTTTTTTTTAAAGATCAACAAAATTGATAGACCACTAGCAAGACTAATAAAGAAGAAAAGAGAGAAGAATCAAATAGATGCAATAAAAAATGATAAAGGGGATATCACCACTGACCCCACAGAAATACAAACTATCATAGGAGAATACTATAAACACCTCTTCACAAATAAACTAGAAAACCTAGAAGAAATGGATAATTTCCTGGACACTTACACTCTCCCAACCAGGAAGAAGTTGAATCCATGAATAGACCAATAGCAGGCTCTGAAATTGAGGCAATAATTAATAGCCTACCAACCAAAAAAAAGTCCAGGACCAGATGGATTCAGAGCTGATTCTACCAGAGGTACAAGGAGGAGTTGGTACCATTCCTTCTGAAACTATTCCAATCAATAGAAAAAGAGGGAATCCTCCCTAACTCATTTTACAAGGCCAACATCATCCTGATACCAAAGCCTGACAGAGATACAACAAAAAAAGAGAATCTTAGACCAATATCCCTGATGAACATCCATGCAAAAATCCTCAATAAAATACTGGCAAACCGAATCCAGCAGCACATCAAAAAGCTTATCCACCATGATGAAGTGGGCTTCATCCCTGGGATGCAAGGCTGGTTCAACATATGCAAATCAAGAAATGTAATCCAGCATATAAACAGAACCAAAGACAAAAACCACATGATTATCTCAATAGATGCAGAAAAGGCCTTTGACAAAATTCAACAGTCTTTCATGCTAAAAACTCTCAATAAGTTTGGTATTGATGGAACGTATCTCAAAATAATAAGAGCTATTTATGACAAACCCACAGCCAATATCATACTGAATGGGAAAAAACTGGAAATGTTCCCTTTGAAAACTGGCACAAGACAGGGATGCCCTCTCTCACCACTCCTATTCAACATAGTGTTGGAAGTTCTGGCTAGGGCAATCAGGCAAGAGAAAGAAATCAAGGGTATTCAGTTTGGAAAAGAAGAAGCCAAATTGTCCCTGTTTGCAGATGACATGATTGTATATTTAGAAAACCCCATTGTCTCAGCCCAAAATCTCCTTAAGCTGAAAAGCAACTTCAGCAAAGTCTCAGGATACAAAATCAATGTGCAAAAATCACAAGCATTCTTATACACCAGTAACAGACAAACAGAGAGCCAAATCATGAATGAACTCCCATTCACAATAACTTCAAAGAGAATAAAATACCTAGGAATCCAACTTACAAGGGATGTAAAGGACCTCTTCAAGGAGAACTACAAACCATTGCTCAGTGAAATAAAAGAGGACACAAACAAATGGAAGAACATTCCATGCTCATGGATAGGAAGAATCAATATTGTGAAAATGGCCATACTGCCCAAGATAATTTATAGATTCAATACCATCCCCATTAAGCTACCAATGAGTTTCTTCACAGAATTGGAAAAAACTGCTTTAAAGTTCATATGGAACCAAAAAAGACCCCACATTGCCAAGACAATCCTAAACCAAAAGAACAAAGCTGGAGGCATCACGCTACCTGACTTCAAACTATACTACAAGGCTACAGTAACCAAAACAGCATGGTACTGGTACCAAAACAGAGATATAGACCAATGGAACAGAACAGAGCCCTCAGAAATAATACCACACATCTACAACCATCTGATCTTTGACAAACCTGACAAAAACAAGAAATGGGGAAAGGATTCCCTATTTAATAAATGGTGCTGGGAAAATTGGCTAGCCATAAGTAGAAAGCTGAAACTGGATCCTTTCCTTACTCCTTATACAAAAATTAATTCAAGATGGATTAGAGATTAAAATGTTAGACCTAAAACCATAAAAACCCTAGAAGAAAACCTAGGTAGTACCATTCAGGACATAGGCATGGGCAAGGACTTCATGTCTAAAACACCAAAAGCAACGGCAACAAAAGCCAAAATTGACAAATGGGGTCTAATTAAACTAAAGAACTTCTGCACAGCAAAAGAAACTACCATCAGAGTGAACAAGCAACCTACAGAATGGGAGAAAATTTTTGCAATCTACTCATCTGACAAAGGGCTAATATCCAGAACCTATAAAGAACTCAATCAAATTTACAAGGAAAAAACAAACAACCCCATCAAAAAGTGGGCAAAGGATATGAACAGACACTTCTCAAAAGAAGACATTCATACAGCCAACAGACACATGAAAAAATGCTCATCATCACTCACCATCAGAGAAATGCAAATCAAAACCACAATGAGATACCATCTCACACCAGTTAGAATGGCAGTCATTAAAAAATCAGGAAACAACAGGTGCTGGAGAGGATGTGGAGAAATAGGAACACTTTTACACTGTTGGTGGGACTGTAAACTAGTTCAACCATTGTGGAAAACAGTGTGGCGATTCCTCAAGGCTCTAGAACTATAAATACCATTTGACCCAGCCATCCCATTACTGGGTATATACCCAAAGGATTATAAGTCATGCTGCTATAAAGACACATGCACACGTATGTTTATTGTGGCACTATTCACAATAGCAAAGACTTGGAATCAACCCAGATGTCCATCAGTGACAGACTGGATTAAGAAAATGTGGCACATATACACCATGAAATACTGTGCAGCCATAAAAAAAGGATGAGTTCGTGTCCTTTGTAGGGACATGGATGCAGCTGGAAACCATCATTCTCAGCAAACTATCACAAGAACAGAAAACCAAATACTGCATGTTCTCACTCATAGGTGGGAATTGAACAATGAGATCACTTGGACACAGGAAGGGGAACATCACACACCAGGTCCTATTGTGGGGAGGGGGGAGGGGGGAGGGATAGCATTAGGAGATATACCTAATGTAAATGACGAGTTAATGGGTGCAGCACACCAACATGGCACACGTATACATATGTAACAAACCTGCACATTGTGCACATGTACCCTAGAACTTAAAGTATAATTAAAAAAAAAAAAGATGCTTATAAGCCAAAAAAAAGAAAGAAAATGTGGTATATATATACCATGGAATACTACTCAGCCATAAAAAGGAATGAAATAATGGCAATCGCAGCAACCTGGATGGAGTCGGTGACCATTATTGTAAGTGAAGTAACTCAGAAGTGGAAAACCAGACATCGTATGTTCTCATTTACAAGTTGCAGCTAAACTATGAGGAGGCAAAGGCATGAGAATGATATAATGGACTTTGGAGTCTTGTGGGGAAAGGTGGGAGAGGAGTGAGGGATAAAAGACTGCACACTGGGTACAGTGTACAATGCTTGGGTGATGGGTGCACCAAAATCTCAGAAATCACCACTATGCAACTTATCCATGTAAATAAAAGAGCACCTGTTCCCCAATAACTATTGAATTTTTTTTTAATAAAGTTCAATAGTGAGAAAAAAAAAAAAAAGAATATGTAGCACATATACACCATGGAATACTATGCAGCCATAAAAAAGGATGAGTTTAGGTCCTTTGCAAGGACATGGATGAAGCTGGAAACCATCATTCTAAGCAAACTAACACAGGAACAGAAAACCAAACACTGCATGTTCTCACTCCTAAGCAGGAGTTGAACAGTGAGAACACATGGACACAGGGAGGGGAACATCACACACCAGGGCCTGTCGAGAGGTGTGGGGTTAAGGGAGGGATAGCATTAGGAGAAATACCTAATGTAGATGATGGGTTGATTGGTGCAGCAAACCACCATGGCACGTGTATACCTATGTAACAAGCCTGCACATTCTGCACATGTATCACAGAACTTAAATTTTTTTAAAAAAGATCAACTTGCCTGTGGTCACACAGTTTGATTTATCATATCTGCTGATTCCTAGCTCAATGCCCTTTCCATAGGAAATATTGTAGCTCCATCTTCTGTACTTGAAGTGATTTGATACCAGAAGACACAGCTTTGATAGATCAGTCCATAAGAAAGATGCTTGTTGGCGGTGTTGGGCAAGGGACTAATTAGCAGGCTTGGTCATATCCTTGAATGTGGATACTTAAATAGTGGGCTAGTTCTACAGCTGAAGAACCTGGAAAAGGGATAGGATAGCATAAGGAATGAGAAACCAACTTCTTACAGAGAAATCTTTCTGAAGCTTTCTATTAACATTTATACTAATAGGCATTTCTAACATTTTTTATATCTTTTCATAATCTCCTATACAGTCCAATGGATAGCATTCACTATATGCCTTATTTATAATTCTGCAAGAGCTGTCACTAAGATGTTGAATATATTTCATTTCATGAAGCCCATTCAAAGCTTGACCTTTTCCAAGATTCCAACCAAGGAGCATAGCTGTATGAACTAAATCTATGTGCTTTGAATTTAGCCCCATTCCTAACAAGTGGTGTTTGTTTCATTTGGACAGTCACCAGTCATTCTAGCAAGCTTTAGGTCCCACTGGCCTCCTGAAACCAAAATCCTTTAGACACTTGTTTTAACTGTGGACAGATGTTGTAACTACTCAATTAAGGAAGTCTTTAATATTTAGTATCATAATTGACTTGTATGCCACTTTTCATGTGAAATTGAGTGACCGTACCTCAAAACTGAATAGAGAATTTATTCATAGCTAAATTTTCCTGGTTTTTTTAAGCTTAGTTTTCAGGAAATGCTTTTAGCTTTCTGTTTGGTGTAAACTTTGTTGTATGTTTCCAAATTTTTTAATTTATGGAAAAATTATAATAAACAATATTTACTTGATTTTAACTTCTTGGTGCAATTTAAATATCTCATGAGGAAGTCAAATGTATAACTCCATCTCTGTCCTCTAAACTTTTGTTACAGAACTAATGGGAAGTTGTTGGGATCAAGAAATGATTAGCTTAATCTTTAATCTTTGGTGTTTGTAACAGCATTTTGTTTGATTTAAATACTTATGAAGTTGAAATTTGTTTTTTCAAAAATGTCTCTGTGGTTCTTTGTAAATTAGTGTTGTTGATTCTATAGGAATGAACATTTCATTTAAATACATAAAGCACTTGAGTAAAACGCAAAATTTATGTAGTTGGAAAACAGATTTGACTCTTGACTAAACCATTTGTCTTCATTTTTGGCATGACCTCTTTATTTTCAGAGTACTGGCCTAGTCAGCCTTTCCTATATTTTAGATAATTCCATGAAATTGGAAATTCATTAATGTTGGAGCCACTTCTTAAGTACCTGACAGCTACATTTCAAAGAATTATTTATCTTGCGTATAGCAACATGTGAAACCCTAAGTCATCATCTAGGTTCTTAAATTCCCTTTTGAAACTGTTCCAAACACCAAATACCAAACCTAATTCTATCTAGCAACTATAACTCATTGCTCATTCAGCTGCCTGCTTGATTTATTGATTCCACATTCAGAGCCTTTGCTGCAGTCCAGCTCTTCTGCCTAGAGCAGAACATTTCCAGATGGTTCTGAAATTCCAAAACTTTTCCTTAATCTGTCATTCCACTGGACCATAAGTAGAAGCTGTAAAGAAGTTCAGTTCATTACTCACCAGAGCAAATGGTTCCCTGACAAAAGCATTCATTACTGCAGTGTTGTTATTCTGATGGAGAATCTCTTCTGATACCACATGTATGAAAACACTTTTCAGTTAAATGAGATGATATGTACCACTTAGGATACTGACTGTTAGGCAAAGAATATGCCTGTGTATTTCCTCTTCATGATACCCTGTTTGACATGAGTATAATGTCTAAGACTTTTCAAGTTTCTATATGCTAGGGACCAGTGATCTCCAACTTTTATGGGCTCATTAACTTTCTTTTTAGAGACAGGGTCTCGGTCTGTTCCCCAGGCTGGAGTGCAATGGTGCACTCATAGCTCACTGCAGCCTCAAACTCCTGGGCTCAAATAACCCTCCCACCTCAGCCTTAGAGTAGCTAGGACTACAGGTGTATGCTACCACGCCCAGCTAATTTTCTATTTTTTTAAAATTTTTATTAGGGACAGGGTCTTGCTATGTTGCCCAGGCTAGTCTTGAACTCCTGATCTCAAGCAATCCTCCCACCTCGGCCTCCCAAAGTCCTGGGATTACAGGAATGAGCCACCATGGCTGGCCCAGACTTTGTTGAATAGGAGAAGTTCAGAAAAATCTCCCTCTTGCTCAAGCCCCACCTCTGCCCTGTGTTCCTCGCCTAGATATGAACTAGAAGTAGATTCCTGGCTACTCCTAGCCCTTCACCCTGTGATCCGACAAAAAAAAAAAAAAAAAAAAAAAAAAAAAAAAAAAAAAAAAAAAAAAAAAAGCCCCTTTATCAACTAAGAAAGGCACTAAGGTTAAAAAAAAAAAACAAACAGAAGTTACCTACGGGTCAAGGGTTCAGGGCTCAGTTGACATGATACCTTCCTGAATGCCTAGGTAACAAGGAAAACTACACTCTTGCTAAACCCTCTCACAATAGAAGCTACCAGACTCCTCCTAACTGATTTCCAGCCCTACATACATTCTTTTCTGATAAGCACACCTGTAGACTCTAAGCCAGTTTCAGCCAGCTTATAGAGGCTGTACACAAACTCTGTGTTCTGTAGTTCACCTTTCAATGTAAAGAGCCAAATTCTACCTCATTTTAATGTTAAAAGCCCACTCTAGAGTGAACATGAGATGTGTGTTACACATATGTCTATACAATTGGGCATGTGCTCAACCCCTCCCCTTCATAAATATGTATAGCTTTTCCGCCAATCCTGCTGAATGTGTATGACTATTATGTGATACAGCCCAGTGAGCTATCAAACTCAATCTCTCTTCCCCTCTTAGAAGACGGAGCACCTTCATCCATGCTGGAGATTATCCCTTCCCTGTTTGCAAACTGATACCACCAATAAAGCTCTCCTTTTCACTATGTAGCCTTTTCTGGTGGTTTTAGATGACATGCCTCACATTCAAGGCCTGTCAAATTCTACCTCCTCATTATCTCATTAGTCCCTCTTTCTCTGTAGACCTGCTGCCATCCCAGGCTAAACCACTTCCATGTCTTTCCTGGCACATGGTAGATGCTCAGTAAATTTTATTGAGTGATAGAATGAGTAGATAGAACAGGGAATAGGATATAAATTAAGGCCAATTGAAATCTTGATCTTTTTTCTGCAATGCTATGTTCTGAATATTTATAAAACAGAAGACTTATTGGGAAGAGCCTAATCAAACATGAGCAAACATCCCATTTAAACTTTGCATTTAGAATTGGATGAAAAGCACGTCCTCCAGATAAGCGTTCTGAGTAGAAAGGCAGGAAGTATTTTGTTAAGGTTATTCGTCTGCAGAAACCATATCTGATCATTTTTCTGGTTGGTTTTGTGAAGGAAAGTGTCCCCCTAAAAAAGCAATTTGATATTTTCTGCTTTTCAGCAACAGCCTCTTAGTCTCCCCAGAAAACATTGATTTGCCAAATTGGCTCCTTTTAATTTAGTGTTCCTCATTCTTGGAGGTTTGCCTCTGACTTCATGGTTTATTTTCCAGAAAATTTTTCTAACACCACAAACCCCAGTGCAACAGGTAAACAAGTCAAAAGAAATTCATTTAAAGCTGCCGTTTAGAGTTAATATTTATCTTGAACTTTAACTTCTTTCTGTGGATCTTCTGGTGGTCTTAAAGTTTGTGGCTAAATCAAGGGATGTGTGTGTGTGTCAGAGAGTGAGAGTGGGTGCTAGCCTGAGCACTGGCTATGTGGTGCGCCAAATAATGAACTCCAGGGACAAAAGAAAAATGAGAGAAACCAAAGAACTTTCTCTACTTACCAAGAAATGTCTTTGTATTTTGTGGTGGCCTTTCTTCCATGAATCCTTTCTAAGTATATATTGACTTTGAATGTTAAAATTGTGAGATTTTTGTTTTGCATGCGGTATAGTGTGAGAAAATGTGATTTTAAAAAATAATAATACAACTAAAGAAATGAGAAAGGAAAGTACCACCAACTTAAAGTTTCTATTAGATAACAAAGATTGAATCATGGATTCACACTGAAGAATAAAATGCATTAAAATAACCATTGCCAATGCAGCAGGCACAGCAGCAGTTTGCAAGCTTGGCCTTGCACTTTCATCCCCTGGAGGAGCTTTCAAAAACTTCCGAGGCTTGGAACACATCTCCTAAAGACTGATTAGTGTCTCCTACGTGATTGATTCTAACGAACAGCAAGAGCTGAGAACTGCCACGCGGGAGGATAACACCGACTACATACAAGAAACAAACACAAACACCTATGTCCTGACCTTTCTCACTGAAACTTTAAAGCGGTGATTCTCAAGGGAAGGAGCTGGAGGAGCACACTGCCTGGATGAAGAGAGAACTTCATCGGTCTATTCACACTGCCCCTCGTCCCCACCCTGTTTCTTCAGTCCTTCTGTGAAAGCTGACCTTATGAATTGGGCCATTCTTGTCACACCCACCTGAAACAGTTGAGAAGCCATGGGGGAAAAGGACTCAGGACCCATAACGTTGCTCCAAAAATGTAATTCTCTGCACACCTGGCTGCTGAAACTGTGTGCTGTAATCTGAAACCCATTTCATCGAATAGTTCCTAAAATGATTTGCTGCAATTCTAAGACTAATTTTACCTACTGCCATCACTCACTAATCAAAACTTGCAGCTCCCTAGAACCTTATTAGTACCAAAGAACTTTCTCAAAGAGCAGTATGTAACGTTTCTCTTTTTTATTTGTATTATTATTATTTTTTGAGGCTGAGTCTCGCTCTGTCACCAGGCTGGAGTGCAGTGGTGCCATCTCGGCTCACTGCAACCTCCGCCTCCCGAGTTCAAGCGATTTCTCCTGCCTCTGCCTCCCGACTAGCCAGGATTACAGGTGCCCACCACCACGACGGGCTAATTTTTGTATTTTTAGTAGAGACAGGGTTTCACCATGTTGACCAGGATGGTCTGGATCTCTTGATCCGCCCGCCTCAGCCTCCCAAAGTGCTGGGATTGCAGGCATAAGCCACTGCGCCTGGCCACATTTCTCTTTTTTATAAAACCCCAACATTCTCCTTGTTCTTCAGACATACCAAAGACCGCCCTGTTTGCCATGAATTGCAATTCTTTCTTCCCAAATGAAAGTGAGAACCACTGTGACATATCCAACGGTTTTATCCCTCAGACGTGAGCATGGGCATAAGAAGCTGAGAACTCCTATGTTAGAAAGTAATTTTATTTTTAATAAGTGAAATAGAGTAGCAATAGGTTACTGTAACTCATCTGAATCTGATTATCCACTATCTAAGTTCTATATTCTTTTATCTCCCATAGTGGCATTTTCGTACCAAATATTGTAAAAAATGTAATGTGGGCCATATCACGAACAATACTTGAATTGTGATGGCTTTTTTCCCCTCTCACCATACTGGCCAAATGGATGGCAATGTGGGGAGAGTCGAAACAACCTTCCCAACAGTGGAATCAATGGCAACTCTTCTTTTGTTTGTTAATGCCATGACATTGATTGGGCAAGATAAACTGATATCACTGGAACTTTTGTGAAACCTTAACAAAATTGAATTTGCTGTTGTCTTTGAAATGAGTCTTTAGGAGTGTCAGGGTGTCATAAGGAGTGTCTAGTGTCATAAGGGCATTGGCTGAGGGTTAGTTGGTAATACTGCCCAGATAGCTGAGCTTTCAGCAGCAGCTGCTAAAACGGATAGCAAGGGGAAAGTAGTGTGTGAAAACCTCATTCGAGTTTTCAACTTGGAGATGATAAGCCCAGGCTTTCTCTACCTGAATTACTCTTCAGAGTAGACTTGGTGAGGGGAATACTTCACCAAAGCTGGATTTTTTGAAAATGGTTTTGTTCTAAAGTCAAATTAATTATTCTTTAGAGGGTTTTGCTTTTTCCTTGCTGCTAGGTGGCGCTCTAGGACAGGAGTTCTGTTGCCAGGCCAGCTGCTAAAAATCCTTCCCTTGTGTGTTTCATTGCAGGTTTTAGAGTTAAAAATGGAGTTAGGCGCTAACTTCATCCAACCCCTCTTTTTACTTGGAAGAAAAAAAAAAAAAAGTTAAGTGACCTAGAACTAGAATATGAATTCCTTGGAAATAGGGTCTTAATGTGTGATCTTCCCACAGATTAAAATTTCCCTTTCTAATTTTACCCTCCAGGAAATAGCCATAGAGCACTCCCTTTTTACAGAACTTAAAGTTTAATACTGCATGGTATCTATTCTTTGAAGGTGGTGGGAAAACACCAACAACCCCTAATCTCATTTAGAAGCTTCAAGTACTGATTCTATCTTGCTCCACTGAAAAAGTTTTCAGAAAAAAAATCACTTTGCCATCTTTATTTTGGCCTTTCCAGGCAGATGTGTCTTCACCTCCTTTATAAATTACTGCTATAGGAAAAAATGCAAAATTATTACAAGTTAGGCACAGTTTTTAGTCTTTAAAATGATTTTTTAAATTCCAGAGCATTAAATTTTGTGTTTGTCTGCCTTTCCGGGGAAAGTTCCTTGGCTTGCTCAGATTCTCAAAAATGATTAAGAATGCCTGCAGGAGGCCGGGTGCAGTGGCTCATGCCTGTAATCCCAGCACTTTGGGAGGCCGAGGCGGGCAGATCACCTGAGGTTGGGAGTTCAAGACCAGCCTGACCAACATGGAGAAACCCTGTCCCTACTAAAAATGCAAAATTAGCCAGGTGTGGAGGCGCATGCCTGTAATCCCAGCTACTCTGGAGGCTGAGGCAGGAGAATCACTTCAACCTGGGAGGCGGAGGTTGCGGTGAGCCGAGATCGCGCCATTGCACTCCAGCGTGGGCAATGAGAGTGAAACTCCATCTCAAAAAACAAAAACAAGAATGCCTGCAGGAATTCTGCATCCTGTAATAGGACTATTTGCTCACCAGATTCTTTGTGAGATGGAAAACTGATTAACCCTTGCGACTTCACTCTCAAATGAAGACAAGCAAATTCTGTGGTCAGAGCCTGGTTTTAACTCACATCAGGAGTCAGCTCTAATAACCATCACTTGCAGAGGACTTTACAAATTGCGTAGCAGCAGAGGCTGCTGCCAACAAGTTTAAATCACATTAACACAAGGATAGTATACAAGACAAGGGAGTTATTTGATAAGTTCTACACCCCTGTTCACTTCTAGGAAGCAAAACGTTTACAAAGGAGATAGACCAGCATTCACAAGAGAACTGATTGGATAATAAGAGCTTTATGGAGTTCGTATGTGCCACAAGCTATTTGTTCTGTGTGCTTTTATGTAGGTTACATCATGTAATCCTTACAACACCACCATGGGATAGGTGGTATTACTACTCCCATTTTACAGATAAGGAAATTGAGGCACAGAAATGTATTTTAACAACATGTCAGAAATTAATATTGTTTTACAATTATCTTAATATCCAATTACTAAATGCTTATTATATGCCAAAACTTTTACATATTTAATATTTACAGCATCCTTGTTACTACTCCTTTTTTACAAGAGGAAAAACTTGAGGATCAGAAAATTATTTACCAAGAATCATGCTAGTAAGTGGTAGGACCTTAAATATGTGAGATTTCGCCAAAGAGTTGCTGGTATTATCTTCTTATACTTCTCTGATTCCCTCTTAAACCAGTTCCAGTTCCACCTACACCACTCCACCAAAACTGCTCCTGTCAAGTTCTCCAGCAACTCCATGCTGAATCCACCAGTCATCCCTCAGTCATTCCATCTGACTTATCAGTAGCATTTGAATCACTTGACAATCCTCCTCCCTGACACTCTTTCTCCTCTCCCAGGACATCTCATTCTCTAGAGTTTCCTCTTACTCACTGATCAAAGCCTTAGCGTCTTTTGTGCCTCCTCCTCTTCCCACCGCCCCCCCCCCCGCCCCCCGACCTCTTAATGCTGCAAGGCACCAGGCCTCATTCTCTTGGGAATTCCTCCAGTCTCCTGGCTTTAACTACCATCTACATCTATAGGAAATCCTGTTGGCCGTGCTTCCAAAATGTGCCTGGAATCTGCTGGCTTCTCACCACCCCTACCTCCACCACCAGGTCTGAGTTATTGTGCTGAGCCTGGACCACTTTGCAGCCTCGTCTGGCTTCCCTGCTGTCCACAGTGCTCTCTCTCTCTCTGCTCTCCACAAAGCAGCCAGAGTGGCCCTTTCAAGCTCCAAGGCAGCTGGCATCCCTTCTCTGCCCAAGGCCCTCTGAGGGCTCCTTACAATGGTCCACAGTGGTGTTGCCAAAGACAATGCAGGATGCCCAGTTAAATTTGGATTTCAGGTAAACAGCTAATAACTTTCTAGTTTAAGTATGGTTTCATGCAATATTTGAGGCCTATTTGTATTTTTAAAATTATTCATTATCTGAAATTCAAATTTAGCTGAGATTGCATATTTTTATTTGCTAAATCTGCCAGGCATATCCACCAGCTCTACATGATGCCCCCTGTTACCTCCTTGACCCCATCTCCCATGATCTCCCCCTTATTCAGTCCACTCCCCCACACTGGCCTCCTTGCTTTCTTCCAGTGCATAGTTCCTCACTTTGGGCTCTTGCCTTGGCTGTTCTTCCTCCAGCATCTGCATCATCTTAAAGAGGTGATTTCTAAAATGACTTCTCAACCCTGTGCTCCCAACGCCCCTCATCCTGCTCCACTCTTTTCCGTAGCACCTGACTTCTAACATGACTTACTCGTTTTATTGTGAACGAATCTGGTAGGTCTCCACCAACCAGAATCTAAACTCCACCGGGCAGGTATTTTTGTCCATTTCATGCATGATCATATCCCAAGAGGCTAGAACAATAGCACCTCAGTACACAGTAAGTGTTTGTTTATTTTGAATGAATGCTTTCAAAGGCTTTTGCTCCTTTCCATTGCATTATATATTCCCTCTGTTTCAACTTATGGTAAATATCTGAACAAACTGAGAGTGCACAGCCTGGAGAGGAGATGATGGGCAGAGGTGGAGAATGTGCTCACACCTCAGCTGGAGTGGTCCTTTTGTTGTGGGACAGTCTGGTTCAAGGCATATAACTGTCCACAGCTCTCTGCCCAGGCAATTGCCACGTTCCCCACACCCTCAGTGTTGCCCTCTATTTAACAACAGCAACAAAGCGTGTATTTTCTATGTGTCGGGTCCTGTGCTAACCTCCAATACAAGGATAAACAAGATAATACTACCTAGGAGGAACAGGCAATGAGCTCGAGGTTCTTGCCTGACTGATAAAATGAAAAAGAACTGGGCCTGACTGGCCAGATTCACTGCAAGAGCCACAAGCCCTTATATCCTATCATCTCCCCCCAGGTTATTTCCTACTTTGGTAACCGCCAAGAGAAAACCAAAGTGAATATTAAGCAGGAGCAGTGAGAAGAACATCTGCTGTAACCTCTCTCTGACCCCAATGCAGTAGCTCAGCAGAGATGAATTAAAGCGCAGGAAGCTTGTTGGCGTCAGTCTCGATTGACGCCAACAGGAAGGTGGAGCAGAGAAGCAGATTTGCTGCTGAAAATCATTTCCCCTGGAAAGTCCCAGGAGAAAAAAAAAATCATTACAGCTGGGATAATGATGTTTACTCAACAGCTTTGTGTAAATTTTTGACGCACCTTATTTCTGCACTATTAGGGTCTGGAATTACTGATTAAAGATATTATTAGGTTGGTGCAAAAGTAATTGCGGTTTTTGCTATTATTTTTCAATGACAAAAACCTCAATTACTTTTGCACCAGCGTAATACCATCTTAATATTCAATTGTTAGCTGGAAAAGTCTAGGGCAGGTTACAGAGGTGTAGTATTAACATGGCTAAAACACACACAATAGAAAGTGGAGAAAGCAGTAGTATCTTGAGGGGAGGATGGTTTGCAATGCCCTTTTCTCCCTTTCCCCTTTCATTCCAAGTGGGCCTACAGCATATCCTAGTCACCAAATTACAGAGCTGACATTTTCTAATTCAACGAAAATTTACTGAGGGCCTGTTTGACACAGGCTGTGTCACTTCCTGTCTCTAGGGTGTTAAATTGACTAAAAGAGCTCATCCTGTACTAAAGAGGGTAGCTCCCTAGCGCAACTGTGACCAGGCATAGAGGGGTAAAAAGTTGACCCTGGCATTAACTAAATGCCCACAGCAAGAGCTTGTTCTTTCTCGTAAAAAATGACCAAATGCTAGAACTCAGGACGCCTTGGATGACACCCAATATTCTAGAGGAAAATCATAGATAGACCTGGCAGGTCTTGTAAGGCAGAGCTGGCCTGGCAAAACTGGGAAGTGAGCCATACTTATCCTCAACATTCTCTAATTTTCTTTTTCAGCTCTTTTCCCTCTGACCATTATTTGGTTCTGCCCCATGAGTGGCCACAAAGTCCCCCTGCCCTGCCCTCCCCTATCACAACCCACCCAGGACCTTGCTAGGTGACACTGACCCATTCCACATTTTAGAGTTTGAAATTATTTCCCAGTCTTCCCAGCACTTTGGGAGGCTGAGGCGGGTGGATCACGAGGTCAGGAGTTCGAAACCAGCCTGGCCAATATGGTGAAATCCTGTCTCTACTAAAAAATACAAAAATTAGCTGGGTGTGGTGGTGCGTGCCTGTAGTCCCAGCTACTCGGGAGGCTGAGGCAGGAGAACCGCTTGAACTCAGGAGGCAGAGGTTGCGGTGAGCCGAGATTGCACCACTGCACTCCAGCCTGGGTGACAGAGTGAGACTCCGTCTCAAAAAATAAAACAAATACTCAAGGAATATTGCTATCTAGCAAGGGAATGTGACAAAACCAACTGAAAAGGAATAAACTAATGACTATAATAGTTTAGATAACTTCCTGGAGTGCTTGCCTTTTGGAGAGGCAATAAATAAGAAAATGAGGCTCTGAATGACCAGGACCAAATAGAACCTTCTTAGATTCTATCCTATTCCTCAAAGTAATATGAGAATTAACTAAAATTTTGAGATTTTTGCCAAGGAGAAAACATTACATTGACTCTTCTAGTAACTGAGACAACCGCACTTCTTAATCCTCCCTTTTCCAGACAAATATCAGCCAGTAGGTCCCTCATTTCTAACTCCTCATATATGGCAATAGGACATGGCATTTCTAAACTATGAAAAGATGTTAAATTTCATCACTTTAACAATGTATAATTTAATCACATATAAAATGAAAGATGGTTGTTAGAGTTCTTCCAAGATAAGTCTCTAGCTCCTCACAAATTTAAAGGATCCATTTTAAACTGATGGAGAGGCTGTAAGAAGAGACACTAGAACCAAGTGTGAACAGACATCTAGACAATTGATTCCAGGTGGCTAAAGCTCAACTTCTTCATTTAATTAACAAACACTTGTTGAGGACTTACCGTGTGCCAGGCGTCAGGCTCGATGCTGAAGACGAAAGACTGTTCCTGTCTTCAGGGATCTCACAGTTTGGTGGGACAGGGCAGAAGAAACTTACAAATAAGCCACCACAACAGGCTGTGATAAGTGTCGTTATGGAGCACGCACTGGGAGCACAGAACACATCACTCACTCTAGAGTGGGAGAGAAGGGTATATTGGAGAAAGATTTCTCAAAAAAAATAAATAAATAAATAAAAATTTAAAAAAAAACCTGTACTGGATTTTAAAGGTCATATACCTGTCTCTAGTTTTAGTGTATGGAAGGTATTTCCAAAGCACATAAATGGTATTTTAAAAGCATAACAGAAAAAAGGGAAATGTGGGAGATATTCCAGTTGGTTGGGGAAAAAAGTAAAAAATAAGTTAAAGGTGCCAGACGCAGTGGCCCATGCCTGTAATCCCAACACTTTGGAAGGCTGAGGCAGGCAGATAATTTGAGGTCAGGAGTTTCAGACCAGCCTGGCCAACATGGTAAAAACCCATCTCTACTAAAAATACAAAAAGTAGCTGGGTGTAGTGGCGCATGCCTGTAATGCCGGCTATTCCAGTGACTGAGGCACAAGAATCGCTTGAACCTGTGAGGCAGAGGTTGAAGTGAGCTGAGATCTTGCCACTGCATTCCAGCCTTGGCGACAGAGTGAGACTCTATCTCAAAAAATAAAATAAGTTAAAGGAAAATTACCCAAAACTTGTAGACAAAAGGTGATTATGACTTTTTATTTCATGCTAACAACATTTTCTAATGAGCCTACTTTATTTACACAACTGATCATGACTTAAACATTTTACAAGTCTGTAAAACTTGTAAGGTGATTTTTGTTTCTACCAATGTAAAGAAGACCTATGGGTTATCTTCTTTACATTGGTAGAAAAGGTTCTTTACATTGATTAAGAAAAAGGTGGGGGGTGGGTATAATTTTCCCATAGGACAGTTTGTAACTAGCAAATTTATTGCAGAATTCCTTTTTTCCCTCCTCATTATAAAAATCTCAGTTTCTCACTCTCTTTGGAACCTTCTTGGCCATCCTACTGGTTTCATCATTAAAGAGTTAAGTTATACTTTGAAATGAGCTCACCATTTTTTTGTATAAGGATTAGGTTTTTAAATTCACATGGAAATTTGAGGGGCTCTGAATAGCTAAAAATATCTTGAAAAAAGACGAAGTTGGAAGTCTCATTTCCAGATGTTAAACCCACTACAGAGCTACAATAATCAAAATAGCGTGGGACTAGCATAAAGAAAGACACCTAGACCAATGAATAGAACAGAGATGGCAGAAATAAACGTCCAATTAAATGGTGATTGAATATTCAACAAGGGTGCCAAGACCATCTAATGGGGAAAGGACAGTCTTTTCAACAAATGGTGCTGGGAAAACTGAATATCCACATGCAAAAACATGAAGTTGGCCCCTTACCTTACACCATATACAAATACAACTCAAAATAGATAAAAGGCCTAAACATAACACCTAAAATTATAAAACTGTTAGAAAAAATATATAGTGGGAAAGCTTCATGACATTCAGTTTGACAATGGTTTTTGGATATGATACCAAATACACAGGCAACAAATGTAAACAGATAAATTGGACCAAATTTGAAACTCTATCAAAGGACACAACCAGTAGAATGAAAAGGCAACCTACAGAATGGGAAAAATATTTGGGTCTTGCAAAAGATTAGTAAACACACATATACACACATACGTACACACACACATAGCCAGCTAGCTATCTGCCACATTTTTTTTTACCCATTCATCTGTTGATGGACACTTAGGTTGTCTTCTCCATATCTTAATATTTTTGTCTGTTAGTCTTCATACTTAAGATATAAGTGGCTTATTTACCCCAATTACAGTATTAAAATATTCTGAATTTATCTATTTTCTTTCATTTACCAGGGAGTTTAATACTTTCAGGTGTTTTATTTCACATTTGCATCTATTTCTTTCAGGTTGAGGAACTCCCTTTAGCACTTCTTGTAAGGCAGGTCTGATGTAGATTAATTCTCTCAGTTTTTGTTTGTCTGGAAAAGTCTCTCTCCATCCTATTTGAAGGATAGCTTTACTGGGTACAGTATTCTTGGTTGGCAGTATTTTCCCTTTAGCACTTTGAATATAGCATCCCATGTCTCCTGGCTTGCAGAGTTTCTGTGGAGAAATCTGCCGAAAGCTGTATTGGGACTCCATGGAACGTGATACGTTTCCTTTTTCTAACTGCTTTGAGTGTTCTTTTTTTGTCTTTGATTTTTACTAATTTGATTATGATGTGCCTTAAGGAATTCCTCTGTTTCGAATTTGATTGGTGTCCTCTGAGATTCCTATATCTGGATGCTGTTGACTTTCTTCAGATTTGGAACATTTTCAGTCATTATTTCCCTAAAGTTGCCTTCTAGGCCTTTTTCTCTCTCATCTCCTTTGGGAATTTCTATTATGTGAATGTTAGTTCTCTTGACAGTGTCCCATAATTCCCCTAGGCCTTCTTCATTCTTTAAAAAATTTTTTTTTTGCTCCTCTAATTGGGTAATTTCATGTGTTCTGTATTGTTTGCTAATTCTTTCCTCTGTTGGATGAAGTCTGCGCTGAAGCTTTCTAATGAGTTTTTCAGTTTAGCTATTGTATTATTTATTTCTAGTATTTCCATTTGATATTTTAAAATTGTTTCTATTTATCTGTAAAATTTCTCATTTTGTTCTTGGATTTTTTCCAAATTTCATTTAGTTTTCAAAAGTCTTTTCTTATATTTCTTATGATTCCCTGAACTTTTTAAAGAGGATTATTCTGACTGTCTGTGAGACATTTCACAGATCCACAGTTCTTCTTGGTCTATTGCTGGAGCTTTGTTGGTTTCTCTTAGTGGTGTCATATTTCCCTGAATTTTCAATCTTTGTATAGCTTTATATCAACACCTGAACATTTGAAGAGATAGTCACTTTTTTCAGGTTTTGCAGGTATTCTTAGGTGGTATTAGAGTTTTACTACTTAGTATCAGAACTGAAGCACTGGTCAACATTGCTTCCTGTTCTGGGGAGGACTTAAAGTGAGCACCAGAATGAAAACACTGCAGTGGAACTAACTCACTGCCCTGTCATTATTTCTTCATCTGGGGAATAATAAGAGCAAACATCAGAACTTAAACATTGCCCTGGAACTATATTGCTGCCCTGCTGTTATTTCCTAGTCTGGAGAAGGCTTACTTAAATAGGCACTGGAACTTAATCCTGATCATTTAGTTGTTTCTACCTCAGAGAAATGCTCCACATAAGCACTTGGGCTTTGTAAAAAATTTAGCCAGGAATTTGGGCCTTCCCATTAATTGTGCCCCTTGCAGTGCTATGGGGCAAGCCACTCTCTTGAATGTGGTGTCGCTGCTGTCCAGAGCACAGAATAGCCTCTAAGATCCATGGATCAGTCATTGTCATCAATGCCTTCTTCTTTGGCCCCAATTCACCCCTGGTGGTTCAACTTTCCTATTACCCCTAATGGTTCCTGCAGGGTGAGACCATAGTCGACTTCCTGTGAAGATTCCCAGACTGGTGGGAAGATCCGTTGTCCACCTCCAATTCCCTTCTCTCACTTCAGAAACTGTAAGTCTAGGGAAATTCTCGTGAGTGGCATTATGCCAGCTTGGGGAGTGGCTAGCTCAGCCTGAAATGACCATTTTTCTTACCAATTGCCACTTCTCTCAACTAGTGGGCCCAGGAGGTTTCTCTACTTCTCTCCTGAGTTCTGGTGAATTCATAGTGGTATTCTTCTTTAGATAGTTTCTCTTTGTATTGTTGTAGGGGAAGTGATGCCAGGAGATCTATTCCACCATCTTGCTAACATCACCAACCTGTTTCCATATCCTGGCTTTTGGGAATGCCGCTGCAAATATGGGCATGCACATATTTCTACAAGACACTGATTTCATTTCCTTTGGATATACATCCAGAAGTTGGAATGCTGGATCATATGGGAGTTCTATTTTTAATTTTTTGAGGAATTTCTATATTGTTTTCTATTTTACATTTGACTGCACCATTTTACATTTCTACAACAGTGTACCAGGGTCCCTTTTTCTCCACATCCTCATCAACATCAATCATGTATCTTTTGTCTTTCTGATAATTTGGTATTTGTCTTTTTGACAAATAATGGCCATCCTAACAAGTATAAGGTGATAGCTCGTGGCTTTGTTTTGCATTTACTTGATGATTAGTGATGTTGAGCATCTTTTCATATATTGCTGGCCATTTGTATGTGTTCTTAGGGAGAAATGTCTATTCTGGTCTTTTGCTCATTTTTTATTGTTCGTTTTTGTTGTTGTTTTTGTTTTTTGTTTTGCTGGTGAGTTGTGTTAATTCCTACATATTTTGGATATTAGCCCCTATCAAATATATGGCTTGTGAATATTTTCTGTCTTTCCAAAAGTTGCCTTTTCATGCCACTGATTGTTTCCTTTAATGTGCAGAAGCTTTTTAGTTTAATGTATTCCTACTGGTCTATTTTTACTTTTGTGACTTGTGCTTTGGTGTCACATCCAATAAATCATTGCCAAGATCAGTGTCAAGATTTTTCCCTATGTCTTCTTCTAGGTGTTTTACAGTTTCAAGTCTTACATTTAAGTCTGTAATCCATTTTGCTTTGACTCTTGTGTATGGTGTAAGATAAGGCTCCAATTTTATTCTTTTGCACTTAACTATTCAGTTTTCCCAACACCATTTATTGAAAAGACTATCCTTTTCTCATTGTGTATTCTTGGCACCTTTGTCTAAGATTAGTTGACTGTATATGTATGGCTTTATTTCTGGACTGTCTATTCTGTTCCACTGATCTATGTGTTTGTTTTTATGCCAGTTCCATAATGTTTTGATTCCTGTAGCTTTGTAATATAATTCAAAATCAGGAAGTGTGATGCTTCCAGCTTTGCTCTTCTTTATCTAGATTGCTTTAGCTATAGGTCATTTGTGGTTCCATACAAATTTTAGAATTTATTCTCTGTTTTTGTGAAAAAATGTCATTGGAATTTTGATGGAGATTGTGTTAAATTTGTAGATCACTTTGGGTAGTATGGACATTTTTGCAGTATTAAATCTTCCAATCCATAACATGGGATATCTTTCCATTTATTTGTGTTTTCAATTACTTTCATCAATGTTTTATAGTTTTCAGTATGCAGATCTTTCACCCCCTGATTAAATTTGTTCCTATCTTATTATTTTTGATGCTATTATAAATGGTGTTGTTTTCATTATTTCTTTTTCAGATAATTCATTATTTTTATGTTGATTTTGTAGTTTTTGACTTTAATGAATTTATTAGTTCTAAAAGTTTTTTGGTGAATAAAAGTTATTAATTTACTGATATTACCCAACCCCCTTCAGCTACATTACCCTCTGTTTTTCCATAGTAAGAAAAAGAATGATTTGCAGTTATTTTCTAGACTCAGCTCTCTCTTCTAGGCAGTGATCTTAACTATTGTTCTGCCATCCATATACACTATCTGGGATAGTTTTTCTCTGCTTCATCTGGAGGCTTTATGGTGATGTTAGTTTATGTTTTTCTTTGTGATTTAAAAATTCTCCCAGAAAGCATATACATTTGCAAAGATTAATTTGAAAACACCAGAACCATGTAGCATCATGTGACAATTTAGAAAATGTGATGCTTGCAGCTTTGCTCTTCTTTATCTAGATTGCGTTAGCTATACCTGACAGGAAATCATCTTCCATCCTGCTGGAAGTAGTGCAACATTGTGATTAGGGCACTTTCTACTGAATTTGACCACAACACTATCCAAAATTTTTGATGTATGTTTAAACTGAGTAATTTTTTAATTAGTGTGTAGATATTTTTAAAGGAGTTTATTTCTTCTTCACTTCACTCATTGCACATAAATTGACAGGCAAGTGCATAGATTAAACAAGATGGATAGTGGTTATGTACCAAGCAAAGAGGACCCACATGTGCAGAGGCATAGAGATGTGGGGACCAGGAACACAATGTTCCAAATAGGTAAATTGGATTGGATCATTGGGTGCAAATAAGATGGTAGAGAATTAAGGCTACCCAAGCATGCAGAAGCCGGTGAAAATGGATCTTGCAGGCCATACAAAGGAGTTGAGATTTTTTAGTTTAATAGGGAGCCATTGAAGGATTTCAAATGCACTTTATAAAGATGCATTTTGACAGCAAATATGAAGTATAGACTTGAAGGAGGCAAGACTGGAAACAGGAAGACTAGTTCAGGTTATAGTAATAGTCCATAACCCATGCAGAAGTAATGAAGGCCTAAAGTAAGACATAGGGGATAGAGAGAATCAGAGTGTCTCTCCTTGAAAAGGAAAGAGTCCAAAGGTCTCACTCAGAAAATGCAACTCTTTTCCATGTCTTGTCTCCAGAATCTATTTGTATGAAAACAAATAAATAATACTAAAATTTCAAACAGCAATTTTATGTGTGTATCTTGGGTCTATTCAGAGAACAGTATCCATTGGCATTTGGCCTCTCCAGCAATATCTTATTTTCCTTTTCTATTTTAGATTGAGGGGGTACATGTGGAGGTTTGTTACATGAATATATTATGTGATGCTGAAGTTTGGACTTCAATTGAACCTGTCACCCAAATAATGAACATAGTACCCAATAGGTAGGTTTTCAACCTTTCCTTCTTTCCTCCCCTTTTGGAGTCTCTAGTGTCTATTTTTCCCATCTTTATGTCCATATGTACCCAATGTTTCAGCTATATCTTATTCTGTACATACATTTAAGTGTGCAGAGTTCATGAAAATTTGCCCACATTCCTAGGAAAGCTGGTCATGTGGGATAAATATTGAACTACAGTTATCTCTTTTCAATCTTTTGGAAGCAGAAGATTTCCATTTTCACAATTCCAATTAATCACTTACAATGAATTGAAGCTCCTTTTCTTAACAGATACATAATTTTCCCTTGCTAAAGTTGGTATTTTCTTAGGCATGCCGTGGAAAGACAAATCAGTTGATATCTTAAGGAAGCATCAGTCACAACTGGTTATTTAAGATTGAGAAGGAAACAACTGAGCAGCCCAGGACCTAAAGCCATCTGGAAAATTGGCAGAGTAAAGATCTTCAAAAATTCTTTCCTCCATAAAGGCAATAAAAATAGCAGCAAAACTGACAGAATCAACTTTTTCAGAACGCTGAAAATTAGCCAAAGACTTGCAGCAATCCAAAGAATGTTTAGTCAAGAGAAATGGCTGAAACCTGGTAAGAAGAGCAAGCTTTGTAGCGTGTCAAGATGCCAATACTTTTCAAATTGATCTACACATTCAATGCAATCTTTATCAAAATCCCAGCTGGCTTTTTGTGGAAATTGACAAGCTGATCCTAAATTTCATATGTAAATACAAGGGACACTAAATAGCCAAAATAATCTTGGCAAGAACAAAAAAGAAACAAAGTTAGAGGATTCACATTTTCAGATTTCAAAACTCTCTATAAATCTACTGTAATCAAGACTGTGTGGTACCTGTATAAAGATAGACATATAAAACAATGGAATAGAATTGATGGTCTAGAAGTAAACCCATACATTTACAATTAATTTTTGACAAATATCAAGATTATTCATGCTGAAAGGGTCATCTTTTCAACAAATGGTTCTGAAACAAATGGATAAACACATGCAAAAGAAGGATGTTGGACCCTATCACACACTATATGCAAAATTAACTAAAAATTGATCAATAACTTAAAAACTGAAACTATACAACTCTTAGGGAAAAAAGTAGTCATAAATCTTTGTGATTTTGGATTTGACAATTATTTCTTGGTTATGACACCAAAAACACAGGCAACAAAAGAAAAAATAGGACTTCAAAATAAAAGATACATAAATTGGACTTCACCTAAATTAGTAACTTTCGTGCTTCAAAAGACACCTTCAAGAAAGTGAAAAGACAGCCCATAGAATGGGAGAGAATTTTTGCAAGTCGTATATATGATAAGGAACTTGCAGAAAAGGCAAATAGCTCCATTAAAATGGACAAATAATATGAATAGACATTTCTCCAAAGAAGATAAACAAATGTCCCATAAACACATGAAAAGGTGCTGAACATTATTAGTCATCAGGCAAATACAAAGCAAAACCGCAACATAATACTCTACCCCACACTCACTAGCCTGGCTATAATAGACAGACAATAAGTGTTGGTGAGGATGTGGAGAAATTGGAACACTCATACACAGCTGGTGAGAATGTAAAATGATATAATCACTTTGGAAAATAGTCTAACTAAATATAGAATTACCATATGACCCAGAAATTTCACTCCTA
Organism: Macaca nemestrina; assembly: GCF_043159975.1. NCBI lineage: Eukaryota > Metazoa > Chordata > Mammalia > Primates > Cercopithecidae > Macaca > Macaca nemestrina. The sequence goes on from NC_092125.1 coordinate 37,456,437, forward strand.
GCTATATACCAATAAAATGAAAAGTTATATTCTTACAAACTTGTAAATGATTGCTCATAAAAGCATTATTTGTAATAGCCAAAAAGTGGAAACAACTCAAATGGCTGACTCATGACAACTGATGGATAGATAAACAAAATGTGGTATATCCATACAATGGAATTTTATTTAGCCATAAAAAGGAATAAAGTACTGATTCATGCTACAACATGGATGAACCTTGCAATTATGGTAAGTGAAAGAAGTCAGACACAAAAGGCTACATATTGGATGATTGCATTCATATGAAATATACAGAATGGGCAAATGCATAGAGACAGAAAGACAATTAGTGACTTTCAGCAGTTGGTGGGAGAAGAGAACAAGGAGAGGCTACTAATTCATATGGAGTTTCCTTTTGTTGTGATGAAAATGGTATATATCTCTGGTTTAGATGTTTAGGACCTTCCAGTTGTTAGAATACAACATTAGATACCAGAATTAGGAAATCCAGATGCCTTTCATTGTAAGTCGTTTGATTCTACACCAAGGTTGATCTGCCATATTCTAAGAATAATTGCTGTCTATCTCTCATGTTTCATGGAGAAAATTTACAAAGTATATTGGTCACTGATGCTTCTTTTCCCAAACTCATGCCAAAATCTCAACTGTGTCAGGCATGTAGGAGGTGGTCAATAAACATTATTTACTTTCCCGTCACTATATCAATTTATGTCTGAGCCTCTAAGCCTTTAGAAATTGCTAGTGTTCCCTAACAGTAGCCATGGAATATGTAAAAAATAAAAAGAATTTAAGGATTAATATTGGGTAATCTGAAAGGAAATGTGAATTCTAGTGAAAATCAGAAATCTTCTTAATCACTCAATAGCATTATGTAACTCTCTTGCTCATAACCTCAGTCTTGGCAAGTATTAGGACACGAACTCTCCAGAGTTGTCCCAGGAACAGTAGGTCCCAGAAGAAGAAGAATGACTTGTGACAAGAACCCTGAGGAGTGCCTCAATCTGTTTCCATGATTTATGATCTTCTTACCTCAGTAATGACTCCCACCATTTGGTTCAGACTTACAAGAGGCCATGTCTGACATTTTAGCAGAGAGACGGGCATATACCATCCTGAATCTGTCTTGGGCTCACGAATCACACTGAGTTCACAAATCACCTTTCTTTCCTGCGAAGTTATCAGCTGTTTAATTATAGATAAGTTTGCATCTGTGGCCAAGAACCCTGGCCAGGTTTTATAAAACCCAAACTGTCTCTCAGTTTCCAAGGACAATCAACATCAAGGAATCTCGCTGCATGACTATAGGGTTGATGAAAAATTCCATTTTTCACAAGTAAAACATTTTCTTAGATTTGTGAATAGCTACTGACAATGTCTAATGAAACAACTGATAATACATCTGGGTTTGGGTGAGATGGGAAGAAAACTAAAGCCAAAGGGGTCCTATAAAAATCACTTCCTGGCTGGGTGCGGTGGCTCATGCCTGTAATCCTGGCACTTTGGGTGGCCAAGGTGAGCAGATCAGTTGAAACCAGGAGTCCGAGACCAGCCTGGGCAATGTGGTGAAACGCTGTCTCTATTAAAAATACAAAAAAAAATTAGCCGGGCCTGGTGGCGCATGCCTGTAGTCCCAGCTATGTGGAAGGCTGAGGCAGGATAATTGCTTGAACTGGGAGGTGGAGGTTGCAGTGAGCCAAGACCCCACCACTGCACTCCAGCCTGGGTTACAGAGTGAGACTTTTTTGGTATGGCCCTGTAAGAGGTAGAGAAGAGGACTGAATGACTCTCAAGATTGTTCAACTTCCCATATTGTAAAATCCAATGTTTGAGGAATTGTGTGTAATTATTATTTTTATAGCTAATATGTACAAGTTGTACAAAACATAAAAGATTCAAAGGGGTCCTATAGAAAAAAAATCTCTATCCATCCGTTTTCTTTAATCATCATTTTTTTATTTCCCCCAAGATGGAATTTTGCTCTTGTTGCCCAGGCTGGAGTGCAATGGTGTGATCTCAGCTCACTGCAATCTCCACCTCCCAGGTTTAAGTGATTCTCCTCCCTTGGCCTCCCAAGTAGCTCTGATTACAGGCATGCACCACCACCACTGGCTAATTTTGTATTTTTAGTAGAGACGGGGTTTCTCCATGTTGGTTAGGCTGGTCTTGAACTCCCAACCTCAGGTGATCTGCCCATCTCAGCCTCCTAAAGTGCTGGGATTGTAGATGTGAGCCACTTGTGCCCAGCCTCGTCATCAAATTTCTTATCCCAGGGGCAATGTTGCCAGGCACTCTTCTAGGTCCTGAGGATAAAGTCATGAACAAAATAGAGTCCCTGTCCTCAATGAGCTTACATTCTAGTGTGAAGAGAAACAAAATAGCTTTGGGTATGACAAAAATAAAATAGCCTGAGGAGGAGCAGCTTCAAGGTAGGAGAAAAACCAGATGACTATGGTTTCATAAAACTTAGAAAAGACAAGTATTTCAAGAATTAGGGAAGTTGTCAGCCATGTCAAATGCTGTAGAAAGGTCAAGTGAGATAGCAACAAAGTGTTGACTATTGGCCTTCCCCAAGTAATGGTGATTGGTGACCTTGACAATTGTTTCAGTGGACTGGTACAATCAAAAGCTCAACTGAAATGGGTTGAGGAGGGGATATAAAAATTACAACTAATCTGCTGGAGGAATATTGATTTAAAAATATGTGAGAGAAGCAGCAGAGCCCAGGTAATGGGAAATGTGCATCGGGGGGAGTTTTTCTTAAAATGTGTTATATTAAGGCATGTTTATATGCACATGAAATAATCTAAAAGAAAAAGCAATGAATTCAGGAAAGAAAGCAGATCATTTCAAAAATAAAGTCCTCGAGAAGGTAAGAGGGGATTAGAACAGGACACAAGAGGAGGGCCTGGCCTTCGGTAGAAGCAGGGATACTCCTTCCATTTTAACATCCTTCCAGAGGATCTACACACACACACACCATACACAGATATTATATATTTTTTTTTCTTTTTTTTTTTTTTTTGAGTCAGAGTCTCACTCTGTCGCCCAGGCTGGAGTGCAGTGGCGCTATCTCATCTCACTGCAATCTCCACCTCCTGGGTTCAAGCAATTCTCCTGCCTCAGCCTCCTGAGTAGCTGAGATTACAGGTGTGCCACAATGCCTGCTAATTTTTGTATTTTTAGTAGAGACGGGGTTTCACCATGTTGTACAGGCTGGTCTTGAATTCCTGACCTCAGGCAATCCATCCGCCTCAGCCTCCCAAAGTGCTAAGATTACAGGCGTGAGCCACCACATCTGGCACATATATATATATAGATGTCTATATATAGATCTAATATATCTATATAGATATATATATAGAGAGAGAGATTTTTTTAGACGGAATCTTGCTCTGTCATCACACTGGTGAGCAGTGGCGTGATCTCAGCTCACTGCAACCTCTGTCTCCTGGGTTCAAGTGATTTCTCTGCCTAAGCTTCCCGAGTAGCTGAGACTACAGGCACGTGCCACCACCCCTGGCTAATTTTTTGTATTTTAGTAGAGATGGGGTTTCACCATGTTGGCCAGCACGGTCTCGATCTCCTGACCTCATGATCTGCCCGCCTTGGCCTCTGAAAGTGCTAGGATTACAGGCTTGAGCCACCGCATCCAGCCCTATTTATACATTTTTAAACTCAAATAGCAAATAACAACATGCTTTATGTAGTGTTTTGCATCTTGTTTAAAAAAACAGTATGTCTAAGGATATACTTACAGGCTTTCTCATTCATTTTGACTGTTGCATAGTGTTGTCTTTTATTGCTACACCATAATTTACTTCTAATCCTCTACTAGTAAACATTGTGTTTCCAGTGTTTTTCTATTGCAAACAATGCTTTAATGAACATCTTTGTACGGAAGTATCAGTGTTTCTGCAGAATAAATTACTAGAAATGGACTTGTTAGCTCAAACAGTATAAACATTTTTAATTTTGAAAGCTATTACCAAATCGTGCCTAATTTATACCAATTTATAACCCCAAACATATATTAGAGTCCCTGTTTCTGCCTCATCCCCTCAGTGTTAAGCAGACTTTAATATTTATCAGTCTGACAGGTGAAAAATTGTGTCTCAGGGCCTTAATTTGCATTTATCTTGTTACAAATGAGGTTTGGCATTATTTCATGTTTAAAATTCATTTGTGTTTCCTTTTCTGTGTACTTTCTGTACATCTGCCTATTTTTCTATTGTTATTGGTCTTTTTTCATTAATATGTAGGAACTCCATACATTAAGAATTTAGAGTTTTGTTTGTCATATATGTTGTAAATATTTTCCTAATTTGTTGCATGTGTTTGTACTTTTACATGTATCAAATTTTATAAACTTATGTAGCTTATGTAGTTTTGTTGTCTATTGTGTGGTTTGTATATTTTCGGAGTCTATTATGTGAGTCCACATAGTCTTCCTGTATGGCTTCTGAGTTTGGTGTTATGCTTAAAAGTACTACTGCACTCTAAAATTATAAGAAAAAGATTATTTATTTTTATGTCTAAATCTTTGATCTATGTGAGATTTATTCTTACTAAGAAATAAGTTAGGAATCCAACTTTTTTTTTTTTTTTTTTTTTTTTTGAGATGGAGTTTCACTTTTGTTGCCCAGGCTGGAGAGCAATGGCCCTATCTTGGCTCACTGCAGCCTCCATCTCCCAGGTTCAAGCAGTTCTCCTGCTTTAGCCTCCCAGGTAGCTGGGATTACAGGCATGCATCACCATACCTGACTAATTTTGTATTTTTAGTAGAGACAGGATTTCACCATGTTGGCCAGGCTGCTCTCGAACTCCTGACCTCAGGTGGTCTGCCTACCTCAGCCTCCCAAGGTGCTGGGATCACAGGCGTGAGCCACTGCATGCAGCCCCAATTTAATATTTTTTGTGACTATCCAGATTCCAAATGCCATTTATATAATGCCATCTTAATCTTTGACTAAGTTCCTGACCATGCCAAGGGAGAAGTGGTTAAAGAAAAATAGTATGCATTCAAATATTTGTTAAATAAGAATAGAAAAATTCATGAGCAATGGAACAATGGGAATGGGAAATTTGTAAAAAAATTAGTTGGCAAACACTTTGCTCCTGACTTGTAGTCTTTCTTTCTGACCCAGTTTACACTATTGTCTTGGATGACTAAACTGTTCATGTTGAAGACCCATCCAGTGACTTAGCCTTGCAGTGTCTTCCCCTTGATTCCAGTGATTTTCATCTTCACTCTATCCCCTCGTGCCCCTGGCTACATTCTGGTTTTCATTGCCATCAGGAGCTGTTCAATTTCTGAAATATGAAACTCAAACGTCCTGCTTTCTAACGACAGCCTCCCATTCTTCTGGCTCTTTAGCTCCCTAATCACTACCGCACGTCTTCACCCATCCACACGTGGGTCCTTTCACCTTTCTGACTCCTCTCAGCAGCTTTTCCTGCCTTTCCCTTCATTCTCTCTCCAGTCATTCTAACCACTCTGGTCAGCTCTGAATTCCTTGTTCTTGTTGTCTTTTTCTCTACCCGTGGGTCAAAACATAATCCTGGATTGATGTGAATCTGCCTTCGCCATTCACACTGGCAATATACCACATTCTATTGGGGGAAATCATACTCTGTGCAAACTGGTGCCACTACAAATTAATGATTCAATTGCTTTCAAGAGTAAGTTCAAGTTCCTCTGCAAAATATACAAGGAAGGCCCTTCACAATCCAGCTCCAAGTCCCATTTGTTCTACTTCTCTTTCCAGTCACCCTCACAACCTATCCTCTGAGAACACTCCCCTTGCTCTTGAATAAGCTGCTCCCTTTGCCTAAAGTGACTTTCTTCTTCCCCTTCCTCTGGTTAATTCAGCTCAGGGCATCATCTCCAGGAAACTGCTACCAGCTCTACCTCATCTGTCTGGATTGTGTGTTCTTTTTGATTCCATCAGATTCCATGCTAACCTTTTTGAAAACTGATCATGCTTTTTTGGAGAAGGCTGTTTAAATGACTGCCTCCCTAGAGAGGAGTGGATCTCAAAGCTCAGGATGCATAAGCATCAGGCAGAAAGCTGATTTTTATTAGGCCTTAGGTTGAATCCAGGAATCTGAATTTCAGCAAGGACGCCAAGTGGTACTGATGCTGGTGGTTCTGGGACTCCTCTTTGAGAAACAGCAAATATGAGCTCTTGGATGCCAGGGGAGTATTCTCAAACAGGTTTTTCTCTCCTGTGCTAAGCAGAGTGCCTGATAAGTGTCAATAAATGTTTTCTACAATAAATAATTGTTAAAAGGGTTATCATGTGCCAGGAACAGACCCAGGATCAAGGGTACAGACACAGTATTCACTTTCATGGAGCCTACAGGGGCCAAGTTTGTTGACTGAATGAAGGAGATTCAGATATCAAACAGATAATATCACAAACCTTAAAAGTCACTTCTGTCAAACCTTCTAAAACCCTATAAAATAAAGAAATGTGATTTTTTTTTTCCTCTGAAGCTGTAACTACGTTCTAGTAGCAAAATTGCTATGGAACACTGTTACATAGTGGGTTTAAGAGTGTGGACTCTGAAAACTTGGGATTGAATCTGAGCTCAAAAACTTAGAAATGTACATCTCTGAACCTCAGCTTTCTCAGCATAACATGGGTTAAAGTAACATGCATTCATTTAACTGGTAATTACTGAACTCCTCCTATTTGCTAACTCACTATTAGGCACTGGAGACATGCGATAAATCTAGACAAACTCCCATGGCTATGCAGCTTACAGCCTAGTAAGGGAGACAGGCAAACAAACAGGTGGCACAGATATTTAAAGTTAATAAGTGCTCTGAAAGAAACATGCAGGTGGAGAGTGTAACTGTAGGTAGGGGTGGTAAGGGAACACTTTGGATGGTGTGGTCAAGAAAGGCCACTCTAAGGAAGTGACATTAACTTGAAGTCTGAAGAGTAAGAAGAACCCACTCCACGTGGGTTGCATGGAAGAAGAGCTTTCCAGGCAGCGTGAACTGCACGTGCAAAGGTCCTGAGATTGGATTGTCTGAGGAACAGAAAGGAGGCTTACATGGCCACCATGAAGTGATCAACAGAGATCAACGGGAAGATGGTGGTAGCAGACAGAAGTTACATCACATCAGGCTTCTAGGTCACAGCAGGGAGTTAGGATATTATTCTAGAAGCACCATGAGACCACTGACATAATCTTGAACTGATTAATAGTGTGGTGTTTTGGAAGCATAGAGAAGAGAAGTTCCCAAGAAAAACACGGTGAGTGCTGTCAAACACTGACAAAATATTAAGGATGGAGTGAGATGTAGGGATGTGTCTACTATTAATAGATTTGCCAACATAAGAAAGTTGGTGACTTTGAGAATGGAGGGTAGAGATAGGAGCTTGATTATAATGGGTGGAATAATCAATGGGAAATGAGATGATGTTAGACAACTCCAGGGATTTTGCTGTAAGTGGGCAGAAAAAGGAGACGGTAGCTGGAATATTATTGCACAGGTTAAATGAAATAGCACTGCTGATGTGCTGAGCCCAGTGCCTGTCACATAGTAAACACATCCCTATTCTTAATATTATGTTTCCTATCCTTAGTCCCTTGTTCAAAGTTCATTTTTTCTTAAAAATGTTTTCAAACTGTGATTATCTTGAGTCCTGGGAATGTACATGGTGACTCAGAGGGTCATCCACAGTTATGAATGACTGTATCTTTGGCCACTACAGACAAAAGTTACTTTTTCAGGAATTGTAAATGGAAGGGCTTTGTGTTTTAAGTGGCCTGTCGGAGTGCATTTGGTGCTGGCAGGACGCGGTGAGATGACAGCTCATTTCAGCCTGAAAGAGTGCTTTGTGGGTGCTGCCAGGCACATGACATCAGGCAGTAAGTGATCTGTCTCCTTTTTCTCTCTGGCACTTCTGTCCCAGCTTCATTTTGACCATAGCACAGATGTAAGAGCACCCAGTGAATTCGTGGTCTCCAGATGGGTCTTCTGGTACCTCCATATCTCCCTGTGATAATCTGGGAGGGTTGATGTTTGTGGGTTTGTGATTTGTTTTTGTCTTTTGTTTGCTCAGTGTCTGCCAAATAGACACATTTCCCCAGTTTTCACTGTTTAGGAGCACTTAAATGGCCAAAGATTAGCCACAGTGGCAAAATAATAAAGCTACTGGGATAATCTACAACCAAGGTAAACTAGCTACCCTAGCGGAAGGCAAAGAGGACTAAATGGTTTTTGTCCTGAAGTCACTGCAGTGCCTTTCCTCAGAGTGCCAGCTCACTCCCCAAGACATCAATACATGTTTGTGTCAAGACCTCAGCATAGGTACAGCATATAAGTCCTGTTAAAGCATCAGTGAACCCCAGCTTCTCAGTACATACATCTGTTTGTAGCTGGTTGATTAGCTGTTGGTCTGGAAAGACAACATTTCTCTCATCTTCAAGGACACAGGATCAGAATGGACCCTTTTGTTTTTCTTCCTGCCAGCTGAAAGGCAGCATCCTGAGGCTTCTCTTCTTGGACTTCTTGTTTCTCAAAGTCCTCCTTTGTTGTTTCTCTAGAATAGTCTCTCTTTCCAAAGAAACTTGGTGTATATTGATAATATATCCCATGTATTTGTGACTTCAACCAGTCATTGCCTTGCATTGCCATATAGGTGTTCAATGTATGTGTTTTATTTTGCCAACTATAATTGTGAGCCCCTTAAACTTATTTGAATTCTCTTCAGTTAGGTACATAATATAGACACTCTATAAATATTTTTGAATTAGTTTTAATACATTGTTCTACCCTCAAGGATCTTAAGAATTTCACTGGGGAAGCAAGGGATATCCAGGTGAAACAGTTCAATGACAGAGCAAAGCAATAATAAGTCAGTGCCAAATGTGGAAATGTAGACCCAAGAGGTACAATGCTAAGGATGTCAGAGGAAAATCACCAAGCCGGGCCATTCTGAGAAGGCTCCTAGTTGCCTGTAACAGTTGTTACTTGTTCTAAGAGAATAAGTAGCTGCTTTCAGAGTTGGTCTGGTTTTATGAATGAATCTAGCTATCAGAGTAGCATTACTGCCATTGTCATTTTGTCCTTTGCATACTGATATCTCTGCTTCCTCAAAGGGGTTTATTGTACAGACAAGCCCAGCTCCTGGCCCCTGGAAATACCACAGTAAAGTTTACTTCTGTCCTCCTTTCCCACTCTCCAAAGCCCTTTCATCATTCATATTTTTTTTAAAAAACTTCTGTTTCTATGAAAAGATTTATCTTTATGGTTCAGCTCTCTAAAAGAAAGAGCTGATAGCATGAGAATGGGCATAGTGAGGATTCATATGCCTTCCTGCACTGCTTTCTGGGTGCTGCACTTGTGCTTTTAATCCTGCTGCTGTCAAGCTCCATTAGGAGATTTGAGCATCAGCCTCCTACCTTTGGGGCCTGGCCTTCCATCAGCCCTGGCAGAAATGAGGACGGTGTTTGAGATGGGTAATCAAAAAGAAAGACAGGTTAGATATCCCAAAGAGCCCCACGTTAATTCACTATCCTGATGGCTGAGTCACCTTACATATCACACAGGGGCATTTATCCTCCTATTTGCAAGCACTGAGTCCCATTAGGGGAAGCCATCCGAATGCCATGTGCTGGCATCCATACAGTGATTTCAAACAGCAGAAGATGAAGGCTAAGAAATGATTTCCTCTTTCTGGGAATGTAGACCAGTGCAGAAGGAGGAGAACCCCCGACCCCCGTCCAAGGAAGCAAAGTCATTCAGATCAATCCTGGTGATCATGGGGTGACAGGTGGTACAGCCTTCACACCTGGCCCCTTTCGTAGCTTTGGTGAGTCAGAAGCAACACTTAGACTCTTGCCTTAGGGGACTGGCAGTAAGTTTCTTGGAAAGAAAAGGCCCCCTAAGTGGCACCCCCTTTCTCTGCATTTGATATAAAGTAGAAACCAGTGCCATGGGAAGACTCAGAAGGAGGTGTTTGTGTCTCTAGCTGAAATTAGTGCCTTTGTTGTCATCTGTAGAAAATACTAAGTGCTCAGCTATGCAAGTTATTGCGCTGGATCTGAAACCAGAATCTATATATTTTTTGTGAGCTCTTAAAGCTCTTTTCTTAAAACTATTTTTATGTGCAAAAAAGCACTCTTTTATGTACAAAATAGCGTTTTTCTTAAGGTTCTTTTTTGGAAAAAGGCACTAATTTGCATTCAGCAAATCTTGAAAACTTCATGAGCAACAACAATAAATAGATGGCACATAAAGCTCAGAATCAGTGTTGGTAGGAAAACAACTGGAACGATTATGAGTGCCCATTCTATCTGGCTCCCACAGCTAATTGTTAGAGTAAATGCTTTTCCTTTTAGGAAAGTCCGAGGTTTGCACAGAGGTTTCTTTGCTGAGCCGGGTACTTACTTTGGAATTTTTATTTTTTATTTAATAACTGTTATTTAATTTGGAATTTACATGAATTTGTGAAAGAAAAAGTTATATATCAGCACCTACAATTAATTTTTTGTGATACAAACCTGACACATTTTTTGAAAAGGTTAATTGTGCTTTCTTTGTTAGGTTAAAGCAAAGATTTTTCTAGGATTGTGCATACAGTCAGGGGGCAAATATATTTTATATTGGAGGGTTAAAACAAATTGAGACAGGATGACCTGGGAAGAGAGAAGGTATATAGATTTATGAGGTTATATACCATGAAAAGCTACAAATGTGAGTTTGGATGTGGAGTAGCAGAGGAGGAAGTAAAGTGAAATAGCTTAAATGGCCAGATGACAGCCAACAAACCATTTCTGATGTGAGAGCCTCAGAGAGCAATACTGAATTCAGTACAAGGATTTAGGGTTCTTCTCTAGATAGTGATCATAACAGTACTGAAAGCAACTGGAATGAAATTTCCACAGGAAATAGAGCAGTTTGCTCTACAAGGCATGAAGTATGAACCAACAAGTAAATTTATGTGGCAGATTTTTAACTATAACTTCTAGTATAGGAAGAAAATATTGACTTGTGATGCCCACCTTGAGCTAAATAAACAACGCTCGGGACTGAGGCCATCCTGGCAAAACTAAGCAGTGCCAAACTGCAGGGTTCGGAACAGCCCCTCATGACTCCCTTGTGTCTTCATGTAGTCTGTTTATTACTAGAATACCATTTTTCTCCCTTGTGCCCATTTACCTGTTTATAAATACACTACATAAAATCATATTTACAAAGGGCAAATGTTACATCACTATAAAAGGTGAATATTACTTCATTGTAGAGGGCAAATAATACATGCTTGAAAGCAAAGTGAGACCACAGTGCCAACAACCAAGTTCTAGGTCTATTCAGACCTTTCTGCATAATCTTGAGTCAGCCACCTATATACTCCATCCCCATGTGCAAAATGGGCTGATAATCCCAGTTCTCATAAACCCACAGAAGGTCCCAACCATGTGAATTAATTGTCGAATATGGTATTGTGTTGAGAAAGATAAGTATGTGAAGCTTGCCTATTTCTGGTAGCTAAAAACAGACCAAAGGCCAAAAAATTCTATTTTGTTAAATCATTCTTCTTTGATTTAAAGTTTTAACAGCAATTGCAGGAATCACTTACAGAGGTTTCAAATCTGAGGAAGAAATTGCTCCTTACTCATTTACTAAATTACCTCATATCTGTTTTGTGACTTTTTGTTCCAGAACAGTTTCATCCTTAAGTATCTTCTGGTGACCCATGTCAAAACGGAAATTGGATGTGAACTTCGTTTTATATGCAAACGTAGATGCTCTAACGTAGATGCTTTGGTGCTGAGTGAAACTTTTCTCCGTGTGGGCACTGTTACCATGTCCCCACAGAACCACGCATGTTTTTGACCCTCAGTTTGCTGTACCAATTACTTTAACTCAGTTATGACAAAGTACTTCATCATGGTTATAATACTTTTCAGTGGACTGGGTTTTTTTGTTTTTTGTTTTTTGTTTTGTTTTATTTTGGAGATGGAGTCTCGCTCTGTCACCCAGGCTGGAGTGCAGTGGCACAAATCTCGGCTCACTACAACCTCTGCCTCCCGGGTTCAAGTGATTCTCCTGTCTCAGCCTCCCGAGTAGCTAGGACTACAGGCGCCTGCCACCACGTCTGGCTAATTTTGTATTTTTAGTAAAGATGGGGTTTTACCATGTTGGGCAGGTTGGTCTTGAACTCCTGACCTTGTGATCCTCCCACCTCGGCCTCCCAAAGTGCTGGGATTACAGGTGTGAGCCACAAGGCCCAGCCAGCACATTGCTTTTGAATGAGTAATATTCATACCCTCCCAAGATAAGGGACTGAACACATTGGATCTTGAGAACAGCTGTGCTGGTTATAAATGATTGTTTAGGTGGGGTGCGGTGGCTCATGCCTGCAATCCCAGCGCTTTGGGAGGCTGAGGTGGGTGAATCACTTGAGCTCAAGAGTCGGGACCAACTTGGGCAGCATGGCGAAACCCTGTCCTACTAAAAATACAAAAATTAGCCAGGCGTGGTGGTGCGCGCCTGTAATACCAGCTACACACGAGGCTTGAGGCAGGAGAATCGCTTGAACCCAGGAGGTGGAGGTTGCAGTGAGCTGAGATCGCACCACTGCACTCCAGCCTGGGCAAGAGTGAGACTCTGTCTCAAAAAAAAAAAAAAAAAAAAAAAAAAGAGAGATTGTTTACATGATTGTTATTCTCATGCATCAGCAGTTCTGGAGATGAGGGCAGGTGACAAGAGCCATGAGAGAGGATGTGGACAGAGACCTGCTCAGAGGCCACCTACAGAGTGGAAGTAAAAAGGGATTCTTGGCTGGTAATGTGAATATGAAGCACATACCGAGGAGGCAGGGACCAGGACAACTCTCAATATTTTTTAAAGCTATCATGTATTGCATTCTCACTATGCTTATGGCATGGGGCCTAGCATCCTCCACATGTATAGCCTTAATAGGTAGGGAGTATTTATTTCCCATTTTGCAACTGAGGGACTAAGGCTTAGAAAGATGAAAGAGCTTTCCTGAGAAAGGATCCAAACCCAGTTTGTCTGATTATAAGGTTCAAGCTGTTAATCATTTGCCTATTGACCATATTATCTGTTTTTGCAGTATGATTATTTGAAATGCAAATTAAATAATTCCTGGTTCCCAAGAAATGACTATAAAACACACAATCTTGTCTCAAGAGAGGATAGATGCTTCACTTGTATTAGGGAGACCAGGAAAGGGAGGAAATTGTGAAAAACATGTAAAGCTAAATAAACTTAAATACAAGATAAAATTGAGAACTTCACAGAGGTAGCATGCTCTGTTCATTACATAATTGATGAGACCTTACCAGAATCCTAATTCCAAGGCCTTGTGAGACAGTGATGCTCCCCTTATCCCCCATAATTTCTGTGAGTTCTCAGAACCCAGCCCTCAAATTTCTGTCTCTGTGCTCCTGTATCCACACGTGCTACCTCTCTTCTGACCCACTTCAAAACAAGCACAAAGACAGCTCTCTTCACCTGGTCCCACACTGCCACAAATTCACTCACCACAACGCATGCTCTTAGTAGAGAAACTCTGCTGAAGGCTTGGGGGAAGGTCACGGGAAGGGGTGACATGATAATGCTCAAAGTCTTCTCCCCATATCCCTGTATCCACTGTCGTCTTCTCTTCCTCCTTGTTCCTCCTATCCCAGGAATAACAAAATCTTCCTCTTGCCTCATGGAGAACAATTTTTTGAAAATCAATTTACCCCTAATTTTAGAAAGGTAAATTGATGCATTCCTGTTTATTAGCACAACACACCCCAATAGTGTCTGGAGCAGCAAACACATCAATGTTTTTGCAGCAAAATGAATAAATATTGACACCAAGTGAGATGAATAAAGGCTTAAATAGCCTCGCTGTAGTTTCAGATTGGCCACCAAATCAGATCAACTCAGCTCAAATGTTGCACTCAACAGATCTTTTTTAAACTTTGACTATCAGAGATTTTTGAAATTCAAGTTGTAAATACGAGATTGTAGACCTGTATAGGAGAACACCACTGAGCCAGGCTTAATAATCTCGCTCCTGACTAGAGAAAGCTGTCATCTTAATCATTGACTAAACAAAACTTGACATCTTTAAAAGAAAAACTTGAATGCCGGATGGCAGACTTAGCCAAATGGAAGAAATTAAACTAATACTCCTTTTTCATATCTGTCTTAGTCTGTTCAGGCTGCCATAATAATACCATAGATTGGGTGGCTTATGAACAATAGAAATTTATTTCTCACCGTTCTGTAAGCTGGGAAGTCCTAAATCAAGGTAGCAGCAGGTTCCGTTTCTGGTGGAGGCCCACTTCCTGATTCATGGACGATTCCTTCTTGCTGTGTCCTCACATGCTGGATGGGACTAATGAGCTCCTCAGGAGTCTCTATTTTAAGGGCGCTAATCCCATTCACCTAATCACCTGCCAAAGGCCCCACCTCCAAATACTATCACCTTGAGGGTTAGAATTTCAACACAGAATTTAGGTAGGGAGTACATAAACATAAACATTCAGTCCATTGCAGTATTTCAGGAAGCTTCCACCAGATGAACCTGTCTTCAAGTAAAAAGAATCCCAGGCCAACCAATTATACTGCCAACATAAAAATACATTGGAAGAAAGGACTGGGCTCATCAGGTAAGAGAGCAAGAGCTGTTTCAATTGGCCAGTGAGACTAGGTTGACATTTGAGTTTTAGCCCATTCCTGTTATGTGATGTGGTCTCTGTCTGAATGGTCCTTTGAGTTTATATTAAAAGTTAAAACAAAAAAAAGTTTACATTACAACTTACTTTGCTAGAATGCACCTGACAAAGCAAGGGGTGGGTAATTACGTTTTTCCTTGATGTAGCTCTGTAAATCTTTAGCAAAAAGGCAGTTTTCACTCAAAATAAGTCCCCCCAGATTAAACAACAACAATAACAACAGACAAGCAACTGATTTTATTTCTGAAAAAGCAGGTTAAATAATTCAAACCCATACTCCTGAAGGGCAAGCTAAAGATAACTAAAAAGGTTGGATAAAATATGTTTAAAATCTTCCTAAAAGCATCAAAGAGCGAATACGTTAATAAGAAGTGACCAGCTTTAAGCCCCAAGAAAGGACAGAAATCAGAAGAAATGAGCCTTGTATTCAGTGTCGCTGGGGTTATTTGGTAATCATGGTTAGAGGTCAAAAGTTGGAGTTCATGGCTCACC
Organism: Macaca nemestrina; assembly: GCF_043159975.1. NCBI lineage: Eukaryota > Metazoa > Chordata > Mammalia > Primates > Cercopithecidae > Macaca > Macaca nemestrina. The sequence goes on from NC_092125.1 coordinate 37,471,650, forward strand.
AAAGGTATGAATGTTGCTAAACCACCTCCTGCTTTGAGTTGAAACCATAAAGGAGCTACATTCTGAGACAGGGTGGATGGGAAACAGAGCAGCACTCGCACTTGGGTGTGGGCTGGATTTGGTGACTCGCTTTCAAAAGCAGGACACCTGCACTCCCATGTTCATTGCAGCATTATTCACAATACAAAAGTACCAAGTCTACACAATGGGAAAAGGAGAGTCTCTTCAATAGTGGTGCTGGGAAAACTGGATAGCCACATGGAAAAGAATGAAATTGAACCCTTATCTTACACCATACACAAAATGTTAACTCAAAATGAATTAAAGGCTGAAGTATAAGACCTGAAACTATAAAACTCCTAGAAGAAAACACAGGGAAAAATCTTCTTGATACTGGTCTTGGCAATGATTTCTTGGATGTGACACTAAAAGCAAAGGTCACAAAAGCAAAAACAGACAAGTAGGACTACATTAAACTAAAAAGCTTCTACACAGCAAAGGAAACAATCAGTGGCATGAAAAGGTAACCTTGGAAAGAGAAAATATTTACAAACCATGTATTTGATAAGGGTTAATATCTAAACTATATAAGAAATTAATACAACTCAGTGACCAAAAAAAAAAAAAAAATGGACAAAGAACCTGAATAAACATTTCTCCAAAGAAGGCATACAAATGGCCAAATGGTATATAAAAAAGTGTTCAACACACTAATCATCGGAGAGATGCAAATCAGAACTACATTGAGATATCACCTCAAACCTGTTAGGATGGCTGTACTCAAAAAGTCAAAAGGTGGGCTGGGCGTGGTGGCTCACACCTGTAATCCCAGCACTTTGGGAGGCCAAGGCGGGTAGATCACAAGGTCAGGAGTTCGAGACCAGCCTGGCTAAGATGGTGAAACCCCACCTCTACTAAAAATACAAAAAAAAATTAGCTGGGCGCAGTGGCAGGTGCCTGTAATCCCAGCTACTCAGGAGTCTGATGCAGGAGAATTGCTTGAACCCAAACCCAGGAGGCAGAGGTTGCAGTGAGCTGAGATTGCGCCACTGCACTCTAGCCTGGGTGACAGAGCAAGACTCAGTCTCAAAAAAAAAAAAAAAGTCAAAAAGGTAACAAGTATCAGCAATGCTGTGGAGAAATTGGAACCCTTGTACATTGTTGGTTGGAATGTAAAATAGTATAGCTGCTGTGGTAATAGTATGAAATTTCCTCATACTATTTTTTGAGGAAAAAATTTAAAATTGAAAACCATATGATCCAGTAATCCCACTTCTGATATATATCTAAAAAATCAGTATCTCAAAGAGACATCTGCACCCGCATGTTCACTGCAGCATTATTCACAATAGCCAAGATATGGAAACAACCCAAATGTCCACTGACATGTATGGAGAAAAATGTATGGTATATAAATACAATGAAATATTATTCACCCTTATAAAAGAAGGAAATCCTGCTATTTGTGACAACATGGATGAACCTGAGGGAGATGATGCTAAGTGAAAATAAGCCTGTTAGAAGAGGAAAAATATTGCATAATTCTACTTATATAAGGTATCTAAAATAGTCATTCACATAAGCAGAGAATAAATAGTGGTTTCCAAGTAGCTGGGAGAAAGGAGGAAATGAAGAGTTGTTGTTCAACGGCTGTACAGTTTCAGTTATATAAGATGAATAAATGGCAGAGATCTGCCATACAACATAATGCCTATAGTTAACAATGCTGGACTGTGCACTTAGAAGTTTGTTCAGAGGGTAGATCTCATGTTAAGTGTTCTTACAACAACAAACACCTCATCAAAAAAGACCAAAAAGCAAAGAGATACAAGGAAACTTTTAGAGGTGATGACTATGTGTATCACCTTGATTTGTAGTGAGGGTTTCGCAGTATGTACATATGTCCAAACTCATTAGATTGAATACTTTAAATAGGTGCAGTTTACATGGATGAGCTTGGAGGACATTAGGTTAAGTTAAATAAGCCAGGCACAGAGTGATAAATCTGCAAGTTCTCAGCACATGTGGAATCTATAAAAGTTGGTATCATAGAAGTGAAGAGGAAGGGAAGGGGAATAGGGAGAGGGGTGACCAAAGGCTGATTAACAGATACAAAAGTACAGCTAAATAGAAGGCATAAATTCCAGTGCTCTGTAGCACTGGATGAGTGCTATTTAGGGTGAGAATTAATTGTATATTTTCAAATAGCTAGAGGAGTAGATTTTGAATGTTCCCAACACAAAGAAATGATAAATGTGTGAGGTGATGTATTTGCTAATGACCCTGATTTGATCATTGCGCATTATATACTTGTATCAAAATATCACATTGTACTCCATGAATACATACAATTATTACATGTCAATTTAAAATAATAATAAAAGCAAAAAATCATAAAAATATGTAGTTTTTATATATCAATTATACCTCAATAAAGTTGTGTTTAAAAAATCTAAAAACCGGCCGGGCGCGGTGGCTCAAGCCTGTAATCCCAGCACTTTGGGAAGCCGAGACGGGCGGATCACTAGGTCAGGAGATCGAGACCATCCTGGCTAATGCGGTGAAACCCCGTCTCTACTAAAAAATACAAAAAACTAGCCGGGCGAGGTGGCGGGCGCCTGTAGTCCCAGCTACTCAGGAGGCTGAGACAGGAGAATGGCCCGAACCCGGGAGGCGGAGCTTGCAGTGAGCTGAGATCCGGCCACTGCACTCCAGCCTGGGCGACAGAGCGAGACTCCGTCTCAAAAAAAAAAAAAAAAAAAAAAAAAAAATCTAAAAACCAAGAATTTAGCACTATGTGAAAAGATTTATACACTTTGACCAAGTAGGCTTTCTTCCAGGAATGCAAGTCTGGTTCAACTTTCAAAAATCAATGCGATTCACCATATTAAAAGGCTAAAAAAAGAAAAAAAATCATATGATTATATAAACTAATGTAAAACATTTGACAAAATTCAACACCCATTTATGACAAAATTCTCAGAAAAAACAGAAATAGAAGGCAAACTAGACACCTATAGCTAATCTATAATTAATCATGAAAGACTGAATGCTTTCTTCCTAATTTATATCAAAATATCAGTGAGAATTTTTGTATTAATAGATATAGAGGAGATGATTCTAATATTTAAACAGAAAGGCAAAGGAACTAGAAGAGCTAAAACAATATTGAATAGAAAGAATAAAGTGGGCGGAATCAGTCTATCTGATTTCAAGATTTATTATATAGCTTCAGTAATCAAGACTGTATGGTATTGGTGGAAAGACAGACACATAGATCAATGGAATGGAATAGAGAATCCAAAAATAGACCCACACAAATATGCCCAGCTGATTCTTGACAAAGGTGCAAGAGCAATTAAATGGCAGACAAATAGCCTTATTAACAAACGGTGCCAGAGCAATTGGACCTTCTTAGGCAAGAAATAAAGAAAAAGGAGAAGAAGGAGAAGAAGCAGAAGAAGCAGAAGAAGCAGAAGCAGAAGCAGAAGCAGCAGCAGCAGCAGAAGCAGAAGCAGCAGCAGCAGCAGCAGCAGCAGCAGCAGCAGCAGCAGCAGAAGAAGAAGAAGAAGAAGAAGAAGAAGAAGAAGAAGAAGAAGAAGAAGAAGAAGAAGAAGCAGCAGCAGCTCAACCTAGACCTCACATCTTATACAAAAATTAACTTATGATGGATTACCAACAGAATGTGAAACAGAAAAAAAAATAGGAGAAAACCTTTGGAATTTAGGGCTAGCCAGAAAGTTCTTAGTCTTGACACCAACAGCATGCTCCATAATAGAAAAAATAGTAAAATTAGACCTTATCAAAATTTAAAAATTTCTTTACAAAGTGCGTGTAAAGAGGATGAAAAGACTGGGGGAAAATATTTGCAAGCCACAGATCTGAAAAAGGACCAGGATCTCGACCAAGCTTGTCCAACTCATGGTGCACTGGCCACAAGCCTCCCAGGATGGTTTTGAATGCGGCCCAACACAAATTTGTAAACTTTCTCAAAACATCATGAGAATTGTTTTGTGATTTTTTAAGCTCATCAGCTATTGTTAGTGTTTTTTTTATTTTATATTTTATATGTGGCCCAAGACAATTCTTCTTCCAATGTGGCCCAGAGAAGCCAAAAGACTGGACACCCCTTATCTAGACTATAGAGAACTCTGAAAACTCAACAACCAATAAAACAAAACAATCCAATTAGCAAATGGCCAAAAGACATAAACAGAGATTTCACCAAAGATAGCATATAGATGGAAATAAAGATGGCAAGTAAGCACAAGCACCTGAAAAGACGTCCGACATCAGTAGCCATTAGAGGAATGGAATTTGAAACCACAATGACACATCACTATACATGTATAAGAATGGGTTAAAATTTTAAAATATTGACAACACCAAATCCTGCCAAGGATGTGGAGAAACTGGATCATTCATACGTTCCTCGTTGGGATGTAAAATGGTACAACTACTCTGGAAAACAGGATGGCAGTCTCTTTAACAACTAAGCATGTGATTACTATATGATCTAGCGATAGTTGTCCTGGGCATTCACCCTACAAACTAGCAATAGTTCTCCCAGAGAGAACTATTTCATATCTCTCAGAGATATGAAAATGTATGCTCACTTGAAAACCTGTATACAAATGTTATGCCAACTTTATTTGGTGGTGGTTGTTGTTGAGACAAGGTCTTGCTCTGTTCTCCCAAGCTGAAGTGCAGTGGTTCAATTATAGCTTACTGCAGCCTCCAACTCCTGGGCTCAAGGGATCCTCCCCCTTTAGCCTCCTGTGTACCTGGGACTACAGGTGTGTGCAGCCACACCCAGCTAATGTTTAAAATTTGTAGGTAGAGACAGGGTCTCACTATGTTGCCTAGCCAGTCTGGAACTACTGGGCTCAAGCAATCCTCCCACCTGAGCCAACTTAATTTGTGATACCCCCAAAACTGGGGGAAAACTCCCTAAATGTCCTTCATTAGGTGAATGGTTAAACAAGCTGGTAATACATTCATACAAGGAAATACTACTAAGAAAAAGGAACAAAGTATTGCTACAACAACCTGCAACTCGGGTTGCTGAGTGGGAAAAAATTCAAAAGGTTACATATTGATTCAAAAGGTTACAAATGATTTCATTTATATAACATTCTCGAAATCACAAAATTTTGGAAATGGGAAACAGATAAGTGGTTTCAAGAAGTTAGAGATGGGGAGGGGTGCACAGGGGAAGCAGGTGTGGCTACAAAAGGATAATATGAGGGATCTTGTGGTGGTGGAAATGTTCTGTATCTTGACTGTGTCAATGTCAATATCCTAAGTATGATATTTCACTATAGTTTTTGCAAGACATTACCAATGAGGGAAACTGGGTAAAGGGTACTTGGAATCTCTCTGTATTATTTCTTAAAATTGCCTGCAAATCTACAATTATCTGAAAATGAAAATTCTTATTTAAAAAGTGACTCTTGATCAAAAGACACCATTAAATGAGTAGAAGATACTTGCAGTCTCTAACTGACCCAGGCATGCAGCAGCTAGAATTTATAAACAGCTTTTTATGAATCAATAAGAAAAAGCCATCTCAAAAAAGTGGGCAAACATTTGAACAGGCACTCAGAAAACAGAAAATTCATATAGCCTATAAACACATGTAGAAGTGCCCAGTTTCACTGGTAATTAGGGATATGAAACGAAGATCACAATGAGACACCATTACATCTCCGCCAGACTGACAAAAAATAAGAAGTCTAATAATATTACATTTTGGCAAGGATGCAGAGCAGTGGGAACTACCATACATCTCTGATGGGAGTGTAAATTTTGTGGCCACTTTGGAAAACAATTTGGCATGATCTAATAAAACTAAATATATGCATACCCTATAGTCCAGTAATTCCACTCCAAAGTATACATCCTAAAGATTACACTTGCATACCAGGAGATATATACAAAAATATTATTAGCAATAAAATTTGTAATAGCCCCAACTGGAAAAATCCAAATGTCTAAAGTGCCAGAATGGACAAAGAAATTGTGATATATCCATACAAGGGAATATTAAGTAGCAATGAAAATGAATGAACTACAACTACATGCCACAAAAGTAAATGACTCTTACAACCAAATAGAAGAAGAGGCCAGAAACACACAAAAATATGCATGCAATATTATTCAATTTATAGAAAGTTCAAAACCAAGCAAAACTAAACTGTAATGGTTAGGGATACATTACAAATTGGTAGAAACTATAAGATATATAAGCAAGTAATTACCATAAAGTCAGGATAGTTGCTTTAGAGGGAAGGGAAGGACTTGTGGAAGGGAATTGGTGGGACAGGAGAACCTCCCCCATGATAGCAATGACCTGGGTGGTGTTTGGTTTATGATTCATTAGGCTATGAAGGTATGTTGTCTTCACTTTTCTGTGTTACAGTTTATAGCAAAATCACACGCCCTCTTCATATTTCATTGTTTTGCCTTTGAGATGACACATGAATGTGGCATGAGCCTTAACTGTGTGAGAAAAGACGGCACATGAAAATCTGAGCTCAAAATGTAAAACCTGTGAGAAGAGTTAAGAGTACAAAGTTGAGTGTGCTGCAACAACAGTAGACTTGCTGGAATGATGAGGTGGTGGCTTGCCTTGGGATTTTTGTTTTTTAATAGTGCATTAGGAAAAATAAGTTTGCTCCAGGGGCTAAATTTCTTACTCTCCTTTAGAAGTTGGACCTAGGCTGACGGTCCCCAGTTTTTAAATGTTTTGGAGTTTTCTCTTTTTTGTTTTTCAAATTGATTCCCTGATCAGCTTTGCCTTGAATTCCCCTGCCTAAGAAGAGAGGAGAACTGTTGATGTAGTGGGAACCCTCCCTCCTCGAACATTAACTGGGTTGACCCCACCCCTCTCTTCAGTCCAAATCAAGATCGGAAAGCAGGATCGGAAAGCAGGCTGTCTTCAGTCCAATCAAGATCGGAAAGCAGGATCAAGAGAAAGATGATCAGACCGGAACAGGTAAACGCTCCATACAGAGATGCTTCGGAAGTGCGGAGAAGTGAACAGTTTATCCCCTCTCAGGCCGTCATGTTGTCTCAGCAGACCCTCTGAATTACTGATGTCAGAACTTATTGACTGGGGTACAGCACACAAGCAACTCGTAGAGTTTTAAGACATTAAAAGACGGTGATTTCAGACAAGAAATCTAGCGCACCATTCAGGTTTCTCCTCGGGTCGAATTGCTTCTCTCCTTTCCTGCCTCTTCCTGCCAGACCTCACCGTCACAGCTCTAATCACACCCTGACTGATCTGATCCCGCCCTGCCACGAGGCCCGGGTACCCCTCAGCGGCGGGGACATCCAGGTGTCCCTGGATTTCCAGGGCACAGTGCGGGCCGGAAACAGGAACACAGAGGAGCCCTTTGGGAGGCTCGAGGCAGTCTCTTTCCAGTGGATAGCGACACACCCTGGTCCCTAAGATTCTCCCGTTCTCCGAATTTTCCGTGCTGGACCCGATCTGTAGCGCGCAAAGTCCCCTGTACTGAGGCGTTCCCAGGACGCCCGCCTCCCGAGTTTACATTTCTTAGGCAAAAGGGCGGCGGAGCTGAGGAGGGGTGTTTGGAAGGCGCCCGTTGCGCTGTTTCACTGCGTGGCTTCACTTGGCCCGCGTGCATCAGCCTCTCTGGCGGGGATTCTTCCCGGACTCCGGCCAGCGCCAATCAGGTCGCGCGGTACCTGCCCCCAGCCCTGGCCACCTGGAGGGGCGATGAGGCTCCACGCCCGGAGCAGGGCAGTCCTCGGAGCGCTGGGGAGGCCGCGGAGCCTCACGTGTGCCGCCCCAGCCGCAGGCGCCCGGAAGGACGCGCGCCGACCCGGTGGGAGCCAACGCGGGAGTCGCAGCCGGAGCGGAGCTGCTCAGCCGCGGTAACGGATCGGGGCCTCCATCGCGCAGGGGAGCCAGCGGAGGGGCGGGGCGCGGGAGGGTGGAGGAGCCGCGGGGCTTGGGCTCAGCGCCGGGACGTGTCGACCACCGCGTACTTTCGAGGGCGCCGCAACACCCGGGTAAGCGCGCCCCGGCTGCCTCCCTCTGCCCACCCCGCCGCCTTCAGCATAGCAGTTCCCGACTGGGTCTGGGTCTGCACCTGGCTCTGCCTCTCCGAGGGGCGCGGCGGCTCGGGGGCATCTCCGGCCTCGTGGCCAGACCGCGAGTGGCGGTGCCCGCGCCTCGGGGCCAGACTCGCCGGGTCCCTGCCCCCGGGCCGTGCCGAAGGCGCTCTACTCAGCGTTTCTGCGTCGACTGGCTTCTCTGCGCCTTCAGCCCGGCCAGACCTCAACGCGGACCCCGCCGCTGCTGCTGCGCCTCGAGCCTGCTGCCACCCGGGGAGCATGAGGCCGGGGCAGAGGACCCGGGGAGGGTGGGGGCCGGGCCGGCGGGGTCTGTCGGGCCAATGCGCCGCCGTCGGTCTGTGCGTCCGGATTTGTGCCGGCAACTCTGGGCAGCCTTGCGACCGCTTCTCGGTTTGCCGGTGATTTTTCCGAAGTTTTACAAAATAAAGAGGGTGAAGTGCCTTCGCGGCGCGGCGTGGGCATGCAGGCGGCAGGGCCTGTGGGAGCCGGCGTCTCGGCCAGCGAGTCTGGGGCCGGGACGGCGGGGGTGAGACGGGGAAGCCCAACTTGCCCGTGGGGCCGCGGTGCGCTTGCCCCCGAGGCCCCAGAGCGGGCGACCGCACCCCGATCCCGGAGAGCCCTGCGCGCTGGAGGAGCCGGCCACACCGAAGCCTCTGCTCCGCGGCCCAGAGGAGGGCCTGGCCAAGCAGAGAGCAGAGCGGGCAAGCAGAAGGCAGTGTGGGGACGAGGCCCGCATTGGGCTGCTGGGGCCCTGCTGCCCTACCTGGCCGGGGTGGGGCGGGTGGAGACCGAGAGCCGGCGCGCCGCGGCCCTGAGTGGGTGGCATCCTAGTTCTCTGCGGCTCCAAAAGGCCGCGAGGGACGACAGGGGTACAGATCTGTTCCCTCGGTCAGCGCCCTTTGGCTGACACACACCAGCCGTGTTTTCCTGTCACACTGGGGGTTCCTTTCCTCTGAGTGGAACTGTGGGGCCCTGGAAGTTTGCTCGTCCTGGCAAGTTTGACGTGACGGGGATGCAGTCATCCAACCTGCAGGCGGAGGCCCGCAGGCACTTCCTCCTGTCCTTTCGCTCCCCCAGGGGGCCCCATCCTGAGATTCTGAGGGGCCCGCAGCGTGGCTGGCAGGGCCGACGTCTGCGCAGTTGCATCTGTGCCCTGCTTGGTCCTCCAGCAGCCGAGCCAGACACATGTTTTATGTCGTGTGGGAGACAAACAATGACTGCGGACTTCAGTCCCGCATGTTCGCTTTGCCTAAGATTCGCTGGGGTCTGTGTCCTGAGGGGAAAGGCAGTTTTCCTTCTGTCCTAATGAAACACTTGCATGTAACGGACGTTCAGACCCTGAAAGAGGTGGACCCAGGGGAAGGAACAGTAAAGGTACATGCTCTGGAAACCGATTTTCTCCGCCTTCTCTAGGGAGGTTCCAGCTCCCATGCCTAAGAGCATCTAAACCAGCAGGTACAGACAGGGTCATTTTGGCGTCCAGAGGGGAAGTAATGCGGGGCTCTCGGAGGGTTCTGCTGGGGCATCAGGCAGATCGGCAGCGGCCCCTCCTCACAGTCCCCTGCTCTCCGGAGGAGCACGGCTGTCATTTCCACTATCCCGGGGATGCATGTGATAGGGCCATGCATGTGATAGGGCCGTGCCTGATTGGGAAAAGCCTGTGAAGTTCTTTTGAGGTGGGAGTGGGAGGGCCACAGGCCTGGATAGAAACCTGAGTTGGTATCGCTAGCATTCCTGCCAGGGCTAGTGATTTGCATCCAGTAACCTCATCAGGCATGCTGTTCTGTAAAGGCAAGGCGAGATGGGCTTGTGCAGATGAGAGCAGGTCCCTCTGTTTGGCCCAAGAATCTCTCTTTTTTTTCTCTAGCTTGCCGTCTGTAACTGGAAATGACCCGGGCTTAGTTCAGGGAGTACCTCAGTCTAAGTGCAAATATCAGCTGGTAACAGGGGAGCCTGGCCCCAGCACAGTCCAATCCTCACCCAGAGGCCCACGCTGGGATTTTCCTGGTCTGCAAACTTTAGAAGGCTGAAGTGGGTGAGAGGAGGACCTGGGAATCTTCTGGATGGCCACTTAACAAAAAAGTCATTTGGCTCTGGTAGGGCCATTCCAGGGTCTGTCCATTGTGAAAAGTGTCCTGGGGTTTAGAATCTGGCCTGGTGATTATTAACATTAATGAAAGTTGCTGCCATTTATTAAATACCTGCTATGTGCCAGACACAAGGTTTTGCAAAATTAGTATTATTTCCCCATTTTTCATTTGAGGAAACTGAGTTTGGGGGTAGGGTAAATGATTTGCCAAGATCATAAAGCTAGTTAATGGCAGAGCAGAGCTTGAAGCCCAGGTCTCTCTGGTTCCAAAGTCACTACTCCTTCCTCGGGGCCACTTTCTTCCAATTAAGAACAGACACACATGTGGTAGCCGGAAATCCGGAACTGTTGTGAATAAAGACTCTTACCTGTAGATCCAAGAGATATTTATAACCCCTTTAGACTCTAGACTTCAGAAAACGCTGGTCTGGTAAACAGGATATTCTTCCTTCTCTCTAGCACTCAAGGGTTTAACTCCTACACAAAGGACTAATTTCTTATTAAGTACAAATCTTTCAACTAGCAAACATCAAAGAGAGAAACCATTGATGAGGTTGTAGAAAAACAGGGACTGCTGTTATGTTGCTGCTGGGAGAGTAAACTGGTACAACTTTGGAGGGCATTTTTGGAAACACTTGTCAAAATTATAAATGCCCATGCCATCTGACCTAGTGATTCCATTTTTAGGAACTGAACTTGCTGTTATACTTGCTGTTATATTTGCATATGGGCACACAGATATACGTACATTATAGCACTGTTCAACTGTTCAACCGTGAAAGAACAACTTAGTCGAACTGTGAAAGAATAACTTACATGCTTATCAGAGGGGACTTGTTAAGTGTCTTATGGTACTTCCAGAGAGTCAAATAGTGTCCTATTCATTCATAGAAAAAGAATTAGTAAGTTTACTATATAACTGATATGGAATGATTTCCAAGATATATGGCTAAGTGGGAAAAAAACATGCCTAGAGTGTTTATAATATGCTGCTGCTCATGTTATACGAGAGGAAGAAGGAGAGTCGTAGGGTATTTGCTTGTCTATGTATAACTATAGACACAAAACATAATCATACCTGTTGCCTCCAGGAAAAGTGGCCTGTAAACCCTTTTGTACCTTTTGAATTCTGAACCATGGGAATACATTAACTATTTCAAAATTCTCTTCATCTGTCCTGTGCCTGATATGTTCCCTCAAACACTTCTCCAGCTTAACAGTGTGGGGTGACATACCCCACCCCCTTCAGGTTGCTTGAGAGGTTCCCTTTCGATTAAAAGCCAAAGGGCTGTGAGACTGCACAGTGCCCATAGTATCTGGGCCATCCAGTATTCCTTTGAAATATGCAGAGTTGTACTGGAAAGCTGGGGAGAGGTGTCATTGGACAGCAGGCTCTCTGAGCTGGGTAGGCAAGTTATCATCATACAACCTTGAAAACATCTGCAGAAATAGAAACCACCCCTCTCTCTATTGCCCTAATGTTCTCTTGTACAGGATAAAATGTCGGCGACTGTATAGCATTGGGTAAAGGAGCAAGAGGAACACTGTGACTGGACATCAGAGAGGGCAAAAGATATGTAGGAGGGCTATTTCTGGTGTTGCATTTGGACCTCAAAAAGGAGAAGAGAGAGATGCTTGAAGAAAAAAAAAAGGTTTGACATTATCCTAGGGTCTAGGGCTGTATTGCCCCAGAGAAAGAAGGAAGGTTTTATTGGCGCAGTTGGCACTGCATCAATCAGTGTGTTCTACATGCCCCTTTGAGCAATTCGTATCAGCACAGATGCCCGGCTCAGTTCCTCCTACTTCCAAGCACCCGTTTCTGCTGATCCCTCGGCCTGGAAGCCAATGGATACACAAAGGGGATGGGGGAGGTGTTAGATACTGCCTTTCTATTGGGGATGGGTGATGGGACAGGCTGTTGAATAGCAGAAGCAATGGAAGAAGGACTTGCTTCCAGCCCCAAAAGATGGGTCCTCCAACGCCATTAGGTGGAAAGCCTTCATTGAGAGCTTTCTATGTTTCAGTCACTCTGCTAAGCCTACACTATTTCACTGAATCTCTTTATCTCAGGTATATGTGAGAGCCCAGGCTCTTTGGTATCAAGCAGCATGTCTTTCTGCTCTCCCTTCACTGACTTTTCCATTCTCTACGCAGTAAGCTGCAACACAGGCACAACTGCATCACATGGGTGCTTACAGACCCGGTTTCGGGTTATAACAGCATGTGACTGAGCATTGCATGCTTTGATGGATAAGTTGAAATTTCTGCAGTATGGATAGATTTGTACAAGGCACAGTTCAGAAACAAAGCAGTCAGTGTTCTGGGTTTGGATTTCCATATCTCTTATTTCTGTTTCTGTGTGTGCATTAGGGCTGGGGCTGAGTAGACTGTGCATGTGATGTTCCTAGGGAGAGGAGGAGGAGGAGGAGGAGGAGGAAGGGGAAGGGGATAAAGGAGAGGGGGAGGGGTAAGGGGAGAGGGAGGAGGGGGAGGAGGAGGAGGCAGGGAGGAAGGGGAGGGGGATAAAGGAGAGGGGGAGGGGTAAAGGGAGGGGGAGGGGGAGGAGGAGGAGTTGAGGGGGCGGGGCTTGTCATTGCTTTGGTCCAGACACCAGTAGTGTGGAAGGCTGTGAAGATGAGCTTGTGAGGCCCCGTGTCTGCACCCAAGGAGAAAGGTCAGCAAGGTGGCCACTAAGCCCCAAGTCTGTGCTGGGAGTCTGTCTGTTGTTTGGAAAAAAAACAGCCTGAGAACTGAGAGTCTCTCTCATTGCAAACCTCCTCCCTCTCATTAGCCAGGGCTCACCTCTGACTCCGTTTCCACTTCAAAAGGAAACAGCTCTAATTTTCCCCAAATACATTCTGGAACTCTAAAGGCAGCTGCTTTTTCTTGTGCTGCGGTTGCCCACAGTGGTGGGAGCAAGAAGCTGGGTTGGGCTCTCAGGTGGGGCTGCCAGAACCCGGCAAGGAGAGGTAAAGTCAGGGAGCCCTACTAGTTAAAAAAAAAAAAAAAAAATTCACCTTAGGCCAAAAAAAAAAAAAAAAAAAGATGTTTAGATAGTATACGAGTAGCTGAGGACCAGTTTAACCACATCGGATTCAGAAAATGTCTGTTGTCAAAGCCCTGAGAACACAGAAGGATGAGCAAGGCATGGCCCCCAGGCTCAGGTTGCCCATGGGCAGTGCGGGAGAGCAACGTTCACATCACCAGCAGGACTCTGCAGACTAAAGAAGCGGACACTAAGTAGAGGAGCAAGTGACATGCTGTCAGGTGCACAGGGCTAAAGTGAAGCAGCACTGGCCCAAGGAACTCTGATAAATTAAGTCCGTCTTGGAGAAGGTGATTTTTGAACTGGGCCTTGAAGATAAAGTAGTGATTTTGATACATAAGCAGGGTGGAACTCAGACAACAGGTTGGGCAAAGACACAGGGTTACAGTAGAATACAGAGTGTTTTAAAAAGCCTTAGTAATTCATCATTTACCCAACTTCTGCCACAGACATAATACATGTCATTTTTAACTACTTGTGGCATGAAACGTTTACATCCCCATAAAATAGTCAACTATGATTTACCATGTGTGTGGTAAAATCAACAGGTATTGACAACAGACACGTGAAATCAACATTTCTGTTGTATTTCAATATCCAGCTACTGTGTCACTATGACTCTTTCAGTGGGAAGGTAGCAGAGCACTGGAGTAAGAGTGCTGGTGATGAGGATTTGAGTTCTGCCTCAGCATTTTATTTGTTTATTCACTCATTCATCTACTCCTGCATTCCACAAATATGATCTTTGTGCCTGGACCAAGTGGAGGGCTGATTATGGAGAGAGAGAGAAAAGGAAAAGCATAGTCTCCGTACCCTTCAGGGACTCACAATACACGGAAGAGATCATAGAAGAAGGTGGTAACCATCATAAAAGCAGGGATAAGGGGCTGTGGGAAAACCTAGTATGTGCTCAATAAATAGTGGTGGCTAAAATGAATAAACAGCGTAATAAGCAGTAGCACATACCACCAAGAAAATGAATCAGAAGACTAAAAAAAAATTCTCTGGATTTGGCCAGTGGGTCTCAAAAACTTCTTTATGTCATAAAACCCATAGAAACCGTGGGACTCTTTGGAGAATACCATGAATTATTCATATATTAAAATAACTGAAAATAGGCCGGGCACGGTGGCCTACGCCTGTAATCCCAGCACTTTGGGAGGCCGAGGCAGGCGAATTGCCTGAGGTCAGGGGTTTGAGACCAGTTTGACCAACATGGTGAAACCCCATCTCTACTAAAAATACAAAAAAATTAGCTGGGCGTGGTGGCGGGCATCTGTAATCCCAGGTACTCGGGAGGCTGAGGCAGGAGAATGGCGTGAACCCGGGAGGTGGAGCTTGCAGTGAATAGAGATCATGCCACCGCACTCCAGCCTGGGCAACGAGAGTGAGACGCCATCAAAAATAAATAAATAAATAAAAATAACTGAAAATAAAATGTTGAGTTAAATCGAAAAACGCAGGTACCAAGTGTTAAGAAAACTTCATGAAACAAAAGCTTTACATTGAGAATATTCTATCAGCTTATTTATTGTCTATGAACTGGGGAAAGACTACCAGGGTTCTATTTTAATGCAGGAAACCCTCAGTCCAGCTGGTAGAACACCAGGGCTCCACAGAAGCACAGTTTGGGCAGTCAGAAGGTTGTTGGTGACTTATCAAGGACAATATCAGTGGAGTAGCGAGGCCAGAAGCTAGAGAAGGCTGGGGCTGAAAAGGGAGGATTTCATTGTTAAGATGTCAGCAAGTGTTTACTGAATGTCACTGGAGATACAATGTTGGAGGTAGGGGGATAGGAGGAGACAGTCAAAATCCCTACCCTCATGAAGCTTGAAGTCATTCAGGGGAAACAAATTTGTCACAAAACAAATATAAAGTAACACTTTGATAAAAGCTATAAAGTGGAGGTGCATTGTATTATAAGAGTGTTTATTAGAAGGCCTGGGGCCATTCAGGAAGGAGCTGGAAGTCATCCTGAGGAAGTGATGATTGAGCTAAAACCTGAAGAATAAGTAGGAGCTAAGGAGGTGAGATGAGTTTGGGAGATGGGAGAGGATATTCCTGGAATGGGCAGAGAACATGGCTAGAGAGAATATGGCATTTTGAGGCCAGTAGAATTAGGGTTCAGAGAATGAGAGGGGAAATCATACAACATGAGTGGAAGAGGTAGGAAAGGGTTAAACATACCTCATCTCATCAGCCACATTAAGGATTCTGAGGTTGATTCTAAAGCAAGGGGTAGTCACTGAAGTACCTGAGCAGTAGGATGACAGTCAGATTTTCTATTTCAAAAAGGCCACTTTGGCTGTATAATTGAACAGTTTATTTGAGGTGGTCATGAGAAGATCCAGGGAAACCTGTTAGGAGACTCCTGATGTAGTCCAGGCAAAAAGTGACAGTTGTTTAGACTGGAAAGTTTGTAGTGGAGATGGAGAGACATAGATGTGAGAAGTTTGAGATGGTAAAATGGAGAGGAAGTGAGGGTTTGGATGTGAGAGTTGGGAGAGAGAAGGGTGTGGCGGATGAGTACCAGACTTCCAGCTTTGTGCCAGTGGATGGTGATGCCATTTCCTAAGACAGGAAACAGTGGTAAAGAACCAGGCTTTGGGGCAAACATCGTGAGTGAGTCTCAGTCAGGAGACTTTGAACCATCTGAGTGGATGGGTCAAGGGGACAGGTGGATATACAGGCAGGAGTTTAGAGGAGAGGTCCAGGCAGGAGCTATGCCTCTGTTAGTCATCAACATCTAGGGGTAATTGAAACCATGGCATGGATGAGACTGCCTAGGGAGAGAGGGTGGGCTTAGAAGAGAAGGCTTGGAATTAAACCTCAAGTAGAAGAGGATGGTCCTGAAAAGGAGACAGAGAAGGATGAACCAGAGAGATCAAAGAAAAACCAAGAGGGAGAAATGTCATGAAAGCCAAGGGCAGAGTATTTCCTGAAGAAGAGAAGAGAAAGCATAGGTGCTGCTGAGGAGCCAATTAAGATGAGGACCTAAAAAGGTCCACTGGCTGTAGGAAAAGAGATCGTAGGTTGTTTAAGCAAGAGGTCAGTGATGTGGAGATCAAAAGCCAGATGTAATTGGTGGAGGAGAAAATGGAAGGTGAGAAATGGAAACTGCACATATAAATAACTCTTTCCAGAGGTTCGCTGTGAAAGTCAGAGAGAAAGAGGGTGATTTTGTTTGTTTTAATGACAGAATTGAGGACCTTTAAAAGCCAGTGTATTCTCTAGCAAGCAGACTCAAAAAAGAAGGGGGAAAAAAAAGCCAGTGTAGAGACCATAGCTAACATCATACTCAATGATGAAAAACTGAAAGCTTTTCCTCTAAGATCAAGAACAAGACCTGGAAGAAATTAAAGAAGACATAAACAAATGGAAAAACATCCTGTGTTCATAGATTGGAAGATTTAGTATTGTTATAATGTCCGTACTATCCAAAGTAATCTACAGATACAATGCCATTCCTATCAAAATCCCGATGGCATTTTTAATAGAAATAAAAAGCCCTCAAATTCATATGGAACCACAAAAGACCCAAAATAGTCAAAATCTTGAAAAAGAAGGAAAAGCTGGAGGCATCACACTGCCTGATTTCAAAATATATTATAAAACTACAGTAATTAAAACAGTATGGTACTGATATAAAGACAGACATATAGATTAATGGAACAGAATAAAGAGTTCACAAATAAATCCACATGTACAGTCAACTGATCTTTGACAAGAGTGCCAAGAGTACACAAAGTGGAAAGGATAGTCTCTTCAACAAATAGTGTTAGCAAAAGTGGATATCCTCATACAAAGAATAAAATTGGACCCCTATCTTACATCATACACAAAAAATCAATTCAAAATGGATTAAAAACTTAAACATAAGAACTGAAATTGTAAAACTTCCAGAAGAAAACATGGGGGAAACCTTCATGACATTAGCCTTGGTAGTGATTTCATGGCTATGAAAAGCACAGGCCACAAAAGCAAAAATGGACATGTGGGATTACATCAACTATAAAAGCTTTTGTACAGAAAAAAAAAAAAATCAATAGAGTGAAAAGGCAACCTATAGAATGGGAGGAAATATTTGCAAACTGTACATCTGATGAGGGGTTAATTTCCAAAATATATAAGGAACTCATAAAATTCAATAGCAAAACACAAGCCATTTTTTAAATGGGCTGAAGACTTTGATAGATATTTCTTCAAGGAAGACATACAAATGGCCAACAGCATGTGAAAAGATTCCCCAAATCACTAATTTTCGGAGAAAGTAAATCAAAACCACAATGAGATATTATCTTACACCTGTTGGGATGGCAATTATCAAAGTATAAAACAATAAGAGTTGGTGAAGATGTGGAGAAACTGAAACTCTTGTGCACTGTTGGTGGGGGGCAGGGGTGTAAAATGGTGCAGCCACTATGGACAGCAATATGGAGGTTTCTCAAAAAATTAAATAATATTATACTAAGTGAAATAAGCCAATCACAGAAAGACAAATACTGTATCATTCCGCTTACATGAGGTAGCTAAAATAGTCACTCACAGAAACAGAGAGTAGACTGGTGATTGCCCAGGGCTAGGGAGAAGGGGGAGTTGGTAATCAATGGGTATAAAATTCCAGTTATGTGAGGGATCTGCTGTACAACATTGTGCTTATGGATGATACTGTATTGTGCACTTCAAAATCTGTTAAGAGGGTAGATCTCATGTTAAGTATTCTTACCATAACTTTTTGAAAAGCCAATGGAAAGGGCGCAGTATAATGGAAAAGTTATTATAGATGAAAGGAAGGTTAATTCATAGTGTAAGGTTCCTGAGAAACTGGGTGGACAGCATCAAACTGCAGTGGAGGGACTGATTTTAGGAGGAAGAGGGACCACTCTCCTGGGGTAACTGGAGAGAAGGATAGGATAAGGGCACCTGTCAATAGGTGTGTATATGGTGGGGGGAAGGCAAGAGTGTTATCATCTGATGTAAAGAAGGAAGTTGAAAAGTGAATATAAGGGAAGGCAGGATGGAGGAAGAAGTTTATTTTAGAGTGTGTATGATGAGCACTAGGAGAAAGATTCGGTGAAGAGAGAAAGGGTGAGGACAGCAGAGAAAGATGATAATATTGGAGCACTTATTAATTGTGTGATATTGAGCCCATTTTCTTACCTGAAAAACAGGAATAAGCATGATACCTAACCCACAAAGTTGTAGATGGTACATAGAAAGTGATTAACAAAGGTATGCTGTTGTTTTAACTTTTATCTTACTGTCAGTGGCTAGCACAGTGCTGACCACATGATTGATGTTAATGTGAAATATTCACCAATTCTCCCAGGTGGGTAATACCTCAGAAGCGGAAGGACATCTCTGTATCTACCACCTGTCTTACTTCCCATCTCTGAAGCACCAGTCTCTTTTTCCTCTAAGCACTTGGGAACCTTTCCACAACTCAGTGCTGAAGGATTTGTATGTGGTGCTAAGCCAGGGTAGATTCTATTAGGCGATTTAATCATACAGGCAGGGCACTAAGCCAGGGCAAAGGGAGAAGAGGTTTACGTAATTTAAGAGCTCAATCTCTTCTGACCTTGCTTATATACAGAAGACTTTGGAACTCATTCCTCCAATCCTTTCATAATGTCTACAAAAGCCAGCTTTGCACCAGGCCTGCACCCGGGACTGAGACACACAGATGAAGAGGAATGGTTCCAGCCCTCATGATATTAATCTGATAAGATAAATGTTGCCATGGCTGTATTAGAAAGTGCTGGGAGTGCAGGAGAAAGCGCATAGCTGTGCCCAGACCAAGCAGGGAAGGCTCCTCAGAGAAGGTAGTGTTTGAGCTGGGACATGAAATGAACATCTTTACAGAGAAGCAGGAAAATGACCTTTCCGGGCAGAGGGAGAGCCAAGAGGCTTCAAGAGATGGCAAGGGGAACTGGGAGCTGTCCATATTCAGTGATGTCAGAACATGAAATGGCAGGTTATGGTGATGAGAGGCTAAACAGCAGCCTGGTGTACTGCCTGCTGGGCTAAGGACCCTGACTTGACCTTGTAAATATGGAACCACTGTAGACTTTTTAACAGGCATAACACCTGGTTTACATGTTAGAAAGATCACTCTAGGCTGGGCGCCGTGGCTCATGCCTGTAATCCTAATTCTTTGGAAGGCCAAGGCAGGCAGATCACTTGAGCCCAGGAGTTTGAGACTGGCCTGGCCAACATGGTAAAACCCCATCTCTACTAAAAATACAAAAATTAGCTGGGTGTGGTGGTGGGCGCCTGTAATCCCAGCTGCTCGGGAGGCTGAGGCACAAGAATTGCTTGAAATCAGGAGGCGGAGGTTGCAATGAGTGGAGATCATGCCACTGCACTCCAGCCTGGGCTACAGAGTGAGACTCTGTCTCAAAAAAAAAAAAAAAAAAAAAAGTCACTGTAAAGAATTCTTCCACTCTAGTGGTCAGTGAAGAATAGTTTGATTGTAGAAGTGGGGTAGAATGGGGATGGAGGATAGGTTTATAACCAAGATTCACTATAATTGGGGGCAGAATGATGGTCAGGAGACTGTGAGGGTGGTCCAGGTGAGGGTTGACCAGAAACAGTTTCAGTGATAAGGGTCCAAGGTGGGGCCACGGTAGTGGGTGAGTGAAATGAAAGGAAATGCCACTGGCATTAAGGAGATTTTTTAAATTTGTGGCTAGGATGTTACAGAGGTCATCTTTGTGCATGTTGAAACTTTCCAGGATGATGGCAGAATTTTCAGTGAAGGGGAAGCAAATGCTCTAGTTCTCAGTGAGTGGAGAAGAGTCAGTGGGATCGGAGTTAGAGTGAAGAATAATCACATGGTAGGGGCCTCAAAGGAATGAGGATTTTTGCAAGATAATGGAAATAGAACACTCTAATTCAGGAAATCAGAATTGATTCATGAAAAATTTGAACTGTTGCTTCTCATTTCCCAGGTGAAGCAACCACCACAAAACAGGTAGGGCATATTTCCAAGATGCCAGGCCACTGAGAACTGCTTGAGGACCACAACAACCTTACAGATGGGTGCCCATGGATTCAAGGTCTCCGAACTTAGCTGAGTCCTCGTGGTGACTCCACAATCCATGATGATGTCTTTGGTGGGGTCCCTTTCCCAGGCCCCTCAGAGGACCATTCCCCACCGCTTTGCTGAAGTCTTGCTGACACTGAGGATAGGCTCTCACTGTAGCACAGGAATTAGGCGAGCAGCACCCTTTATCCCAGGTGCTGATAGTTCACCCCCAGCCTTCTCTTAGCAGATGTGTCTCATTGTTGCCTCATTTTCCTTTTGGGCATCTACTCTAGGCCCAGTACTGTGCTGAGCACACTGGAGGATTCAGCAAAATACTAGACGTGATCCATGCCCTCAAAGATCTCAGAGTCTTACCAGAAAAGCCAGACTGTCCATCTGGAACAGCAGAATGCAGTAACGCCTTGTGTAGTTTACGGGTTAGGATTGAGTACAGACAGGAAAGAAGGTAAATGTATCATAACTATCTAGTCAAGAGGTAATGAGGAGCCAAATTGAGACAATGGTATTTTTGTCTAAATATAGACAATGTCTATAGAAGAAAAGACAAGCTCTAGAAACACTTAAGAGAGAAAATGTATAGGACCTGGAGATTGGTTGGATGTGAGGGGAGAGAAAGAGGGGCTAGTCTAGGACTTGTAACTCACAAGTTACGGGGCTTGAGGACGGGATGGATGGTGGTGCCATTAATTAAACAGTAGAAATACAGGAGGAAAAGCACTCTGGGGGAAAGAGCAGGTAAATGCTAAGATCTGTTTTAGACCATTTGAATTGGAGGTTCCTTTGGGATATCTAAGAATACAACGTCTAGGAGTCGATTGGCAATGCAGTTCTGAAATTCAAGGAAGGTTGAACCCAGAGATCTAGCTTTGGGAATCATCCATAAGCAGGTGAGTGGCTAAGGCAGGAATGATGAGGCAAGGACAGAAATCTGGGGAAGCGAATGGTTATGGGGGAAGTGTGGAGTCAGGAGTCAGGGAGGGAACAGGCAGTAAAGCGTAAATTAAACCAGGAGAAGTAGTGTCATGAATGCTTGAAGAGGAGAAAAGTTAGGGATAACAAGTTTCCAATAGGAGTGTCTAGTCAGCAGAAGAGTGTTTGGGAGGTCACTGAAGACCTTTTTCAGAAGCAGTTTCAGAATAGTGAGTAGGAGGAGTTGGAAGCCAGATTTTTGTGAGTTTAGAATAAACAAATTGCAAGGAAGTAGAGACCACAAGTTTACGCAAACATTAGAGAAATTTTGCTGTGATTAGGACAGAGAACTGCAGCAAAAGCTGTATAATTACTGTGAAGGTGTGGACACAGCAAGTATAGACTTTTATTCCTAGTAGCTTTTTTGGGAAGGAAAAGAGAGATAGTTGGGATAGTAGCTATGGGTGGGATGTGAGGAGAAGCAATGGGTTGTTTTTTAAGAGTAGAAGAAGCGTGACCATGTCCTTGGAATGAAAGGTAGAGTGGAGATGGGGAGAGGGGAAAACACAGGCAGAGGGAGTACTAAGTGGAGCATGGCCTGAAAGGAGGAGGAGAAGCAGGATTAGATCACAAATGGGAGGCTGCACTGAGTAGCAGGAGGAATCTTTCGGCCTTTAGACAAGGAGTGGAAAGAATGAGTTGGGGTAATCCTGGGTATTTCAGATTAGGCTGGAGATGGGGGTAGGAAGCTTAAATCATTTACCCCTGATGGCATGAGTGCCCTCCGTGATGTAGACAAGGTTGTTTGCTAAGAGTGAAGAGGATTGGCTGGGTTCAGTGGCTTATGCCTATAACCCCAGCACTTTAGGAGGCCCAGGTGGGTGGATCTCTTGAGCCCAGGAGTTCGAGACCAGCCTGGCCAACATGGTGAAACCCTGTCTCTACTAAAAATACAAAAATTAGCCAGGCGTGGTGGCACATGCCTGTAATTCCAGCTACTTGGGAGGCTGAGGCAGGAGAATTACTTGAGCCAAGGAGGTGGAGGTTGCATTGAGCTGAGATTGTGCAACTGCACTCTAGTCTGAGCGACAAAGCGAGACTCTGTCTCAAAACAAAACAAAACAAAAAAACAGTGAAGAGGATGGGGATCAGGTAGAGGTGTGAAAAGAACAAAGGTTTAGAATAGTCCCTAAGGGAAATGGAAGTATTGTGAACTAAAGGATTCAAGTGTTTGAGCCTAGGCAACTGAACAATGATGATTGCATTGACAGAAATGGGAATTGTTTTGGGGAAGATGCTAAGGATGTTTTTGAAGCTGTTAAGTTCAGGCAATGGCAGAAAATCCATAGGAACAAGTCCTACACATGTTGAGAATATCTCGAGGGTATATTAAAAGGCAGCATCCTCTCCAGCTTCCAGATTCTGCTAACAGAACTGCGTAGCTGGCTGCTAGGCAGAATCTGGTGGTGACTTCCTCATACAGAGGAGGCGGTAAAACCAATGAGACGTTTAGGAACATGCTGTGGGAGAGTCTCTAAGCACAAAGTCATATAGGCTTATCAGTGTTGATATTATTATTGGATTCCTGATGCCTTGTTAGTTGAAAAGGTCATATGGGGTAAAGTAGGCTGGACAAGAACTCTTCTGGTACCTTTTTTTTTTCTTTCTGTCTCTTAGCAAAGCCCTGCTCAGAGAACATGCTGAGAAAACAGAAAGAAGAAAAGAGCGAGCGCCCCACCCCTACTCCATCACCCTTTCTCTCTGCCCCAGCTTTATGTCTGCTCATACTTCTAGCATACTTCATACTTCTCTTAGTTGGCAAATTTGAGTAGAGGTGAAGGGCACAGAGCTTCTTTGTCCACACATACACAAAAAGCAGGTCCTTCCTAGACCATTTCCTTCCTCCACTCACTAGCTGCTTCATTAGTGTTCCTATCCTTCTGTTCCTCCATCCAGGACTGACTTTTGGCAGGTATGCACTGGTAGGGCCGTGCAGATTGTTAAAATTTTTATGGGCTTTCTCATCAGATGGTAAATCACTACTTCCTGGAGTTCCTTGAATCCTCCACCCCTGGGGCTGCCTCAGCCCCTTCCTTAGGACCCCCAGACTTCCCCACAGTCCAGCAACCAAAGAGATAATGGCTAGCACAGCACAGCATCCTCGCCCCAGTTCCAGCACTATGTTGGCATTTCTGATTGATCATGATATGCCCTACTAGTTGTTAAATAGTTTTAATAGCACCCCTGCATCCATCCATCAATTTTTCCATTCAGCTACATATCAAGCACTTACTGTGTCTCAGATGCTGGGCCAGGTGCTAGAAATACACTGGTGAACAAGTGTTCACCTGCCTTTGCAGAATGTATCATGTAGAGTAGGGTTTCTCAATCTTGTCGATGTTGACATTTTGGGCCAACAGTTCTTTGTCATGAGGAGTTTTCTCGTGGACTGTAGAATGTTCAGGAGCATCCCTGGCCTCTGCCCCTAGAGGCAAATAGTTTACCTCCCAGTTTTAACAACCAAAAATGTATTCAGATGTTGCCAATTGTGCCCTTGTGGGGACAAAATCACCCCCCCACCCCCACCACATTGAGAGGATAAACAGTATTATCAAACAAATGATCACAAAAATAAAAATACTGTTAAACAATATAAAGATGCTCTGGAGAAAACAAGCAGTCTACCGTGAGCGAGAATGAAGGGAGCCTGACTTTGGGTTCAACTATGAAGCAAGGCCACATGGATGAAGTGACACTTAAGCCAAGACCTGAGGGACAAGAAGGAGCCAGTGACATGAGGGACAAGGGAGCAAGCATTCCTGGCAAGAGACCATCCCAAGACCAGGAAGGGCTTTGACTGCTTGAAGAACAGAGACAGGTGAGAGAGGAGACTGGAGCGGGTGACAAGGGCCAGATCATGACAGCAAATACAACCCAGCAAAGATCCAGAAGATCCCAACAGCATGGCAGGGCAGAAGCATCAAACCCAGAGACAGGTGAGAGAGGAGACTGGAGCAGGTGACAAGGGCCAGATCATGACAGTAAATACAGCCGGAGGCTCCAGGAACAGCTGATGAGGTGGCGAAGGCAGGAGCAGAGGGGAAGTGTGGGGCCTCCAGCACTGTCTGGTCTTCTCTGACACATCCACCCTTGCTACAAGGGGGCACTTTCTAAAGTCTACAACTGCTTAAGACCTCTCAAGGTCCGTCTCTTCTTGTGTGTCCCACAAGGCCCCGCGACAATCTGGCTCTGGAATGTCCTCTTCCCACCCCACTCCTGGCACACCAAGTGACGTTTACTTTTGCAAACCCACCACTCTCTTCTATGCCACGTGCCCACACTCATGCTGCTCCCTAACTCCTAAAAGGAGAAAGCACAAGATTGTTCATGCAATTAAAATAATTCATATCAACTGAAATGTTGCATAATAGGGGATTTGTTTAGCAAACCAGCAGCCATTTAAATGATGTAGAAACATATTTTGCATGAAAAAATAGTCATGATATATTATAAAACAGCACATACACGGTATAATCCTGGTAAGTGTATGTGCATTTTGTGTGTATGAGGGTATAACAAAATGTTAGCTATGCTTATCTCCAAGTGGACAGAGTTATAGCAAATTTTAGTTTTTATCTTTTATGTAATTTAACATTTTTCTAATACACAAGTATTACTTTTAAGATAAGAAGCAAACAACAAACAGAGCTGCTCTAGGGATCCGGTTGGCAATGTTCACAGAGTGATTGACCTCTGGCTGGTGACCGTGACTGCACATTGTAGACGCAGCAGTCTTTCTCCAGGAGGACTGCAAGCAAGACTAATTCATTAAGTGCTTTCAGTCCCGAAGATGACAGGAGCCAGGAAAGCATAAAGTCTTGTTACTACGACAGCCGGTAGCCTTGATGTCTGTGTGTTTATTTATTAACTGGACTTTATGGATCCATCCTCCCAGAAGCTCCAGGAGCTTCCCAGCTGACTTTGATACAGATCACATTCTCAAAATAGTACAGTCCATCAGTCAGAATAAAGACAGGGCTGGCTCAACGAAGGATTGAAACTCCAAGAACAATGTCCTAAGAGGCAAAATGAATGTGGGAGAGAATATTGACTGGAGTTTGTGAGGTGTTAGGATAATCGAGTATTGAGCAGCAAACTGGATTTTTGGGTCACTTCCTTTAAGCGAATAATGATTGAATGCCTTTTTTTGCATCAGCTATTGAGTATAGCTCTAAACACATTCTTCCCTTTTACCTCACAGCAGCTTTGGGAGGAATTATTCCCATTTTAGAGCTGTTGAAACGGAGACTCAGACAGAAGGAATTGCTGGTGAATCACAGAGCTTGTGTTTTAATATCGTTTCTGCACTGAACACCCCCTACTCCTCCACTTCCCTACTGAAAGGGTGCTGCTTAACGGCCAGGAATTTTAAAGCTTGGAAAATGTCCTATTGATTTTGGCAGGAAGCAGATACCACATGCTCCTGTTGAATGGATGGATGGATGAATGAACAAAAGAAAGAATGGTTTTAAAAGGTCATATAATCCTATCAAGGCAGGGAGAGATAATCACATTAGAAACCTATCTCATAGATAGTTGCTACAAATGAATGTGACAAGGATTCAGTGGTTCTTTCTGTTTCCTACCCAAGATTTAAAAGTAGATGCCTGGCCGGGCGCGGTGGCTCAAGCCTGTAATCCCAGCATTTTGGGAGGCCGAGATGGGCGGATCACGAGGTCAGGAGATCGAGACCATCCTGGCTCACACGGTGAAACCCCGTCTCTACTAAGAAATACAAAAAATAGCCGGGCGAGGTGGCAGCGCCTGTAGTCCCAGCTACTCGGGAGGCTGAGGCCGGAGAATGGCGTGAACCCGGGAGGCGGAGCTTGCAGTGAGCTGAGATCCGGCCACTGCACTCCAGCCTGGGCTACAGAGCGAGACTCCGTCTCAAAAAAAAAAAAAAAAAAAAAAAAAAAGTAGATGCCTGTGATGGGAGTAAACATCAGGAGAGTCTTTTTTTCCAGGGCTGCAGAGAATTGGGATCATGCTGGGTATGCGGGTCAGTCAGTCCTGTCACGGTCTGGGGGAGGAGAGGTGCTCACCTGGTTGAGCTCCCATGCACAAGGCTAGATGTCTGCTGTTTTCATTTGCAGATTGCTTACAAGGTCCTTCCCTGTCCTGGCGGTTTGCTGGCCTCACCCATGGTCTAGGGACACAGAGGAGGAGGAGGCCCAAACGGCACAGCTTCTTGGGGCACGTGTGAGGGAAGTGCTTTCTTTTTTAATTCAAGATTGTATCAGGTCAAGAGCTGGTTTTCACCAACTTCAGGAATGCTCGGGATAGGTTATTGGGTCAGCAAGTAGACAGTGAGGGAGGCTTCAGTTCACATCTCTTAGCTCCTTAGTCATCCTCCTTGCTGTGCAAGAAAAAGCTTGAATATAACTTCTTTCAGCTCTGCATTAGCCAGCAAGGGGAATGAGGCCATTGTGAACACACACTGTGGGGGCCTAGGAGAGAAATACTTCAGGCGACACGATGATGGTCCTTATCTTGCAGGAGTTACCAGGGGAGGGGAGGAAAAAATAATTTTCCTTCTGCCTTTCAGAGTTCATAGCTGGGACTGTCTGTAACAAAAGACAGATCAACAGGAGAAAAACAAACAGAAATTTGTTAATGTGTATACTTCATCTCTACCTGGGAGATACTTAGGGAAAAAATAAGTAAATCTCAAAGAGATGGCTTAGAATTCAGGCTTAAACATCATCTTCAGCTAAAGGCAAAAGAGAGAAGGGTGTGGGGGAGGCCAGTTATGGGGAGATGACCAGGCAAATTATCAGAATAAAGTCTGTTATGCAGATGTAAGCCTGCTCCATTAATAAGACTTTCTCGTGATTTAGTCATGCTTCTCTTCCTGCTACAGACACCCTTACAAATGGTGATTTCCTTTATAGATGTAAATTTCCCTTACAAAAGGGTAACTTCTACTCTGTTTTCAGAACTTCTCCTGTATCTGTTGTTTCTCAAAATAATCAGCTCAAAATCATCCTTATGCCAAAGAGGCATGTTTTGGCATGGCACATTCTGGTCTCCTACAACAGCTTCCTTGGACAGAGAATATGCACTGACTTTAGCATTACAGAGCAGTGCCTTTGAAATAATTGTAAAAAACCTGTGAGCAAAGGGGATGCACAACACCAGACTGGCTAGTTGCTTCTTCTGAAAAATGAAGGCAGCTGGGATGCACTCTACTTTTTCCTACTTTCCTGCTCTAAGAATTTGTAATTCTTTAATCACAAGTCTAATAAGGTTAATCAGAAAAGACCTGAAGATTTAGCTGATTTCTGAGAAAGGGCATGGGAGACTTTGGAGGACTCTAAGCTCAGCCTGAGAGGAGACACAGGGTTTCTGGTGGTAGGTTGTAGCAAGTCCCATTTTCCAGATGCAGAAACTGAAGACCAGACCTCCTCCCCAAAATGGCAGAGAAATCCTAATGCTTGGACTTGTGCAATGGGTACAAGACAACTGCCTTCCCTTGGCTGAGGAGAGTTTCTCTCCTGGAGGACTTAGCTGGGTGTGCGGAGGGGTCTGAATTCCTCCCCTTGAATTCCTCCCACTGCTTCTTTGCCAGTCCCATCCAACTCAGATGGGGAACTGCTTTTAAACATTATTTCTGAAAGACTACACACACACAAAGAGGAGAGAGACAGCACACGCTCTTTGTATTTTATTTGGGGAATCATAACGACTCTCAGGTGAAACAGAGAGCTGAACCAATCAAGCACTCTTCCCAGGGCTCAAAAGAAACAAGTGTCACAAAACTGGCTGGCAGTGCTGCAGAAAATAGATGATGGGAACACCCGTGTGGGTGTGGGTGACCTTGACGAGGGAAACACTAGCCAGTATTTTTATCTGCCCACTTTGTCTCAGGACATTGGTGGTGTTGCATGCACTAGCAACAGGCTCTGGTTTATTCTCATGACATCTGGGCAGAAGGGGTGGGAACGACGAGGCAGATAAGAATATACCTATTTTGAGGAGCAGAGAAACTGAGCCATAATTGGGGAGTGAGGCTTGTTTAAAGTCTTGTGGATAGGCTTTGGGGTTCTTCAAATGGAAACAGTTTGCTCAACCTCTCATTCCATGCTCCAGCAGCTCAAATTCTGTACTCTCAAAGATTTCCTATTAAATTTGATTTATTTTCCTTCTGTTACCCTTCCATGGTAGACGAGGTATTGATAGGGTAACCAACTTGTCAAGGACTCTCCCAGTTTTAGGACTAAAAGTTTGAAATCCAGAGAATCCCCTCAGTCCTTGGCAAACCAGGATGGTTGTTCACCCTCGAGGTGTGTAACTGCTTCAGAGAAATAGCTGTCAGGGGAGAGCGTTTCTGGAGGTGGTCTTACATGGTCGTTAAGAGCATGGGCTCTGGGCACATGCTAGGGTACAAGTACCAGCTCTGGCACACATCCCTGTGACCTGGGGCAAATCACTTGACCTCTCTGTGCCTCAGTTGCCTCATCTGTAAAATGAGGATAGTGACAATCTGTACCTCAAGAGGTTGCTGTGTGAATTATATAAATCCCTACGTGAAATGCTCTTTTATTTAAAATAGTGCCTGTCTCATAAGAAGAGCTCAGTAATTGTTAGCCATGATTACTTTGTCAGCATCTGCCTGTTGATGAATCACAAAGATCACGGGATCTCAGAACTGATGGGCTGCCTCCTTAGATTTCATCTTAGTGCCCCCAAATTTAAATGCACTCCACACGTCGTAGCAACCCCCTTCCTTGTCCACCTCTTCCCTTTCTTCCTCACCCTATGGCTGCCGCTGGTGGAGGCTGGTTTGCTCTGTGTCAAAGTGGATGTCACCCCACTTCACTTGTTGGCAGGATTGGGGGATGGCAGGCAGGTGGGATGTGATCTCCGAGTGCAGTACTCTCAGACTTGAACATGCACACACAGCACCTGGGCATCTTGTTAAATTTTGTTAGATGTGGATTCTGATTCGGCAGGTCTGGGGTGGGGCCCACAATTTTGCATTTCTAATAAGCTCCCAAAAATACTGCCGGTTTGGGACCACTCTGTGGGTGCCAGGCCACATCATGTGTCAGCCTGTGGAAATCTAAGTAAAAGACGGTAATATTCTTGCCCAGCTGAGGACCCTAAAATAGAATTCGTGACAGGGACGGGGATGGGAGTTGCTTAGATATGCTTAGAGTGTTTGAGGGGAGCAGCTCAGAGAGTGGTGAAGCCATCGGGGCATGAAAGGTCTGTGGGGCCAGTGCTGAGATCTGTGGTGAGTATTGTAGGTAAAGTTAATAACAGCGGTTGAGGAATTGAGCTTTGGGAATTTTTTTGCTGATTTTAAATATCAGAGCTGGTTCAAGACTATTGCTTAAATAGTCTCTCTCTCTCTCTCACACACATCCATGGATTTGCTACCTTGAATGGTGGACAAAGGCTGTAGTGCCCCCCAGTGCCTGGGAATGACACCAGAACCCCTTTTCCCCAAAGCCAGCTATGAAACCTAAAAATATTACCCTAGCTTGCCCTCTGCTTTCTCATAAAGAAATTATCTGACCCACCTTGTTTGACTGTAGGTCATGAGACCCCCCATTCCAGAGAGGGCCCTGCCCCACACCCTGAGGAAGGACTTCATGCTCAGAGGGGCCAAGAAGAATCCAGACCCACAGGCCTGGCTGCGTTTCCCCACTCAGTCTATTAACGTTAGATCAGACCCTTTTTGTCCAATCATATTTCGACACAGCTGCCCATACTTTGTTGAACCTAAGCATAAAAATGAACAATTTCCCCTTGTATCTTTGGGTCCTCATTCTGAAGGCTCCCAGATACACATTAAATAAATGTGTATGCCTTTTCTCTAATCAATCTGCCTTTTTCGAGTTGATTTTTCAGTGAACCTTCAGAGAATCAAGGGGAACTTTCTTCTTACACCCCACAGCATAGACAGAACTTTCTCTTTACACCCCATGGCCCCTCACATTTGAGGTGCACTTTACTCCTTTTTCTTTTTTCTTTTCTTTTTTTTTTTTTTTGGTTTGGAGACATACTTTCACTCTTGTCGCCCAGGCTGGAGTGCGATGGCACAATCTTGGCTCACTGCAACCTCCACCTCCCAGGTTGAAGCGATTCTCCTGCCTCAGCCTCCCAAGTAGCTGTGATTACAGGTGCCCGCCACCACACCCGGCTAACTTTTGTACTTTTGGTAGAGACAGGGTTTCACATGTTGGTCAGGCTGGTCTCGAACTCCTGACCTCAGGTGATCTGCCCATCTCGGCCTCCCAAATTGCTGAGATTACAGGCATGAACCACCGTGCTCGGCCTTTACTCCTTTTTCAAAGCTACAAACAGGAGTCCTCCCTGTCATCCTTCTCCCAGTCCGCCAAGACAATATGACCGTCTAGTACAGTGAATCTGCCCTCCGCTCTCTGGTATGCTCAGATTCCAGAGAAACCTTCCCAGAAGAGGTCACAGAGAAGGGGCTGGACTTGTTCGAGTCCAATCCTGCTCACTGTTGCCTGGCTTCCCTTAGGCCAGGCTTGTGCTAGTTTGAAAAATGGCCTTATGATAATGAGCACTAAAAGCACTCTACAGACCGGGTGCCCTGGGAAGACGTTCAGGGACTCAGCCTTCCCCAGCTCCCTTCCCTCCACTGCCAGCTCTCAGCATTGTGCACTTTTAATCTCCCACACGGCTGCCAGTGTACTACACATTTGTATCTGTCACTTCAGATCCCCCCGCATGGCTGCTCTCAGCCAACTGGGAGCCTTCTCCTTTTTTCCCAGAATGTTCCCCGAGGACCACTCAGCCCTTGATAAAGGCTTCCACTTTCTTTTGTTTCTCTTGGTGAGAAAACCCCTCCTCCTACCTTTCAGAGCCTGCCCAGGCTTGGGCACCCCCTACCTGCAGCCTACTGCTGCAGGTACAGCTTCCCTCCCATCCCTCTCCCTGCAGGAGAATCCTGGTGCTCCAATGCCCTCCCGACACAGGTCAATGTAACAGTATCCCAGAATTTCATGATGGCCCTCTAATTCCTATAGCCAGAAGGGACCTCAGAAGTTTTTTAAAAAAATTTATTGTGGTTAAGAAAACCACACAACAATTGATTTCCCCTTTTAACCATTCGTAAGTGTTCAGTAGTGTTAAGTATAATATATATTGTTGGGCAACAGATCTCTAGACAATTTTCATCTTGAAAAATTGAAACTCTGTAACCATTAAACACTAATCTCCCCTCTCCCCTTCCCTCAGTCCTTGGCCACCACCTTTTCTACTTTCTGTTTGTATGATTTTAACTACTTTAGATACATCATATGAGTGGAATCATATGGTATTTCTTCTTTTGTGAATGTCTTATTTCATCTAGCATAATGTCCATCCATGCTGTAGCACATGACAAGATTTCCTTCTTTTTTAAGGCTGCATAATATTCCATTGTATGGATATACCACATCTCTTTATCTGTTCATCTATTGATAGACATTCGGGTCACTTCCTCAGAAGTTTTTTTTTAACCCTTTATTTTGCAACTCATCACCCACATAAACAAAGACTGCACAGTCAATAAGACCAAGACCACACAGCCAGTAAGTGTGCAATAACTGCCCAAGACCACACAGCCAATATGATGTCTGTTTGTACAGGTTTTTATTGTTGTCTCCTGGATTCTGGCAACAGCATTTAGGGGCTCTGATCTAACATGGGGTTAGTCAAAATAGACTTTCCAAGACTACTAGAGGCTGCAGGGCCGGTAATGGTGTCCGGGTTAGTCCTGATGACTGTGTGCCCGTAAGAACATCCAGCTTTGGCTTTGGTGTGGTCAAGTGTCTTATGTGTATGGACACTGGATTTTTTTTTTTCTTTTCTTTTTTTTTTGAGACGGAGTCTCGCTCCTGTCGCCCAGGCTGGAGTGCAGTGGTGCGGTCTCGGCTCACTGCAACCTCTCTGCCTCCTGGGTTCAAGCGATTCTTCTGCCTCAGCTTCCAAAGTAGCTGGAATTACAAGCATGTGCCACCACACTTGGCTAATTTTTGTATTTTTAGTAGAGACGGGGTTTCACCATGTTGGCCAGGATGGTCTCAATCTCCTGACCTCATGATCTGCCCGTCTCTGCCTCCCAAAGTGCTGGGATTACAGGCATGAGCCACACCACATCTGGCCTGGACACTGGATTTTTAAAGATACTAAGGAATTATTGTTCATTTGTTTTAGTGCATTAGTGGTGTTGTGTTATATGTTTTTTTTAAAAGACTTTTAGAGATGCATACTGAAATGATTATGAATTAAACATGATGTCTAGGTTATGTTTCAAAATCATTGTTGGAAGGTGTGGATGAAACAAGGCTGGGGGCTCATTATAGCATTCTCTCTACTTTTGTATATGTGTGAAATTTTATATATATTTATTTACTCACTTACTTTGAGACAGGGTCTTGCTCTCTCACCCAGGCTGGAGTGCAGTGGCGTGATCGTGACTCACTGCAGCCTCAAACTCCTGGGCTTAAACTATTCTCCCATCATAGCCTCCTGAGCAGCTGGGACCACAGGTGTGTGCCACCACGCCTGGCTAACTTTTAAATTTTTTTTTTTGGTAGAGATGGGATCTCACTACACTGTCCAGGTTGGTCTTGAAGTCCTGGGCTCAAATGGTCCTCCTGCCTTGGCCTCCCAAAGTTCTGGGATTACAGAAATTTTCTAAAATAAAAATGTTTGAATCTTAAAAAACTCTTTTCACCTTACATTTGGATAGGTCACACCTGCCTCCCACTCTCCAAGAACTCAGCAGATTATTGCTGAAATAGGAGGCGTTTTGACTATTATCAATTGTAAGCTGTGGAAAATAAAGTACCACCACCATTGGGCAGGCAATGTAAAAACAAACAAAAATCCCTGCAGGCTGTGGGAATGGCACTAGCAGATTTGTGTAGCCCCGTGGCAGAGGTGGCAGTGGCGTGAGGGGCTGAGCTTTATCCATGGGGCAGGCCATACTCTGGGATCAGGCCTTCCATCCTGAAGTAAAGCACCTCTGGGGTGCTTCTCCACCAGAGGCAGTTGGCAGTCACCTGCTTCCTTACTTATAAACAGTTTGGCTGTATCGCGAAGTAAATACGTTCTTTTGTTCATTTGTTTAAGTATTCATTTACTCTTTCGTCCCTCTTTTTTTTTTTTTTTTTTTTTTTTGAGATGGAGTGTCACTCTGTTGCCCAGGTTGGAGTGCAGTGGCGCGATCTCGGCTGACTGCAAGCTCTGCCTCCCAGGTTCACGCCATTCTCCTGCCTCTCGAGTAGCTGGGACTACAGGCGCCTGCCACTATGCCCGGCTAATTTTTTTTTTTTTTTTTTTTTTTTTTGTATTTTTAGTACAGACAGGGTTTCACCACGTTAGCCAGGATGGTTTCAATCTCCTGACCTCATGATCCGCCTGCCTCCGCCTCCCAAAGTGCTGGGATTACAGGTGTCAGCCACCATGCTTGGCCTCTTTCATCCCTCATTCTTCCCTTTTTCTCACCACCTATATCCAACCAACGCTGTGATTGAATTTGCCTCCTAAATACCTCATATTTGCTCATTCATGGCCATGGCCACTACCCTAGTTCAAGCTGCTGTCATCTCTTACCTAGGTTATTGCAATGCTTCCTAACTGGTCTCTCACTCAGCACTCTTACCCTGGCTTCCTGAACTTCCCATCCGTTCTTCTGATCATGTCACTCATCCCTGTGTACATGGCTTGCTCTATCACTAAGGTTAGTTACCTCTTGGTTCAAGATGGCTGCTAGAACTCCAGCCATCATATCTTAATACAGACCAAAAGAAAAAGCACAAGAGCCAAAAGGGGGACTCTTCCAGCTGAGTCAGCTCCCTCCATTTAAGCAACCTTCCCAGCAGACCCAAATAACACTTCTACTTAAATCCAGTTAGTCAGAATTTGGTCACATGGTCATACAAGGGAAGCTGAGAAATAGTTTTTTGTTCTGGGTGGCAATATACTCAGCTAAAAATTGAAGTTCTTTCAAAATTTTACATATAGCATTATATGATCCAATTTATATACCATTCTTGAAATGACAAAATTATAGAAATGGAAAATAGATTGATAGTTATCAGGGGGTGGGGAGAGAAGGAAGTGACTGTGGCTACCAAAGGGTAGCACCAGGCATCCTTATGATAGAACTGTTCTGTATCTTGACTGTGGTGGTGGTCGTCATGAATCTACACAAGTGATAGAACTGCATAGAGCTAAATATATACATGCACACATACGCGTGCACACATGCATATGTTCATGTAAAACTGGAGAAATCCAAATGTCACTAGATTGTATCAGTGTCAATTTCCTGGTGTGATATTGCACTACAGTTTTGCAAGATGTTACCATTGGGGGAAACTGGGTGAGGAGTATATGGCATCTGTACTATTTCTTACAAATGCACGTAAATCTACAGCTGTCTCAAAATAAAACATTGAAGAAGCAAAAATGAGAGAGGGGAGGTGTCATAAGCAACTAGTGTCTCTGCCGTAAATCTAACCTGTTCCCCGCTATAAGAAGTCCAAGGTTCTCAGCATAATCGAGGCCTTCGTGACTTGGCAGTAAGGTGCTTCCTAAGCAGTCCATACCTTGCTGGGTTAGTGCTGACTGCATTAAAGCATCGACTTCTAGAGAGCAGGCCCCAAAGCTGTGGCTGGTATTTGTGAAGCACTTGCCTCTTCACCTACACGGCCCTGAAGAGAGCCACTGAAATGGACATCTCTTACCTTCAGAAGCCTCTGTTCTGAGAAAGCACCGGTATTTGCAGGCATGTTGCCCACTGAACAGAGAATGAAAATGGCTTTGTCTAATTGAAAGGGGCAGTGAGCAAAGAGGGACTTTGGAGACCTGCAGGTTGCTGTAGTGACTGCAGTGACAGCAGGAAGTACTGAAGCATATTTCCAAGTGGTTTTTAAAGAACTCCATCCTGTTCATCTTTGTCCATGTTCTGGAGCTCTCTTCCTTAAGGCATCAGCCAGCACCAGCTGCTTTCTCACCCCTGGGCAGACTTGCTGAACCTCACTGTGCCCCCATGGGGAAGGAATTAAACCACTTGTCAGGAGCTTGTGCTAAGCCGGAACGCTGCCCGAGGCTTTTCCACAACAGCTCTCTGAGACTCTCGGTTGCCCCGAGGAGGGACACACACGTTGCAGGGCAGGTGCTGCCAGCTGAGGGGTGCTGCGGGCAGCCAGGCCTGATGGAATGTGAGAGGCTTCTTGGGCTACCGGTCTGGCCGTCCCAGTCCTGAACCCATGGACTCCCAGGGAAGTGGGCCGGGGGTGGGGGCTCCAAGGATGGGCTTTAGGGGTTTCATGAATTTTCTAAACTTGTAGGCAGAATTCCCTGTGTGCTTTTTTCTCCAGGAAGAATGTCCATAGCCTTCATCAGATTCTCAAAGGCAGCCACAAGCTCCTAGAAGCTGAGAATGAGCCCCAGTGATACAGAGAGTGGGAGGCTGGAGGAGGAGTGCTGAGGGAGTTGAAGGTAAGGGCTGGGTACCGCAGGGAAGCAGCTAGAGCAGAAGAGCGGGTGAGAATGCACTGAGCTTTGACTGGTGGGCTGAGCTGATGGAAGCGACACTGATCCTCCCGGTTCCCTGTGGGGTGAGATGTCCTGAGCATCTTTCAGTCCAAGCAGAAGTCATGGCCAGGACAGCCTGTTTCCACCCGCAGACCCTGAACGAACTCGTCTCCATGCTGTCCCCATTGACCTCATTCTTAGTCCTGGCTGAGTGAATCCCTCAAGCTAGGGAGAGTTTCCCTCAGCCCCCGGGCCCAACTGTTCCACCGAAAAACATTCCGAAAGTGTTACCGGTAGAGGATCTTGACTGTAAGTTATCCAGGTTCTTGGCGTTTTGAACAAAGAATTGGACGAAACGCACAGCAAAGCAAGGAAAGAATGAAGCAACAAAAGAATGAAGCAACAAAAGAATGAAAGCAGGGATTTATTGAAAATGAAAATACACTCCACATTGTGGGAGTTGGCCCAAACAGCCAGCAGCAAGCTCAAGGGCCTGGATGCAGAATCTTCTTGGGTCCAAATACCCACTAGAGGCTCCCCATTGGCCACTTGACTCTCACCTCATTTAAATGAAGTGGTGGCCCACATTGGGTCAGAGGCTGAAGTGAAGTTACAAAGGTCGCACTCCTGTGCAAACATCCGATTGGTTGCAAAAAGCAACCAATCAGAGGCTAAGGTGAAGTTACAAAGTTGCACTTCTATGCAAACGAAGACTCAGCCTGCAATCAGTCTGATTGTTGCAGACAGCCAGTTTCCCATCTGCCAGGCAGAAAAGGTGGGAATTTGCAAAGGGAGTAGCCTCTGGTCCTTTTGTTACTTAGGCGTGGAAAGTTAGGGTTTTCCTTTCAATTTAGTTCTTTTTTTTTTTTTTTTTTTTTTTTTTTTTTTTTTTTTGAGACAGAGTCTTGCTCTGTCGCCCAGGCTGGGGTGCAGTGGCCGGATCTCAGCTCACTGCAAGCTCCGCCTCCCGGGTTTAGACCATTCTCCTGCCTCAGCCTCCCGAGTAGCTGGGACTACAGGCGCCCGCCACCTCGCCCGGCTAGTTTTTTGTATTTTTTAGTAGAGACGGGGTTTCACCGTGTTAGCCAGGATGGTCTCGATCTCCTGACCTCATGATCCGCCTGTCTCGGCCTCCCAAAGTGCTGGGATTACAGGCTTGAGCCACCGCGCCCTAAGAAGTCAGCGTGAAATGCTATTCTCTTGCCTCAATCGCAGTTCCCCCTGTGAAAGCCCAGCGCACTTATAATTGTGGCTAGTGTCTGTAGTTTCCTGTTGAGGGGAGCCTTGCTTGTTTTGTCTAATTTTAGCCCCAGTTATAGGCTGGTACAGTGCCTGGCATATGATCGACACTCACACTCAGTATTCAATAAATATCAGTAGGATAGATGGATGAAAACATAAAAGAATGTGTTGTCTTATGAGTGTGGACAGATGCCCAGAGAATACTTTGAGGACCCTCAGGAAAAGAGCTGGGGCCGACCTTTAATCTAGCAGTAAAGAACAGGACAAAGATAAGTGTGAGCGTATGAAGTAACTCTATTGAGGTGAGGCTGAATTTTACTACCCTCAGAATACCCCGCCGGGGTCCTTGACAGAGAAGATTTATTCACATTAATTCTTTGCTATAAATTCAAAAGCAGACAAGCCTGAATGAATTGATCAGATGGGGTGGGGGTTGGGTGGCATTAGGGAAATAGTTACATATAAGGGTTTGGGAAATAGTTACATATAAGGGTTTGGGAAATAGGTGCATCATAGATTCAAAATAAGAGGCCTACACTTGGTGCTGGTCTAGTCAACGAGTCAGTATTTCTTGGACAGCTTATTCTGTGCCAGGTGCTGAAGAGATAAGAGCAGTGTAAATTGTGGCCAGGAATCACATGAAAGAGAAACCACCTTCTGGCCAGGTGCAGTGGCTCACATCTGTAATCCCAGCACTTCATTGGGTGGCCGAGGTGAGTTGATCATTTGAGGCCAGGAGTTCGAGACCTGGCCAACATGGCAAAACCCCATCTCTACTAAAAATACAAAAATTAGCTGGGCATGGTGGTGCACACCTGTAATCCCAGCTACTTGGGAGGCTGAGGCAGAAGAATCACTTAAACCTGGGAGTTGGAGGTTGCAGTGAGCTGAGATCACACCATTGTACTCCAGCCAGGGCTACAGAACAAGACTCCATTTCAAAAAAAAAAAAAAAAAGAGAAACCACCTACAACTTTACTGCTGTAGCATTCACTTACGGTCACTTATCCCTCAGCCCTGCCTGATAAAGAGGTAAGTGTGTGTATCAGCCCCGACAAAGCCTCTTCATTTCCATGAGGATGCCAGGCCTACCCTCTGCCTGGTCAACTGTCAAAATGTGAAATGGTCTTTAATTGGCAATATTGATGATTTTCCCTGTTTAATCTATCTGTTTAATTTAAATCTGTTTAATGTATTCAAGTGAAATTCATATATCATACAAGCACCATTTCAAAGTGTACAGTTCAGTGGCAGCACATTCGCAGTGTTGTACAACCACTACCCCTACTTAGTGTCACATTGCTATCGTTCCAAAATAAAACCCTATTGTATTTACCCATTAAGCAGTTCTCCCCAAGCTGTACCCTGTCTATGCATTTGACTATTCTGGAAATTTTACGCGAATGGAATTATGCAATAGGTGAACTTTTGTGAATGGCTCTTTTCACTTAACCTGTCTTGGAGGTTCGTCCATGTTGTAGCATGCATCAGAATGCCATTCTGTTCCATGACTGAGTAGCGTTGCATTGTATGAACCTCCCACAATTTTTGATCCATTCCTCCAACCATGAACACATGGCCTGTTTCCACCTTTTTGCTCTTGTGAATAGTGGTGCTCTGAACGTGCAGGTACCTGTATTTGTTTGAATACCCATCTTCTGGGTACACACCTAAGAATGGAAATCCACTTAAGTTTTTGCCCAAAAACTTCAAACATGAATTTACATTATGTCAGCAAATGCTTCTCAAAAGCTCAGTGAAGAGAAATATTACTCAAGACAGGTTTTTAAACTTCAGTTTTTGATGCAAAACTCTTTTGTCAAACAGCTGACC
Organism: Macaca nemestrina; assembly: GCF_043159975.1. Lineage (NCBI taxonomy): Eukaryota > Metazoa > Chordata > Mammalia > Primates > Cercopithecidae > Macaca > Macaca nemestrina. Next base: position 37,510,488 of record NC_092125.1, read on the forward strand.
CTAAACTCTAACATGTAAAAACATAAAAAGGCAGAAATGCTGTGGGTGAGTTGGACAAGGAGGCCAGGAGCTCAGTGAGATGAGCCTCCGTGCACCACCCCCCACAGACCCGAAGAGCCTCTCGGACCTCCCGGGCTCTGGGCAGCGGTTCTGACGTGCTGCTGCACATGCCCCAAGCTCCAGATCAACGTCACCGGCCAGAAAACTGAAGGTTTGAACACTGCTGCTTCCCGGTACACTCCCTTCAAAGAGCGGTACCTGGGTGTCAGGTCCTCAGACTCCCCTGGGAGATACAGTAAGAAGCTGCTTTTTAAATATCTAATGGTGTAGTAACAGCTTTCACCTGTAGCTCTCAGCCTCCCCTTTAAGAGGATCCTCAGGAGAAATTCCTCTCAAACTTAGTGGAAAGAAAAACTAAGCTCCTCCACACTGTGATTTGGTTTAATTGACTGTATTTCTCTTTTCACGTTGGTTGCTAAGAAGCTCAGAGTTAAATCTGCAGCTCATGTCCTGCAGTTCTGTAGACTAGCCTTATAACTGGCTGCATGTTGCTATGCTACCCTTGCTGCGATCTTCATTCCATTTTTATCCCACTGAGTGTACAGATGCTCCTGGACTATGATGGGGTTATGTTCCCATAAGCCCATCATCACTTCAAAATGCATGTCATACCTTGACAAATCCATTATAAAGTCAAAAAATTGACCGGGCGCAGTGGCTGACGCCTGTAATCCCAGCAGTTTGGGAGGCCGAGGCGGGCGGATCATGAGGTCAGGAGATCGAGACCATCCTGGCTAACACAGTGAAACCCCGTCTCTACTAAAAATACAAAAAATTAGCCGGGCGCGGTGGCAGGTGCCTGTAGTCCCAGCTATTCAGGAGACTGAGGCAGGAGAATGGCGTGAACCTGGGAGGCGGAGCTTGTAGTGAGCGGAGATCGCACCACTGCACTCTAGCCTGGGCGACAGAGTGGAAAAAATTATAAGTTGGGAACCATCTGGATTTCTGAAGCACCTAAAATCCTCTTTAGGTTGGATAGTTGTGAATACAGATGTCTTCCTGCCATGAACTGTGAGCGCAGAACCCAGGGCTGACCCAGGTAAGATCATGAGGAGGCCAGAGCAGCCTCCTCACGCCCCACTATCCCTGACTCCAAGGAAGAGACAGCACCCCAGGACCATCAGGTGAAAATGGGTGAGCCCAAGGCCTTACACAGCTGTGATCAGTTTCAGTTCCGCCGACCCCAAGCACCTACTTGTGAACAGCATTTTATGGAATAAAAGGCCAAATGGGGTGATCCCAGGCCGCTAGGAATTCCAGAGGGTGAGGGAACATGTGCTTATGTGAGTCTGCAGTTCATGCAAAGAAGTGGAGTAGAGCACTGCGTGCCCCAGGAGCAGAGGGAAGGAAGATGTTTTACGGACCATGGGATCTGAAAAAAATGAGAATTGGATCTGGATTTCCTCACAAGCGGTGGTAGGAAGGATAGTAGCATTCCAGGCAAGGGCAATCTCTTGAGCAAAGGCAGGTGTGCGGAAAGGTACATGGATCAGTATAGCTAGACACTCAGGCCACAAACTCAAAGGCCTGCAGGGCTGTGCAGTTAACATACATGTATAAGGCGTGAGGGGTGGGGGAAGGGTGTAAGGAAATAGGTGCCAAGGGGCTTGTAGTGGGGCTGGGTACAACCCACCTGGTAACAGTGTTTCTTCAAACACTGGGGCATAGCCAGACAGACAGAGGCCTGATACAGGCTCTGAGCTAGAGTCAGTCACAGGGTTTGGGAGGGAGGTTCATAACGAGAGAGAAGGCTGACGCGGGAAGGCAGGGAATATTTAGGTTTCATCTCAGGCTGGAGGAGCCTTCAAAAGGTTTAGGCAGGACAGCAACCTAGTTATGTTTTAGAAAGTTACTTATAAAATTAAATGCTCTCAGTGTACACTCATATCGAAAAATGATGGAAAATATTAATGGTGATTAATTTGGGTATAAGAATCTGGGTCATTTTTATTTTCCTTACACTTTTATCTTTACCAATATTTATATTATTAGAACGGGATCAACAAAAGTCATATCAAAATAAAATATTTTATCCTGGCAGCAGTCTGTGAGGGGTGACCAGACCCTGAACCAGGGTGTTTGGTAGCAGGAGTAGAAGGAATAGGTTGGATTTCAGCCTTTTTGAAGAAGGCGTTAGCCTAGGCCAGGGGTCGGGGGGATATGAATGAAGCGGGCTGCAGTAGTCAGGATCATGGCTTCAGTTTGTGATTAAAGCAGGCCTAGGAGAGCCTCTCTGGCCCCTGATACTTTAATGACAGCCGGTGGGATTTTGGGACTGTGGGTGACTCTTGGCCAGCATAGAGACCTGCTCCCTCCTAAAAGCCTTAAAAGCCCCAGTGGGACCCGGTTTCTCGGAGAAAGAGCTCAGGCAGTGGCAAGATGATGTATTCGTTGAATGAACAGACCGTTGTTCCAGGGAGCATGGTCTTGGCTTTCTAGACATTTGAGACTAAAAACCGAATGGTAATACGCATTCCTCTTTCCTGCTTACCGGCTCACATGGGCTTTTACTGTCTTACTGTAGATAAACAGACTTATGTTGTTTTCAAGTGGTGGTCTCAGGGCCTTCATAAAGATCAGTGCAGCTTTAACTCTGGGAATCCATGTGAATGAGAAAGTGGAGGATATGTTGGTTAGAGGCCTGGCTTCACCACTAACTGGAACATCTTGGGCAAATCACCTCAGTAAACTGAGCCACAGTTTATGTACGTGCTAAATAGCTTTGAAATACTAGCCCAGTTTATGTGAGAAGGTTGTTTTGAGCTTTATGTTAGATAATATGAAAATAATATAAAACTATAAATGGTTGTTTTCACAAAGATTGCATGCTCTGAAGAATGGCCTGGCCGTGACCCAAAGTCTGACTCATGGCTCTGTCCCTGGGAGTACAAGACATGGGCAGTTGGGGCCAGGCAGGTTCATGTGAATACTATGACACGTATTCAAGGGAGAGAGCCCTCTAGATAATGGGCCAAAAGGCACAGGACGATGCAAATGTATATTTATGTTATGAGTAAAGATCTCAAAGATTGACCATAACTGGCAGGATAAAATAATCCACAATCACACTTCTATTCAGAAAGGAAATTATTTATTACTTGATTATACCCTGTTGAAAGCACATAAAGGAATTGCTGATCTTGGCTCCTAAGTGTGAAATGGAAAATTTTGAACATAAAACGTACTTGTAGAAATACAAGCAGTGTTATTTGCCAGTGACCATCATCAAGATAAGACTTCAACCTTATCAGTTAGCCTAAAGAAGTGAAATCGAAACAAAGCCAAATGCATAAGCTGGGGGGATGGTTCTTCCTTGCTGTGACCATTAGTCAATATAGGGGTGGTAACTATGCCAGTGGTTCTCGAATTGTGGTCCCCAGATGAGCACCATCAGCATCACCTGGGAACATGTTAGAAATGAGCATTCTCAAGACTCACCTGAGACCCGCTGAATCAGAAACTTGGGCTGGGGCCAGCAATTCACATTTTAACAGGTCCTCCAGGTGATTTTGATACTTGCTAAAGATTGTATGATTCCTACACAGGTACCTGCCCCAAGACAGTTTGCATTAACTGTCTTTGTGCTTTCTTATGTTTGCCTAAAATGCCTCATTCTTCATGACAAAATAAGGTTCTTGAGATTGGCTAAACTTCGAATGCTACCCTGTTACATCAGTTAGACCAGAGCTGTATTACCAGACTTTCATCAAAGAACCAGAGTATTCTCAACATTTTGGTGTTGACGGGACAGAGGGCATTTGCTGATTATAATATGCAGCAAGAACCAAGGAAACTGCAGTATTTAAGTGTTTTGAGAACTCAGAAGTAAAAGCATCTGATGCTGCTCCATGCAAAGGTCTGGTGGTACTCAGTTATGAAAACTATAGAGACGAGGGGAGAAATGCAAGCATACATGATGGCTTTACAACGAGTGGCTGAACAGAGAGTGAAAGTAGATTCATGGTTGCCAGGACCTGGATGGGAGAGGAGGATGGGGCATGACTGCCTACTAGGAACAGAGTTTCTTTTTAGGGTGATGAAAATATTCTGGAATCTGATAGTGATGATGGTTGAACAATATGGTGGTTATCCTAAAAACTACTGAATTGTACACTTTCAGATGGTGACAATGTGAATCTTACATACATTTTACCTCAGAAAATATTTTTAAAACCCACTGGTTTATGTGGCGGCAGGATTTCACTTCTCTCTGATCTCCCCTCCTCCCACATCTAGCTGCAGTATGCAGAGTTCTCAGAGTTCTCAGAGTTCTCCTCAGAGTTCTCAGAGTTCTCAGTTGGTTGACTGCTCTGACCCCCGAGAAAGGGGTTCAAATGAGCAGGCCCCTAGGAATTAGTACATGCTTGGACTATGCTGTCTTGGGATGGCTCCCTGGGGCAAGTGTACCTTTTCTTGGAGTAAATCCTTGCCTCCAGTGTGAGAGATTCTGCTGGGATTGCAGGGATGAGGGTGGTGAATGCAGCTTAGTTAAAAATGAGGTCTTGGCCGGGTGCGGTGGCTCACGCCTGTAATCCCAGCACTTTGGGAGGCCCAGGCGGGAGGATCACTAGGTCAGGAGTTCAAGACCAGCCTGGTCAACATGGTGAAACCCTGTCTCTACTAAAAGTATAAAAATTAGCCAGGCATGGTGGCAGGTGCCTGTAATCCCACCTACTTGGAAGGCTGAGGCAGGAGAATCACTTAGAACCCAGGGGGTGGAGGTTGCAGTGAGCCAAGATGGTGCTGCTGCACTCTAGCCTGGGCAACAGAGTAAGACTCCGTACCAAAAAAAAAAAAAAAAAAAAAAGACGTCTTGCTTCGAACACAAGTTGTTTTCCAGTTCCCTGTGATGAGCACAAACTTGTTTATGCTATCAGAGCTGGCTTGGGAGGCCAGCTGCTGCTCCTTGATGTGGAGAAGGCGCCTCTACCAGGCTGACTCCTTTGCACCTGGCAGACAGCCCTGGGGAACAGGCGAGATGATCTCACGGGCCGGGTGGAGTGAGCATCCCGGACAAGGACCAGGCCTCTGTGCGCATGGATATAATCAGCTTTGATAGGCAGAGGCTGAGGCTGTTTTTCCAATTAGAGCTGTTAGAGGATTCTGGCAGGGGCAGCAGTGGGCTTAATTTAACAGACCTGGGACTCATTGAATTAACCAATGTAGAGGGGATGAGGCGGACACTAATGTAAGGCTGTGGGGGCAGAGACAGGGAAGGGGTGAAGGGGCCCAGAAGGGCCGGTCGGCAGGGACACAGTGAGGCCTGGTGATGTGGTCCAGGCTGCACAGGAGCATCTTCTCATTTGGTGGGAAAGCTTGTGCAAGCAGGACGGGGTGGAGATTCCTCTGGTACTGGTAAGGCTGGCCTGGTGGGCTTTGCTCGCAGGATCTGGATTCTCAGAGGCCGTTGACCAGGGTTCTGGACAGTTTCTTGTGCCCATCATCCTTCCCAGGCACCCTGAAGCTGCTGCCATCTCCTCCCCTTTCCAGAAGCCAAAGTTCTAAGCCACTCTGTCAGGCACCTTCTTGGTTTGAGAATAAAGAACATTAGGGCCAGAGCAATCATTAAATGTCCTGAGTCCATGCCTTCATGTTACAGAGGAGGCAACTGTTTCCTAGAGAAGTTGAGAAAATTTCTCTGGAATATCCAACCCTTAGAGGCAATGTCGGCATTGCAATCCAGACCTCCCACCCCTAGCTGGTGCTGTTTCTTCAAACTGTGCTAACAGTTGGCCCTTCTGTCCTGGGCCTGTGTGCATTTTCAGCAACTTGTATCCCAAACCACTTGGATGGTTTGAAAGCCATTCATTCATTCATATACAAAATTAGCCTGGCATGGTGGTGCATGCCTGTAATCCCAGCTACTTGGGAGGCTGAGGCAGAAGAATTGCTTGAACCCAGAGGTGGAGGTTGCAGCGAGCCGAGATCATGCCATTGCACTCCAGCCTGGGCAGCAAGAGTGAAACTCTGTCTCAAAAACAAAAAGAAAAGAAAAAGCCATTCATTCATTTAAAAAGCAGAATGCCAAACTGTACAGACAGCATAGTCTCAACTATCTGAAGAATAAAATATGTGGAAAAGACTGAGTAGAAACATGGGGAAAGACTTAACTGTTGCTGCTTCTGGAAAGTGAGTTGATTACTGTTAATAACTAATGTTTATTGGGTTTAATGACCCATCCTAACATTGACCTTATGTTGATAAGATTGTGGTACAACTCCTATGTTGCTAGGTGGCAGTGAAATTTTGTAAAACCCTTTGGGAAAATAGTATGGCAATGTTTATTGTCTAAAAGTGCATTAAAAAGTATTCTAATTTAAAATAGCTGATCAACACCTTTTTTTATTTTTCCTGCCCTATGACATCCTGTTGAAATAGTAGAATAGGAAAAGATAATCTTACCTAGTATATAAGAAAAGTGAGGTATGGAAAGGTTTAAAAGGTGACCCATGGCTACATAGATATTAAGTAGCAAATCCAGAATCTGATCCTGTCTGTGAACCATCAGCCACTATGTAGGACTGCCACACACTTTGCACTTTTTTTATACTTCCCAAATTTTATACAATAGAGTAATGAAAAAAAAAAAAGAAACTAAAATGAATTGTATTTCCTGATGGGATATGCTAGTTGGCTATAAGGAACATTTTCCCGATTATACCTATCTGGCTCAGGAATTTGCTTAAGTCCCGAGGGAGAGAGATACAGGTGAGATTCCTGCCACCTCTGAGGCCATCAAGAGTCTGATCCTTCTGCATAGGCTGGCTGTGGTCTGTTGTGACCAGACCAAGTGGAGGCTTCCTGGAAGGCTAGGGTGCAATTCAGGGTTGGGTATAATTGGTAACAAGCCTGCCCTCCACCCATCATCTTGGGCCTTCCAGAACCTCGTGCCTTCACCAGGAATAACCTGGCCACAGCTCAACTTGCCCATGCCCTGACCTTGAGCCAAACCTGCCTCCTCTTTGAGATCAGTGGTGGAGGAGGTAAGAGTTTAAGATGCAGAGCCACGCTGCATAAGTTCACATACCAGCTCTGTCACTTACTGGATGTTGGAGACAAGTCACTTACTAGACAAGTTAATCTTTCTGAACCTGTTGTATCCTCTGAAAATAAAGACAGTTCTGCATTACAGAATCTGTTGTGAGGGTGAACTAAATTCACAGTTAACGCAGTGCCTGGCACGTGGCAGGCATGTCTCCAGTGTAACCTTCAATAGTCCCTTCCTGCTTGGTCCAGCATTGCCCTATATACCTACATAACAGACCCAGAGAAAACAGTATAGCATCTTCCCTTGAAGGGCTTATCTTGAGAAAGCACAAAACCTGCGCACATGAAACACAAAATTAGAAGGAAAAATAGACTAACATTTGCTGAATTCCTATTATATGCCCCGAAAAGACAAAGCATACTCATCTCATTTCTTTCAGGTAGAGGATAGCCTAGCATTGTGACATGTCGCAGTGTATAAAATCTAGATGCTGGGGGTGTGGGGTATTCCTTCCAGTCGCTTTCCTTGTGATGACTTTATTTCACTGACTTAACAAGTGACTTTAATCCTCCTCATCTCTGTCCCTTCAATTCTCTTGGGTAAACTGGACTCTTCTGTTGCCTGGATACCCGGCAGGTAGTCCCAAATGTCAAAGAAAAGCTGCCCAACCTTAGAATTTGGCCATGGACGTCACTGTGGGAGGACAAATAAATATAGAACATCAAGAGATTATTCATTTAGAGCCCAGCTTCTCCAGCATCTCACTGTGATTCACCAGCTCAATTAAAGGCGCAGTAATTCAGTGTGTCAGGAAGGCTGTTGTGAAGAGAACACATCCAGCCTCCCCTGGTCCACGACTCCCACCCCCCACTCCATCCCCCACCCTGGTCCACAACTCCCACCCCCCACTCCATCCCCTACCCTGGCCCACAACTCCCACCCCCTACTCCATCCCCTACCCTGGTCCACAACTCCCACCCCCCACTCCATCCCCTACCCTGGTCCACAACTCCCACCCCCCCCACTCCATCCCCCACCCTGGTCCACAACTCCCACCCCCCACTCCATCCCCTACCCTGGTCCACAACTCCCACCCCCCCCACTCCATCCCCCACCCTGGTCCACAACTCCCACCCCCCACTCCATCCCCCACCCTGGTCCACAACTCCCACCCCCCCCACTCCATCCCCCACCCTGGTCCACAACTCCCACCCCCCACTCCATCCCCTACCCTGGTCCACAACTCCCACCCCCCCCACTCCATCCCCCACCCTGGTCCACAACTCCCACCCCCTACTCCATCCCCCACCCTGGTCCACAACTCCCACCCCCCACTCCATCCCCCACCCTGGTCCACGACTCCCACCCCCCACTCCATCCCCCACCCTGGTCCACAACTCCCACCCCCCACTCCATCCCCCACCCAACCCTCACCCTGGCAACTGATTAGATTTGCTCCTCCCTTGCCTAGTATATAAGTTACCACTGCTTGTTTCCAGAAAACCAATTAAGAAACCATAAATTGTGGTCGATGAGAAAGGTCACTGCACAAGCTATAAATACAGGCATTTCTAAACTGTGAGTGGAAGTCTCTGAAGCACATTCTCTCCTGAAGACCCACGTCTTCCAGCTGAGGTTTTCTTTGATAAAATGAGAGAACGTGAAGACGGAGATCAAAAGGGCATTCCCTGGGTTTTCGTTCTGCAGCCTGCTCTCTCGGGGGTAGCCGGGGATTCTGAGCCTCCGGCAGCCCAGCCCACACTCCAGGTTTGGTTTGGGTTTGTTTTTGTTTTGGGGGAGTGGAGAGGGGTCATAAAAATGATCTCTTAACCATGTATAAATGGTGTTTGAGTTCAGGTAAAACCTTTAAAACACTGAAAAACGATGGAGAAATAACCCCTAATTCCACCCCTTAAAAAAATTGTTAGCACTTTAGGACGTATTATTCCAGGCCTTTTAATAGGCTATATGTACACATATTTGTTTTGCTTGACAGAAACATATTTAAAGAGTGTCATTTACTAATACTGTTTTGTAGCCTGCTTGCTCAGCAATATTCGATAATATTATTTTTCCATGGTATTCTACATGTGCCATAGTTTATTTAACTTCCCCCGTTGTTAAGGAATTTGATTGCTGACAGATTTCCCTTCGTATATAATGCTGCAGTGAACATCATTGAGTTGACGTCTTCACGTAACCATAATTATTTCCTTCCGGGAAATGCTTGAAGTGGAATTGCTGAGCCCTTGATCTTTAAGACTGGTGTATGTTGCCAAATCGCCTTCTAGGGAGGTTCTACTAGTGTATGCTGGTGACCATTTCCCCACTCCCCTGCCAAAAATGGGCTAGTAATTTATACTTTTTAATCTTGACCAAGTTGTTAAAACGACGTTATGTCGTTTTAATCCAAATAGCCACTTAGTACCGACTAACACATCACAAAAGGCTCCCAGAGCCACACAGGCCCTAACCTGGAGTGGATGCTCCTTCCCACCAGCCTTGGCTAGGCTCTTCTGAGCTCCCTCACCCTCAGGACAGCAGCTGTGACGCACCAGGGTCTCGGGTCTCCCCAGGGTAGATTCAGAGCCAGGCATAAGTTGTATGTCCTATTCAACCCGAAAGAAAGACTCTTGGGGCCAGCCACCAATCTGGGCTGCAGGCCTGAGTGCCGTGCACAAAGAACCCAGGTTATGGACCTAGGAGCAGAGTGGGCTCTTCTACTTCCCCACCAAAGCCCTCTGCCCAGCTGCGAAGAGGGTTCCCTGGGGCTCAGCCTCAAGGGGTAATAACCAGCCACGTGTGTGTGTGTGTGTGTGTGTGTGTGTGTGTGTGTGTGTAGCACTTAGCCACCTGCTAAGCCCTCTGACATAATTGTGCCATTTAATCCTCAAGACAACCCAGTAAGGAAGACACAAGTATTACACCCATTAACAAATGAAAGTATCAAGGTTCCGAGACACTGAATAACTTTCTCAAAGTCTCAAGGAAAACTAGGATTTAAATTCAGACCTCAGGCCTCAAATCCTGAGCACTTCCAAAGTGACCTATAACCTGTCTAGCCCCTGGCATGTCTCAGCCCAAGGCCTTTGTCCTCATCCTTAAGTATTTGAGTTTCAGGACCCAGGAGCCAAGGCCCTTTCCCGAGGGTCTGGCAGTGGAATGAGCTGGCTGACAAAGCAGGGTGCCAGAGTTCTCCGCTGGCACCTTGCCACCAGCTCTGCCTGCACCCTGGCTGCATCAGGCCTGCTGCCAGGAAAAGGGAGGGAGACCTTCCTACCCATCAGAGATGTGGAGGATGAATTAAAGTCCATTAGCAAACCGTGACATCCTTTAACATACAAAGCAGTATTATTAATAATGTTTGAAATGAGATTATTTCAAAAACATTAAGTGGTCATGGAACAAGTGGTATCAAACCCAAAGCAGAGCCTTCTAGTTCCTAAGCAATCTCTTTAGCCCGAGGCTCCTCTTAATTTGTAGTAAATAGAGTAAGCTATTTAGCTGGGCTATTAGGCCTTTGAGCAAGGAGAGCTCACCCTAAACCCATCTATTCCTGAGACCTTCTTGATCTAAAATGCATATCAATGATAGCTCAAGGTGCCAGCATGCGTGTGTTCATTCAGCCGGTGTTTATAGAGCTCCTACCATGTGCTCCAGGGATACAGAAATGAACAAGGCATAGCCCCTGCCCCGAAGATTCCCTCGCCCACAGTTTTGTGCAGATAAATGGTTCTGTAATCAAATAATGACATGACCCTCCGAGCATTGCTATAATAATAGAAGATCCACAGCACCTGCTCCGCAGGCAGGGGTGAAATCAGGAAACATTTCACAGAGGAGGAGCCTTGCATGAGGAGTAGCCGGGGTCCGAGCATGAGGTCTAGACACACTGCTCTGCAGCTCCCCCAAAGTGCCAGGCTTTCTCCTATCTGGGAGCAGGGGTGGGACCTGACTCCATGTGTTTTAGGGAACTTCTGTCTGGTGGCAGAATGGAGAAGGGCCTGGATATGGGAGGACTGGAGCTCAGTGAAGAGCCCACTGCAGGGTCCAGGTCAGAGGCGTTGGCAGTTGTCCTGATGGAGATTGGCAATGCCCAAATCCAGATCACCATGGGAAGCCCCAGGGGCACATTTAACCCCCCAGCCTGCCATCCATAGAGACTCTGATTTCCTGGGTCTGGTGATATCTGGGGATCGTTACAAAGCTCCCCAGATGACCCAGATGTCAGCCAGGCTTGGAAACTGCTGGTCCAGGTACCCTCCAGCTCAGAGATTCTAGGAGACAACAGGTTAATATATGGGCTTTGTAAGGTGTGAAATGCTATGCAAATACGAGTGATGTGTTTTTCAGGCTTTTCTCTATAAAGGTAATTTTGTCAACCACCACCTAATCACTTCTCACAATGTGTAATCAGTGGCAGGTTTGACTTCTGTTTCCTTCTGCATCTATTTCCCTGCTCCTCTAGTCTCCAATCAAGCCAAGAGAATTCTTCTCCAGCCAAGGAAAATCATTTTGAAACTGAGTAATCCTCTCTCTTTCCCACCACCCACTCACCTGTTCATAGCTTTGGTAAATCCAAACTATATTCCTCTGGTTTGAAATAAAACTGTTACTCCAAGACTGCATTTGTTAACCATCTGGAGCCCATTTACTTCCTCCCAGGGAAGATTCCTTGCCCTGAAGCTCACAGAGAAAGCCTGCTCTGAACAAGACCTGCTCTTCCACTGGCCCTGTTGCTTTCTTTTACATGCCAAAGCCTGTGAGAAATGGTGTAGATCACTAATGGGATCTACACCCATTACTCAATGTGGAGTGGAGCTTTCGGGTTTGCAGATCCTAGACCTGCCTCTTACCAGTGGCATGGGTTTGGACAAGTAATTTAAATTTTTGAGCCTCAGTTTTACTGTCTCCAAAAGAGGGAAAATAATATCTATATCCGATGGAACTTGCAACATTGAATGATGTGATGCATGTTATATATCTGGTATGGCATTATGCAGGAATATAGAAACGCAGGGTTGCAGCTTTGCGGAGGAGAGATGTCACAAAAAGGGGCTCAAGAAGTCCCTAGCTGTGACTACCTTCCAGTGCAAGGCCCAACCCTCCACCCTGCCTCACTCACCAGGTAGGGTGTTTACCTGGCACAGAGAATTGCCGCTGTCTCCGTCCACTGTGGTGCTGTGCCCAGGGCTGAGCCCTTGCTTACCCTCCAATGTTCCCTTAAACAGCCTCTTCATTTAGCACATGTCAGCCTCCACCCTCCAGCCTATGCTGATATGGAGCAGACCTCCTAGTGGGCATGTCTGCCACCAGACTCTCTTCTGTGACCCGAAGATCACTCTGGTCAGCCATTAAAAACACAATTTGAAATAAGTAAAATTTGTGGTTACTTAATCTCAAAATCTTCAGTGTATTCCCAGGAGAGCAGAGAGGAGATTAGATTTTTTTTTTTTTTTTATTGAGATGGGCTCTCTGTCACCCAGGCTGCAGTGCAGTGGTGCTATCTCAGCTCCTGCCTCAGCTTCCAAAGTAGCTGGGATTGCAGGCACCCACCACCACACCCAACTAATTTTTGTATTTTTAGTAGAGATGGGGTTTCACCTTGTTGACCAGGCTGGTCTTGAACTCCTGACCTCAGGTGATCCACCCACCTTGGCCTCCCAAAGTGCTGTGATTACAGGCGTGAGCCACCGCGCCCAGCAGGGATCAGATTCTTATTTTTCCTCCTCTTCTACCACCACTCTTCCTTCCCCTTGTTTTCCTTATTTCAGAACATCATTGAATCTTGGCTCCTATCATCCAACCAGGAGGATGTAGACCTTGAGACATCCCTCAAAAGAGAAGGGCGAAGAATGTCCTGGGCATGAGCTGCAATGGTGAAAGATTAAACATTGGTAGGGTGCTATCACATGGAAAATGGTCTGGGAGGAAGGCAAAGTCATTCTAATTGAGTAATATTACTACCCCCAGGATGAGAACACAGGCACTCAAAGGCAGTTAAAGCCCTGTCCAGGGTTACACAACTAAAAGAACGAAACAAACTGAATTTGGAACCCAAGATATCTACCAAAATCCACAAATAAAGCAACCACATTTTGGGTCCTGGGAAATCATGGCAGAAGAATAGGACTAGGGCTACATTTAGGAGGGCTGAACGGGTGAGGCTGTTTTATGTAGTGGGCAATAGCAACCCCCAGAATGTTTTAGAAGAGGGAAAGGACATGACCAAAGAATGATTTAGGAAAGTGAATATAGCAACATACAGAAAAGATGGAAAGGAGAAGAGATCGGTAGGAAAGGGACTGTTTGAAATATGACCCTCAACCCAGGTGGTAGCAGTAGGTACAGAAAGCAGTGTCAAAGATCATGCCATGGCTCCAAGCCTAGAGACTGGAGGGATACTATCAACAGGAGTGGGAAGTATTAATAACAGTTGATTTTTTTTTTTGAGCTGCTGTTATGTGCTTGCCACTGCAAAACTAAGAGGTTTTTTGTCAACTTTCTCATTAAGTCTCCTAATGGCCTTAGGATGTATTTACTAGTCTCCCCATATTATAGATTTTGGAGATGGGAAACTGAGGCCCAAAGTGGTGACGTGATTTGCCCAGTTTACACAGCTCATAAGAAGGTGAGCCAGTATTCCAACCCAGGTCTGGCTGACAATCTCTAGAATTCACGCTTCAAACTCAGCGCTGAGCAGCCCCTCCAACCCACCTGCAGATACAAGCTGGGTAAAGGGTGAGTTGGTTGGTTTGGCAAGTGAGGCGGACCTAGCCTCTAGAGCTTTTGTCTCCCCTAAGAGACCAAACTCACCCTTCCACTGATCTGGATGGATGGCAGTCAGCACTCACTGAGATTAGGATTTTCTGTTGAAGATACTCGCTCCACAAAAGGTCCACTGTCAGGGTGGGAGAAGGCAGCTCCAACTCAGGCTCTGGACAGACCTGGGAATATAGTGGCCTTCAGAACATTAGAGAATGAGGACACAGAAGAGACTAAGTAGAAGGAAGTTGTGGGATAAAAGAGGGAAATGCCTCCAAAACCCAGAATATTCCTAAGTAAGGGATGATGGATAGGCAGTCAACCAGGGAGAAAAGAATAGAACACGAAAGGAAACGAACTAGAGCTCCCATCACTTATTTTGCCTGCATTTCTCCAGCAATAGTCCCTTTTAGGCCCACTGTACCCAAAGTCTAACAGCCCAGCAAAGCTCCCCTAAAGCCCATCTCAGAATCATCCCGCCTAGATGTCTTCGTCCCAGACAGAGGCTGTTAGTCTTAATCTCAGATAATATATTATCTCAAGATAATATAAACAGCCAAGAGAAAGGAAAGGCCCAAGGAACCTAACGTTATGAGACTTCGTTATCATTAGTAACACTGCCCTCAGACCCGGGCACGAGACATCGCTCTGCTGGCCCTCCTCAGGCCACACCACCTTCTCCATGGAGAGTAAGCCTGTTCCCTCCCTTCTAGACCACATCCTCACGCTGTCCCAACAACCTGAAGCTGCTTCCCGGGCCCATGCAGGCCTCTTCCCCCTGCTCTCTCCTCCCAAGGGTGTACATACCCTGTGCCTGCAGCATGGCTAGGAGGCAGTTCTTTGGGGACAGGGGATGGAACCTGGACATTAGGGCTGGGGTGTTCACACTCTATGTACATGGGGCTCCCTAAGGGGTACAGTCTAGGGTGGAAAGAGAAGAGGAACAGGCTGCAGCCTAGCAACTAAGCCCACTCTTCCCATGCCACCGCATTTCAGCACGGAACTGATTTTCCAGGTGTTTGAAGATGGAACATTTTTTCATTTAACAGTTGCTAGCTGGATTTTTAACTTTTAAATATTTGGAAGTATCATCTGTGGCCTCCATTTATCTTTTTGCCCTCACCCCTACAAATGTGAGGATAGCAAGATCTTGAATTGAAGGAACCGTAAAAGTCATTCATTCCAACCACCTGGCCAAGCTTGCAGTCCCACCAAATGCTTAATCACTTCCAGTTATGATTGTATGCTGGTCGGACTGCCTCCTGAAGTACTGGCTCATTCGTCTCTGCGGTTTTCTCACTGCTAGCAGCGGACCTTTATTCCGATGTCTTCCTGTTCCAGAAACAGCATTTACTAGTAATAAGTTGAAGACTCACTCTGCCAGGCAATGGAATATAGAGATGAATGAACTTTGACTCATGGAGACCAGGCTCCAAATCCTGACTCTGCCACTTACTAGATGTGTGACCTTGAGCAAGTTTCTCAGTTTCTCTGATCTTCAGTTTCTTCATCTGTAAAATGGAAGCGATAATTCCCCACCTCTGTTGCCTCAGCTAGAGTGCAGTGGCGAGATCATGGATCACTGCAGCCTCAGACTGCTGGGCTCAAGCAATCTCTTGTTTCAGCCTCCTGAATAGCTGGGACTACAGACACCTGCCACCATATCTGACGTGTGTGTGTGTGGGGGGGGGGGGGGGGGTGTGTGTGGAGACTGGGTCTCGTTAGGTTGACCAGGCTGATCTCAAACTCCTGTGCTCAAGAAATCCACCCCCGCTCAGCCTCCCAAAGTGGTGGGATTATAGGCATGAACCACTGCTCCTGGACTTTGATCTCGATATCTTAAACAGAAGGTCCAGTCTCTGTGACGAGGGATGTAATTAGTGCCAATAAGTAGTGACTTGATTATTAATGTTACCTAGTTACGTTCACACTTGTTCTCATGGCAGAAAGGCTGGAGTTTTACATAGGAAGACCTGAGAACTAGTCTCTGTGCCTCCACTTACTAGTTGTGCTACCTTAGACAAGTCACCTCTTCTCTGTGTGCCTCCGTTAGTTACCTGTCAATAAAATGGAGCTGATGATCTCCATCACCTCACAGGGCTCATACTGAAACGCCCCTACCAAAAAGTCATTTCTTCATTCATTCATTCTGGAAACATGAATGAAAGGGCTCCATTGTATTTGGTGCTGAGATAGAAAAGTGTGCCCAGCTCCTGCGCTCAAGGGACCCATACTCTAGTGGATGAGACACATAATAATAATAAATAAATAAATATATATATATATATATATATATATATAAAAAATACAGTGTGACAGGTGCTGGCATCCTGAAGGAGGGGACAGCTGGCTCTGTCCCAGAAAGGGTGCATAAGAAAGTAGCATTTGAGAGGGATTCGTGGGGAAGAGAATATCATGAAAAAAAAAAAAGCATGGAATCATGTAGTTTTATGGGACAGAAATACAAAATAAAACGAATCTTTCCTTCCAGTGACAGGTCTTTAGATATCTGACAAAGATATCATCGCCTATCCCCCCATTCTTTCTCTGACAACTTCTCTTAGGCAGGCTCAACATCCCCAGTTTCTTCAACCATGGCTCACCTGCGTGGCTGTGAGTGTCCCCAGGCCCTCTCTGGACATGGTCCCTTCTCTGTGTGTCCCGGTGGCAGGGCATACTCGTATGTCTACGTATGTCACACATGTCACCACAACCAGTTCTTTAGCCAGAGCATAATTAAAACTTTATTTGAAAGCAGGTTATACTTTCCAAAATTCCAAGAGTCTATGAGTTTTACTGCAAATCAGAAGGTTCATCATCTATCTACCTAGTGACATATGGGCTTGTCTCATGGGAAAAGTATGTGTGTGGTGAAAGCGTGAAGCACAGAAATGAGAAAAGCGTGCATGCTCACACAGGGATTCCATGGACCATTGGCTTAATGCTATTAGGGGACAATGAAACCCCATCTCTAGAGGGTGTCTTATTAAAGCTCAAGGGATCCTGGTGAGATAGGTCTAGAACTCACATTTCAGGTGAATGTCATAGCTCACTTTGGTTCAAAAGTCTTAGAATTGGCTTTGATAGAACTGGGTGCTTTTCCATGATTGTGAATTAAAAGGAAAAGCAAAATGAACAGAAGGCAAGTTCTCTCGAAAGGAAACAACAGCCCTGCCACAGGATCTGGAGGCCCTGCTGCTGTCTTCAGCGATGCAGTGGGCATTTGGCCCGGGTGCACAGTGCCCCCACATGCTGGGTGGCTATTGCTGGCCCGGGGCTCTCTCACTTACAGGTATTCTCCCTCACTTGAGTACAGGGCATTATTTGTGTTATTGCTGTTCCCTTAAAGTCTCATCTGTGAGTGAAGAGGGCCTGGCCCTTGAAGGACAGCTGGAGAAGACATGAGCACCAGTCCCTTAGAGTTTCGTTCACAGTGGCCACAGCCAGCATCTTCCAAGGTAGCGGGAGGACACTGCGGGCCAGGACTTGCACAGGGAAGCGGCTGCCCTTACTCATACTCCTGGCCACCCTGTGCTCCTGCTTAGCCTAATGGCAGCACGGTAGCTGCCTGCCTAGCCCATCAATTCAGGGGCCTGTCTTTGCTGCACAGTTTAAGGAGTTAAAGGGGAGAAGACAACTGGTTCTTACCACCAAAAGATTAGAGCACTGGGCAGCAGTTCTCACACTTGAGTGTCCAAAGAAATACTTGAAATGAGTGTGACTGTCCTGGTTTATGCCAGTTGTCCCAGCATAACTATTAATAGTACCCCCATTCACTCAAGTGTCCCAGTTAGGTAATAAATGGAATAATCACCCTACTTAAAATGCACATTACCAGGATGCACCCAGGTATTCCCTGGAATCTGGATTTTAAACTAGCATCCTGGCATTTCTGTGGCACATGGTGGATAGACACACTGAGAAATTCTGATGATAACATGAAACTAGGCAAACCAAAAAACATTATAACAACAATAATTTTAAAAAGACAGTAATCCTCTGCTTTTGTGAGGGCTTATGTTGTGCTTTTTAATGTCTTGCTTTGGTTTAACAAATGTGAGTATCCACTGTGTTTGTAGTACTTTGCTAGATGCTCTAGGAGATACAGAGATAAAGGAGCTGGGTCCCTGCATCAGAGGAGTTTACATCTGTCGAGGCACTCAGATAGATATTACATGGGAGCGAACCCTGGGTCATGAGGAAATGCTGAAGGGGAGGCATTTATGCAATAGTGTAACAGTGCAAGGGAGGAAGGGCATGAAGATAAGGAAATGGAAATTCGAAGAGGCTGAGTGACTTATCCAAAGTCCCACTGAGCCATGATTTGGCCTCCCAACTCCAAGGCCTGGGCTTCTTCCTACGTACTTGCCACCGAACTCTAACCACCACCACCTGCCAGCAGCAACCCCAGAAATATGCACGTGACGAACTCTTGGCAAGGTGGTAAGAAGGGGGATGGGAGAGGGCCATCAGAGTGACTAGAATTACTGAAAAGCAAGGATTAATCGAAAGAGGATTCCTAAAGAGGACAAAAAGGAACTTAAGAAACATCATTATAAAACAGCTGGGCATGGTGGCTCATGCTACTCAGCTACTCAGCTACTCATGCTACTCAGCTACTCAGGAGGCTGAGGCAAAGTGGAGGTATCTTTCTGATTCTGATACATACTATCAAATCGCCCTCAGATCACCTCTGCCAGTTTACACTCAGCTGTGGCTTGAATGTGTCCCCCAAAATTCATGTGTTGGAAATTTAATTGCCATTGTATCAGTCTTAAGAGGCAGGGTCTTTAAGAGGCCATTAGGCTATAAGGGCTCTGCCTTTGTAAAGGGATTCATATTGTTATAGTGGGAATGGGCTCCTGATAAAAGGATAAATTGGCCTGCATTTTCACTTGGTCTCCCACACCCCCTTGCTCACTCACCTTCTGCCATCGGATGACCCCCACCAGATGCTAGTGCCATGCTCTTGGATTCCCCAATCTTCAGAACCATGAGCCAAATAAGCTTCTGTTCTACATAAATGACGTCATCTGTTATATGCTGTTATAGCAGCAGAAAATAGGCTAAGACACAGTCCCAGCAACAGTGCTAGTGCTATGGCCTTGACCACAGGCTGAATCGGGCTCAACAGCAGCTGGTTCCAGAGAGGCCACCAAATAGGAACATTCTAAAGAGTGTTTATCATTCATGTTTCCCACCAAATCACCATCTCCTTTTGTCTTTTTCTAACCCCTCTCCCCAAGTTTGGCTTGGTTTTATGGAAGTGACTTCCTGCACTGGCCATTCGTAACTGATTTAAATTTAATTATTCTTCCTTTCTCTGCCTATAGATCCTATGACAGGAGTCTTTCTCTATTATTATTATTATTTTACAACTGTTGTCTCCTTAGCCACCCCCTTCCTTTGTTACTTCCCTTCCATTCATCATCTTATTCTGTTGCCCTTGACTTTTCTGCAGTCACAGAACTCTCTGATATCTGACAAAAGCTATGCACCCCTTCTCCAGAGAGACAGTCAATAGCGTGCGCGCGCACACACACACACACACACTTAAGATTTGGGATGTACATCAATGCTAATCTATCTATTTCTTCTCAACTTTACCCAACTTGGCATCTTTCTATCTCTGAGAGTTACTGATAATTCCAACTGAATTCCAACTTTCTTTGGACAAGTCATTCTCATTTATAATTACAACCCGCAAAAGAAAAAAAATGTTGCCCTGTGGGCTCCATCTCTTCAAGGTGTCACATTCAAAGAGACTCAAATCTGATGTCCAAAACATAGTTTGAAAGCAATTAAAATGTTTATTGAACGTTTGAGGAAAATTCCAAAGGGAGGAATTTCATTCATAACATATCTTTAAAACTTTAAACAATCTCTTTCCCCATCTCCATCTCTCCCTCTGTCTCGCACAGATGGCCGCTGCCCCTGAAGTCTCCTCGTCCCCGCAGGCTCTTCAGCATGTTTCTCACACACCTCTCATGCTGGTTCTTTGATCTCTCCCCCTCTTCTCTCATTGTCTAAGTACACCAGGTTGGCTACTCTGACCTTTGTAACATATAAACCCAAACAGCGTGGTACCTCCCAACTTACCTTTTACCCCAAGTCTGCACAGCCCACAAGATGAGCTGGTAGACAGCGTTTAGCAGAAAGCAGAAGAGGGGAAAGGCTATAGACCCTGTATCTTAACCTACTATGTTTTTCTGTTACATAAAGGACTTGTGAAGTTGCCCTCTTGCTAACCTTCCTAACCTGTTCTCTAGGACAGCAGGCTTACCTGGACCATCCGTTCTGAGTCTTCCCCCATGGGTTAGCTACCACAGGCAGTTCTCACCCCTTTAGCTCACAGGCCTGTGTATGACACGGGGGCTCCTGCCCACTTTCACCTCCACTTCTGGGAAAGAGTAAGAAGCTGCAGGTTAGAATCAGCACATCCCGCCTCACCCCAGCTACAGGGTGCAAAGTGATAATGATTTCAGCTCTCAGAGCCATCGCGGGACTGCCCCCTGCAGAGAAGTCAGAGTATGTTTCTCAGATAGAAATAAGATTTGTCAGCCGGGTGTGATGGCTCACACCTGTGATCCCAGTACTTTGGGAGGCCGAGGCGGGCAGATCCCTTGAAGTCAGGAGTTCAAGACCAGCCTGGCCAACATGGTGAAACCCTGTTTCTACTAAAAATACAAAAAATTAGCCGGGTGTGGTGGCACATGCTTGTAATCCCAGCTACTTGGGAGGCTGAGGCAGGAGAATCGCTTGAACCTGGGAGGCAGAGGTTGCAGTGAGCCAAGATTGCACCACTGCACTCCAGCCTGGGCAACAAGAGCAAAACTTTGTCTCAAAAAAAAAAAAGGAAATAAGATTTGTCAAGACAAGAGGTATAAGTTCAAGAGATCTATTCTGCAGCCTGCGGACTATAGTTCCTAGCAATATATACTTGAAAATTGCCAAGAGAGTACATTTTAAGTGTTCTCACCTTAAAAAGACAAAGTACGTGAGGTCATGCATATAACTAGCTTGATTTAGCCATTCCTCAATGTGTACATATATTAAAACATCATGTTGTACATCATCTTTATATATAATTTTTATCTGTCAATTAAAAAATAAAATCTAAACAGCGGTTTGTTGGGATACAGATGCTGTTTCCTTAGTTTTGCTGTCTCAGAATACTGATTATACTGATTCTAATAGTCAACTAGGCCAATTTCTCATAGTTTTACTTGGACCTTGACAAAGATACCCAAAGAATGAGTTAAGAATTACTAAACCCCTATGTGGAATAGGAACTGTATGTGTTGATGTGCAGTTGACTTAAGCATGTGTGTGTCTAACTATTAAGAATAAAAGGCATGGCCGGGCGCAGTGACTCACACCTGTAATCTCAGCACTTTGGGAGGCTGAGATGGGCGGATTGCCTGAGCTCAGGAGTTTGAAACCAGCCTGGCCAACATGGCGAAACCCCATCTCTACTAAAAATACAAAAAGTAGCCAGGCATGGTGGCGGGTACCTGTAATCCCAGCTACTCAGGTGGCTGATACACAAGAATCGCTTGAGCCCGGGAAGTGGGGGTTGCAGTGAGCTGAGATCATGCCACTGCACTCCAGCCTGGGCCAGACTCCGTCTCAAAAAAAAAAAGAATACAAGGCATGTGTTTAGATGTGAATGTCCCATTCCAACTCTCCAAGTGAGGGTGGAAGTTCCCGTCCGTGTGGCTGAGGACATCGTTTTGTTCTGATCCAGTGGGATCCTTCGTTTGCAGGCTCCACTGTGTCTCACATGGGGCTTATGCCATGGGGTTCCCCTGGTGTCTTGCTGTTGTTTCAGGAGCTACCTCTGGATGGCCCTCCGGTGGCTTCAATGCAGCCCTGCACACCACGCGCACACTCAGCAGGCCTGCTGCCGCTTTCACCTTATCACCTGCCCCTGGGCTTTTCACAGTCCTCCTCGGGGCACTTTTGCCCGTCTTAGAATATTTCTCATGTGGTTGAGGATTTTGATTAATGCTGACACGTTTTTTAAGGCCTCCTAACCCAGAAGCTGCTTTGTCCCACTCTGGACGAGCCTTAGCCTGGCCCAGTCAGATCCGACTGGCGGGATAAATAGGCCAGGCCCTCTGGGATGGAGGAAAGGAGAAGAGAGCGGCTCAAAAATATTCCCCAAGCCTCCCAGCACGATGTGGATGGACACAGCTTCCAAATGTCCCTGTTGCACTTGTGTATATCCTTCTGTGAGATTCATCTTGGACTTGGTCTAAAGTTTCTTTGGTATAATTTAATCAACCTAGTTCCGTCCTGTCCCTTTTGGAAACTCCTTTGCAAGCCTCCCGCGTCCTGCCACCCTGAGTGTGAGGACTCTGGGCTCCGTGGCCAGTCTTTACAGCCAGCTCCCTCTGGCCCTCTTGTCAGCCTAACACAGTGCCCCTCTCCTTATCTCCTTCTGCCTCAGAAATCAAGCTCTCTGTCCCTTCAGTGGCCTGTGTTCTTACTGGATTTCTTCCAGTCTGCTGACATCTCGCTGAAGAAGTGAAACAAGCCCTCTAGATGCCTCTGCCTTTCCTAGCAAGTCTGTTTAGCCGTCACTGAGCTGCAGGCCTGCTGCGTAGGGAATCTCAGAACACCCTCTAAACAATCAAGGACAGATAGGGAGAAATCCAAGTCATAAAGTGCAACACAACAGACTTGTGAAATGTGAAGCCCTATCCCATGGCCCTAGGCTAGGCCATGGTGTCCCCATGCCTCCTGCGAATGGCTAGGGATTCAGGCTGCTGTGGTAGGCCAGGAAAGAGCACTGACTCTGGAGTTAGAAGAGCCAGGGTGGCATGGAGATGGGCCACTCGGCATGTTCCATGCATAGCAAGAATTACTCTGGTCATGGAAGAAGAGGGGCAGCAGGGTGTCCCGGAAATAGTCATGTGACCGTGGCCAAATCACTTGGCCCTCTTAAACCTAATATTTTCTGTAAAGTAAGAGAAATCAAAATCTGCCATGCCTAGGAGACAAACAAGATAAAGCATAGGAAAACTCTGTAAACTGTCAGTGAACATTGTTATGAGAGGCAGAAACTGAAACAAAACCAAGTCCAACATGAACCAAACCCTTAACAGGTTTACTGGCCTCAGCACCGGCCTCTCCGAAGCGGAGCAGACAGACCTGTGATCAGAACCTCAAGAGCTCCAGAGACTAGCGTTATCTGCATAAAATTGTCCACACTCATGTAAAATGACACATAACTAAGTCCCAATTATGTCACATGGACTATAGGCAAAACTGAGGTTCTCAGGAAGAGAGGCCTGGAAGGATCAGAAAAGGCTGGGAGCTGGGGCAGGTGGAGCTTGAGGTGCTATGTGACACTCTGCGGCAGAGACACGTGGGCAGTGTGGCGGATGGTGACAAGGAAGACTTCCAATAAACATGGCATGCTCTAGACGCTAGTTTCTGCATTAGACAGATACATATTGAGCATCTCCTATGTTCTAGGGCTAAAGATTCACTGGTGAGTAAGGCAGACACGAAACAGTGTGCTGTGGGGCTTCAGAACAAAGTCACAGCCCCTCCCCAGCCCAAGGGGCCCACAGCCGGGTTCTCAGGCTCTGCCAGTGCAGGGGTCCCACACCTGTGCCCACTCTTCTTCCGTGATCAGCACAGTTTTTGCTGAAGAAACATGCAGAGCAGCCTGTTTTGTGTTACCCCAATCAGGGAAGGGGTACGCTCAGCCTTGCCCTTGACAGGCATCCAGGATGCAGGCAGCACCTCTGAGGCAGCCCTTGGCTGGGAGGAGCAGGGCACCTCTGTTTATCTGCAGCAAATATTTATTTGTAACCCCAAGCACTGAACAAGCCTGATGGGTGTGCCTACTCCAGGGCGTCTGTGCGCTCCAAGCCATGTCAGATCGTGGTGGTCTGACAGAGATTGCAGAGTCACCCCCAGGCCTTCCACAGGTGGACTGGACACTGGAGGTCCTGAAACCAGAGGACAGGCCATGTTTTCTGTCCGTGTCCCCTCCTGTGAGCTCCTCGGGGGCACTCTGCCTCTCATCTTGTGTCCCTGGGGCCGGGCTCCATGCCAGGCACTTTCCTTAGTGCTCAGTAAGTAGTAGATGAAGGATAAATGAGGGGAATAACAGAGTTTCCACAAGGATGCTGAGACAAAGGCCCAGCGAGACAAGGTCCAGTCAAGGTCATGATCAGGAGCCTGCGGGTCATGTTCTGTTCTGAGCAGCTCATCAAGGATGGAACGGAAGAGAAGAGGAATAATAAACTCATTTTCACACGCATTACCTCAGGCATAACTCAAATGTGAGCTGGAGTCACATGTTCCGCAGGATCTAGATACGACTTGCTCAAACCCCCATAATAGGGCTCAGTGGAAACCTAAACTCTATTCTGCGAGCTGCTGTTCTCATGGTCACCTCTGGCTCCAAACTCCTCCCTCCACCGAATTCTTCTCGCTGTGAGTGTCTTCTGTGGGCTTTGTATATGCACCCAGATAGGCACTCAGCCCCTTCACTGGATTGCCACGGAGAAGAAAAATATCACTCACATTGAGGAGTCACCACCACAAAAACCTGGAATTCAGTAAGACACCTCCCAGTTCCTGGAAGCCTTCTGCAGAGGCTGACTGCTGGGAGTTTTAACTGACCAGGAGACCCAGCGGAATCCCCCAGCCTCAGCTGCTTTTCAGGGCCCATCTCTCTTCCTCACCCCACCCTCCCTGATCTGCCTGCCACCCAGCGCCCACACAGCTCTCCCAGGCCCACTCCCAAACCTCAGCACAGCCAGACTCACCCAGGGACGAGTGAGCATGGAGACATCTGCCGTGAGCAGCTCGGAGGGCTAACTGCAGGGACCCTGAGGCTCTTGGGACAACGTCAGCCCTTTTTAGAAGGCAGTGTGATTTTAAAGATCACCGTCCCCCCCATTTTCCCAGGTAATCCTCACCCCGTAGAGAAAGGTGTATTATTTATCTCCGTTTTACAGATGAGCCTCAAGGAGATCATTAATTGTCCAAAGTCACCCAGGTAATGAATGCAGAAAATAGGGTTTAAACCCAAATCTTGGAACTCCTGGCCTAGTGCTCTTTCCACTGTGCACAGCAGAGCACAGCAGGATGGAGGGCTCTGTGTGGGGACAGCACTCTGTGCAAAGCAACTTCCCCCTTAGACCTGGTCATTCCAGCATTCAGAATGTGCAGATACCAGGCAGGTGGCTGGAGTGGAGCTCAACAAAGACACGTGATTCCAAGTCTGTGCCCCAAAATGGTCTAAACTGTAAAGGAGAAAGCAAAATATACCCACAGGATACCCGTGTATCAATAAACGCCAATACTGGAGGACAAATAGGCCTCAGGAAGACCAAACAAAAATGTGCAGCATTTAGTCAATCCTGAAAGGCTCCCTGGGGGAAGGGAAAGCCTCCTTTCTTTTCTCTTTTTGTTTGAGTTGGACTTCAGATGCAGAAGACTAAGTTAACGGTGTTCTTCAGATCATAGCACAGTATCATGATCATTGGTCTGTGCAAGATCTGTCACATCTTATTTATGTTTCTCACTCTCACTTTCATTTACCTTCTTCCATAGGCAGCCATGATGTGTATTCATTTTTTGGTATGTGTTCTCGAACATGTGGATTGTGGATCTGTATGCTTGTAGTTTAAATCCATGTAAGCAGAATTCTTATGCCTCTCATGCTTGGTGGTTTGATTTTGTTTCGTTGTTTCTCTTACCACTGTGCTAAGCTTTCTCCTCGCTGCTGTGTGTTGCGGTGCCACATCTGGTCCTCTGCTTTCAGCAGGTGCATATCCTCTGTGATAGCATCTACCTGAGTTTTCGGGTCCGCTCCTCAGTGATGATCACTGAGGTTGCCTCCAAGTCCCCGCCATCATAAACAGCCCAGCATGGTAACAAACATCTTCACATATGACCCCTTATGGCTGTGTTAAGAAATTTCAGGGACATCGAACCAGGAGCAGAATTGCTATTTCACGGGCCATATGTGTACTTGCTGTGACTAAGTGGTACCAGGTCACTCCCTCAGTGGCTGCCCCAGCCATGCCCACCACCAGTGTTCCTGTATACCTACATCTGCACCAATGCTCGGCATTATCCTGCTCCTGACTTTTGCCAATCTAAAGGTAAAAAGTGATAGCTCGTTGTGGCTTCAGCTTGTATTTCTTGAATTACTAATGAGTTTGTGCATCTTTTCATTTCCTTGGGAGCCTTTAGGGTAAACCACTTGTCCATTGCCTACTGTTACACTGGGGTTCTTGGAGGTCTTTTCTTGATGATTTGCAAGAGTCCTGTATCTCCCAGAGGGACCCTTTCTCAAAGAGTGCACATCTCTTTGCTGCTGTAGTTACCCATCTAGGGTAAGAGAACCCATGTGGTCACTAGTTCTTCAAACCCTCATCCTGGGGGTCAAGACTTTGTAATGGGCATATGTACAATCAAAGTAAAGGGAACCCCTTCCCCATTTCCTTCTTCCAGCCTTGCCTGAGGATTGCAGGACAGGAAGACAGGTAACAAGGAAAAACAGCTTCCTCTTCTCTGGGGCTGCTAACCTGCTGTGTCAATTTCATGAGTTAATAAATGAGTGGAGAAGGCTTAATTGCATCAGAGAAATTGAGATCAGCCGGTGCTTAGGCCCCACTCAATTAACCTGTGCTCCTCAGGGGGCTGAGCAAGGAGCAGGGGGCAGTCGATGGTTAATTACATGTGCTGGTGCCAGCCGCAGCTGGCATTTCCTGCCAGCATTCATCCAGGCAGTGAGGCGAGGTGACCCTGCTTCAGTGAGGCTGAGGTCACTGAGAACAGGGGGCCCTTCAGATAGAGCAGAGACCCCTGGTCTCCTGGGGAGTGAGAGACCCATTTCCCAGCACATTCTATCAGGGTGTCTTTTAGTGCCCAACTCCAGCCTCTACTAGACGAATGGCTTTAAAGCCCCCATTCTTTTATTTTATTTTTTTCTTAAGACAGAGTTTTGGAGGCCGGGCGCGGTGGCTCAAGCCTGTAATCCCAGCACTTTGGGAGGCCGAGATGGGTGGATCACGAGGTCAGGAGATCGAGACCATCCTGGCTAACATGGTGAAACCCCGTCTCTACTAAAAAATACAAAAAACTAGCCGGGCGAGGTGGTGGGCGCCTGTAGTCCCAGCTACTCGGGAGGCTGAGGCCGGAGAATGGCATGAACCCGGGAGGCGGAGCTTGCAGTGAGCTGAGATCCGGCCACTGCACTCCAGCCTGGGCGACAGAGCGAGACTCCGTCTCAAAAAAAAAAAAAAAAAGACAGAGTTTTGCTCTTGTTGCCCAGTCTGGAGTGCAATGGTGCAATCTCAGCTCACTCCCGGGATCAAGCAATTCTCCTGCCTCAACCTCCCAAGTAGCTGGGATTACAGGCACGTGTCACCACGCCCAGCTAATTTTTGTATTTTTAATAGAGACAGGGTTTCACCATGTTGTCCAGGCTGGTCTCGAACTCCTGACCTCGTGAGCCACCTGCCTCGGCCTCCCAAAGTGCTAGGATTACAGGCGTGAGCCACCACGCCCGGCCAGGCCCCCCATCTGACCACTTTATTGGCTCCATCCCCACCCAGGCTAATGCCACATGCCTTTGGTTCTTCTTAGGCTTCCCCCTCCTCCTGCCCCCTGGCCTGCTTGCCTTCAGGACACAGAACCCAGAGCCACTCTTGTCATGGGCACCAGATGATGCCACAGGCTCTGCAAGATCACTCCCCTCCCCTACTGCCTCCAGACTGAAATCCTCCCAGAGAAGTTTCTTCTTGCATCATTTTCCAAAAGGCCAGATGGTAAGGCTCAAACCTGCTAAGAATATAGATTCCCGGGCCCCACCCTGTAGATGCTGCTTCAGTAACTCTGGAGTCTCCATTTTTTAATGCATGGCTCAGGTAATGGTTACTGTCAAGCCAGAGTTACCGTCAACTCCACTTCAGGGGACACCCTAGCTCCTGATGAAATAAGTGCAGATCTTCTGGAAGGAGAGACAACATCAAATGGAAGGGCCCTGGCCTGGGACCTCTACAGTGCCATCTCTGCCTTGCTGTGTGTATTAAACAAGTCAGTTGTCCTGTCTGAACCTCGTTTCATCATCTAGAAAATAAAGATACTGTAAATCATTCTATTGTAAAGACACATGCACACAAATGTTCATTGCAGCACTGTTCACAAGAGCAAAGCCATGGAATCAACCTAAATGCTCATCAGTGACAGACTAAAGAAAATGTGGTACATATACACCATGGAATACTATGCAGCCATAAAGAAGAACAAGATCATGTCTTTTGCAGGAACATGGATGAAGCTGGAGGCCATTATTCTCAGCAAACTAACACAGGAACAGAAAGCCAAAGACCACATGTTCTCACGTATAAGTGGGAGCTAAATGATGAGAACCCAGAACACAGAAGGAACAATACATACTGGGGCCTACTTAAGGGTGAAGGGTAAGATGAGGGAGGGAGCAGAAAAAATAACTATTGGGCACTAGACTTAATACCTGGGTGATGAAATAATCTGTACAACAAACCCCCATGACATGAGTTTACCTGTGTGACAAACCTGCACTTGTACCCCCAAACCTAAAATAAAAGTTTCTTAAAAAGACACTGGAGTCTTTACATTTCCATGGATCATTTTTCTATAAGTAACAAGCACGTTGCATGATTTATGCTCAAAAAGCAACTTTAATTTTTTTTCTTCAAATGTCCCTGTAAAATGTATTCAGTGGGAGAAATCTTCCCCTGCCCCTAGAAAAAAAAAACTTGATCCAATCCCATTGCTTTTTCATCCAGTCTTCAGTGATAGCCTTGTAGTTACTGTAAGTTATAGATAGTCCACTCAGACATTAGAATGCATCAGAGGCCGGGCGTGGTGGCTCATGCCTGTAATCCCAGCACTTTGGGAGGCCGAGGCAGGTGGATCACCTGAGGTCAGGAGTTTGAGACCAGCCTGGACAACATGGTGAAACCCCATTTCTACTACAAATACAAAAATTAGCCGGGGGTGGTGGTGGGCACCTGTAATCCCAGCTACTTGAGAGGCTGAGGCAGAAGAATCGCTTTAACCCAGGAGGAGGAGGTTGCAGTGAGCTGAGATTGCGCCACTTCACTCCAGCCTGGGTGACAGAGCGAAAAACTCCATCTCAAAAAAAAAAAAAAAGAATGCATAATAATCATGAGTAATGAAACACTCTTATTCTGACTGCATTGTTTTTCTCCTTTCTTCCAGTTTCGCTCTGCTCAAGCTGGAAGCACCTGAGGTGGGCCCCACACGTCCCTCTGCTGTCTACATCGCCCTGTTCTCTCTTCCCTACCACCACCCAGGAGCTGCTGTTTTACCACTTGCCAGGATTGAAATTCGGGGTTCTTACTGGTTAGAGAGCTTGGAGAAACTTAAAACTGGCTCTTGCTTTTGAAAATGTTTTTGTGGGCTCTCCTGGGGTTCCCTGCTGGACTGGACCCCTCTCTCCTGAAGTTCCCTTCACCCATTCAAGCAGTGCATCTCTGTCCCAGGAGTCTCTTGCAACCCCTTGCTCAGCCTCTGGGCATCTGGAGGCTGCCCGCAGCCTCTTCAGTGGAGGTCTTCTCCCTGTTGACACTTACACAATATTGACTCAAGACAGCCAGCCCCAGAGCCCTCCTCCCTTGGGATACATAGCTCAGCAACGCCTCTCACCATGGAAATCCCCTCACCAAACCTTCACCAAGTTACAGTCCTATCCATGTTTTCTAAAGTGGGTGAAAGCATCCATGGATCCTGAGACAGATGTTCTTACATTCCCATTGTACAGTCTGTGCACAGCCAGGGGAAGAGGGCCCTGCCCTAGACTTCCTTTCGCCTTCTGATTTCTATCCTTTGCCGTGTCAGAACTCGTGCAGGAAGAGCCCCTCTGTGATACCCAGTGACATTAAACTCTACGTCACAGGTTAATCTGAGTGAGAACATCTTGGAGAAAAGAAAGCCCAAGTGCCCAGAATGTCCAAGGCAGGAGGTGGGAGAGTGTAGGAAGGTCTAGATCTCGGAGGGAGGTGATAATGGGGACAGGGCTGCTCTGTCATGCAGTCACTCTGCCTCCTTCTCAGCTTTCCCCAGGGCTCTGCCCCTGAGAGCTGCTGGGCTCGGATAGGCCTAGTCCCTGAGGCATCATGCTAATGTCTGTCCTTTGACCTCCAGCTTCTGGCCAAGGGTGAGAACCTGGAGGTGGTTAGCCCTGTCCCCTTGGAAGGTGGCTCTGTGGATATGGTTAATGGCTAGCTTTCCTCCCCAATACAAACATCCCCCACCCAGGGAGGCCTCTCCTCCTCGGGACTCTGAGCCAGGGCTGAGCATCACCCCCACAGGGCATCCCTCCTCTCCCTCCTTCTCTCAGTGTAGGGTTCAGACTCTTGCGAATAATGTTGAGTGGCTATTTAAAGATCAACACCGTCCTGGCCGGGTGCAGTGGCTCAAGCCTGTAATCCCAGCACTTTGGGAGGCCAAAGCGGGAGGATCACTTAAGGTCAAGAGTTTGAGACCAGCCTGGCCAACGTGGTGAAACCCCATCTCTACTAAAAACACAAAATAGCCGGGCACAGTGGTGGCTGCCTGCAGTCCCAGCTACTTGAGAGGCTGAGGCAGGAGAACCGCTTGAACCCGGGAGGCCAAGGCTGCAGTGGCACTCCACCCTGGGTGACAGAGTGAGACTGTGTCTCAAAAAAAAAAAAAAAGAGATCAGCCCTGTCCTGGGTTAGAGTGATTGGTTAAATGAATAAACAAATAAAAGAATGTAAAGAGACCCCCAAAAATTAGCCTACCCTGGATTCCTGGATGTCTCGGGAGGACCCTGCCTCCCCCTCCCCCAACAGCACAGCAGCCTGAACTTGCTCCTCTGGCTGTCCAGTCGCCATCTTTGGCCTGATAGAAGTCAGGATATTGGAGTAGGGGAAGGAAGTGTGCAGCCCAGGCACTGGGAAAAAATAGGACCAGGAAACGGTGGGGAAGGGGCTGGGAAAGAGGTATGTTAAGAGCAGGGTCAGTCATGCAGGCAACAAGGACGCATCCACTGGGCACAGATCCAAATCCTCCAGTGGAGCAGGAGAAAACCAGCCGAGCGCCCTGCCCCACTCAGCATCACCTCCCAGACACATGCCCAGCATTCTGCTGCTGCCCTGGGCACAGGGTTCCAGAAGCACCACAGAGAGAAGGAGACACAGCTGGGGTAGATGTAACCTTACAGGTCTGTCCTCAGGTTCTTAGGCTGGGGCCTCGGAAACCAAGACAGCCGCGGAGGTTTACCTCAAGAAGCAAACCCCTGGAGAGACTTCCACTCTAGAGCCGTGGGGTCACAACTGGGGGCCAGCAGGAGCCTGTCTGTCCTCAGCCTTCCTGTCCAGCTTTCATGGGTCTTCCTCTCTCTTCTCTGGCAGGGACTGATGCCCTTGGCCATGACGCACCCCCACCTGCTGTCTGCTCAGGCGTAGCCTGCGTGACTGAGCCACCACTGCTCCAGCTGTTTCATGTAAGTGTAAGGCACGGGCCACTCCCTTTTCCCTGGGGAGAGGGTATCTGGGCCACCAGTGGGGAAGGAGCTTCAGAAAGTCCTGGTCACAGAGGGAAAGCCCTTAGGATTCTTTAGTGGGCAGCAGGTTTGTCCTCTGGCTACCCCCGTTCCCTGACTTGGCCACCACTGAGTCATTCTGCCCCAGACCTGCTGAGACCTGGGTGGGAACATAGGGACCCCTTTCTCCTGTCCTCAGGACACCTCAGGAGGCAGCTGGTGTGTTAGAAACTCCACAGCACTGGCCCGTGGGCCCTGACGCAGACACTTGTTATCCTGTGACTTTAGAAAAATGACTTAATGGTCTCGCTTCTCCTCCAGCATTGCTGGGGCTTTTGTAAGATTCAAGAATGTGTATTCGCTATCTTTTGCTGCATCACAAACGACCACAAACTCCACAGCTTAAAATAATACACAATGATTCTGTTTCTGTGGGTCGGAGGTCCAGATGTGGCTGGTTGGCCCTCTGCCTCAAGGTCTCAGCTGGGGTTGTCAATTCATCCCCAAGGTCAACTGGAGAAGGATCCACTTCCACTCTCATGTATGTAGTTGTTCAGTTCCTTTTGGGGGGCTGGATTCAGGGCCTCAGTCCCCAGCCAGGAATTGGCCAGAGGCCACCCTAGGTTTCTTCACACATGGGCTTCCCCAACATGGCAACTTTCAGTATCAAAACCATCAGAGACAATGGCTAGCAAGAGAATAGTCTGAATCTTATATAATCTATTCACAGAAGTGACATCCCATTACCCATTCTGTTAGTTAGAAGCAAGTCACAGGCCACACCCATACTCAGAGGGGAGTACACAAGGGCATAACTGCCAGGAGGCAGTGACCACTTGGGCCATCTCAGAGCCCGCCCGCCATAAGAGAGCATAAATGGAGCACTTTGTAAACTGTAGGCTGCTGTTTGGGTATAAGAAGTTACTGCCAGCATTTGCATCTAATTGCAGAGACAATGGGCCCTCCTGAAATCATAGAGAGCCACTGAATGTGGGAATGTAAATGCTAAACTGTACCGTTAGTACAGAAATTAGCCGGGCATGGTAGCACATGCCTTTGGTCCCAGCTACTTGGGAGGCTGAGGTGGGAAGATCGCTTGGGCCCTGGAGGTTGAAGCTGCAGTGAGCCGAGATCACAGCACTGCACTCCAGCCTGGGTGACAGAGCAAGACCCTGTCTCAAAAAAAAAATTTGTTTTTTCCATTAGTACTGAGCCTTCAGGGAAACTGTTGAGAGCTGATTAGTTCATCTCACACCCTTTACATGTCCCTTCCTGGCTTATGATTTTAAGGCCAGACCTAAACAGCCACAACAGGTCTAGACCTTCCTTCTCCCCACAAACATGGTTGTTTGTGGGGTCTTTTCTAGTTTACAAAGAGCTCTCACACCCATCCCCCTCGTTCCTCACAGTCACACTTGAGAACTCAGAGGAAGATCGGTGATCCTTGGTTACAATTCCTTACAGTCCTACTGGCGAGGGAGACAGAGGAATGTGAGAACTGAGTGTTTTGTTCATCTTTGCTTCAGAAGTGAGAAAGAAGGTCATTTTCCAATATGGGGTAGCTGCTCAGTGGCACAGGTGATCCTCGAACCTGGGCCTTGAGAACCCCAGCTCTGCCCAGACTGCCATGCCCGCAATGTCCAGGCCATTGCTGTGCGCAACCTGTGTGGTCCTGAAAGAGGGCTGGCCCAGGACAGAGGCAGGGAGGAGGGAGGGCACTGTTCTTATACGGCTTCTCCATAATTCCCTGTCTCCTAAAGCAGGCTGAGCACATCCTGGAGCACTAGTCCAAGCCTGTCTGTGGGGTGGATCACTGCTGCCTCCCCAGCTTCAGGTCACTCCTAGACCTCTCTGTCCATAAGCAGCCTTCAGTGATGAATATGCAGGGAAGTGTTGGGGGGATGAAGTGGTGCTGTAGTGAAAGTGCCTAAGCCTTCCCCAAGCTGAGATTCATCTGGCCCCGCCTCCAGATGCCCCAAGAAACCTCTGAAGCATGGCCCACCATGCACCTGGGCAAAATCAAAGTGATCTCAAACAGGGACGCTCCAGTCTGCCGTTGGATTGAGCTGAGAGATACAGCTTGCTGCCCCCTGGTGGTCTGTCACAGTCATAACTGCCAGGGCTGTGACAAGCTAAACAGTGAGCTTTTATTAAGTCTGACACCATGTGTCAGACATGGTGCCTAAGGCTGCAGAGGATAGGAGACCATGTAAGACACAACCCCTGATCCCAGAGGACTTATAATATAGTGGAGGAATCAACATGTTCCCACATGAAAAGTTGACTCTTATCCCACCAAGTGGGATTTGAAGAGCGAACCATGAAGGGCATTGCAGTAGGAGCCCAGAAGTGAGAGAGCATCAGGGCTGGGGCACTCAGGGGAGG
Organism: Macaca nemestrina; assembly: GCF_043159975.1. NCBI lineage: Eukaryota > Metazoa > Chordata > Mammalia > Primates > Cercopithecidae > Macaca > Macaca nemestrina. The sequence goes on from NC_092125.1 coordinate 37,544,237, forward strand.
CTTCTCAGAACCTTGAAGGAAGGGCAGGATTGAAACAGACAGAAAAAGAAAGACCACACACTCCCCTGTCGAAAGCCCCCTCAGGAACCCCCACGGCCTCCAGGAGAGTTCATCCGGATTCCTTGCCCGGGTTGCCGCCTCTCCAGGCACATGCCTGCCCTGGCCTGTCCCAGCCTCGCCAGATCCCTCGAAGTTCCTGGAACTGTTCTCTTCACACCCCTGGACTGTTCATTCTCCCTCCCCACCTTGTCTACTGGATAGGCTGTCACTCACCTTTTAGGATTCAGCTCAATACAACACCTGCAGTGGAGCATCTCCCCCCGAGTCATTAGCTGCCCCACTCTGTGTTCCACAGTTCTGGCCTACGATTCTGTGGCTACGAGTCTCACACTGTATCGTAAGGGTTGCCCCGTGTATTTTCATCACTAGGCAATAAGCTGCTTAAGAACTGTAGGACTGTGGCTCACACTTGTAATCCCAGCACTTTGGGAGGCCGAGGCGGGTGGATCACCCAACTTGGTGGGTGGTCAGGAATTCGAGACCAGCCTGGCCAACATGGTGAAATGCTGTTTCTACTGAAAATAGAAAAATTAGCCCAGTGTGGGGTTGCACATCTATAATCGCAGCTACTCGGGAGGCTGAGGCACGAGAATCACTTGAACCCGGTAGGTAGAGGTTGCAGTGAGCCGAGACTGCGCCGTTGCACTCCACACTGGGGGACAGAGTGAGACTCCATCTCCAAATAAAGGAACAATGGGACTGCATGATGGGGCAGCAGATCACGTAGGCGGAAGAAAGGGAGGTGAGGAGGGAAAGATAAATAGGGTGAGCGTGCAGGAACTTGGGGGATGGCTATGCCTTTGAAGCTGTCTCTAAAAGTTTATGGGCAGATAAATGTATCCTGCAGGCAATGTGGTGCATGAGAGTCACAGAAACGCCCAGGGATGTGAAGAAAGGCTTAACAGCTGGTGGCAGGAAGGGTACTCAGAGACAAAACTGGGAAAGTTCGTTAGGAAACCATTGCGCCACTGCAGCTTGAGAGGTGACAATCTTCACTGGAGTGGGCGACAGAAGACTGGGGAAGCCAAAGAAGAATTTGAGGAGTTTCAATTCTGGGCAGCTGGGGGAACATCCCATGGCCTTGTCAAACTCTCATGTACAACTTATTCAGTTGAGACCTTGTGAAAATGCAAACTCTGACTCATTAGTCCTGTGGAGGGCCTGACATGCCATCTATCTAGTGGCGCTCCCAGGTTATGCCCACGCTGCTAGTCCACAGAGCAGGAGTGGATTTGGAGCCCCGCTGCTGGGCAGGTGCAGCTCTCTAGGACAACAGTGGTGGACAGGTGGTACATTTGGGTGAAGAGATAAAGGTACCCCTTTTACCCGGTGAACACGCCAGGGTGCACAGCTTTGTGAGCAGAGTGCGGTTGGGTTCTAGCCCCACTTACCCTTTGAGTAATAAACAACTTGCAAAGCCCTTCGGGGCAGCTATGGTGGAGTCACCAACAGAGACAGACCGGTCAGAGGCGGGGAGTCCATTTGGAGAGCAGGGTGATGACTTTAGCCTGTCACAACTGAGTTTGAGATGACCACTGGGACATCCACTGAAATGTCCATCTGCTAGCAGTTGGAGACCCAGACTTGGGGTATGTGGGCTCACTGATGATATGCCACACAGTGAAGAAAGCAAAATGAGGGTTGGCTGGGAATCATCTAACCCTTCTGGCCTTTTTCAGCGGGTAACTCTCTTATTCCAACATCTCTGTCCTTTCTGTTGTCTTGCAGGTCACCGTTCCCTTTACTAACATAAGTGATCTAGTCATTTTTCCGTCTCCAAGATGCCAAGTCCCCAGTCCCCACCCTCCTGCCCCCTTGGTCCCAGTGCACCTGGGAGGCTCAGAAATCCGCATTTACTGACCTAAAAGGATAATCTGCCTGAAGCCAGGACAGCCTCATGCCCAGAGCTTGCCGCTGTCCTGTTCATTCAGCCTCAGAAGCCAGGACCAGTCTCCCCAGTCGGGCCACAGCCTTCCAGGGCCCAGGATGCCACACACCACGCCCTCTGGGCTTGCCTTGCCCTTGCTTTTCAGGAGGGTTTGAAGAGCAGAGATACCCCTGAAAGAAGTGTGGGTTTGAGCCAGAGAAGAGTCACCTGATGTTTTTGAGAGTTGGCCCTTTCCCCGCCAGCCTGGGACAAGGGCTCAGGGACCACTGGGGTGTGTGCCAGGATGGCAGGGATCAAGAGCACAGCCTTGGGGATGAATGGGCTGGGTGGAATCGCAGCCAAATTATTCTCAGTCTCCGTTTAGCATGCATGCAGAAGGGATAGCTAATAACTGCCCTGAAGGGTTATCGCGAGGATGTGGTAAGATGCGTGGGGGTGCTTAGCATGATGCCACACAGGGAGGAGCCCCGCAATCAGCAGCAGTTGTTCCTCTGTGTCTGGAGCCACGCAGAAGCTGGGGTTAAGAAGGGTGTGAGGGGAGAGGAAAGGGGAGAAGAGCACCAAAGGGGAAAGATCGTGAGAACTTTTTGAAACTGGATAGAAGCAAGGGGCAGAATTAGCACTCAGCTTTCTCTCTTCCCTCCCGCAGCTGTTATCTGTCCTGTGCCGAACACCTCCAACTTCCCCCACTTAGGCTGGCCCAATCTGGAGCCAGAGCCAGTCCTCAGCCTTCAGGAAGCCCCGGGGCCTGGCCCTCCTTGCACCTGCTGCTCTCAGGCCCCCTGCCCCAGCCTCGGGGCAGCTCCAGAAAGACTCCCCCCGGCCCAGCCCAGGGCTGCAGCCACAGCTGGTCCTCAGCCCTCCGCACATCTTTGCAGAGTTTGATGGGGCGCCGGGCGGATGACAGCGGGAACGGTTGTGATCACTGGCGGAATCCTAGCTACGGTGATCCTCCTCTGCATCATTGCCGTCCTGTGCTACTGCAGGCTCCAGGTCAGTCCCCGGGACCCGTAGCCAGAGGCTGCCAGGCCACCAGCAAACCTCTTTTTCATTATGGGGGCAGAAACTGGAGGCTGACTTCAGGGCCCACAGAGCCCAAAGCCATGGAATATGGCAGGCGTAAGTCAAGGAGGCTGGGAGTTGGGGCTTGTCAGAAGGAAGCTAAGCACCCCCCAGCCTGCCCGCTCAGAGCACACAGAAAGTGTGCTGGGGAGATACGGGCTCATGGGGTTGTGTCTCCTGCACCTCTGAGATTTCAGGGGCGCGGGAAGAGCACCATTCTGGGGAGGCTCTGAAAGCTGCCGCCAGCAGCCCCAGCCCTGTCCTCAATATGTGTGTGTCCCTGCCCAACTCAACCACAGCCTGGAGTTACTGCGAGGAGTGGTGGGAGGGGAAAGGGAAAGCAGCACTGGCCTTGCAAAGCCGGGAATAGAAACGTGTGGAGCAAGCCCTTGGGGTTCAGTGCCTGGCACTAGGTTCTCCATGGAGCAGGGGGCAGGGGCACCTGTGCACACTCAAAAATGCGTGGGGTCGGGGAAGCATTCATCCTCTCAGGCATCCCTCTCCCCTTCTGCACAGTATTACTGCTGCAAGAAGAGCGGAACCGAGGATGCAGACGAGGAGGAGGAGCGGGAGCACGACCTTCCCACGCATCCCAGAGGCCCCAGCTGCAATGCCTGCAGCTCCCAGGCCCTGGACGGCAGAGGCAGCCTGGCACCTCTCACCAGCGAGCCCTGCAGCCAGCCCTGCGGGGTGGCCGCGAGCCACTGCACTACCTGCTCCCCGTACAGCTCCCCGTTTTACATACGGACGGCTGACATGGTGCCCAATGGGGGTGGAGGCGAGAGGCTCTCCTTTGCTCCCACATGCTACAAAGAGGGGGGACCCCCATCCCTCAAATTGGCAGCACCCCAGAGTTACCCGGTGACCTGGCCAGGCTCTGGGCGTGAGGCCTTCACCAATCCAAGGGCTATTAGTACAGACGTGTAAACCCTTCCACCCCTGACCCCACACACACCCACACTGCTGCCCTGGCGGGGGCCATGGGGGCAGTGGATGACCCTCCAGCAGCCCCACAGGGGCTGTCTCTGTGTCTTTGGCTTTTCTCGCTCCGCAGTGGAGGGTTTGCTAGGATTTAAGCTTTTGAGTGCATTGAGAACCAGGACAGGGCCTGGCTCCAACTCTGTGGCCCAGAGGTGGGGCACTGCTAGGTCAAGTCTGCAGCTTCGCCAGTTTCTTGGTTGGGACACTCCTCTGGCAGCCCCAGCACCACCACAACCCCTTGCAGTGTGCCCCAGTCCCCTGAATTTGCTGAACTGCAAAAAGGAGCATGGGGGAAAGCTCAGCAAAGGCTCTGGAGCCCTCCAGGGTCCACGGGAGATGAAGCATTCGTGCCTAGGAGAAGCGGACAGAGGGCAAGGGAGAAGTGAGAGCTGCAATTCCAGCATTGGAGAAGCGAGGGGCGGAGCGTCAACAGCACTGCTTCAGGGGGAGCTTGCTGAGATGAATTCAACAGCTAGTTCACAACCAAGTTTTGTAAGTTGGTTACCATAACTACTGCTGTCACTGTAGCTGCTCCCGTAGGGACGTTGATTCCTGAACGTATCACATCTCACCCGCCCCCTTCCTCGTGGAACACGTCAAGTTGACTTTAAAACCTAAGGTTGCCTGTGGGGACTGCACCAGAAAGTGACTGTCTAACCGTGTTCCCCGAAATCCTTTCTCTGCCTTAGGAACCAGCGCCCCCTGCTGGAGAAGCTTTTTCATTTTTGTTAGCCGACTTCTAGTAGCTTAGCAAAGAGACCAGCTGACTGTCTCGGCCCAGCCCACCACGCCGAGCAGCTTGCGTGGACGCAGTCCGGTGAGGGTGTGTGCCTGCCCGTTCCCAGGTGTACACACACACACACACACATACACCAGTCACCACGGGTAGGCCCCAGGGGCTTTGTACCTTCAGGAGCTGCAGAAAGGAAAGGTCTCCCATGTACCATCGAGAAGGAAAAGTCTGATACCCAAACAGCTTGAACGAAAGCTGGTTAACGTGGCCAATCCCCATGGCAACCAGTCTCCGTGGGGCGATGCTGCAGCGGCTGAAACCACGTTAACTCCGCCAGAGCCCGGCATTCTACGTGAGCATCCACCCGTGATGCCGTTGAGCAGGATCTTCAACCCACCAGAGCAACAGTCCAGTCTTGAGGATGGGAGGGACATGACTTAGGGATTCCACGCTCGCCGCCCTCCCTTGGCCGCCCTACTCCCCAGTCTCCTGGCAATGAGCCTTTTATTGTGTCTCACACCAGCCTCATTTCCAACTCCGACTTCCCACTTAGAATGTGGCAGTGGCTTTATGCTTTGTGAGTATCTTGATGAGTTTTCCAGTGGCCTCTGCAGAAGCTGGCCCCCTTCTAAGGGCATAGCTAACCCCCTCCCACTCCTGAGTCACTGAATTCAAGGAGGGTGGGGCAGGGAAAGGGCTGGCCCCCCTGCTGAAATCTTGATTCTGCATCTGACGAAGGTCAGGGTGCCGCTGAGGGAGCAGGGAGCGGGCAGGGAGGAGGAGGGGAATGCACATCTTTTGCGCCACTATTAAGGCACCTATCACCTCACATCTCAATCTAGAATCAGAGTGCCCTGGGTTGAGAAACAGACCTGGGCTCTGGTCACACTTTGGTCACTCATTAGCTCTAGGACCAGTCACTAGTCTCTTGAGATTCCATTTATTCCAGGGAAATGAGGCTTGCCCAGATAGACTAAGAACCCTTTAGTGCTCCAAGAAGTGAGAATTTCCGAAAAAGATCTGCCGGCCCAGACCACTCCCTCTTGCCCTAATCCTGGCAGGGCCTGGATGTATTTACCCAACTCTCCGATCTTGTGTGCAGGGATGCTTGCTGATGGGTGAAAGACCACCATAAAACAAGATTAGCAGCAAAACAATTTTAATTGTCAGTGAAAAGCAAGCATGTTTGTCAGACTCTCCTATGGAGTCACTTCAAATGGTAACTTCTCTTGTACCAGGAAGCAGCTGTAGGTGGGGTAATGGGGTCTGTCTCCTGGCGCAGAGGGGCAGCTTACGGCAGCAGTTTCAGCACGCCCGTCCCACAGCCAGCCCTAACTGGGCCAAGCGCAAGCTCCTGATGAGCTGCTGGGCCTGGCAGCATTCCCCACTTCCTAGTGCCTTGCTCCCCTGGAATTCCACAGCCAATCAACCACAGCAGCCACGTCCTCGTCGCCAGAAATGACATCATTCCTACATCCTGCCTTCGTAAAAATCAAGACCCAATTAACCATCACCCGCTTCTTGCCCCTGATCGATGGGGTCCCTGAGTGCAAGCGTCCTGTGCAATCCCCTCCCTCCTGCCGCTTTCCTAGCTAAGCCCTGCCAGCCCCACAAATCACAATCTGGGTTTGGGGCATTGGAGAGACAGTGGGCCCCAGCTCTTCCCCACATAGCCCACGCTGCTCAGGGCACGGTCTCCAACCAGGCTGGAAATTGCCTGCCTGCCCACTGCAGCTGCAGGGCCCCACCCTGTGGAAAAGGGAGCTCCCCCACTCAACTGCACTGTCCTTTTCTGCTGTCTAGTCTGTGCTAAGGGACACTATTTGTACTCTTTTCAAACGGTGCCCTAAATTGGAAGAGAAGGAGGGGCCAGGAACACAGCCCTCTCCGCAGTCTTTCTCCACCTCCACTTCACCACTCCTGCTATAGACTTCTTGTCTTGCATCTTTGATAACTTGGAGTCGCAACCGAGTGAATGTCGGAATAAATGAGAGATTCGAAGTAGAAATCCCACAGGGTCCTTCGTTCTTCACCGGGGGAAGTGAAGGGAGCAGTTGGTGTGGATTTAAGGGTGAAGCCTCCTCTTCAACACCCAGAGCGTCTGTGTTCAACGCTGTCCCTGCTCCCACGCTAGCAAACCTCCACCTTGTTGCCTGGCGGGCCCCCACTGCCTCGGTCAGAGTTCAATCGGCGGAGATTTGCTGCTTATTGGGAAAGTGGCTGAAGGGCCCTGCTGAGGATAGTGAGTTTCCCTGGGGGGCAACCCAGGCCTCGGCCCCTGCTCCTGCCCTTCCCGTCTTCCCAACCCACCACACACCTTCCAGGCTGGTGGTCTTCCCGCCTGTGTAGCTCGGGGTAAAATCACTTCTCTGAAGCCTCAGGAGATCATGTCACGTGGGCAGCCCTTTGTTACAGGGGCAGCAAGGGAAGGGGGGAATTGGGACCAGATCCCCAGTGCAGCCCAGCAGAGACTACAGAAGCGGAGAGGGATGGAGGGGGACTGGAGAACTGAAAACTAGCTTTGTGTGTGGAAGGGAGAATTCGGGGATGAAGTGAGAGCGTCCTGTGTGTGTGTGTGTGTGTGTGTGTGTGTGTGTGTGTGTGTGCGCGCGCGCGCACGCGCGCGCGCATGTGCACATGGCTGTGTATGAGAGAGCTGCTTTCTCCCCACCTCAGGGCCTCAGGGCGAGCCCTGACTGCAGCTTGGGGGTGCAGCAGGCAGCCTTCCCCAGCAGTCCAGCACCCAGGCCTCCAGCCCTGCAGCAGCCTTCCCTAGCACCAGTGGGAGCACAGCTTCCTTCACCCTCAGCCCAGGGAGCAGTTGGCCACAGCTCTGTCACCACAGCTGTCCTATGGGAACAGAAACCGGACCCTGAGGCACACTCGACCTCGCACCCATCCCAACCTCCAGCCATGTCCTTTGCCGCTGCAGGGCAGCCAGCTCCCACCTGGCCTCCAGCCTCTCACCCAGCACATCTGCTTGGCCTCATGCTTGCTGGTGGGTCACAGCCCTGACCCAGCTCTTCTCCCTGGTGGCCCTCAACTGCCCTCAGCCTCAGCTCCAGCTGGGGAGGAGGGTGGAGGAGCAGCTTGAGTCAGACTGAGGAATGCAAGGGAGGTGCTGGCCGTCCTTGTCACTGTTCTTTGGAAAATGCCTCCGTCAGTGCCTGAAGTTCAAGGAGTGTGGGCTGTTTTCTTTCTGAGCTATCAGCAAATCGAGCTGGGGGACTCCAGGGCGTGCTGCGCTATCCCAGGAGTCTCGGCCTTGGGTGGTTTGCTGATCTTCCCCTGGAAATAATCAGTGGTCCCCGAGCAGCACTTGTAAACTTGAACGTAGAAAGCTGGGTGAGAAGTTTTCATCCTCTGCACTGTTCAGGCCCAAAAAAGTGGGAGGCAGAGGCCCTCGTCAAAGTGGCACATTGCCCTCATACCCGGGGGCTTTCCAACCAGCAGCTCTGGCACCCCAGATTCCAGCAGCCCCATGATGGCATTATCCAGCCCACATCCCCAAAACCTGTCCCTGGCACTCTGCCCCTGAGGCTTCTGGGGGGACTTCAAGGAGAAGCTTCTTTCACCATAAAAACGTCTCACCCAGTTTTCTACGCTCAAGTTTACAAGTGCTGTTCAGGGTCTATTGATTATTTATAGGAGAAGATTGCCAGACTACCTAAGGCTGAGACTCCTGGGATAGGGCAGCATACCCCAGAATGCCCCAGCTTGATTTGCTCAGAACTCAGAAAGAAAACGGCCCACACTCCTTGAACCCCAGGCACTGACAGAGGCATTTCCTAAGGAAGAGTGACAAGGACAGCCAGCACCTCCCCTGCGCTCCTCAGTCTGACTCAAGCTACTCCTCCGCCCTCCTCCCCAGCTGGCCCCTCTCTCCACCAGCTCCCCCTCCCAACGGCCATCCTTCCTTCGTTGCCGTCAGCTCACTGGGTGGAGAACCACGTAGTCCACAACCTCTCAGAACACACCGCTTGCACCTTCACAGCGTGCCTCAGGAGGAGTTGCACATGGCTGCATCCTCCAGCCCAGCACACAGCACCCCTCACGCAGCTGGCCCGTGCTGCGGATGGCAGAATGGCAGGAGGAGGTGAATGAGGAGCTCCTGTGACCTAACACCCCAGCAGACACAGCAGTCTAGTGGCGGCGGTTAGAAGGTGGGATGTGGAAGGCGACTTCAGCTGGAATCCTGGCTCTACCACTTACTGTGTGACTTTAGGCAACTTTGGGGACCTCTCTGTGTCTCAGTTTTCTCACTTGTAAAGTTGGGATCATAATGCCCACTGTATTCCATTAAAATTAAGTGAGCTGGCTGGGTGCGGTGGCTCACTCCTGTAATCCCAGCACTTTGGGAGGCAGAGGCGGGCAGATCGCCTGAACTCAGAAGTTCGAGACCACCCTGGGCAACATGGTCAAATCCTGTCTCTACTAAAATACAAAAAATTAGCCAGACGAAGTGGCAGGCACCTGTAGTCCCTGCTACTTGGGAAGCTAAGGCACTGAGAATCATTTGAGTTCCAGAGGCAGAGGTTGCAGTGAGCCAAGATTGCACCACTGCACTCCAGCTTGGGCTACATAGTGAGATACCATCTCAAAAAAAAAAAAAAATTAGGTGAGCTGACACCTCACTTAATTTTAATGGATACAGTGGGCATTCTGGTCCCAATGTGATGCCTCACATTAATGATAATGGCACATGTGGTAGGCACTATCATTAGCAGTACAGCCAAGTCCAAACTCTACCACTCACAACATGACAGCCAATAAGTTGAGAGAAGGTGCTGGGGTAAGGAAGATGACTTTATTTCCGGGAGCTTCCAGCTGAGAAGATGGAGGACCAATGTCCTAAAGAAACTTTTCTTTTTTTTTTCTTTTCTTTTTTTTTTTTTTTTTTTTGAGTTGGAGTCTCGCTCTGTCGCCCAGGCTGAAGTGCAATGGCATGATCTTCAGCTCACTGCAACCTCCACCTCCTGGGTTCAAGCAATTCCCCTGCCTAGGCCTCCCAAGTAGCTGGGATCATAGGTGCCCGCCACCACACCCAACTAATTTTTGTATTTTTAGTAGAGACGGGGTTTCACCATACTGGCCAGGGTGGTCTCTTGGCCAGGCTGGTCTTGAACTCCTGACCTCATGATCCTCCTGCCTCAGTCTCCGAAAGAGCCCTGAGGGATGTCTTGTTAGTGGAGAGCGGCCTGCAGCACATCCTGCATGTCTTAGGAGAGGACACGCCATGCCTTCCTGCTCTGGAACAGGGACTTGGCTCCCTTTGAGCCTCTCTGGGGGCTTTCAACAGGCAAAGGGCCTGTTATGCTCCAACTGCTGAACAATTTTCTCCCCACAAGGTAAAGGGCAGAAGGCTAGAGTGAAAAACAGTGTCAGCTGGCACAGGTTCATTCACATTGTATGAATTTTTGTTGTTGTTGTTGTTGTTTATTTTTTTGAGATGGAATCTCACTCTGTCACCCAGGCTGGAGTGCAGTAGCACGATCTCGGCTCACTGCAACCTCTGCCTCCCAGGTTCAAGCAATTCTCCTGCCTCAGCCTCCTGAGGAGCTGGGATTACAGGTGTGCACCACCACGCCCGGCCAATTTTTGTATTTTTAGTACAGACAATTTTTGTATTTTTGTATTTTTAGTTTCACCATGTTGGCCAGGCTGGTCTAGAACTCCTGACTTCATGATCTGCCCAAAGTGCTGGGATTACAGGCGTGAGCCACTGCGCCTGGCCCATGAATTTTTAAAAAATATTTTTGTTGGCCAGAAGCGGTGGCTCACGCCTGTAATCCCAGCACTTTGGGAGGCCAAGGCAGGTGGATCAGCTAAGGTCAGGAGTCCAAGACCAGCCTGACAAACGTGGTGAAACCTCATCTCTACTAAAAATACAAAAATTAGCTGAGTGTGGTAGTGCATGCCTGTAATCCCAGCTACTTGGGAGGCTGAGACAGGAGAATTGCTTGAACCCGGGAGGCGGAGGTTGCAGTGAGCCAAGATGGTGTCATTACACTCCAGTCTGGGCAATGAGCATAACTCCATCAAAAAATATATGTATCTGTTTTTGTTGCACTAAAAATAAATATATACTATATAATATAAAATTTGTGATTTTAACATTTTTAAATTCAGTATACAATTCAGTGGTATTAATAAATATTCACAGTGCTGGTCCAGTGTGGTGGTTCATGCTTGTAATCCCAGCACTTCGGGAGGCCAAGATGGGAGGATCACTTGAGCCCAGGAGCTCTAGACCAGCCTGGGCAACATAGCAAGACCCTGTCTCTATGAAAAATAGGAAAAAGTAGCCAGGCGTAGTGGCACATGCCTGTGGTACCAGCTCTTTGAAAGGCTGAGGTGAGAGGATCACTCGAGCCCAGGAGTTTGAGGCTGCAGTGAGCTGTGACTGTACCACTACAGTCCAGACTGGGTGCCAGAGAGAGACTCTGTCTCTCAAAAATAAAAATAAAAGGCCGGGTGTGGTGGCTCATGTCTGTAATCTCAGTACTTTGGGAGGCAGAGGTGGGCGGATCACGAGGTCAGTAGATAGAGACCAGCCTAGCCAATATGGTGAAACCCTGCCTCTACTAAAAATACAAAAATTAGTTGGGTGTGGTGGTGCACGCCTGTAATCCCAGCCACCCGGGAGGCTGAGGCAGAAGAATCGCTTGAAGCCAGGAGGCAGAGGTTGCAGTGAGCCGAGATTGCACCACTGTACTCCAGCCTGGGCGACAGAGTGAGACTCCATCTCAAAATAAATAAATTTAATTAATTAATATTCACAGTATTGTGCAACCATTACCATTATGTTTCCAAAGATTTTTCTTTTTCTTCTTTGTTTTATTTGAGACAGCATATAGGGTCTGGCTTTGTCACTAAGGCTGGAGTGCAGTGGTGCAATCTCAGCTCATTGTAACCTCTGCCTTCCAGGCTCAAGTGATCCACCCACCTCAGCCTGCCAAGTAGCTGGGACTATAGGCACGCACCACCACAACTGGCTAATTTTTGTATTTTTTTTTTGTACAGTTGGGGTTTCACCATGTTGCCCAGGGTGGTCTCGAACTTCTGAGCTCAAACAATCTCCCTGCCTTGGCCTCCTAAAGTCCTGGGATTACAAGCGTGAGCCACCGAACCCGGCCTCCAAAGATTTTTCATCACTCTAAGCAGAAACTCTGGAACCATTCATGTTTGAATTATTTTTAACAGATATGTTTGATTTTTGTATGTAAGCAAGGCTTGGAGGTAGGTTCATCCTGTTGGAAGGATGGGGCTCAGTAAATCTGTAGGTAGGCAGGATGATGAGGGGTCATCATTCCTGTTCCCCCAGGATGAAATCTCCTAAGCAAACACTGACTTCAAGAAACTCCAAATATAAAGGGATTGGAATGCAGCTTCACAGCCTGTCCAGGGGACATGCTGAGGAGGCTTGCGTAAGCAGCAGATTTTAGACAGTGGAGAGACTTGAGCGAAGCAGGGCTAGAGGAGACTGAAGTGGAGAGAAGGCAGTGAGACACCTGGGAGCGGGAGGGCGCAGGGCTCCGGCGGAGACACTGGTGAGGTGGGCGGCTCAGCCTCATGCAGCCTGGCCTGACCTCCTTCCTCCCAGGCTGTGAGCACACTGAGGTCCTGGGCTGTGCCAGCCGAGGAGACAGGTGGCAGAAGCCTCGGGGCAGACCACTCACAGGTCCCCGGGCAGAAGCTGTCCACTGGGGCAGACCCCACAGCCTTCTCCTCTCCAGACCTTGCTGCACTGGGCCATCTCATGGTCCCAGAATGTCCCAGCAAGTGGAGCCCTGACCACAGGGAGTAGGGGTGAGGGAACAAACCAGGCACACACTCCTGACATCGCCAGACCTCCGCCCCGAACCCCACCCAAACGGATCCATTTAAATGATCCTGAGATCTAGGAACCCGCTGGGATTCAATAGAAATGTGAGCATATCAGGTATGCAAAAAGGGTCTGTGCCCCTCCCCCAAATAGTTCAAAAACAACAACTCTAGAAAGTTTCTCCATCTACCTGGAATGAGTTTTCAGTTACAATTCTGACCCCATGCACCCTTCTCCACCCTCCCAAATCCTACCTGTCCTTCAAATCTTGTCCAGGATTCTATGATTTATTCCCCTGAGGCCCCTGGAAGCCATCACTCCCTTTTCTGGATAAGCAAAACCTCTCTCCACCTCCCCGCGTGTTGCTGGATTGCTGGAATCCGGCACGCCCTTTATTTTCCCTTGCAGACGGATTGTTCCTCCAGGCTGCGTTCCCCACTGCACTGGCCCCAGCACCCCGCACAGGGCCTTGCACACGCTTTGCAGCCAGCCAAAGCCGACTGAAGGAACCAGATGCACTCCTGTCTTTCATAGGCTGGAGGGTTTTTTTTCTTTCAAAGTCTTTTATTGTGGTGAAATACACATATAAAGCTTATCACCTCCACCACTAAGTGGGCAGCAGTTCAGTGGTATCAAGCACATTCATAACGTGCCACCATCACCACCAACCACTGCCACGACTCTTCATCTTGCAAAATTGAAACTCTGTACCCATAAAACAAAAGCTCCCCGCCGGGCGCGGTGGCTCAAGCCTGTAATCCCAGCACTTTGGGAGGCCGAGACGGGCGGATCACGAGGTCAGGAGATCGAGACCATCCTGGCTAACACCGTGAAACCCCGTTTCTACTAAAAATACAAAAAACTAGCCGGGTGAGGTGGCGGGGGCCTGTAGTCCCAGCTACTCCGGAGGCTGAGGCAGGAAAATGGCGTAAACCCGGGAGGCGGAGCCTGCAGTGAGCTGAGATCCGGCCACTGCACTCCAGCCCGGGCTACAGAGCAAGACTCCGTCTCAAAAAAAAAAAAAAAAAAAAAAAAAGCTCCCCATTCCCTCGACCCCCAGCCCCAGGCAACCACCATTCTAACTTTCTGCCTTTATAATTTTGCCATCCTCTAAGTACCTCACGTAAGTGGAGCCATACAGTATTTGTCTTTTTGTGAATGGCTTATTTCACTCAGCATGATGTCCTCATCTCATGTGGCAGGTCAGAATTTCCTTCCTTTTAAAGCTGAATAATATGCCACTGCATTATGCTGTATTTTACTTATCCATTCATCTGTGGGTGGGTAAATGGGTTGTTTCCACGTTTTAGTTACTGTGAATAGCACTGCTATGAACATGGGTGTAAAATACATCATTGAGAGCCAGGCACGGGGGCTCATGCCTGTAATCTCAGCACTTTGGGAGGCTGAGGCGGGCAGATCACCTGAAGTCAGAAGTTCGAGACCAGCCTGGCCAACATGGTGAAACCCCATCTCTACTAAAAATACAAAAACTAGCCGGGCGTGGTGGTGGGCACCTGTAATCCCAGCTGCTCAGGAGGCTGAAGCGGGAGAATCACTTGAACCCAGGAGACAGAGGTCGCAGTGAGCCGAGATCACACCATTGCACTCCAGCAACGAGTTTCCAAAAGCGAAACTCCATCTCAAAAAAAGAAAAAAGAAAAGAAATACATTGTTGAGACCATGCTTTCCATTCTTTTGGGAATTCTATTTCTGTCCCTGGAAGTAGAGTTACTGGATCATGGTAATACTATTTGCAATTTTTTGAGGAACCACCATCCCGTTTGCCACAGCAGCTGCACCATTTTGCAATCCCACCAACAGTGTCCCAGAGTTCAATTCCTCCACATCCTGTTAGGTTACAAGGTTTAAGAGGATGAAATACTGGGGCTTCATTTACACCGAAGCACATGATGACCGTAGAGGTTAGTAAGATTGCAGTTTGAACTCCTGGGGAAAATGATTTCACAGTCCGGCCATTTGCAACAAACGGGGTAATTCTGAGGACTTGGAGCAGGGGCGTCTGCTCAGAGCTGTACCTCAGAGCACTCGGAGACCTGCCAGGGCTTTCCTCATCAGCTTCATGATCTGGAGCACAAAGTATTGAACAACCAAAGCCACACTTCTTTGGTAGCATCTGAGTTTTCAGTTTCTTTCTCCCTGCTTCTCTGAGCTTCTTCCCTTTTGCAATTTACACAGCAATCAGGACCAACCTAACAAAATTAGCTGGTCATTTATAGATTCTTCCAGACTGGAGCTCCCCAAAGCCAACTTACCCAATATGGTTCCATCACCCTTCTTGCTTCCGTGTCCAGCTGTGAAAGGTAGGATTCTAGAGCCATTGGCAGCAGTCTGGAGGTCAGGACTTGGACTTTTTCAGGTGCAGATTTTTCAGGAGCTGCTGACTGACCTGGGTATCCAGGTCCAGAGAGGTATCCATGGACACTGCTGTCTCCCAAAGGCAGTGGCATGAAACCAAGAGCACTGCTGCAACGTAAAGCACCCTGAGTGGCCAGGCAGGGCTGCAAGCACATAAGGCCATCGTTCTCTCCTGGAGTGGGCACACTGAGGACAGTCAGCCTCTTGGTACATCAGTAGCAACTGTAGCTCTGCCCCTTGCACAGGAGCATGGGGAACCAACACGCATCGTCCAACCTGGGACCAGTGTCTAGAACCATTCCTAGCCTAGCCAGTGGAGACTCCAGGGCCAATCCCTCTTCTTCCAGCTGCGCATCAGGCCCTGCTCCTGAGCTGTGCCTGCCCAGCGGCTCTGCTCGCCCTGCCTCCTCTGCTACTGACTCCACAAAGCCCCTCAGGCCCAACTGGAAACCTGGAAATGGCCTTTCCCTGCGGCTGACATACCTGATAGTGCTTGGACTGGCGGGGGCACAGGGCACAGTTTGAATCCTGGGACACCAGGAAGCTGCAGGCAGAGAAGGATTGAGCCAGGCAGGTCCATTGAGAGCACAACGGGCCTCTGTATCATGTGGGTGGGAGGTGCACGGGAGTGCCAGAGTGAGGGCCTCCGCCAGCCCCCGCCATGGCCCTTCCCAGGCTGCCAGTCCTGCAGTTATGGGTGCCGTAGACAATACGCACCTCCAAGGAGGGAGATGGGGAGGTGTACTCTGTAAAACAAGAATGCTGAGAAAGCCTCAAATGGAGGCAAACAGCCATTTTCCACACCCCCAGAGAGTTCGATGGTAGGTTCTTGTAAATACTGTACTTCCCTGGCTCACTAAGATTTCCCCACAGTGGAAAGACCAGTGGCCTCGGGCCCTGGATCTAGGTTCTGGGCTCAGGTCTGCACTATAACCTATAGCCTTAGGCAGTCACTTAGCCCCTTGGTTTTCCCATATGCAAAATGACCCTTCCAGTCATTCCATGTTAATATTTCATGCCCTCCCCCCTTTTTTCCTAGACTTTCTTGACTTACAGGCCTCTAGGCAAAGAAACCCAAAGCCAAAGTGTAAGAAACATATTGGTAACCCAAGTCCAGTCAAATGAAGCTAGGACATTTCAATAAAGACAAAACAACTTGATTTTCAGAAATCCAACTCATCAGCAACTTTCAGGAGTCTCCGTGTTGCATGAAGTCACGTAGAAAGGGGCCAGAAACCATCATTCTCTTGGTGAGCCCACAGGTTTCCTCTACAATTGCGTCCACAACTTTGACCCCTGAGATCCATTATTCTAATGGTGAACCGACGGGCTCCTACACTGAAATGTGCAGTAAGGCCCATCCGTGCCTGGATTTTGAAAAAATTGCCATTACAGAGGAGAGTTAACAGAGAGAAAACTGTTTATTCAACTAACATTTGTTGAGGACCTAAACTAGGCACCAAACGTTTGTGCTAGGTGTTAGAGAAATAAAAATGAAAATACCACCCCAGCCCTCAAGGAGCTTATTAAACTCCAGGGTGGAAAATTAACACGTATTTTCACAGGTGAGGTATAAACCTTCCCAGGTATTGCCTTGCTTGAGACTAAAATAAACACAGTGGAGACTGCAGGTAGGAAGTGGAGTCAAGTGTTCAAAGATTGGCCATAATCAGAAACTGGGTGGGTCCCTCTGTCTGCCAAATGTGGAATCATTACTTTAGGAAGCTGATGCTAGCCTCAGTGTTTCTTTTCCACCAGACTTTGTCCTCAGGAAAAGAGTGAAATTATCACAGATGGATCTAGATCACTAGAGGAGGGGCAGAGAGCTATCAATCAAAGCATTTTGTAGACAGTGAAGACAGACTTGCCACCAAGCAATGGCCTTGCTGCCCAACACACAGAGAAGCCAATACTATGGCACTGGGCTTTGAGAAAAGAAAGGCTGGCCAGGCGCAGTGGCTCACGCCTGTAATCCCAGCACTTTGGGAGGCCGAGGTGGGTGGATCATCAGGTCAGGAGTTCGAGACCAGACTGGCCAACATAGTGAAACTCTGTCTCTACTAAAAATACAAAAAATTAGCTGGGCGTGGTGGCGGGCGCCTGTCATCCCAGCTACTCAGGAGGCTAAGGCAGGAGAATCACTTGAACCCAGGAAGTGGAGGTTGCAGTGAGCCGAGATTGTGCCACTGCACTCCAGGGTGGGTGACAGAGTGAGACTCCATCTCAGAAAAAAGAAAAGAAAAGAAAAGAAAGACTTTGTTCTGAGGTCAACTGCTAAGGAGGCAGCAGTCAAAACTCAAATCTGTCTCCCAAATCTGGGTTTTGGGACAAGTTTTATGGGTTAGGAAGGACAGGTTGGTATGTGAAAGTGCTGGCAGGGCAGGATTTGATTGGAAGGACTTCAAATGAGACGATTTTTGGTAAGGCATGGGGAGGGGTCTTATCACCAGAAATTCCTAGACAATTGACCCACCCACTTTTGAAAATGTTCCAGTGTTCAGGTTCCACCTATGTCCCAAACTTTTAGTTCCATGGTTGGGGAGAGACTTTGGTTCCGGGTGTCATTTGAGGTCGAAGTTTTCTTTTCTGTGCATGCCCTGGCTGCATAAGTTGCAACTTCTCCGCTCTGTGTCTGCAAAATAACTGGACATTCTGCTATCCACAGAGTAAGGCCAGATAAGACTGGTCTGCTGGTTACAGACTGAAATTCAACCAGAGATGGATGCAGATATGCAGAGGATGTGCTAGGTGAAAGGCTACAGTCTTGAGAAGGTAGACAGAAATAATGTGGTAAATGAAAGCAACAAGGGGAGAAAGAAGACAGATGCTAAGACATGCGCCTGACCATTAGAATTACAGAGTTCTAGGGCTAGAAGGATCGTCAGAGGTCATCACATCCACCCCCACCGCAATGCATGACCACAGAAACCATCTGACAGGAAAGAGTGTGTCCAGTTTTGAAGGATAATCAAACAATCCTGGAGTGCAAGGTGTTCATTACAGAGCAAAGCCAGCCCTGGCAGAGCCTGACCTATGGGTGCTCGGGAACTATTATTGAGTCAACCAGCTGCAAAGGCTCAAGGGAAAGGGCTTGCATTTGTCCTTCTCATTCCTCTCAGAGAACTCAAGCGCCTGCTACCTCGCTGTAAAAGGGAAGAAAAGGACTGAGCTACGGAAGATACGTAGGCAGAAGATACTTAAAAAGGGGTTATAACTCTCATGTGTTCATTTTTTAGACACTGGAACCACACAGGGACTAAAACA
The DNA here is from genome assembly GCF_043159975.1 of Macaca nemestrina. NCBI lineage: Eukaryota > Metazoa > Chordata > Mammalia > Primates > Cercopithecidae > Macaca > Macaca nemestrina. The sequence goes on from NC_092125.1 coordinate 37,562,429, forward strand.
GGAGACTCAGGAGTGGCTACAGGATGGGAAAGAAGCAGATGGAAGATGCAGGACTTCCTACATCTTTGTGATTCTACAGGAAAGTGTGTTTACAGGAGCTGCATAAATGTAGCAGGCCTTGGCCACAGGGGCACTTTTGTCTGTACCCCACATGGCTAACAGAGCCAAAGCCCTGTCACAGCATCGTCTGAGTTGTGGCCATGAGGCCAGGTCACAGTAAGCCCAAGGCAGTGTTGAGGATGAGGAGATGGTGGAATCTGGTACCCCCTGGCGGGGCAGCTACAGGTGAATCCAACCCAGCAGGCACCACTCAACAAAACTACCTTCACCTGCCAGATAGCCACAGCTCAGTGGGCTGCCGCCATTTTACAGCATCACCTCACAGCAAATAAGCCAGTTCTCACTCCAGTTTTTAACATTTTAAGAATGTGAAACTAGAGCAAATTTCACATAACAATGCATAGTTGTGGTTTTTCTCACAGGGATGTTTCTGCTTCTCCCATTGGCATCTGCTTTAAACATTAAGTGGAATATGTGATCCCAAAACCACTGAATGACTTTGATGTTCGGGATGAAAAAGAAAAGAGTGAAGATGGTAAGCAAGGGGCCATTTGCTAATTTTTCCCAAATGCATCTGTGAACTCCTCCCCCCCATAAAACTTGTTTGCTTTTTAATATGGTGTGTTTTCTCCAGATGACTGAAAATTCCTGCTCATTGATGCTACCAGCTGGGACTGGTGGATGGAGAGTTAATCAAAACCACATAAATCTACAGGTTCTCATCTTTCCTCTGCAAAAGGTTGTCTATGCACCAGAACAAGCCATCTCTCTAGTCTTTATTGTTTTATGTGACAAAAACTTACATGCAATGCTGCCCACCAGGAAGTAAGGTAAGGCAAAATGATGGGGACTAAATGCTGTCTGAAAAATACCTGCTCCAGCCTGGGCAACGTAGTGAAACCGCGTCTCTACAAAAAAAAAAAAAAAAATTTGAGACAGAGTTTCACTCTTGTTGCCCAGGCTGGAAGGCAATGGTGCGATCTCGGCTCACTGCAACCTCCACCTCCTGAGTTCAGGTGATTCTCCTGCCTCAGCCTCCTGAGTAGGTGGGATTACAGGTGCCCGCCACCACCCCCAGCTAATTTTTTGTATTTTTAGTAGAGACGGGGTTTCACTGTGTTGTCCAGGCTGGTCTCAAACTCCCTCAGCCTCCTAAAGTGCTGGGATTACAGGCAAAAAATTAATATTAGCCAGGCACAGTGGTGCGTGTCTGTGGTTCCAGCTATTCCAGAGACTGGTGGAAGGATCGCTTGAGCATGGGAGGTCAAAGCTGCGGTGAGCTGTGTCCGTGCCAGGGCACTCCAGCCCAGGTGATGGAGCTAGACTCTGCTAAAAAAAAGAAAGAAAGAAAAAAGAAAAACCCTGCTCATAGTCTTTACCTAGTTTATACTCCCCATCAGACTACAGCTCTTCATCTCTTCAAGACCTTTCTGCAAGGCTGCTGCTGCATCCCCATTGGGCCCGAAAGGGTCACCCCCTCAGATGAGAGGCATGTTTGCATTTTCTTTCTACCTGGGTTTTGACCTGGGTTCTGTGCATGAAAACTTGTCAGGGGACAACCAGCCCAAATCACAGCTGGGAATATCATTATCTGCTGCAACGAGTAGCAGACAATGACCCACAGGGGCTAGTGGATTAATTATTTCTAATGCAGGGCTGGTTTCTCCTCCTGTATCCTCTTCGAAGCATGCTGCTACTAAGTCTCAAAATGTTGACCCACTTTGAGACTTTGGACAGCATATTGCTTATGGATACCCTATTGTCAGCAAAAAAAGGACATCCTGCCAAACTATATCTTCTTAGTCCTATTTCCCATAGATAGAAGAGGGAGGATCCTAGTCAAAGGTTACAGACCTTGGGGTGGAAGGAAATATTCACCCAAACCACACGAGGTTTTTTCTCTCCGTCATTAAGATATTTGATGTTCAACTCAGTTGTTAGCACAGATGGGTATTCAGTAAATATTTGTGAATTGAATGTGTAGCCTCATACCCAAGATTACAGAAAGCAAAAGAGTCAGGAGACAAAAGGATTACAGAATTAGGATTACTTGGGAAGAACTAAGGACCACCAGTGGCTTTGGTATGAGGATGTTTATATCCTTATTCTAGGAATGAATATTTTCACAGAGCTTCTATTATTCAACATCATTTTAAAGATAATCCAGTAGAGAGGGGTTTCCTATCACAGAAAACCGTGGCAGTTAGGAAGCAACTCAGGCACTGTTTATCTCTGTGAGGATCCTCAGTGAATTGAGTCGTTCCAAAGATGAATAAAGATTCCTTGTTTCCAGAAAATGGAAGGAAATCTCCCAGTGCTGGAGGGAGTAGGGGGAGAGGAGATAATCCATTCTCATCTTTCATATTTGAGTATGAAAAAGAATTGGTGTTTTAAACAAACTTAGAACTTCACCAGATGTGGGTTTTTAGATTTCAGACACGACACTTTCTAGCTGCTTCTAGCCATAGTAACATCATACCCCGAACAGTTTGCTTGCTTCTTGGATATGCAGACTTATTATCATAAAGATGCCAATTTCCAACCAGATCACTAGAAAAATTAATGTAATCCTGTGAAAAATACTTACTTTTTAGACAAGGTGATTTTAAAGTTCATTTGAAAGAATAAGTAATAATGCTAGAAAAATTCTGAAAAAAAATAAGATAAATGAGCCACTGCCAGATATTAAAGCCACAATAATTAAAACTGTGTGGTACTTATGGCTAACAGCCAGGTCAATGGATCAGCATAGAAAATTCAGAAATAAGCACAAATACATATCAGAATCCAGTATGTGACAAAGTGGCATTTCAAATCAGTGAGGAAAAGATGGATTCTCAATAAACTATGTTTGAACAGTTATAGCAATTCAAATGAAGCATGTCATTGATTTGTTAAATTTGAATATTCACTTTCAAATATATATATGCAGTCTATAATGTAACTTGAAGTGGAAATCACCTTGTGTGCATTAGATAAAAATCTACCATTCAATTTAATAAACAGTTATTACTGCAAGAATAAAATGCTGCAATAATTTATGATCAAGAAAGTTTATGTACAAAAATTATTATGAACCTGAAAATAGGGAAATAAACTGACAGTCGTTAACACTGAGATATCTTTAGAAAAACATTAGATTCTTTTTCAAACAAATGCCATTTTAATACGTTAAAATGTAAATAATACAAAGCAGATAAAAAATTAGACATAATTCTCATCTTCAGATGATTATTTAGGGTACTCTTAACAGAATAGTCTTTAAAAACTATATTTAACTTTGTTTAGGCTATGAGTCTTAAAAAAAAATTTAAACAAAAAGTCCTATTAGGAATTCTTCACATTTTGTAAAGATGTATTAAAATTGTCAACTTTGTCCAGATGCAGAGCCCCAGGCCTGTAATCCCGGTACTTTGGGAGGCCAAGACAGGTGCATCACAAGGTCAGGAAATTGAGACCATCCTGGTTAACACAGTGAAACCCCGTCTCTACTAAAAATACAAAAAATTAGCCGGGCGTGGTGTCATGCATTTGTAGTCCCAGCTACTCGGGAGGCTGAGGCAGGAGAATCACTTGAACCCAGGAGGCGGAGGTTGCAGTGAGCAGAGATGGCACCACTGCACTCTAGTTGGGCAACAGAGCGAGACTCCGTCTCAAAAAAAAAAAAAAAACTTAGGCAGAGGGCTGTGCTCCTGTAGTCCTAGCTACTCAGAACGCTGAGGCAGGAGGATCACTTGAGCCCAGGAATTCAAGTCCAGCCTGAACAATACAGAGGTCATCTCTTAAAAAAAAAAAAAAAATGAAACTAACTTGTAGCATACTTTATATAAGACATTCAAACAAGATGTTTTTTTAAAGGCTGTGTGAAATAAACTAATTACTGAATATTTGCAGATAACAATACCAATATTGCAAGGCTTCTAACAAGCAATCTGTTTACATAACCTGGTGAGCCTCACGTGAGAACTCCAAGCCCCCAGCAGCCTGCCTGACTTCAAATGCAAGGTCCAACAGGCCTGCGCCTTCAGCCCTGCTCACCACTTGGAGTTTTTATTCTGTTTCTGACCCTCAAAGATGTATCTTGTTTTGAGCCTGCCTCTGTCTTCTAAAATTTTCCTTGAAATATTTTACCTATTATTGTTATATGTTTGAAGTTACAGAGGTGTGCCGACTCCAAGTGAGAGCTTCAAATGGCATCTCAGGTAATACGATAATAAAACATGTTACTGAATTAATGGTTTATCTTAAATATTGATTTGTATACTTAAGAATTAGTGATCCTAGAAAGTATCAGATATAGGTCAAAAGGACAAAGTGTCTTTTATTTTTTATTTTTTTCCTGAGACGGAGTCTTGCTCTGTTGCCCAGGATGGGGTGCAGTGGTGTGATCTCAGCTCACTGCAACCTCCACCTCCTGGGTTGAAGCAATTCTCCTGCCTCAGCCTCCAGAGCAGCTGGGATTACAGGCACCCGCCACCATGCCTGGCTAATTTTTGTATTTTTAGTAGAGATGGGGGTTTCACCATGTTGGCCAGGCTGGTCTTGAACTCCTGACCTCGTGATCAGTCCACATCGGCCTCCCAAAGCGCTGGGATTATAGGCGTGAGCCACCGTGCCTGGCCTTTTTTTTTAAAGACAGGGTCTCACTTGGTCACCCAGGCTGGAGTGCAGTGGTGCAATCATGGCTCACTGCAGCCTCTACCTCCCAGGGTCGGGTGATCCTCCCGCCTCAGCCTCCTGAGTAGCTGGGACTTACAGGCATGTGCCACCACATCCAGCGAAATTTTTGCATTTGTTGTAGAGACAGGATTTTACCATGTTGGCCAGGCTGGTGTCAAACTCCTGGACTCAAAGGATCCACAAACCTCGGCCTCCCAAAGTGCTGGGATTACTGGCGTGAGCCACCACACCCGGCTAGTGCCTCATTTTTAGTGTGTGTATGGGGGCCTTCTGTGAGCCCTAAAGCCATGTGGGCAGATTCCACAGTAATGAGTGCCCTGAACATATACATAATAGGATCTGCCTACTCATTTCCTTTTCTTAAAGTAGATAATACCTTGGACCAATAGCAAGATCTTTTCTCAGTTTAGCTTGATGGAGCTGCTTCTGCACCAAACATTCTATGACTCGAACTGCAACTTCAGACTTGAAATCATTTTTATTGTGTCCTGTTTAAAATCACAATTCCTACAGCAACTAAATAATTGAGAGCCACTCACTCCCTTATTAGTATTGAGGCCTGTCTGTTCTAGTGTGCAGCAGAACACTAGTATGTAATATCCTCTAGTGGTGAGTTTATGCATTAAGAAAATCTCGTTGCTGCTGATCCTGTTGATGTTTGTGGAATGGTATTAGGAAATCCTAGGCTCTTTGCCTTCAGGCTCATCTTATCGCCTGACTTTAGCTCCTTTCACTGAAAGCTAAGATATGCTAAAGTTAAGATATGCTAACTCCCAAAGTTCCTATTTTCCTAAACTGCAAAAACAAGTCTTTCAGATTTTCAAAACTCAATTCAGATTTGTTAGAAAACGATTCTATACAATGTGTTAATAAGATCTTTGGTTTTAGTTGGGTATGGACGGGGGTGGGGGGGCAGGAAGCTGGGAGAAGGTGGGTGAGGGGCTGAGATGGGTACTCAGGTGCTTCTACTCTGTAATTCTGGTTTGGCAACATCTTAAGGGAGAAACTCTGAACACACCCCGACCTCCCCCATTGCCAACACACAAGGTAAGGGATGTCCACACTTAAAAAACACATTCACAGGCGGGCGCAGTGGTTCACGCCTGTAATCCCAGCACTTTGGGAGGCCGAGGCAGGCAGATCCATATGAGCTCAGGGGTTTGAGACCAGGGTGGACAACATGGTGAAACCCTTTCTCTACTAAAAATACAAAGATTTAGCGCAGCACGGTGGTGTACGTCTGTAATCCCAGCTACTTGGGAGGCTGAGACAGAATTGCCTGAGCCTGGGAGGCAGAGGCTGCAGTGAGGGGAGATGGCGCCTCTGTACTCTAGCCTGGGCAACAGAGCAAGACCTTGTCTCAAAACACACACACACACTCACAACAGCACATGCTGGGGTAGCAGCAATTCCCAGGGATCTGCTTACAACCCCAATGTTTCTCCCATAGTCAGGAAAGCCTCGTTAAGTAGGAACAGCACTCGAAGAATGCTACCAAGAGCTGCAACAGATTCTAGGCAGGGTCTGCCCTGTACCATTTCACTGATGGCCACAAATGCCACCTGACAACCCTCACAGGATTCTCTAGCTTCTCATCTTACTGCCATATGAGGGCAGTTTCCTTTCCCACCATTAATCACCACATGCCCATTTCTATAAACCTGCTATTTTGGGAAGTTTAATCAAGAATCAGTCAACTGAAAAAAATTGAGGAGATTTATTCTTTATTCTGGTAATGACCAGACAACTAATCTGAATACGGCACATTCATCAGCACCTGTAAGAAACAAATACAAAAGCAATCCCTGTTATAAAGAAAGGGGGTGCCAAGAAATGGGACATTAATACTGACAAAGCCGAAATTTGTTAAGTACAAATAAGCAAAATGCAATTGGGTTTGAAAGTCAATGTGCTGTTTCTTCTATGACAGGAAAGGCAAATGGGTTTAAATTTCCTGTGCTCTCTGATGAACCAGGAGGAACTGCCCAGAGCTTTGTGTTGATGCGTCCTTAGGCCTAGAAGGAACACAGGGAGTAGGGCTGTGACTGCCTGGGGGCCTGGCCAACTCTGCCCCTTGCAATGTGACTCAGCCTGTTGCTTCCCAAGTCTAAAATGTTCTTTTTGGTTCATGTAACTGCTCTTAGCCAAAGGCAAATTTAGTTTATAAGCCTCAGTGAGGAAAAGCAGGAGACCATTTGCCAAATAAGCACCAATTTATGGGCTTTTCAAGACATCAAAGCAAGAGGACACAGATAACGCAGATAATACTGGAAGGAAAGGTACTGAAGACTAAGGTATTTACCTCTTTGCAGATTAGGGGATACTGATTGTGTTCTCAGGCCATTTGGATTGGCCTATAGAGATACAGAGGTTATAGCACAGTTCACCAACATGGCATGTTCTCACTCGCAAGTGGGAACTGCACAAAGAAAACACTTGGACACAGGGCAGGGAACATCACACACTGGGGCCTGCTGGGGGAGGGACAGCATTAGGAGAAATACCTAATGTAGATGACAGGTTGATGGATGCAGCAAACCAACATGGCACATGTATACCTATGTAACAAACCTGCACGTTGTGCACATATACCCTAGAACTTAAAGTATAATAATAATAATACAAAGAAGTTATAGCACAGTTTATTAGCTCGAAATGAATTTTAACAGCCCCGTCTTGGTCCGAATGAGGCAAATTTAGGCCCATATCATTAGGTATTTCACAACTGAACACCTAAAATTTAACATAAATTTACAAAAATAAGGCTTAAAGTCATCTGGAGAAACTGTTCTACAGACATCTCAACTTTATTTTGCTCTCTCTAGAATTAACATCTTTGCAAATATATTATTCAACCAAGCATTTGCCACAAAGATAAGCATCAGCTTTCCCATTGGATGAGTGTTCAAGCTACTTGAATTGTGAAAAACAAAAAACCACCATGACTTCTCAACAACTACATTTCAAAATGAAATATGCTCAGCTTGACAAACGAGATATTAAAATGGAGACTGACATAGAACTACATAGTCAACTTGAAAAACACAAGAAGACAATGCTCCTATAAAATGATATATTACTGGCTTTACAAAGACATACTGGTTTATGTTTACAACTATGTTTTATTTTCAAATGATAAAAGAAAGGCTTCATGTTGCTATTTGAAAGTACTTCTCAACTAGCCAGGCACGGTGGCGTGTGCCTGTAATCCCTGAAGTAGGAGGATCAACCCCTTGAGGCCAGGAGGTCCAGGCTGCAGGGAGCCGTGATTGTGCCAACTGCACCATAGCTTGGGTGACAGAGTGAGACCCTGTCTTTAAAACAAAGTATTTCTTTGCAAGTAAATTTTATGGATATCATCTTTATTCCGATTAAATAAATGATTACCCTAATCAGCTATTATTTATTATTTTCTATTTAACATCCATTTTTGAAGTGCCAGAGACCTGCTATGTGGCGTAGAGTTTGGACAGATATACACAAATGCCGTGCTGGTGAGGATCATCTGAATAATTATCGCTTTCCCATGCTATATTGGTTATATTTTAATATCACTGCTCATTGTGCTTCCTGTCTTTAATAAAGTATAAATCAAGTAATTAAAAGCTGTTTAGGCTGGGTGCGGTGGCTCACGCCTGTAATCCCAGCACTTTGGGAGGCCGAGGCAGGTAGATCACTTGAGGTCAGGAGTTCGAGACCAGCCTGGCCAACGTGGGGAAACCCTGTCTCTACCAAAAATACAAAAATTAGCTGGGCGTGATGGCACACGCCATCCAGCTACTTGGGATCCAGCTACTTGGGAGCCTGAGGCAGGAGAATGGCTTGAACCTGGGAGGCGGTGGTTGCAGTGAGCCAAGTTCGCACCATTGCATTCCAGCATGGACAAGAGAGAAACTCTGTCTCAAAAAAAAAAAAAAAAAAAAAAAAAAAAAGTTGTTTAAAAGGTCAAAACCATCTCAGTGGCTAGCACTATTTAGTGGAGTCATTAGCTGAGAAAATGGTGGGTTACCGGCATGCTGAGCCTCACTAACCACCATAAACTTGGGGGCTTCAAATGAAATGCATTGAAATTTCTTTATTGCTTTTTAAAATAGAAATATGAAACAAATTAGCATTACTATTTTAGTGATATGAACCCCTTTAGTGATATGAACTTCTCTGCCAACCCTGGAAACTAACCAGAAAACCTAAAATTTACCCTAAGGGAAGAAAAACCTCAAGTCCAAAGACAGTTTCTGATTCCACCATTGGTTCTATGATTCTGGGATTACTCAAGAGGTAATTTATATTAATAGACAGCGTAATGAAAGTTGTTCTAGGAGAGTAACTAAATGGCAATGTTTAGGTATCATGTACGATATTGTATGCCTACAAATCATTTTTCTAAGTCAAATAAGCAAATTATCTATGACAATAAAAGATGAATTACTAGACACACAAAAGAAAATCTGAAACCTTAAAAAATGTAAAGAATAGGCCAGGCACGGTGGCTCACGCCTGTAATCCCAGCACTTTGGGAGGCTGAGGCGGGCGGATCACAAGGTCAGGAGATGGAGACAATCCTGGCTAACACAGTGAAAACCTGTCTCTACTAAAAACACACACACACAAAATTAGCCAGATGTCGTGGCAGGCACCTGTAGTCCCAGCTACTCGGGAGGCTGAGGCAGGAGAATGGCGTGAACCCGGGAGGCGGAGCTTGCAGTGAGCCGAGATCGCGCCACTACATTCCAGCCTGGGCAACAGAGCAAGACTCCGTCTCAACACACACACACACACACACACACACACACACACACACACACACACACAAAGAAAAGAATAGAAACAAATAGAAATTAACCTAAGAGAACACATTAGATAATAGATTTGAATTATCTGTACATTTATAAAATATAGTATCATGTTTAAAAAGTCATTTTAGTAATGAGAAGACCCAGAGCTAATATACTGCTTCTTTTAAAAATGATTTTTGAGGCCAGGTGTGGTGGCTCATGTCTATAATCCTAGCACTTTGAAAGGCCAAGGTGGGTAGATCAATTGAGGCCAGGAGTTCGAGACCAGCCTGGACAACACAGCAAAACCTCGTCTCTAATAAAAATACAAAAATTAGCTGGGCATTGTGGTGTGTGCCTGTAATCCCAGCTACTCGGGAGGCTGAGGCACAAGAATCACTGGAACCCAGGAGGCATAGGTTACAGTGAGGTGAAATTGCGCCACTGCATTTCAGCCTGGGTGACAGAGCAAGACCTTCTCTAAAAAAAAAAAAAAAAAAAAAAAAAAGTTTGAGGTTGGATGCATTGGGTCACATCTGTAATCCAAACACTTTGGGAGGCCGAGATGGGAGGGTCACTTGAGGCCAGGAGTTCAAGACCAGCCTGGGCAACACAGTGAGACCCTGTCTCTATACAAAACAGAGTGGTAGAGTGGTGTGGTAGTATGCACTTGTAGTCCCAGCGACTCAGGAGGCTAAGGTGGGAGGATTGCTTGAGCCCAGGAGTTTAAAGCTACAGTGAGCTACAATCAAGCCACTGCACTCCAGCCTGGGAGTCAGAGTGAGACTCCATCTCAAAAAAAAACAACTTTTGAAATAGTGGACAGAAAACTGACAACACTCTCAATTGATTGCACTACACATGGAAGGAAAAGTGTTTTTAAAAAGGCTAAATAAAAGCCATTGTGACTTTAGAAATTTATTTTTCTAAATTATTTTGAAAGGAAATGATGAAAAACCATATTCGACCAAATGACGAAACAAGAATATGCGTCATACTGGTTCCTTTACAGATCTGAGGTAGCACAGGTCAGCAGGCCAATATAATAGTTGTGCAAGGCAACACTGGTTTTGTGGATGTAATGTTAGCATCTAAGATCTAAAAAGACAGAAAAAATGTGCATATGGTATATAGATTTTCCTTCGTTTCCTCTGCTTTTATACTGGATTGACATTTATATTACATTCACTATGCTTTAACTTTTTGTTCAGGTCTTTTCCCAAATCTCCTGGAAGATTCCTTCAAAGTCCCAAATGCAAATTCTTCCTTCAGGTATGCCCCTACACTCAATTAAGCAATTACTCAATTGTAATCTTTTTAGGTATCAATAAAGATCCCTGTATTGTCTTAGAGTTTCCTAAAATCTTTCCATACTTTAATCAGACTTCTTAAATATATACATATGAGCTCATATAATGGAGAGGCCAAAACCTAGCTGAAACATTCCAGGATTATGGGAATAGTCTATATAATAGAACAGACCCTTTGTTAGGTCGAGATCATTTTACTAGAGTTCTGCTTTGAGAGCTCAAATGCTAATCACCTACTGTCTCCATACAAACTGTTTTCAATATTTCTTACAATCACAGAACATGGTCCAACAGTCAGTACTGAACATCAAAACCTCTGAGAATCTACCCACCATTTCCGCTTCCTCTCATTAAGTATAACATCTCTTGGATTTCTCTAATTTTTAACTTAATGGTACTTCTATAACTAGGTGGTCAAGAAATGAGCTGTATTACATAATGTTCCATCACTGCATAGAAATAAACTGTTTGGTAAAGTTATGCCAAGTGTTCATATAAAATTTACTATGAAATTGGTTATTCAAAAATAATTTTTTAAAATAAAACAAATAAATTGGTTATTAAAATATGTTCTGCTGAAAGTCTACAAACTCTCACCCTAGACAAGTATAAAATTCCATGCAGAGGGGACAAAAATGATGACTAACAGAAATGAACAAAAGCATCAGAGACATGCTAGTAAATGCTAGCTTATACATTCTGCTGTTCATGTATAGATCTTTAGTGTTCATAAACAATATAGCTATATGATAAACCTGTATTTCATCTTCCTACTCATAAGATTTAATACATTCAATTTTTTTACATATTTCCTATCTTCTAAGATGTTTTTTCACTTAATGGTTTTCAAACTTGAGTATCAGTGAAACTCTTTGTTCCAATGAAATCTCATAGAGCCTGACATATAAAACAGTTAAAAGCAGAACTGCTCTGATACAAAGGGGAAGGGTGCCAGTAGACACAGTTTGAAAATCACTGCTGTAAATCATTCAAGAAAAGCTGAAGTAAAGATATAGCCAATTGGAATTTCTTCATTTCCAATGATTATAAACAATTTCCCCATTGGTTCTCATTTTTAAGAATGTTTGAGTACAGCTGCTTATTCTGTACTGAGGTACACTTATACCTCAGCTGAATGGAATAAAAGCACAGTGCCTTACATGTAGTATAGGTAGGTACTTAATGGTTTGAATTCTTATTTCTTTTATCATACTACTCAAAACTGTAAAATTAATATAAGATATAATCCCATAACTTTAGATTATTAAAGTGAGGTTTTGAAAATATTCAACATGTGATAGAAAAATTTTCTAAAAGTGATCATTGCTTCATAATTCTAATTGCTTTCATCCAAGTCCAAACAGCATCCAAAAGGCTCTTCAGAGTCTCACTCAAGAAAAAAAAATCACTCTGTAGTTACTCTAAGAAGTAAGAGTATCTTCCTGTGCAATGTTGCTATATTTTAGAATTTTAAAAAAATTCTCATATATATCTCATCCATACTTCAAACCTGATTTGGTCCAAAAGGCAAAGAAGAAAAGTCGGTTAATTTTTAGTTTTGTCAAGGCTTAGATTAGAAAGATTTTACAAGAAGTAAAAAATAAAAACTTGTTTCTAAAATAAGCTCATTTTTGTTTTTCAGGCTATTTCCTCAACCTATTTTATCAACCTCCTTCCATATAAATGAAAGGCCTTTAAACAAACTTTTTCATAAACATACACCTTCTATAACCAACTTTGTGCTTAGCTTTAGAAAAGGCACCCCTGTTCTTCAATGCTCCTCACTGGCTGGACTGGCAGTACCAGGTGTGAAATTCGGCTCCACAGCCCACTCAACTTGTCTGAGTCCATGTGGTTGAAGGAGCTGGGAGTGTCAGAGTTGGTAAACTTGGCCCAGAGTAAGTCTCTCACTTTTTCTTCAGTTTCCCTTGGGCCTACACTTGCTTCTAATGTTTCCTCCTCTAGCAGAACAGTCAGGACCAGGGCCACATCTTTAAAGGCAGCATTCTCATGATCACAATACTTGTAGAAGATTAAAGTGGAGCCGGCAGGAAAGGATTCGAAGTGGTGTACCACAGCAGCCTTCTGGCCATTCTCAAACCCATAGCTCAGCTCCAGGTCAACCAACAGCTTGACCGTGTCACTGTCCTGCCAGGTCCTTCCAGCCCCATCAATCTGAATGGCAGAGACTTTCTGGGAAGAGGTGTAGGCATCTGCAACATGGTGGCTCAGGCACTTCAGGGTCTCTCTTCCCTCCTGAGCTGCTGTAAATATGATGGTGGCTGGCTCAGTGGGGTTGGAAGCATTGAGGTGCTTCTGGAGAAACTTCCGTCCTCTCTGCCACAGGAAGGAACTCTGGCCTGGAAATTTATCTTTCAATTGGCTAAACTGGGCCAAAAAGGCCTCCAAAGCTGGATTTTTGGGCACTTGCTGGGCTGGAGAGGAATAGTAGCTATTCACAGAACTTGCCACAACAGCCACAACCAGGAAGAGAAGAAAGATAGGGCCTGTCAAAAGAATGAGAAAACAGAAAATTACAGAGAACACAAGCCAGAAACAAAGCCTATGGTAAACTAAAATGAGGCAGAAATACCATCAGGTTTTACTAGGAGCAATAAGTTTCTTTTGCATAAATTGTTTAAACTTTTAATCCACCAGAAGTACCTCTTCTCTAATCTCTTCTCAGATTTAATTATTTGAAGATATCTTTGTTGAAAGACAAAACCTTCATGGAAGAGTTAAGTACTCAGTAAAAAATTTAAATAAATAAAAGGTAAAAGCTGAGTCTATGTATTTGTTGTTATAACTAATGATGTAATTTAGACATAAGTGATCAAGATTTTCTTCCATCTTCTCAATGCACCTACTACCTATAGCTGACCATTTTTTTTTTAGGAGTCATAACTTTAAAATGCACTTGAAAATTTAATATTCTCTAATTAGAAAGGCAGTTTTTGTTTCTTATTTAGGAAAAGCTTTTCCTACTGTGAGAAATTCCATTTTGTTAATCACAGCAAAATATCAGCCAGTACCCTTAAGGGAAAAATCCCTAAAACTCTATTTTTCTATTTTACTATGACTTACTACCAATCATTAAATAAGTGTATGTAAACACAATGTTAAAACTGTTTAAATCTGCTAGTTTTCTAGGCATTTTCACTGAGGATTTCTGAATGTGAATCAACACTGCAGTAAAACCAGGTTTGTTCTCACCATAGCTCCAAAAACCCTTTTTATTAATCTGTCTCATGGTGTCCTGTGCATTCTCTTTAATTTCTTCCAATTTTTGTGTTTGTTGTGGATGACTTCCAGCCTCTGGAGAGGAAAAGAATCAATATTATTTTTAGGCAGTACACTAATGACAGTATGTATACCTTTATATCTCTCACCAAACCAATGATTTGACTAAAAGGATTTCTGTACCTTAGCCAGGTACGGTGGCTCGCGCCTATAATCCCAGCACTTTGCGAGGCTGAGGCAGGTGGCTCACTTGGGGTCAGAAGTTCGAGACCAGTCTGGCCAAAAAGGTGAAACCCCTTCTCTACTAAAAATACAAAAATTATCCAGGCATGATGGTGGGTGCCTGTAATCCCAGCTACGCGGGAGGCTGAGGCAGGAGAATCGCTTGAATCCGGGAGGCAAAGGTTGCAGTGAGCCGACATCACACCACTGCACTCCAGTCTGGGGGACAGAGCAAGACTCCACCTCAAAAAAAACCAAAGTTAACATTTTTCCTGTCTTTTCTTTAAGACTATTACTCTTATTTTACTTAGAAGAATAAAATGAAATGCTGTGAAATTCATTCAAGGATAATGTTGCTATATTCACAATTCCTCACTGCCTCTTATATCAAAGACAAAGACATTTAAATACTGCGGCCAAACTTACCTAAAATGTGATTCAGCAAAATGTATAAAATTAAGAAGGGATTTAAGAAATGTTGGCTATACACGAGATTCAACTTCACAGGGTAATTGTGCTCTAATTCCAGTGTTCGAGTTTCACATGGTCCCTCAAGACCCCAAATATAAAAATAACAGAAGCACTAAGTTCTGAGATAGGAGAGATTACTGTACAGTTGCAAAATAGCTTATAAAAGCAAATTTGAAACTCTTAGTGAAGGAGATATACAAAGCAAGGAATATAAGGTGAAGAAAATTCACAAAATATGTAAAAATCCAGGTGTAGGGTGGGCATGCCAAGCTTAAAATATGTGGGTGAAAAGATGGGCAACAATTTTTAGCACTCTAAGCTAAATCACACTAGACTCTAAATTTGTGCTTAACCCCAGCCAGGTACTTCTATTAGCATAGATAAGTAGGATCATCTTCACTTATAAAGGATTGCTCATATCACCCCAAAAAGTAGGTTCTTAAAATATCATATCTTGGAATTTCAGAACTGAAAGGATCTATAATGGACACATACCCCGGCTGCACTACTTAACCTATCATGAAAAAAGGTACAGGGAAGATCTTACCCAAGGTCACATAAGGAGATGTAGCTAAGTTGAGATGAAAACAAGGTTTCTCATCTCTTAGAGTACAGATAACTTCATTCAACTATAGTAAGTTGCTTTCCATACATAAACTGCATTTTTGTTTTAAAAGACAGGGTCTCACTCTGTCACCAAGGCTGCAGTGTGGTGGTGAAATTTCGGCTCACCACAGCTTCAACCTCCCGGGCTCAAGCAATCCTCCCACCTCAGCCTCCTGAGGACTACAAGTGCACGCAGCTGTTTTTGTGTTTACTGGAGAGATGGGTTTTTGTCATTTTGCCCAGGCTGGTCTTGAACTCCTAGCCTCAAGTGATCCACCAGCCTTGGCCTCCCAAAGTGCTAGGATCACAGGAGTGAGCCACTGCTCTTGGCCTAAACTGGATTTTTTTAAACAATATTTTTTTCTCCTCACAGTGAACCTGCCTAACAGTGAATTTTTTTAAAGAGATGGGGTCTCACTACATTGCCCAGGCTAGCTAGAATGCAGTGGCTATTCACAGGGGTGATCACAGCACACTGCAGGCTCAAACTCCTGGGCTCAAGCAATCCTTCCAACTCAGCTTCCCAAGTAACTGGGACTAGAGGCATAAGTAATTGCACCTAGCTCATAACAGTGAAATTCTGACACAGGTCATGGTCCATACAAATCACATTCATTCATTTGACAAAATTTATAAAGGTGTTTCTATGTGCCAGGTGCCAGAGATACACAATGAATGACAGGGACACAGTCCTTGCCTTCACTGAAGTTACAGATTATTCTGATGATTAATAAATAAAACATATATTTGAGATTAGTCATTGATTTGCAGTGAAACATGAATTACTAGCCCTTGCTGAAGTCCCTGATGAACAGAGTGTCTTATATTTTATATTCTTTTGCACTGGCAAATGGGCATTTCAGACTGAGCTCTTCAGAGCGCTTATAAAATACAAATCCACACACAATCACAGAAGGTGACACCTAGAAGAATCCCTGGATATCATCTTATCCAACTTCTTCATTTTACAAATAGGAAATTGAAGCACCAGGAAGGGAAGAGACTTTCCCAAGGTCACCCAAGTTAGCAAGTGGTAGGGCCACAACCAGAATTCACACCTCCTGAGTTCCCGTTAAGGATTTAGCACCCTGCAATGCTTACCTTCATCAGGGAAGACATGCTCGTTCCTCTTAACATATAGGCAGAAAAAACCAGGTATAGAGAAACTAACTGACTTACTCAAAGTCCTATAAAACTGAAACATGACTGAGTTAAGGACACTGTCCCATTAATGCTCATTTTTAACTATACCAATGTCTTGATTTATGTAACAGTTAGTTTACCAAAAAGTAAAAGATTTTTAAAATTATGTCAAAATATTCTCATAAGAAATAAAAAACTAGAAGCGAATTTTTTAAAAGTCATGCCCCTTTTTGTCATATCACATCAATATAAAGTTAATAAAAACATTGCTTAGAAATGCAGTTTATGTGTAGGAAGCAACTTAATACAGTGGAATGAGCTAGCCTAGATGAGAAAACTCATTCTAAAATCAACTCAGTCATCTGGCTCTGTGTGAGCTTGGGCAAGGCCCAAAGGCCTTAATCCTATGAAAGATAGACAAAAGTTCTCTGGAAAGACGGCCTCTGACTTCTGCTGTTTTCTCAGTTAACAGAGCAATACAAAACAGGAGAGTAGTTCAGGGGTTCTCTTACCTGGGGCCAGCAGTCGCCTCCTCAGTGTATCCTCGCCCTCTTGCCCTGTAATGGAATGACCAGGACTCTGGGCCTCCTGGGAGTCTGTTGTAGGTGGTTCCTGAGATGCTCCAGTTCCGTCACTTGCTTCATTAGGGAGGGCCACAGAGCTGCTCCCTAAGTGTGCATCTGCTCTTCCTACCTTGTCACTTGGAGAAGGGCTGGGATCTGGATCCAAGGGTTCTTCACCCAGATTTTCTGAAGGGAGGTGATGCCCTTTTTCACCATCCAGAAAACTCTGCTTGTTCTCATCTTCTATTTTATCCTTTGGATGTTTCCCCACATTTGCTTCATCTGGACTTTCGGATTTATCACCTGTATCTGCACTTTCCGGACCCACTGTCTCCACCCTTTGGTGGTCTTTGCTAAGACCACAGGCAGAGTGTAGGGTCTGAGCTTCCTCAGCATTACTTGCCATGATTGTGGTCTCCTGCGCCTGAGAATTTATTGATGGATTATTTTCCAAATCCTTTTGAGAGTCTATTGAGACAAAAATTTATAATTTTTATTGGAAAAAATTCCCCATAAATTTATATTTTAAAAAGCTCCCTGTTTAATAATATTTACATAGATTTTCATGGTTTACAAGACACTCTTCCTAAACATTATTTCTCTTGGCTCCTACTAAAGGTGATTAAAACAGCAACAAAAAACTTACGTTAATAAATACAAAATGACACTAATATAAAACAATTTATATGACAGAACCAACTTTTGGTTATATTAAATATATCCTCTTCCCTAATGAAAGGTAATGCTCATCAATGGTAGCAAAACCTTATGCAAAAGGCTGATGGGGACTTTTATGGTGGATGAGCCAGACTGACAAACTGCTGAACCCAGTGACCAATCTGAATTCACATCATGAAAACAGGGAAACCCAAACAGATGTCATTAACCTCCTAATATAATGCAGTAAGAAGTACTCTAGACCACTTAGGAAGTATTCTTGCCAAACAACTGAACTTAAATCTGATAAGCTTCTAGAGCTACCAGTTTCCAAGAAATACAGGGATAGAGGAATACATTAAATTATGCCTCAAGAATATAATCAGTTAAACCCAGCAGGGGGGAAATTCCAAAAGACTTTGTTTCTTTAATAAAAGTGAGAATGGCCAGACATGGTGGCTCATGCATGTAATCCCAGCACTTTGGGAGGCTGAGGCAGGTGAATCACCTGAGGTCAGGAGTTCAAGACCAACCTGGCCAACATGGTGAAACCCCATCTCTACTAAAAATATAAAAAATTAGCCAGGCGTGGTGGCGGGTGCCTGTAATCCCAGTTACTCGGGAGGTTGAGGCAGGAGAACCGCTTGAATCCGGGAGGTGGAGGTTGCAGTGAGCCAAGATCACGCCATTGTACTCCAGCCTGGGCGACAAGAGCGAAACTCCATCTCAAATAAAATGAAAAAATAAAGATAAAAATAAAAAACAGTAATTAAAATAAATGGCAAGAAAAGGGGAAAACAGGAGTCTCTTAACTTATTAAGAGACTTAAGAGACACATCAACCAAATACAATATGTGGACTACGATGTCTAGATCCAGTTTCGAAAAAGCCAATCATTAAAGAAATATTTATGACACAATCAGGAATATCTGAATGCCAGATATTTGATGACATGAAGGATTTATGATTCATCTTTTTAGGTGTGATAAAGGTATTGTAATTACATTTTTTAAAAAGAATCCTCTTTCAGAGATATATTCAAGTATTTATTACTAAAATTATGGATAGCCAGGATTTGCTTCAACTAAACAACATGGGGGAAGGGAGAAATGAGGGCATATGGATGAAACCATATTAGCCATATGTTTTCGTGTTTTTTTCTTTACTCCACTATATATTAGCTATATGTTGATAGCATATGAAGCTGTTTAATGGGTACACAGAGGTTCGCTTTATCTCTGTCTACTTTTCTATGCGTTTTAATTTTTTTTTTTTTTTTTTTAGAGACGGAGTTTTGCTCTGTCTCCCAGGCTGCAGTGCAGTGGTGCGATCCGGCTCACTGCAAGCTCCATCTCCCAGGTTCACACCATTCTCCTGCCTCAGCCTCCTGAGTAGCAGGTGCCCACCACCACGCCCGGCTAATTTTTTGTATTTTTAGTAGAGACGGGGTTTCACCGTCTTAGCCAGGATGGTCTCGATCTCCTGACCTGAGATCCGCCTGCTTCAGCCTCCCAAAGTGCTAGGATTACAGGTGTGAGCCACCCCGCCTGGCCCTGAAATTTTCTATAATACAACTTTAAAAAAGAACAACCTAGAAGCTATAAGAAATCAAATGCAATGTGTGGCCCAACTGTCAAGAAAAAACAAATTATGAGACACTTTGAGAAATATGAATAATGACAGGATATGAGATGACATGAAGGAATAATTGTTAGTCTATTTTTTTAGGTGTGATGATATTTTGGTTATTTTTTAAAAAATAATCTACGAAGAATCTATCTTTAGGAGATGTAAACTATTTACAAATAAAATGATGTAATATCATGGATGTACATTAAAATAATCCAAGGCAGGCAACAAGATCAGCATTATGTTGGTAACAGTTGAAGCTGGATGTTGAGTGCATATGGGTTCATTATACTATTCTACTCTTATATTTATTTTTTGAGACAGAGTTTCGCTCTCGTTGCCCAGGCTAGATGGAGTACAATGGCCCGATCTCAGCTAACTGCAGCCTCTACCTCACGGGTTCAAGCGATTCTCCTGCCTCGGCCTCCCAAGTAGCTGGGATTACAGGCATGCACCACCACACCCAGCTAATTTTGTATGTTTAGTAGAGACGGAGTTTCTCCATGTTCGTCAGGCTGGTCTCGAACTCCTGACCTCATGTGATTCACCTGCCTCGGTCTCCCAAAGGGCTGGAATTACAGGCGTGAGCCACCGCACCTGGCCTCTACTTTAATATATTTTTTAACTCCCATAACAAAGATTTTAAATAAATGTCCTCTTTCTCTTCTGGAAAATCTATTTCATATTTTGCCTTTATCTCCTATATAAAATATAAGCAGGATGAACTAAAATTTAATTCTTACCTATAACTGAAAGATCTAAGGCCAGGAGTGGTAGTTCATGCCTGTAATCCCAGCACTTTGGGAGGCCAAGGGGGGTAGATCACTTGAGGTCAGAAGTTCGAGACCAGCCAGGCCAACATGGCAAAAACCCGTCTCTATTAAAAACACAAAAATTAGCTGGGTGTGGTGGCAGGTGCCTGTAATCCCAGCTACTCTGGAGGCTGAAGCATGAGAATCACTTGAGCCCGGGAGGCGGAGGTTGCAGTGAGCTGAGATCACGCCACTGCACTCCAGCCTGGGTGACATAAAAAAAAAAAAAAGAAAAGAAAAGGAAAGAAAGATCCCTTCTAAATAGAGCACTGCATTTTTCTATTACTGTAAGTCCCTACTATTAGAGTCTCTAAAACATTTATTTTCCTTATATTATAATTAGGGTTCACATTATAGTAAAATTCAGTAAATTTGAAAGAATAAGTATAATAAAAACAAATGAATCCACTGAATTAGCTTTTTTACTTCAAAACCTCAGATTTTAGTCAGAGATTTTCTCTCTCTGCACAGCCCTGGTTTCCTACAGCAGCACCCTCAGTGCTAGACAAATCAGTCTTACCCTCTTGAGGTTCCCTAAGTCCACTGTCGGCCATGTTTATGCTCTATCTCTTCAGAGTTGGGGGGATACTTTTTTTAGTGCTTGGTTTTCCTTGTTAAGATGTCTTGTCTTCTTCTTGCCCCAAGTCCCAACAGACTCATGCTTCCCGTGGACCCAGGAAATAAGCCATATATACAGTGACTAAAACAAAATGAAAAAAATTAAATGACTTTTTATCCATACAAGGGAGAAATGCAAGTATCAGCTTTATTAAATATGTTTAGTTTGAGTAACATTTCCTCTCTGAAACTTTTTTGCGTGAAGAAAAGTTCCTTTCATAGAGAATCATACTCCAAATCCTAGACTATTGAAAAAAGCTCGATTGTTAATCTTTCATGAATTTCATAATCTCCTAATACATTCCAGAATAGTTGAAAGAGTATAAAAAGTAAGATCAAGTGACCAGAATCTTCAAGAGAATAGCTTGAATTAAAATAAAAAATAAATCTAAGCGTAGAAATTTAAGTCATTGCTGAAACAATCACTGCAGATTTCCTGCATGTCTTCAATTTCTGTCCCAGATGATTTTCTCATAGTCTGCCTATCAGAAGCTTTCACTTATATTAAAAAGTAACAAGGCACAGGAGGTTCCCACAAACTGAGATGGCTGCTGTGAGGTGTACCACTACACATTTGGACTGACTTTGAAGTGGTTCTCTTGAAGTATTCTTTTGTAAAATATGGAGACAGATATCCTTTTATACAATGCCTTTTTATGCAATGCTCAAAGACAAAGAAAATTATTAAGATTTACACAAAAGGAATCAAAATCAAAGGCACTTTATAAGCAATTAAAAATCATATTTTGTAGTTAATTTTTTGTCAAAAACAAATTGATCAGTAAAGTTACTTAACATTCATTCCCTATAAAAATGAGAATAATGATACCTATGAGGCTTAAATACAAAAATATATAAGAAAAACCTGTGTGAAGTGTTATAGTTTTTTGACAGCCTAGCTGGGAGGCTAGCCAACTTGCCGTCTTTATATTTTTCTCAGTACTCTTTTGTAAAATTTAATTTTACACATTAAAAACTTTCATCCCCAATGCCTACACGGTGCCTAGTGTATAGTAAGAACTCTGTATTTTAACTTAAAAGCATATGAAAAAATAAATGAATGTATAAATAAAGAGTGATGCCATAGATAAACTGGAAGGGAAGAGAAGAGTTAGGGACAGACTCTTCTTTCTGCCACTGTGAACACTTAGCATAAGTGTTTGGAGGGTTCCTTATCACTGCTTTTATCTTCTTCAAGCTCCTGGGACTGGGCTTTCAAGCCATCATATGTTGCAATGAAGTTTTCTCTCCTATCCTAGCTCATGACAGAAAATAAAAAGTCCCCAGTCCTTTTCAAGTTTCTTTAAAAAAATTTTTCCTGCCAGCCAAAACCAAGAAAATAGGTTAAAAGTTTCCTATGTACCAATAACAAAAATTTTCAAAAGCAAAGATGCTACTCACAATAACCATAAGGAACCTAGAATAAAAACTAAAACATACCTAGTATTAAATCCAACAAGAGATATGCAAGATCTTTAGACAGTGGTGAATTTTATGGTATGTAAATTATACCTCAATAAAGCTGTTTCTTTAAAACACAACTTTAGAGAGAAAAATACAGAACTTTATTGAAGTATATAAAAAAGACATAAGTAAACAGAAAAATATATCATGAGTAGACAGTAAGATTCAAAACCATTGATGCCAATTTTCTCCAAATTAATCTACAAACTTAATGCAATTTGAAACAAAATCTCAAGTTTTTTGATAATTGTTGGTTTCTAGTGAAATGGAAAAGCTGATCCTAAAATTCAAAAAGAGCAGCAAAGGATCAAGAAGAGTCAGCATAATTCTGAAGAAGAAGGGGGCAATCTTTACCAGATATCAAACCTTCTTTAAACTTAAAAGTAGGCTGGGCATGGTGGCTCATGCCTGTAATTCCTGCACTTTGGAAGGCTGAGAAAGGCAGATTACCCAAGGGTCAGGAGTTCAAGACCAGCCTGGCCAATATGGTGAAACCCCATCTCTATTAAAAATACAAAAATTAGCCAGGCATGGTGGTGCATGCCTGTAATCCCAGCTACTCAGGAGGCTGAGGCAGGAGAATCATTTGAACCCAGGAGGCAGAGGTTGCAGTGAGCCCAGATTGCACCACTGCATTCCAGCCTGGGTGACAAAGCAAGACTCCGTCACCAAAAAAAAAAAAAAAATCTTAAAGTAATAAAAGCAATGGAACACTGGCACAGGAATAGACAAACAATATACAGAATAGAGAGTAAAGAATTATACGCGGCATACATACATAAGGAAATTGGCTAATTCAGCAAAGGGAAATAATGAATTAGTGAATAAATAGTTTGGGGACAACTGACTATTCAAATGGGGGGAAAATTAGATTTCTGTCTCCTACTTCAGATAAAAATCAAGTCCATATTAAAGACCTAAATGTAAAAAGTAAAACTTTTAAACTTTGAGAATATCAAATATCTTTATAACTGCAAGGGTTTCTTAAATAAGATACACAATACACAAACCAGAAAGTAAAATTTGACAAACGTGACCCCATTAAAAAATTTTTAATTTCTACACAAGGTATCAAAATTAAAAGATAAGTGTCTGACTAGAAAAACATCTGCAACATATAAAACCAGTAAGGAGTTAATATTGAGAACACATAAAGAATTCCACAAATCAGTACAAGACAAATAATGCTATGAAAAACTGGGTAAAGGGATGAACAAGCAGTTCAACAAAGAGGAAATATGAAAACATAATGAATATGAAAAAAGACTAGTTAAGGAAATACAACCCCAATGACAAGTAAACTGTTATTACAACTTCAGAGAGAAATATGGCAAAGAAAATTAAGGCAAACATATTCTACAAATCAGCAACTCCATTTTTAGACGTATAACAGAGAAACTCATTCATATGCCCCAAAATATCCACTGCTGTATTGTTTAAAATGAGGAAAAATGAGAAAATCTATATGTTCATTAATAAGAAAGTAGGTTTGAAAAATTGTCATATTCTTACAATGTAATATTATACATAGCAATTCAAATAAATTAGATTATCTTTAAAAGTTGTAAAATTACAGCACTGAAGTACTGATGACCAGGTACAATGGCTCACACCTGTAATATCAGCACTTTCAGAGGTCAAGGCTGACAGATTAATTGAGCTTAGGAGTGCAAGACCAGCCTGGACATGGTGAAACCCCATCTCTACAAAAAAAAAATAACAAAAACTAGCCGGGTGGTGGTGCATACCTGTAGTCCCAGCTGCTGAGGTGGGAGGATCACTTGAGCCCAGGAGGCAGAGGTTGCAGTGAGCCAAGATCACGCCACTGCACTCCAGCCTGGGCGACAGAGCGAAACTCTATCTCAAAAAAGAAAAAAAAAAAATGTTGAATATCTTTACTGAGGTGGTGTTTCCATTTGTTATCAAACTTAAAATCTGTACGTTAATTGTATGTGACATAGATTATCCTCAATAAACTTTATGGCAAACAAACAGAACTGAGGGCTTTCAAAAATATATTACTTGGTTACTAGGTTGCAGTCCAAAAGAATCTGCAAAGGTGCCATCACAGATATTTCTATAATCTTACAAATGCTTAACATACACTTTTCCTGTCACAAAGCACGCATAGATCCTATAGCCCACTTCATTCAGACCTTCTGTAACATATCATCACTGTTTATAGTTGAAATGGCATTTCCCTCACAGTGCAAGAAGTGGGACAAACAAGAGTTCTTGACAAATCCTCAGATAAGATCACATGGCAGGGTATCTGAGAGATCTGGAGGCCACTGTTCCAGAGGCAAGTCAATCTTTCTTTTTTTTTTCCTCCAAGATAGAATCTTGCTCTATGACATAGACTGGAGTGCAGTGGTGTAATCTCGGCTCACTGCAACCTCCAACTCCCAAGTTCAAGCAATTCTCATGCCTCAGCCTTCGTAGCTGGGACTACAGCTGCGTACCACCATGCCTAGCTAATTTTTGTGTTTTTAGTACACACAGGGTCTCACCATGTTGCCCAGGCTGGTCTCAAACTCCTGGCCTCAAGTGATCTGCCCGCCACAGCCTCACGAAGTGCTGGGATTACAGTCATGAGACAACGCGCTCAGCCAGGCAGGTCAATCTTTTGAACGGTGTCTGATCCCTATCAGGATATGCGTTCATTAGGAACCTCGGGACTGCATAATGGAAGTGAGGCAGAGCCTCATCCTGAAGGAAAATGGGGTAGTTGGAGCTTTCTATAGCTGTAGGGAAAAACACTCCATAAGCATGTCCCAAAATAGATGCTTTTGACAGTATCTTCTACAAGGAACTGATGAGACCTGTGTGCTTCACATGGCAACGAAAGACATTCACTTTGAGTGAATCCCTTGCAAGTTCAATTATGAAATGTTGGTGTTCAGTGCTCTATCCATGGCGGTTATAGTGATTCAGATTTCTACTTAAATAAAATGTAGCCTCATCACTGACAGTCATTTCCACCTCCCTGTGACCCTGAAATCTGCAGCAAAACTTGCATCATTTTGCTTTAGTTGTCTCCATCAAGGCTTGTAACAGGTTAAGGCTGTAAGGTTTTATTCTCCATTTATGGAGAACATACTAGATGGCCGGCTGAGGGATGCCTTGCTTAATTTCTATTTCGTGGGACTTCTCTAAGAGGGACACATTTACCTCACTGCTTCCTCTGTAAATGTGGCTGCCTTGTGCTCTGTCTTCTAAGATGTACCCTTTCTGCTTCATCTCACTTACTGTAAAATGGTAAACGCTTTGACTACCCGGTAGGTGACATTGTGTGGTATACCAGATGACTTTTGCGTTGAAGTTACATAACCAAGTTTAGAAGGTTCCAACATACAATATTAAGTGCTATAAGGCTAACTACGATTCAGTACATATTACACGTTTCTAAATTTGGGCCAGGTATGATGGCTCACACATGTAAGCCAGGATGTTACAATTCTGCTATGAAAACAAGTAACATATAAGGCACACACAACTATAAAAGTTACTATTTATTGAGTGCCTTCTTTGTGTCAGGCAGCATTTAAATCACTTTATGTATTAACTCATTTAATCTTCACAACACTTTGGGAGGCCAAGGCGGGAGGATTACTTGAGTCTAGAAGTTCAAGATCAGCCTGGGCAACATAATGAGATGATGTCTCTACAAAAAAAATTTAAAAATTAGCCAGGCATGGTGTCACATGCCTGTAATCCCAGCTACTCAGGAGACTAAGGAGGATGATCCCTTGAGCCCAGGAGTTCAAGGCTGCAGGGAGCTAAGATCACGCCACTACAATCCAGCCTGAGTGACCCTGTCTCGGGGAAAAAAACAAACAAAATAAATATATGTACATACATATATATGTGTGTGTATGTATATATATTTGATACTAATGAAGGTTTGAAAGTATTCCATTTTTTGTCACTACAGAGTGATATGTGCAGCATGTACACGTACAGAAAATAATGTACAGCATTATTTACATATATAAATTTATAACAAAACATAAATACATAAATGGAAAGGATACACATCAACTTCCATTTAGGGCTTGCTTCTGCAAGGAGTAAGAGAGGGTGTCAACTGTACACATAAAGTTTCCTTAAAAAAATAAAAACTGAGGTAAATGTGATAAAATGTTCATATATTTGAGATCTGGGCATCTGGGCACAGATCTTGTTATATTATTCTCTGCACTTTTCTATATGTTTGATGTAGTTACTGCCTTTTTAAATGAGTAATAAAAAAATTAGTCTCCGTAAAAAAATTAAGTATCAAAAGGAAAGACCTGTAATGGAAACTCTTTGAGCCTACATGCAATGACCTTACATTACAGAGTACGCTTCTACCACGGCCTCCTAGACATTTTGTCACAACCAGCTGGGAAGAGACAGGACACTGAAAAGCTGCCTTTGAGAACAAAATCAGAGCTGGGAGAGCAAAAGGACCTTACCCATCCTCCACTCCATCCTGCAAACTGCTAGCATTGCCATGAGGACCAGTGAAAAAGAGGGGAGGGGATGGTGACCTGGGGAAAACCTGGGGAGGGGAGGCAGGGTAGGTATCAGAAAGTACTAAGACCATTTTTTAAATGGAGAAGGAAATGAGAAGTTTAGCAGCCAAGAAGAGCACAAAATAATCAGCCATTCCAGGATGGTAGTTTAGATATAAATGCCATCATGACAAATGTATGACAGTTGGGGTAGAATTAAGTATATATCTTTATTTTTAAACACAATCTTATTTTAGTGAATGATGCCATTTTAGGCTCTAGGAATAAAAAGAAATCGATATCTTGGCCCTGAAACAAGTAGTTACAATCCTGCTATGAAAACGAGTAACATATAAAGCATAGACAACAACTATAAGAACTTTTATTGAGTGCCTTCTTTGTGCCAGGCATCATTCAAAGCACTTTATTAACTCATTTAATCTTCACAACAATCTTATGAGGTGTAGACTACTAATATTCCTACTATTTTAGAGATGAGGAAACTGAGATAAAGAAAAATTAAGAACCTTACCCAAGAACACGTGACTACTGAGGGCAGTCAGGATTTGAACTCAGGTAGTCTAGCTGTGGGACCTAACCATGACACTTTAAAAAACTTGTATTAAGCATACCACAAGCACCTTGACTCTGGAATACTTAAATCTAGGTTTGAATTGTGACTCTAGCACATATGACCTGAGTGAATTTGTATATATCCTTCAACTTTTCTCTATTTCTTTTTCCTTTTCAGGGACCTGCCACTTCAGGAATTTATTTCAGTGTTTTGGAAAGTCTCAGGTGATAAAAAACATATAGCAATTATATCTACCATAATTAAGATTATAAAATGGGCCTAAACACTGTGACAAAAATCTGCCTTGGGTCATCCATCCCTCCAGGCCTTTTAATCTTTACACCTAAGACCATTTGACTTATGCCACAGGCTCAACCTCATCCCAAAACCAATCTTGTCCTTCATCAGGAGAGATTTAAGAAGTTTTTTGTTTTTGTTTTTAGATACAGGGCCTCACTCTGTTGCCCAGGCTGGAGGGTAGTAGTACCATCATAGCTCACTGCAGCCTCAAACTCATAGCTCACTGAGGCTCAAATGATCCTCCCAACTCAGCCTACTGAGTTGCTGGGACTACAGGGACATGCCACCACATCCAACTAATTTTTTTTATTTTTAAAACTTTTTTGTAGAGTTGGGGGGTCTCACTATAGCTCAGGCTTGTTTTGAACTCCTGGACTCAAGCCATCCTCCTGCCTCAACCTCCCAAAGTGCTGGGATTACATGTGTGAGCCACCAGCCAATAAGTTTATAATAATTCAGCATCAGTTGAAACAATTGGCTTTAATCCTTGTTCTAAAACTAAGACTCGGTGGAAATGGTGGTTCATGCCTATAATCCCAGCACTTCGGGAGGCCGAGGTGAGCGAACTGCTTGAAGCCAGGAGTTCAAGACCAGTCTGGGCAACATGGCGATACTCCATCTCTACAAAAATACAAAAATTAGCTGGGTGTGGTGGTGCAAACCTGTAGTCACAGCTACTTAGGGGGCTGAAGTGGGAGGATCACTTGACCCCAGAAGGTCAAGGCTGCAGTGAGCCATGAAGGCGCTACTGCACTCCAGCCTAGGTGACAAAACGAGACTCTCTCAAAAACAAAACAAAACAAGTAAGACTCTACATTATTCCCCAGTTATAACTTCTGCTTTTGCTTTCTTGCCCTACATCTTTCCTTGTCCTGAAGATTTAGTATGTGCCATATGTTTGGTATATGTTATTGCACTTACACCTCACAACAGTATGAGGTGGGTATTATTACACTACCTTTTTCACAGATGAAGAAACTAGATACAGAGAGGTTAAAATGCCTAAGGTCATTTAATAGTGTCAGAATTAGAATACAAACCCAGCTGGCTGCGAGGCCATTATTTTGCCTCTATAAAAAGCAATTTTCAAGCTGTGTCCCCAAAATTCCATGGAGACTCAGGGTTGCCAGGGAGACTGGAGAGATGAAAGGGCTACAGCTCATCTCACTTTTACAGACAGCTATGACATGTGGACTGCAACATATTCTTTGGATGCCATGGACTCATTTCTGCCTTCTTGTTTGCCTGGGCTTCCTTCACCTGTGACTCAGAGACGAATCTTACCTCACTCACTCACATCCCCCAACAGCTACCTCTTTGGTGGATATATTTTCTTTCCAGTCTGCCCTTGCATGTTTCCATTAACCCTTCCACTACCAGGTCTGCCATAAAATAACAGGAACTAGTTATAATGGTCATTTTAGAAATGCTACCATAACATATAAGCAATATTACCAACTCTTCCACGCTATAAAAATAGAGACGAGTGTAGCTCACACTATTTAAAACACTGGATAACCCTCCAGATCATTTGTCATTACAATTCATTTTACCAACACAGCATTTGTGTTTTAATAAAATTCATTATTCATATCAACTATAGAGTATTTTAGAATAACCTGCAATATTTTAAGCCATATGAAGACATACTAGAAAGACCTAAGGTGAAAAGCTTTATTCAAAGGCTTCCTCAATTTTCTCCTTTGCTCAATTTTATGAGCTCTACTACATGATGTTGATTTCTGACAGCTTACCATATAACAGGTATGTGATAATGTTTGAAGGCAAAGTAACCCTCTTAATATTAAAATTAATATTTTTTATTCATTTTTCTGGCCCATATATTCACATAGTTTATAATGACACCAAACAAAACTGTTTGTGAAGAGGACAGAAACATTCCTGATTAATTAATGAGAAAAATGTGGCTCAATTATGACCTAAATTATCAAGAGTAATCTTCAGTCTGACATGAAACCTCTTTTTACATTACCAGTATTACCAAATAAATGGTACTATCTTGCAGTATTATGAGTACTCTGCTCCCACCCTTTTAAGCCAGATAAGTAAACACTATGGACGTATTACTACAGCATTTCTCAAAGTATGGTCCAGAGAGCACCTGCGTCAGAATCTCCAAAGGTACTATTTATATCTTTTTGTTGTTTTTTTTGAAAAAGACAGGGGTCTCACTATCTTGCTCAGGCTGGTCTTGAACTCCTGGGCTCAAGTGATCCTGCTGCCTCAACCTCTGAAGTAGCCGTGGTAACAGGTACACGCCACTGCACTCAGCATGAGGTGTTTTTTATAATATGCAGACTCCTGGGCCCTACAAGCAACCTGAGGAATCAAAATTTCTAAAGCAGACCAAGAAATCTCCATTTTTAAACAAGCTCTCACAGATACTGTTTAGGTATTGATTTGAGAAATCGATGGTATAAATCCTTTTAATCTGATCTTACTATTTAATGGAGAGATTGACTAAAACAAAAACAAAGACCTTTTCTCTATTTTGCTGATATTTAAATTTTCATATTTGTAGAATGTTTCTTTGTATATGTCCTTACAACATAAGCATTCTCTAATAATTAAAAAATTTAGGGGCAATAATACTGATCATAATACTATTCTTAAAAGCACTTAAAGTAAATTTTCACTTTTTAGGAAGAACTGTAGGATAGTGAAATTCTTCATTAAAGAGTTAGTGATAAACTAACTAGTCTTCAGTCAATTTAGCAGTTCACGTAGTTTATTCAGCAATATAACAGGAGAGAACCTCCATTGTAAGAGACATAAGGCAGATACAGGGTACATCTCTGGGGTACATTCTTCATACAGACTAACAAATAACTTCAGGTTTCACAACACATAGCAAGTATGATTTGCTGCACACCAATAGCCATTCATTCCTCACGGTTTCCTTGCTAAAAGAGCCCTGGTCGGGCACAGTGGCTACACCTGTAATTCCAGCACTGTCGGAAACCAGGGCAGGCAGATCATCTGAGGTCAGGAGTTCAAGACCAGCCTGGCCAACATGGTGAAACCCCGTCTGTACTAAAAACACAAAAATTAGCCAGGTGTGGTGGCGGGCACCTGTAATCCCCGCTACTCGGGAGGCTGAGGCAGGAGAATCGCTTGAACCTAGGAGGCAAAGGTTGCAGTAAGCCGAGATCATGCCACTGCATTCCATCCTGGGCGAGACAGCGAGACTCTGTCAAAAAAACAAAAAAAAAAAGAGCCCTGATTTTTTCAATGGAGGCAATGTGCCCTACCCAGGCAATGATAACCCTATTCCCCTTTGCCAAGCTTTCCCAGGCTCCCTTGTAAACTGATACTTTATAATGAGATATAAGAAGAAATCTGCTAGAGATTTTTTGGAAAGACTTGATTTCCAAATAAAAGACAGACTTGAAAGACTTTTGCTCTCTACTTCCAGCCTTTCCTAGGGATTAAAATGTCTGTTACAACAAGAAGTCATATTGTACTCATTGGAAAAAAAAAATCCTAACGATAAAAAGCAAACATGGATCCTAGGCCGGGTGGGGTGGCTCACGCCTGTAATCCCAGCACCTTGGGAGACCGAGGTAGGAGGACGGCTTGAGCCTAGGAGTTGGAAACCAGCCTGGGCCATATAGCAAGACTCGGTCACTACTTTTAGAAAAGCAATAAAAAAAAAAAAGAGGATCCCAAGGGGGAAGGACAGAAAGAAGCTGGGACCTTGATAATATTACTGAGGTGGTACAAAAGCACTAGATACCTAGATACCTGGCATGTTAAGTATAATTTAAAAATTGTTCCGTGGCCTTTGAGATGTTTTCAACAGCTTTTTCTAAGTGGCTTAACCCCAACTCTGGGTCCATGATTTTAATGAACAATAGAAGTCCAGAATGTGGCCAATGTTCAGCAGACCTTGGTTCTAAGAAAGATGCTTCCCCTAGACTGTTCATAATATATATGAAGTCAGGCTTGATAATTTCTTTTGTCATACATCTCCTAGATAGGTACTTTTCCATTTCCAGGGGAGGACATTGTAAATTCAGTCACCACAAAGACAAGACAGTCTTTTGTTTATGTAAAGCCACGTAAGTATAGACAGGTGGCATTTCTGCATGTTTCTGCATCACCTATGTAGGTGTTTCCTAATAGAACGTGATTTATCTGAGTGATCAGTTATCAATAATGTCACAGCCACACTGAGGATGGGCCAGACAGGGCCAATGATGAATAAATGGCTATATATGGATAAATGTTATCTATATATATATCACCGCTGACCAATGAGTAAGAGGTGAGTTTACAACAGCATAATTTCTTATTAAAATTCACTGGACTAATCTAGGATCCAGCTATAATGAGGCTGCTTTCCTACAAAAGTTATCATTAGAAATACCATTAAGAAGCACACAGTATGGGACTTCCCCTCTAGGACTACTTCGTCATATGTCACTCATTAGGCTGCAGAAATTTTTTTAGGAGTGGTAAGTTAGTTCCAAAACAGTTTATAGGAAATATGAATTATTATATATGTGTGTGTGTGTGTGTGTGTGTGTGTATCTCAGTCTAGATGAACAGTCTGGCTAGAATACTAACTAAATTCATAGTGAATAAAATATGTATAGGCCACAGAAGCAGATCCAACAATTTAAGCAGTTCCCAAACTAGTGACAATCTGGGTCAGACTTAGAAATTAATTATTTTTCCATCTTCCTTGGGCTACCTACACAAAAGCCTCTAGAGTTGACAATTTTGACTATTATAGAAGCTATTTGTTTTGACCCAGTTTTTTGTTTAAGGTTTTATCTGTTCTGGTCAAGATTAACTGTAATGCAGGGTTAAAACCAGCTACTCGAGAGTCATGTATTCTTTTTCTAACCAGTGGAGGACCCAGAAGAAATGGGTGGCAAGCCTTCTCAAAGGTCCATCTGGTGAGATTCTGGGGAGCCCACTCAAGTGGGAAAGACCAAGGAAGAACAAGGCTTCTATTAGCAGGATTATCGGGATAACACTCAGGGCAATAATCAGCTCTGTTAATACGGTCTAAGAATACCTGGTAACATTCATTTTCAACAAGTTCAGTTTGGTACAACCAGTGGCCTAGTTCTAAACTAGGGAACCACTGTTGTCCACAATCAGGGCAATGTGAATTATCTGAAAACATTTGGACCTAGAAAGACAACACAGACAGCAATGTAACAGCAAGAGGCAACAATGACAAAGAGAGACACCCAAACACCAGTCCTATTACAGGTTTGGATTACCAATTTCTTAGTTCAACCAATATTATTTGGAGAGCCAAATAAACTTGGCTTGCACCTCAGTGCAATTCTTCAAGATTTCGTTGTCTATTTTTCACTCAATTGCAACTCAGTCTCTGAACTCAGGGACCGATCCAGTTTCTAATGTTATCAGTCACTTACTAGCAGTACAGATCTCAGGATAGCTCCTTCAAATCCCAGCTTCTCAAGAAGAGATAGGGCTCTAGTCTAAATTAGTTATATTTTTCGTATGCGTTATCAGCTGCTGGTGGTGTCATACAGAGGCACTTGGCTTACTCTTTGTTGGTAAGGTTACTGTGTCTGGTTGGTGAAACAGAGGAGCTGACAGGTCCAATGGGTCTTTTGTTGGCGCTGGCACTCTTGCTGTTGTAATACACGTACCCAAGTCTTAAGGCCTTGGCACCTTATAGTAATGTAGAGGGGTCAGAAAAACCTGGCAGAGTCCTCTTGAGTGTGGATCCAATGAAGTCTGTCTTGGGAGGACATTAATCAGGACCCAGTTGCCGTGAAGGAGCTGATGCTCAGTTGGCTGGAGAGTCTGGGAATGCGTCACATACCTGTAAATGATAAAACTTCAGACGACTCACAGGTTTTGCAGTTGTTCACATTATTATTAGAAACATGCATTTGGAAATTATTCAGGTTAGTTAAGGCAGATAAGAAATGTCTCATGGGTTTTCCCATGACTATTTAACATGGGTTCAAACCAACTGATATGTTGGCACCAGGAAGAATTCTGGATCATTTATACTAGGACTAGCTTAATTTTTTAGGACTGTATTTCTTCTTTACTCCATGTGTACCTTGGGAATAATAAGGTCTGTATAATCATATCTAACCTGGTAAAACTTAGCAATCTCTTACTTTTACATCTCTTCTGTGAAATGGGTGCCACTTATGGTATCTCCATAATGTATGGGATAACATTAACAATGACAGCCTTTCGAAAATAGGTTTCAATCCATCCAAAAAAAAAAAGAAAAAAGTGTACACAGTTTTTAGATAATATTTTTAAAAGCTAACCATAGGAAGCTGGATGAAATCCTTTTGAAGGCTTAAAAAAAAAAAAGTCAAAAATCAAGAGGGACAGGTCTCATTGCTCACCATCTAGTTGGTTTTTTGTTGTTGTTGTTGTTGTTAGGTTTTTTTTTTTTCTTTTTGAGACAGAGTTTCATTCTTGTTGCCCAGGTTGGAGTGCAATGGCAAAATCTTGGCTCACTGCAACCTCCACCTCCTGGGTTCAAGCGATTCTCCTGCTTCAGCCTCCCGAGTAGCCGGAATTACAGGCATGCGCCACCACACCCAGCTAATTTTGTATTTTTAGTAGAGACAGGGTTTCTCCATGTTGGTCAGGCTGGTCTCGAATTTCCAACCTCAGGTGATCCGCCCACCTTGGCCTCCCAAAGTGCTGGGACTACAGGAGTGAGCCACCATGCCCAGCTGCTCACCATCTAGTTTTATTGGTTTATACACAGTGTCAGTCTGAGAAGGCAAGTAAGGCATAGCCTTGAGCAATAGTCCTGAGCTATTCTTGGAAAATGCATAGAGTAAATCAGTTGGAATTTGCAGATGTTATCATCATCTTTGCACTCCTTCATGACACCGAATGTAGCATGTAAATAAGGTAGGACAGTACGATGTATGGAGCAACTAGAAGGCCACCTAGAGAGTGTCACAGATTATCAGGGTACTATATATACCATGCCTTTCTCCAATGTTCTTTTTGTAAATTCTGAGACTTGATCCTGTGAGAGTAGTAAGATACACTGGGGAGCGCATGAGTTAAAATATAAACATTTGGCCTGAAAAACAGAAGGAATTACAGCCTTAGTTGTGGTAAGCCAAAGCACTTTCCTTACAGAAGTAATAGCTGTGATTCTCAGATTTTAAAATGGTAAATTTAAAAGGCAAATGAAGAGCCTCTGATAGTGCTCCAACAACATGGGGCCCATATTTTGATGGGAGCCCCAGAACGGGTGAAATAGAGTCAATGTAGATATATTGATGTGTTTTCTGAGGTTAGGTAGCAATGTACGGGTGAAGGCTACTAATTCAGTTCCTCAGGCAGAGCAGACAAAAGGTTGGGTTTCCAACTCAATGACTACATACTTGGTGATGATAGCACAGGGCATAATAGATTTCTGTGAGGGTCTGTTGACAAGAGCTACCAGAGTAAAAGCTTCGGTTACTAAATTAAATTTTGGGTCTCTAGTCATGGTACAGAGAGATGACAAATAAAACTCCCACACTGGTGGAGCCCAATAAACACATACGATAAAATATAAAAAGTCTGACATTTAATTGATCAGATTTTGGATTTTTAGAGTGAAATCAAGTAAATCCAACAAGATACCACTGTAGTATCAGCAAGATACTATTTCATATCTACCACACTACAAAAACTAACAAGTTTGACAAAGGGGGTTCCACATACTATAGGAAAAACCACTCCTCCCAGAGGACTCCACTAGGAGTCAAGAGAAAGCCCTAAAGCTCCAAGTGCTCAGAATAATTCCATCCATTCACCAACCTTCAGTTTTCCAACTTCAGTAATCAAACAAGCACTAGAATTCCAAGTATTCCTGTATCAAGAGAACTCCACTGTTCCATATGTTCCAGACAAGTCTTCCCTCCTCTCCTGGTCCTTTAAACCTCTGTAGGTAAGAGCCAATAGGGGGTCCCAGAACTCCAAATGCTCAGAATAATACCACCCAGTACCAGCTTCCTCACTCATTCTTTAGCCTTAGAGCTACTGGATGAGTAGAAGTGAAGAGAGGGGCCTGGGAAAATGCTCCTGGCAAGATTCCTAACCCCCATCCCCACCCCAACACTCACAGCTTCACTACCATTATCTGCTTGAAAGCATCAGGATCAATCTCACACCTACATCTCTGTTCATGTCAATCACCACCTGAAACACAGGACTTCTTGGTTATATCCCATCCCCTTAGCCTCAAATCCCCCTACATATGGCTCTATCAGTAATGCAATAACAAGTACTACGCTTGCTTTATTTTTTTTCACATAAAACAGGTACCATTTTGCTACAGTATTTATTTTGGCTATTTTTCTCCACTAAAATATAAACTCCCTGAGAGCAGGGCATTTTACCTTTTTATCTACTGCTATAGTGTCCTATAAATATTTCTGGAATGAATAAATGACAAAAATAAAATGTAACTTGAATTCTTATATTCTAATGACAGGACTACAAATCTGTACAATCACTTTTGGAATTGGCATTACCTAGTAAAGCTGAAGATGTGCATTTCCTATAACTCAGCAATTCCACTCTTAGGCACATACCCTAGAGAAATTGTACCTGTACATTTAAAAACATGAATAAAAATATTCATGGTAGCACTGTGTAATAGCAAAATAACAGCCACAATGGCCACAAACAGGAGAATGAATAAATTGAGGTACTGCTATACAATAGGATACTGTCATCATAGATGAAACTCAAGAATGTTGAGCTTAAAAAAAATGTAAGTAGCACAAGCAAAAAAATAAACACATGCACACATTCTTATATAAACTTTCCACTTACATAAAGTTTCAAAAGGATATAAAATTAATGTATCATTTAGGGAGAAATATGCAATAAAGCTTTTTTCTTTTTTTGATATGGAGTTTTGCTCTTGTTGCTCAGGCTGGAGTGCAATGGCGCAATCTTCGCTCACCGCAACCTCTGCCTCCTGAATTCAAGCGATTCTCTTGCCTCAGCCTCCTGAGTAGCTAGGATTACAGGCATCCATCATCATGCCCGGCTAATTTTGTATTTTTAGTAGAGACGGGGTTTCTCCGTGTTGGTCAGGCTGGTCTCGAACTCCCAACCTCAGGTGATCTGCCCGCCTCAGACTCCTAAAGTGCTGGGATTATAGGCATGAGCCACCATGCCTGGCCCAATTGTGTATTTTTAGTAGAGACGGGGTTTCTCCATGTTGGTCAGGCTGGTCTCGAACTCCCGACCTCAGGTGATCCACCCGCCTCAGCCTCCCACAGTGCTGGGATTACAGGCGTAAGCCACCGCGCCCGGCTGCAATAAAGCTTTAAAAACAAAAAAGAAGTCCAAACTCGAGGATAATTATTACCTCTGATGGGAGAGGGAAGAGTGGGAGATGAAGGGCATTCAAAGAATTTCAAAGATAATTGTAATTTTGTTTTAACTGGGTGAAAGTACAAGAATACCCACTGTATCATAAATCCTAATAGCTTACAGCATCTCTATTCAATATTTTATAATGTTTAAAAAGAGAGAGAGGTTAATAAGCAAAACGAAACTTCCACACTGTGGACAAGAAGACCAGCAGCAGTTAATCTGCTCAGAGGCAAAGCAGGCAACTTACATTGGGATGAAGAAGAGCGAAATAGAAGGATACGGATCTTTGGTTTCCTCACAAAATTTTAAGCCATCTCTTCATAGAAATGAGGTAAAAAGAAGCCTACCTAATGATTGTACAAAAGAGGGTTTATCTTAGCATACTCTCTGAAGGCATGAATTTGTGTGTAGGGAAGTTGCTATTTCACATGACGCCTTTATACAAATTAGAAAAAGGCACAGTTCCTCCAACAATATACAACTCAGAAAACTTTATTCGGCAGGATAAACAGTATACAGTAACCCTCTGTCTATTAGATAATAACAATTAGTAGCTAACACTTATGGAGTGCTATTTTCTGTTCTAAACACTTTATTCATATTAACTCATTTAATCTGCTCACAAATCCAAAGGATACTCTTCCACCATGAATAAATATTGGTGGTGGGAGAAATCACCTCTCATAATTTTTCACTTCCACACCAAAAACTACAGGATAAACTTCCAGGAGTCCTGAATCCTCTGGAATTACATATAAAAATCTTTATGGCTGGGCGCAGTGGCTTATGCCTGTAATCCCAGCACTTTGGGAGGCCGAGGCGGGTGGATCACGAGATCAGGAGATGGAGGCCATCCTGGCTAACATACGGTGAAACCCTACCTCTACTAAAAATACAAAAAAATTAGCCAGCTCTGGTGGCGGGTGCCTGTAGTCCCAGTTATTCTGGAGGCTGAGTCAGGAGAATGGCGTGAACCCGGGAGGTGGAGCTTGTGGTGAGCCGAGATCACACCACTGCACTCCAGCCTGGGCGACAGAGCAAGACTCCATCTCAAAAAAAAAAAAAAAAAAAGAAAGAAATCTTTAATACATAGGTGCATTTTTTCCCAAAAAGATGGTACATCCTTTTAAACTCCCAGAGGAATCTGAAATGATTCAGGACCATTAGGCACTATGGTTCCTAACCATTTTGCTATCAAAGGTAACTTTTTTCCAACCCCACCCCTCCTCCCCCATTTTGGAAAGATGTCCAAACAATCTGCAGTCTTGTAATAATTTCGTTTTCTAATTTTTAGTAATCAGATAAGTAGATCTGCCAAACAGAATTTCTAATAAAACAAAAAACTAATGCTACCAGTCTTGGTTTAAAAACTTCCAACTTTTTTTTTTTTTTTTTTTGAGACGGACTCTTGCTCTGTGCCCGGGCTGGAGTGTGGTGGCCGGATCTCAGCTCACTGCAAGCTCCGCCTTCCGGGTTTACGCCATTCTCCTGCCTCAGCCTCCCGAGTAGCTGGGACTACAGGCGCCCACCACCACGCCCGGCTAGTTTTTTTTTTGTATTTTTTTAGTAGAGATGGGGTTTCACCATGCTAGCCAGGATGGTCTTGATCTCCTGACCTCGTGATCCGCCCGTCTCGGCCTCCCAAAGTGCTAGGATTACAGGCTTGAGCCACCGCGCCCGGCCCCAACATTTTAAATTAGACAAAATACGTTACATCCCTATAACAGAGTTAGAAAGATCTGGATATCCTAAAACTGGCTTCCTTTCTCAACTCCATTAGCTTAAGTCCTGATTTAAGCAGGACTTAAGCAGCTGATTTAAGGTAAGTATATGACTATCATTAGGTTTTTAGAAATGCTGAAAATACCTTGAGGACTACCATTAGTCTATGATTATTAAACATAATTGTTATTTGAGGAGCACACCATGTGCTAGGCCCAATGCCAAGTACTATGGATACAGAAAGAACAATCATTCAGGACTTCTAGATGTCTAGGGAATCCAGATTGGAACCACTGATTTAGGTGAAGGCTAAGGGCCCTTAGAGGGATAAAAAAAGATCCCCTGTAGAGATCACTGGAAATTTAGGGAGGCCCACAGCAGAAGCTGGGATGCCTGTATTTTCAAACCTCCTTCACTAAAAACAGTGGGCAAAAGAACAAAATTTGAGGAGCTTCTCTGCTGCACAAATGCTATACAAAAGAAAATACAAATCAGGGGTTTTATGTATGTGAACTAAAATAAGTTTAAGATCCTTCCTGAAACTTTATTAAAAGAAAATTTAGAAAAGAAAACAGTACTTTCACACTGAAACAGAAAATGTAGTTCTGTTTAATCCACTCAAATTTACATCAACCAACCATGGCAACTTTTTAATCAACTTCTCTAAATAGTCTACCTTGTTCTTTGCTATTTCCTGAATGTATGTTAGTAAGTTCAAATCCGCCTTCAATAGATAAAAATTCCCTTATTCTTTTTTGTCGTAGCGTAATAATTAAGTTTCAGACTGAGTCAGGATTGGAATGACCTTTCCAGGCAATTTATCCCTTAGACTTTAGCCTCAACCAATTCCTCATATGATATATAAAATCAAGATAGGCACATAGAAAAAGTAAAAATGCTTTAAACTCTCTTGAATTCCCATTTTAAATATTTTCTTCTAGGGGGTACTACAGTCAAGGCTAATCAATAATCATAACTTTGTTTGTATGAGATAGTTTCTCCAATAAGTTTCATACACAAAGTGAAATCTTAAGAGTTTCCTATTTCACAACTACCTTCTGAATTTAGATAATGAGAGATTAAGGAGTATGAGAAAAGGAATCATTCTTCTTTTTGAATTCATATAATCTAAAATAATTTTGTGTTGAAAATAAAATGCTCCTGGAAAAAAGTCAACTTGTTTTGTGAGAAACTACTTGGAATTTGGCAATCTTGAGATCACTGAGAGAAGGCATATGGATCACAATCTTCAGTACTATGTAGTACACACACTGTTCCCTCTTTAGAACAGATAAGCCAAATGAAAAATATGATCCAAGGTTAGAAAATAGCTGCAGAATGTTCTCCTCTCTCTTGCCCCAGGAATTGACAAGCAAAACAGGTGTGTATGCATTGCTAGCATACTTTTTGAGGGGGGATGGCCATAAAGGAGAACAACTGGTTTAGAAATTTACTGGTACATTTCTATCTATGTTGCTCTAATGCTCCAAAAGTCCATAGTCCAAATTCTGTCTACAATTTCACTTCAAAACACCAGCAGCCAAACCTTTAAGGCTAATACACAACTTTCAACAGTCAGATCTGGTGCCAAGCTTAGGTATTTCTATAACCTGTGCTAGCTAATTATTGTTTGTCTAAAACTAAATTTCTAAGTCTTGCCCACCCCTCTGTACCATACCCACTGTCATAGCATCCCAGCATTATTTTCACAAATGTTCGTTTCTCTGTATTTTCACTAACTGGTGACTTATTTTAGATTTTTGAAAGGGAGTTTGAAAAAGTACTAGCCTAGGAACAAAAAGCACTCTACTTCCCTAGGCAACTGTTTTTTACACAGGAACTGAATGCCTGGCGAAGTTGAAATTCTGTAGATATTCTGAGTACAGAAAGTCTTCCTTTCCTACTTACCCTTCTTCCTACTCCCTCCCAACTCCTTTGACTTGTCTCTCTAGTTTCAGTTGACCACGCAGAAGTATTAAGCTATGCACGAAGGATCTAAGAGTTTGCTAAGATTTCCGATAGTGGGTGGCACGACTGGCTGCCAGGTTTAGTTCAACTTCCCTAATCACTTTTAGTATCTACTTCAAGTCAACATATTTTTATTAAACTTTTTATTTTGAACTAATTTTAGACTTACAGAAAAGTTGCAAAAATAGCACAGAATTCCGTTATATCCTTCATCTAGCATCTTATATAATTATAGTTATCAAAAACAAGAAATCAACATTGATACAATTCAGTTAACTAAACCACAGGCTATGTTCAAATTTCATCATTTCTTTTAGTTGTTATTTTTCCTTAGTCTTCAGTCTGTGACAGTTCCTCAGTGTTTACCTGTCATTTGCGGCCCTTTCTTGTCTTTGTGACCTTCACACTTTTGAAGAATACTGGTCAGTTATTTTGGGTTTAGTGTTTTTTGTTTTTAATTTTTAAAAATAGAGATGTGGTCTTGCTACGTTGCCTAGGCTGGTCTCGAACTCCTGGGCTCAAGTGATCCTCTTGCCTTGGCTTCCCAAAGTGCTGGGATTACAGTCATGAGCCTCGGCACCTGGCCTGGCCAGTTATTTTGTAGAATGTTCCTCAGTTTAGATTTTTATATTTTATCATGATTGGAAAAATAAAAAGATTATGCATTTTTGGCAATAACAAACACCACAGAAATGCCACTGTGTCCTTCTCACGGCGTATCTTTGGGTTCATGATGTCCTTGTCTTATTACTGGTGATGTTAACCTTAATCACTTTTTTAACATAGTATCTCCACTGTCAGATTACTATTTTTTCTTTGTAGTTAATAATTATCCTGGGAGAGATACTTTGAAACTATGTAAATATTCTGATTGTCCTCTAACTGGATTTTGTCTGCAACTACTAACGGTACTGTTTCCCTAATGGTGGTTTTGTATTTCCTTCTTTCCTTCAATGTTTACTAACTGGAATCCTTCTGTTAGAAAGAGTTGTCCCTTCTCCCCTACTTATTTATTCAGCAATATCAGTATGAACTCATTTTATTTTATGGGTTAAAGTCCAATACTATCACTATTCATTTTACTGCTCAAATTGCTCCAACCTGGATAGCAGGAACTCCTTCAAGTTGGCTCCTTTTGACAAGGTCCCTAACTTTTTCTAGCATTTCCTTACTTTCAAGCACCACAGGATGTTTCAGGCTCATCTTGTATTTTCTCTGCCTCCGCACTGAAATCAGCCACTTCTCTAAAAAGTCCTAGTGCCTTTACAAACCAAGATCTGAATGCTCAGTGCTACTGGGGTATAACTATCAAGCCAACAATATGGACAACAAGTGTGTTTGTTTCCTTACTATATTCAACTCATTAGCTAGGAATCATTAGCATTACCTAGGAACTTGCTAAAAGAACAAATTCAGGCCCCAACCTAGACCCACTAGACCAGAATCTCTGAGAGCCTCTGGCAGGAGTTTATGTTTTAACAGATTTGCCAGATGACTCTGGTGTTCACTATAAAGTTTAAGGAGCATTGCTTTAAAGTTAGTTTTCCTTCATTATAAATCTTATATTTTTAATTTTAAAAAAGGAAAGCTTGCCGGGCGCAGTGGCTCACGCCTGTAATCCCAGCACTTTGGGAGGCCGAGACGGGCATATCACGAGGTCAGGAGATCGAGACCATCCTGGCTAATACGGTGAAACCCCATCTCTACTAAAAATACAAAAAAATTAGCCGGGCATGGTGGCAGGTGCCTGTAGACCCAGCTACTCGGGAGGCTGAGGCAGGAGAATGGCATGAACTTGGGAGGCAGAGCTTGCAGTGAGCCGAGATCATGCCACTGCACTCCAGCCTGGGTGACAGAGCGAGACTCCATCTCAAAAAAAAAAAAAAAAAGGAAAACTTAGACCTAATAATTTGCCTTGTATATAAATTATATTTTTACTACAACTAATAAAACTATAGGTGAATGGCCTCATCTGTTAAGGAACTAAACATTTCCCTTATCTTCTTTATTTTCCTACAACATTTGTTAAAAATCTAGTGATCAAAGTAGTTATAAAGGGGGGTAGGGGCGGGAGGCGCAGTGGCTCATGCCTTTAATCCCAGCCTTCTGGGAGCCAAGGTGAGAGAATTATGTCAGGCCAGGAGTTTGAGACCAGCCTGGTCAACACAGTGAGACCCTATCTTTACAAAAATACAAAACATAGCTGGGTATGGCAGTGTGTGCCTATCGTCTCAGTTACTTGGGAGACTGAGGTGGGAGGATCACTTGAGCTCAGGAGTTCAAGTTTGCAGTAAGCCATGATAGTGCCACTATACTCCAGCCTGGGAAACAGAGCAAGCCCTTGTCTCAAAAAGAAAAGAAAAGAAAAGAAAAAAATAGTTATATACAGTACTTTAAAAAATACCGTAGTCAGGTATGGTGGCTCATGCCTATAATCCCAGGAAGTTCAAGCAGGAGAAGACTGCTTGAGCCCAAGGGTTCAGAGACCAGCCTAGACAACATATCAAGATCTTGTCTATACAAAAAATACAAAAATTAGTCAGGTATGGTGGTCTGTGCCTGTAGTCTCAGCTACTTGGAAGGCTGAGGTGGGAGGATTACTTGAGACTGGGAGGTCAAGGATGCAGTGAGCTGTGATTGTGCCACTGCACTCCAGCCTGGATGAGAGAGAGAGATCTTGTTTCAAAAAAGAAACAAACAAAAAACTTTCATACAAAGAATGTTATAAGTCAGCCTCCAGGATCAACTCCTATCTACAAATATGACCTAACGTCCATAAAGCAAATCTACCAAACATAAAACCCAATATAGCACTATCCTCTAAGGTCAGACTGTCTAGGCCTGAATGACTGCTCCAGCTTCTGACTTGGTGTTTCTCTTTCTCTCTCTGCCCTTGGTTTTCTTTGTTTTTTGTTTTGTTTTTGAGACGGAGTCTCACTCTGTCCCCCAGGCTGGAGTGCAATGGCGTGATCTCAGCTCACAGTAACCTCCGCCTCCCAGGGTCAAACGATTCTCCTGCCTCGAGCCTCCCGAGAAGCTGGGATTACAGGTGCCCGCCACCATACCCAGCTAATTTCTTTGTATTTTTAGTAGAGATGGGGTCTCACCATGTTGGCCAGGCTGGTC
Source organism: Macaca nemestrina (assembly GCF_043159975.1). Lineage (NCBI taxonomy): Eukaryota > Metazoa > Chordata > Mammalia > Primates > Cercopithecidae > Macaca > Macaca nemestrina. Next base: position 37,606,243 of record NC_092125.1, read on the forward strand.
TCAAACTCCTGACCTCAAGTGATCCATCCACCTTGGCCTCCCAAAGTGCTGGGACTATAGGCATGAGCCACTGTGCCCAGCCCCTGGCTAACTTTTTCCTTGGTTTTCTTAATTATAAAATGGAATAACAGTACTTAGATGAAAGAGGCAATGTGAAGATTAAATGAGATAATGAACAATACTGACAACCACAGGGGCAGAAAAGAAGTCCTCAAAAACTGTAAATTGTTATTATTTGAACTACTACAGGCAAAACCAAACAGCTTCATTTAATTAAAACAAAATCCCAGAAGACACTAATGTTTTAAAATTTGACTTTTTCCAAAAATGTCATTACATTTACATGATATATACTCATAGTCAAGGGCTGAAGGAAAATCTCCAAAAACCAAACAATTTGATTTGTTGAGGTAGTGGAATTATAGGTGAATTTTCTTCCCAGAAATTTTGATTACCAAAATTATGTGCACAGTTCATAACTGAGTCATGGCAAAAAAAAAAAAAAAAAAAAAAAATTCATGTGTCAGCTCCTTTAAATACTAGTAAAAAGGGAAACAGCCCACACAGTGACAAAATAGGAATTCAAACCCAGCTATGACTCCAAAGTCTATGCTCATTGGGACACCCTTCCCTATTCCCAAATGTTTGATTTCTGTGCAAAATTTATGATAATGTATGATCGCCCTACGAATTCCTTCTTGTGGGACACAGTTTAATCCAGTAGTTCATATGATGTAGAAATATTAATGAAATTTTAACACAATTAAAATTCTAAACGGTAAATAAAACAGCCAATTCTTCATTCTTCAAATTTTTTGGGAGGTTGTCAGATCTCCAAGTTTATGGGCCTTTGCAGTTAACTTAGTGAACAACCTCGAAGTGATAAAGCAGACAAGGCTTCTTGAAGCAAACTTTCCTTCAGGAAATTCAAGTGGCATTTCAAAGAAGTGTGGACTTTCCTGGAATAGAGTTTTGACTTCTGTGTTCCATGGAAATGAATGAAACACAGAAATGACTTCTTAGGCAAAAATAAGTTATATACAAGATACAATGCATTGTTAAAACACCCAATAATCCTCAAATAATTAGCTACATTCTGAAGTTAATTTACTTGTGAATTATTGAAGCTCTCAAGCTAGCATTACCTCTATATTAGGAAAGAAACTAGATAAAATAGTTCTTAAATGAGTCACGAAAGGTTGCGTAACAAACCTGCAGAAAAACAGGTAATCAAGTTGTGGACTGCACATTCAGCATAATAAACATTATTGAAGACAGGCACTCAATTTTCATAGCAAATGTTAGTTTTTCAAACTGTTCTAATCCACACAAAGGCTTCCAAGAACATCTGTAGTTACTCTACCATGAAGTTCCTTTTTTTATTAAATGTTTCCACTGGCCCTTTATATACTCACCTTGTGCTCAAAAAATAGAGCTCAAAAAACATGGATAACTGCCACAGCTTAAAGAAAGGATCTCTCATATAGATTCAAAAGAAAACGTGTTACAACCTAAAGACAGGTAAAACAAAACCAGTATGTTTAATCTATATAACTCATTTCTGGATCTGTGTAACAGTATAAAGTCTGATAATTAAGCATTACTCATAAAGTAGAGAGTACTATGAACTTTGTTAAAAGAAGGAAAAGGCACAAACTTTTTCATCAGGTATTAAATACAATTGGGAGAATGTACATATATAATATGTAAGCAAAATGGTACGAGGTCTTTCTGAAACTTCAACTTTGCCCTTTTTAGCACCATTTTTTTTTTAAGTACTATCTTTTCAGGATTAAGATTAAGAATGTCGAGATCCTAGGCATGCTGGGCATGGAGTAATCGCCACCTACACTAGTAGGCAAATTTCCCACTTACATTTCGAACCCTAAAATAATTCTGCTTCTCATATTAAAGTCTAAACCCCAAAATTTACTCACATCTTACCCCATTTAATATTTATAAGATTCAGTTTCTTTTTATCCTAAAACAAAAATATACCCCCAACCTACCTCGTTTACTGTTTGAGTGAGGCCAGGCGTGGTGGCTCACGCCTGTAATCCCAGCACTTTGGGAGGCTGAGGCGGGAGGATCGCTTGAAGCCAGGAGTTCGAGACCCGCCTGGGCAATACAGTGAGACCCTGTCTCTACAAAAATAAAAAATAAAGTTATTAGTGGGGCATGGTGGTGCGGGCCTGTAGTTCGAGCTACTTGGGAGGCTGAGGCGGGAGGATCGCTTGAGCCCAGAAGTATGAGGCTGTGGTGAGCTACAATCACGCCACTGTACTCTAGCCTGAGTGACAGGGCAAGTACCTGTCTCAAAAACAAGAAAAATTAAAATACCATTTGTGCGGTAGGGAGGTGGGGGTGGGGAGGGGCCGTTTCTGGAAGTCCTTTTGAAAAATTCAAGACATTAATTCCAATACTAAAACATGGAAAAGTTGCATAGTCATTTTGTTTACTTACAAATTCTGGCGGGGTTTCAAATCGTAGAACTGTTAGTATCAGGAGAGCCCTTCGAGTGGTCTTTCCGCTCCACACCGCTCGGCTGCACCCAGCGGCCGCTGCGGCCCGAATGTCGTCCAGGGTCCCCGCCCATATGACAAACACTTTCCGCCGGAAGGCGCCTGTGGAATGCTGGGACTAGTAGTCTCCGCGCCCTGCCTTCTGCCTTCTCCATCCTTCACCCTCTACTGCCAGGTCGTCTGACCCAGCGACAGGCGCGGTAAATGCGCGACCAAACCGTGGAGGTCCCCGAGTTCTCATGCTATCTGACAGGATTACAGGCATCTCTGTAAGACGTCGACCACCCTGACCCATATGACCTGACATTCATAGACTGAAGAAACTCATAGGACCAACACAGTGAGAAGCAGTACCAAGTGATAATGGCAAGCACCAAGTCCTGGAACACACCCTCTGTGCCATTAAGAGGAGCATGTACTCAAACGAATTGCCTAATCTAAACCTCAGTTTGCTCGTGTGTCAAATGGGGACAACGTTACTTACCTCATAAGATGGTTATGAGTAAATTAGATGACATATGTAGTATGTCTGCTAAATGACAGTAGTGACAAAAAAATAGCTATTGTTTTGATCTATTAATTTTATAAATGTGAAAATTAAGAGATGGCGAGCAATTTACCCAAGAACATACAATTTGTTGGGGGCAAAATCGAGTAAGTCTAAAATTCCTGTTCTTGACCTATACCAATTCAAGACAAATCTAAACCAATTTCAAGAAGAAATCTACTCATGTAAAACTCCCTTCCCCATTCCTCAGTTTTATCCGTAACAGTCCTGACCAACACACTATTTTACTTATTTTGATTTTTGCCTGACTCCTCCCATAGAATATAATCTCCAAGTAGGCAGGAAACATTTTTTTTTAAATCAATTTTGTTCATGCTGTATCCCCATCATAGAGAACAGGGACTGACTACTACATAGTAGCTCAGGTATTTATTGAATTAATAATTCCTCATTTAATGTGATTTTTTGGTGCCTTCACTTCTCAACCATCCTCTTTTGGCAGAAGTGACAGGATATGGTAACACTCTTGGATGGTGTTTAATAATTAACTGCAATTCCTAATTCAACAAAAAGTAGAATACTATATTCCATCCATTCATTGTGTTTAATTTCAGTATAACATTTCCAGCTATTTTCATTTGTATTAAGTCATTAAAATATTTTTTCTATCATTTGTAAGACTGGGGAATAAATGGAGCCAGCTACTATATCTTTAATTAACTTCCTCCTGTTTAATATTTTAATCATATTTTCCTTATTAAAATTAAGTGTTGCCCACTTCATTTCTACTACTAAGTCACAACAGATAGATGATTTCTCTTTAAATAAATGAATTTCTGCTTACCCTAAGCAAAAAGTTCCTGTACAAAATTTGTTCTCAAATGTTTCATTTAAAATAATTTATTTTGACCAGGCGTGGTGGCTCATGCCTGTAATCCCAGGACTTTGGGAGGCCAAGGCGGGTGGATCACCTGAGGTCAGGAGTTCAAGACCAGCCTTGACAACATGGCAAAACTCTGTCTCTACTAAAAATACAAAAATTAGCTGGGCGCGGTGGCAGACACCTGTAATCCCAGCTACTCGGGAGGCTGAGGCATGAGATCACTTGAACCCGGGGTGGCGGGAAGCTGCAGTGAGCTGAGATTGCGCCACTGCACTCCGGCCTAGGCGAAAGATCCAGACTCCGTCTCTAAATAAATAAATTAAAAATGAAACAAAATAACTGATTTAGGAACCCAGTCTCAAGAGCACAGGATTTCTAGACCTAGCCCTAATAGTTAAGTGTGTGAATTAATGCCAGTCATTTAATCTGAATTGTAATTTTTCGTGTTTCTCTTTCCCAATAAATGGCAAATTCCCTAAAGGTAAAGCAATCTTCCTCATTGCTGGCACAAAATACATGTTTGGTAAGTAAATGAATTATTTAGTGTATTCTTTGTTTTAACCATTTCTTTTCTTTCTTTCTTTCTTTTTTATTTTTTTGAGACGGAGTCTCGCTCTGTCCCCCAGGCTAGAGTGCAGTGGCCGGATCTCGGCTCACTGCAAGCTCCGCCTCCCGGGTTTACGCCATTCTCCTGCCTCAGCCTCCTGAGTAGCTGGGACTACAGGTGCCCGCCACCTCGCCCGGCTAGTTTTTTCGTATTTTTGTAGCAGAGACGGGGGTTTCACCGTGTTAGCCAGGATGGTCTTGATCTCTTGACCTCGTGATCTGCCCGTCTCGGCCTCCCAAAGCGCTGGGATTACAGGCTTGAGCCACCGCGCCCGGCCTAATCATTTCTTTTCTTACTGGTCTTCTTTTATGAGTCGCTGAATTCCTCCAGATTTCTCAAATTCCCAAAGTAACTTTAACATCCAGAGCTGAGGCCTCCTTTTTTAGTGGCCCAGCGCATCCCTTATAATACTGGCTATGAGTCTACTGTCACTGTAATGTCACCTCTTTTGAGCAACTCTTATAGTCTGGATAATAGCTACAGCAGAGTATCTAGTTTTATAACAGTTTAGTTTTGCCTCAGAGTTAGTCAGTGTGGTATCTGCAAGGTTTCTAGGTGAAGGAGGCAGTCACAGTAGAGGTAGGTTTCTGTATGCTTACAACCTAGACAAGAGAGGGAAAATCCTATGCATATATATATGTATGTATGTATATTACCATTAAAGTTACTATGCCTCTAATTTTACAGTGTCTCATTAATTTAGTTGAAAGGCCATTCCTAATCCTTTACAAGCAGTTTTAATTACAAAATATGCATATTCTGATTATTCAATAATATGTAGAACCTCTCATCTTCTCTGATTGTTCAGTATGTAGAATCTCTTCTCTTTTTTAACTTGTCCCTCAACCCTAAGTTTTACAAGCCTGTATCCAAGTTTTATAAGCTAGTATCCCAGTTTCTATATAGTCATCTGTCTTGGTAAAATGTTTCAAGGAGACTTTAATGTTCATAACATGAACTCAATATATTACCGTAAAATTTATATTTAATAATTAAATCTATCAAGGAACTTACACTATTGTGTTACTAATGAGTCATGTAATAGCCACCTTAAAGGGAAAGCCCTACTTAAAACATAAATAAAAGCCATGTATTACCATATCAATACTTATCAGTATTTTGTTGGAAAAATCTAGCAAATTTCCAAAATACACCATCTAATCCAGGCTGACAAGGGAGAGTACCCTTTTCATTTTTCCTTAAAAGACAAGAAGAAAGAAGAAAAAGAAAGAGACAGGGATAAAGAAGTCTCTTTTGTTACTTTCCTGCAGTTTTTAAAAGCTATATTGTATATAAAGCTACAGTAAACTAAGCTCCTACCAGGCCAAACCCTATCTCACTCTAAAACTCTAATTCCTCGTGCCTGTGGCCACATTTATGGACAATATTAGTAAAAACATAGTACACTGCCAGGCGCAGTGGCTTATGCCTGTAATCCCAGCACTTTGGGAGGCCGAGGCGGGCGAATCACGAGGTCAAGAGATCCAGACCATCCTGGCTAACACGGTGAAACCCCGTCACTACTAAAAATACAAAAAACTAGCCGGACGTGGCGGCTGGCACCTGTAGTCCCAGCTGCTGGGGAGGCTGAGGCAGGAGAAAGGCGTGAACCCTGGAGGCGGAGCTTGCAGTGAGCCAAGATCGTGCCACTGCACTCCTGCCTGGGTGACAGAGCAAACTCCGTCTCAAAATAAAATAAAATAAAAACTAAAAACATAGTACACATTACGACATAAGTAGTTGAAATTTGTGCCAAGTCTGAGCAACAAATGAGTTGCTCAGAAGCATTTTAAGGTGATTACTTGGAAGAATAAACAAACACCTTCAAACTTTTCAGAATCACTCATTGTAACTGGTATCCAAATTACAATTTTTAAAATCTGTTCACTCCAATCATAGCAGGTCCCACAAGAAGTTGTATATTTGAAGGTGATTTGAGCTTTTTTTCAATAATTATTCAGACTTTACACGAACTTAATCGACCTTCTCTGAGTGTGTCTAAATTTGGTTAGGTATTTGCAGATTAGCCACATCTATAAACATGGTATATGGAGGTGAAACAAATAGCTTTTACCATGCTTATTCCAGAAAGTCCAGAAAGCATTTTAAATCAAATGTAGAGTATCACGTCATATCCAGAATAAAAGTAAAAATAATGGATCACAACTTAAAATTACAGTACTGTCTTTAATAAAAAAAGTGTTCCTCACTGTGCACAATGTAGCACTAACATGGTCTTCCGAACAGTGCTGCTTGGTATAAAACCAAGAAATATTAAAGACCAGGAATAAGGTCATGTTTCCTATGGGTACATTTCGGAAAAGAAAATACATTCAAAGAATATGACTGTAGACAGGATTTTGTACAACCTCAACAGGTGACAAAATTTAAAACTAGGTAACCGCCTTCATAAGGAACTTGAAACTAAAATTTTTGCCACGAAAACATGACATGTGCAAAAGTTATCTCTCTGGCCATCGCTCCTGCTAAGGACACTGGGAAGGACATGCTCAACGTAGCAGTCGATTAAAACGATTCCAGGGAAACTGCGCAACAGCCTGGGGCCGAGAAGCGAAACCTGGTCTTCTTCACCCTCGTCTCACTCCTTTTCCCGCAGACTTGGTAGTGGGAGATAGGACGGGCGTCTCCTATATGCAGGCAAAACTTGCCACGAGCGGCTCGACTTGGGACAGGCAATTTGCCCTGCCACCCTTCCGTCGCCCCCACCCCTCCTTTACTGAAGGCCGAAGGCAGAGACGTCCTCCTCCCCCTTCTCCTCCTCTTTGGTGTCTCCAGCCAGGAGGCGGGAGCGACCCACAGCAGCTGACCCAGCTCAGGCACTGCCTCTTCCACAGCCCTCAAGACACACCATGGGCCCAGAGGCAGGTTTGCTACACAGCAGCGACGACGCAGGCGGCGGCCCCGGCGACTCGCAACTGCCTCCCTGACCACAGCGACCACCGCCTAACACACCCGAGAAGCCATCGCCGCCACCGGCAGGAGAACCTAGGGTCCAGAAAGCCATCCTCGCGATCAACTAAAGATACGTCAACAACTATGGCGGGCGAGGGACCGCGGGCGGAGGCGGTGCGGGAAGGATGGGGTGTGTACGTCACTCCCAGGGCCCCCATCCGAGAAGGAAGGGGCCGGCTCGCCCCTCAAAATGGCGGCAGCAGCGACGCGCCTGCGTACGGAACTCCTCTGTCGCGCCAGGGCCGGCGGGAAGTGAGGTTCTCGGAGGAGCCGCCAGAAGTGTACGGAGACTTCGAGCCCCTGGTGGCCAAAGAAAGGTCCCCGGTGGGAAAACGAAGCCGGCTAGAAGAGTTCCGGCCCGATTCTGCGAAAGAGGAAGTGAGAGAAAGCGCGTACTACCTTCGTTCTAGGCAGCGGCGGAGGCTGCCGCGACTCCAGGAAGCCGAAGAGATGCAGACGCGAAGGGCTACCCGCCTTCAGCAGCAGTACTCACAGCAGCCTCCGCTACAGCCGTCTCCCGTTACGACCAGGAGAGGGCTGCGGGACTGTCATTCCTCTGAAGGTGAGGACCGCGGAGGTAACAGTCCCAGCCGCGAGCCAGGGAACGCGCGGGGGCGGGCGCGCGCCTCCGTGGGGCTCATCCCCGCCTGGGTACTAAGTACTGGGATTGGGTACTGGGTACTCCTCAGCCCCTGCTGGACGTGTGTCGCCGTGCAAGGGCCATCCTGACCCGCAGCGGGGAAGGAAGCGCCGACCCAAGGAGTGGAAAGATGGTCGTATGGAGCGACCCGGGCAGGGCTGGGGCGCTCTGACCAACATCGGGCATCAATTTAGGGGAGTCAGGGCTGCCTTTTTCTGCAGGCCTTCACGAGGGGACAGCGAATTACTCCAGGTTCGGTTTCATTTTGGTTTCGTCTACCCTGCGGATGTTTCTACGGAAACCACTTCCATTTCCTTTTTTAACGCTGGCAGGCCAGAGTCTCCAGCTGAGGATCAAACTTTTCAGTCGTTTTCCCTCCCCACCCAGGTGGAGAGAGAGAAAGGAGAAATTTTGTGAGTGGGCATTTCGAGGGATTGCTGAGTTTAGTTAATTGATTTGAGACCTCACCCAATACTTACACCGAAATGGGGTAACTCATTTTTCCTGAACTCATGTTCCCCAGTGTCTGATAAACTTGAGCTGATTGCTCTTTCTCCAGTGTGGTGGTCCCTGCCAAAAATCTGCCACTTTGGTGGCCGTCACTGTAACCTCAAGTAGTCTGGCAAATCAGGCTGACAAAGCAACCTGAAAAACAATACTATTAATTAGTTTTCGTCTAAATGGACAAAAGGGATGCTGACAGAGTGAATGTATAGTGTTAGGTAAGTCATAGGTGAATCAGTTTCCTTAACCTATCCTCTCCCACCCTGCTCCCCCATTTTGGGACCCAACACTGAGTCACAGATGAAGTTTCATGTTAGTCCCACGTAAGGCACCTGTGAGGTAAAAATCAGCGGACCTGAGTCACAATGGGAAGACATAGTTTGTGGTAGACTATTGATATGCGGAGGAGTGGGTTTTCAGCTTACAGCACGATGATAGGCTGCAAGTTTACCTGCTGACTCGTGAAGGTACTGACAGATTTGAAGACTTGATTTTGGCAACTTTACGTTAAAGTTGTGTCAGTTACTTTTGGGTGTAGCAACTCAAGACAGTTTAGCCCATATATATGTGTGTTTTATCTCTTTTAAGATTACAAAGTTTTTGGCCGGGCGCGGTGGCTCAAGCCTGTAATCCCAGCACTTTGGGAGGCCGAGGCGGGTGGATCACGAGGTCAGAAGATCGAGACTATCCTGGCTAACATGGTGAAACCCTGTCTCTACTAAAAATACAAAAAAAAAAAAAACTAGCCGGGCGTGGTGGCGGGCGCCTGTAGTCTCAGCTACTTGGGAGGCTGAGGCGGGAGAATGGCGTGAACCCGGGAGGCGGAGCTTGCAGTGAGCCGAGATCACGCCACTGCACTCCAGCCTGGGAGACACAGCGAGACTCCGTCTCAAAAAAAAAAAAAAAAAAAAAAGATTACAAAGTTTTTGCAAACAAGGAGCCTATCATATATATTTGATAGTAATTTAAGTACTTGATTTAATTCAGTATCTTTCAGTACCTGGAAGAATGCTTTGCACAAGGTAGGCAATAAATATGTTACATTGTATTGAGTCCCACAGAGCCTAGTGCAGTTATATAGGCTAACATTTTTTTAACAAGTAAAGAATTTACCCCTATTTTATTAAATCTTTAAAGATCTAAACATTTTCACTCTTCTGCATTCTTCCACATTGTTTGTGATTCTCTACCCCATCTTTTTGATTTTCTGAAATGATATATTTTTGTAAAACAACAGTGGCAAATATTACTATATTCTAACGAATTAGTTGTATTCTGTCCCAAGAGGAGTTCTGACTAGTTTAATTCCTAAGTTTTGGTAAACCTAACCACCTGTTTCTAAAGAAATGAATTTCTTGCATTTTTGCATATGTATTGTTACAAAAATGCATAATCTGTGCCATTATCTCCCAGGTCATATATTCTGAATTTTAACTCTAGTTACGTCTGTTTTTTAGAGGATGAACCATCTTCCGAAACTGATTTAAGCCAAACGATTTCAAAGAAAACTGTCAGGAGCATACAAGAGGCTCCAGGTAAGAAGAGTTGACTTTTTGTTTATCTCCTTACCTACCAACTTTTTAAATGTTCATTGAAGTAAGCAATGTAAGTATGTGTAAAGAAAAGACAAGGGCAGACATGTGAGTACTCAAGAGTACCAGCCACCCATATAACCTTGTAACATACATACTATACCAATTTCAAAGAAGAGAAAACTGAAGCACAGAGAAGCTAAGACAGTTCTGTAAGGTCACGTATGTGACTGAGCCAAAATTCAGACCCAGGTTTGTCTTCTCCAGAGCCCTTTCATCTTCCAAGTGTCTCACTATCATTCTCTCATGTCATAACTAGCTACTCAGTAAAGTTTGTTAAATGTCAACTGAATGAATATGTCATACTGTCCTCTGTTTAAAATGGATTAAGTTTTTATTATTATACTTTAAGTTCTAGGGTACATGTGCACAATGTGCAGATTTGTTACATATGTATACAGCTGCCATGTTGGTGTGCTGCACCCGTTAACTCATCATTTACATTAGGTATATCTCCTAATGCTACCCTCCCCCGTACCCCCACCCCATGACAGGCGCCCGTGTGTGATGTTCCCCATCCTGTGTCCAAGGGTTCTCATTGTTCAATTCCCACCTATGAGTGAGAACATGCGGTGTTTCGTTTTCTGTCCTTGCAATAGTTTGCGATAGTTTGCTAAGAATGATGGTTTCCAGCTTCATCCATGGCCCTACAAAGGACATGAATTCATCCTTTTCTATGGCTGCATAGTATTCCATAGTGTATGTGCCACATTTTCTTAATCCAGTCTATCATTGATGGGCATTTGGGTTGGTTCCAAGTTTTTGCTATTGTGAAAAGTGCCACAATAAACATACATTTTGCTTAAGTGTATCCTTCTTCTCAAGAAGCTTATGCTATAAATGGAAATTGAAAATGTTTACCAATGTAAGTGACAGATTAAATGGAATCTGTACGTAGATTACTTGGACTGTATCAATAGCATACTGTGCATTCACTATTACTAGAAATAAGAATATGTCTGTCTTTGAGAGGTTTGAGATACTCAGGGTTTTCTTCCTCTAAAAGGTGCTTTTATACTACATCTAATACTTAGCATATTCCCATCCCATGCCTCTTAATGAAAGGAGAGTTTAGGGAATTACTAAATGCTTATAAAGTCTAAGAGAAATTATTTAGATGGAGTCACTCTTTGATGGAGGACTGCTTTAAGTATAAGTTTAAGGTAAAGATAAGCCCTTCTTCCTCATAGAATGATAGACATTCAGTTTAACTTTGATATTCAAAACAGTGCTATAATTGTATGTAAGGCTACCGGTGTGGTCTGAGAGAAAATTATGCAGAGATGCCCTTAAGAATAAAGACCTAGGCCGGGTGCAGTGGCTCACACCTATAAGCCCAGCACTTTGGGAGGCCAAGGTGGGCGGATCATGAGGTCAGGAGTTCGAGACCAGCCTGGCCAATATGGTGAAAACCCCGTCTCTACTAAAAATACAAAAACTAGCCAGGTGTGGTGGTGGGCGCCTGTAACCACAGCTACCCAGGAGGCTGAGGCAAGAGAATCGCTTGAACCTGGGAGGCGGAGGTTGCAGTGAACCAAGATCGTGCCACTGCACTCCAGCCTGGGTGGTGGAGCCTGAGTCCGTCTAAAAAAAAAAAAAAAAGAATAAAGACCTAAACCAAAGGACCACCTTATAAAAAAACATAGTAAAAATACATCATTTGGTCATCTTGTTATTGAAAAACTTGAAAAATGTTGATTAATTCAGAACAGGAATATAGTTTGAAATCTTCTCATTGTTTGAAATTCCATAATTGAGTTGTTTTCACTTAAAATAGCTGTTAGGTTGTTTAATCAATTCAGGTCATATATACCTACATAACAGTTATTCTCCTATGGCCAGATTCATTCCTTTCTGGAAATTATGACACTAATTTTGTAATCCAAAAATATATTAGGACAAATTTTGTTTATTTTTCCAAAAGTTAACTGGATATTTTTGTTCTACTAGTGTGGTTTCTAGCTGAATAATCATAAATAGTTGTTCTTAAATGCTTACTATTTTATCATGAACATTTGCTTCTCTAGCTACTGTAGTTAGAGCATTCATTCTCCAGATACTTATTGAGCACCTACTTTGTGCCAGTCTCCATGCTTTGATTTGAGGGTGCAGTGGTGAACAAAAGCAGACAAGTGAGGGAGCCTCCTATCAAAGAAGGGTACTTAATATTTTATTCTCTCATACCTCTGTCTGGTACCCTATTCAAGTACTTTACGTGGGTTATGTATATAGTAGCATATACAGGAAATGCTTCTTAAATGAAAAGATGGAACTGAAGTAGTGATTAATGTCTGTAGAGTAAGTTTGATTAAATGTAGCTTAGTAAAAGCAAACAAACCACAGATTTTGAGGTTTAGTTTTTAGTTCAACCTGAAAAGGCTAGAAGTACAGAGAAGAAAAAGAGAAAGGTAGTTGTAATATGTGGAGTAACAGGAACTAAAATTTGCCTTTATTATCACGTGTGCAGGGTTTTCGTTTTCGTTTTTGTTTTAAAGAGACAAGGTCTCACTGTCACCCAGGCTGGAGTGCAGTGCAGTTATACTGCAGCCACAAACTCCTGGACTCAAACTATCATCCTCCTGCCTTCACCTCCCAAATAGCTGGAATTACAGGCACACACCACTATGTCTGGTTAATTTTTTTATTTTATGTGGAGACAGGGTCTCAGTATGTTGCCTAGGCTGGAAAGATTTATTTTTAAAGATATTGATATAAGTTCTAAATACTTGATATGTGAAATACTGAGATAGATATTTCATAGAATCTTAGAGCTGGAATATTTAAGGGGAACGTCAGAGTTCCAGAATGTGGTTTTTGCAACTCAGAGCTAAGACATAAAGCTTTTTTATGCAGATGAATGAAACAAAACATAATATAATCCAAATTTTGGTAAATCTTTGGTTTTAGAATATGTTATTGAGGTACTTGGAGAAAATATACCTTTATAGGTGGTTTTCTAGACTAAAATTAACATTTTAATAGGATCGGCTTTTCCACTAACCCAATGCTATGGAACTAGAGAGGGTCTGAAATGAACCCTGGCCCACATTAACGTTTTTATTTAAAATTAACTTGCATTTCTTCAATACAAGGTTAAATAGTTAGAATGAGTATATTAAGTCTCAAGATGTTAAGCCTAAAATTAAAATATTCCATAAATAATCCACAATGAGGGTCCATCACAAATGGAATAGGTAATTGAGTTGGTGCCATAATACAGATTTTGATTCTTAACTGAGCAATTTAGAATATTTTTATTTAGTGTTTCTTTCCTTTCTACAGCTACGGTTTGCTGAGAAAAATTGCAAATTTCTCCGTCAAGACTGTAAATTTTATATGGCAGGAAACTTGTCTCTAGTTTATTGTCATCACTAGTTCACAATAGTTGTCACTTAGAAAACTTGTCTCTGCTCCTCTAACATAAATAAAAGCTCTGTAAACCTTTGTTGAATAGATAAGAGATTATCATATAATAAAGCTAGTGTGTTTCACATTTTATATATTTTTAAATGTTTTCTCTTCCTGTATTAGCGGTGAGTGAAGATCTTGCAATCAGCTTATGTCGACCCCCTCTAAGATACCCACGATCTGGTAAGAGATTGTCTGTTGGCTTACCTTTTCTGTAAATACAATTCTATTGTCTGTTGGCTTACCTTTTCTATAAATACAATTCTGTTTTTAAATATGGTTGTACACGTATTCATATGATTCAGAACTCAAAAGTTACTATCAATATACATGAAAAAGGCTCCCTGCCCCTCTGTTCTTCAGCCAGCCAGTCTCTTCATCAAAAGCAACCAATGTTGTCAGTTTATATTTTTTGGAGATTCACAGAAATTCATGGATAAAATTATCTTGTCCTTTTTGTAACATAAATTTTGGCTTTATAAACTCTCATTTCTGTCTTTTTTTTTTATTATTATTTTGAGACAAGGTCTAACTCCGTCATACAGGCTGGAGTGCAGTGGCACAACCAGTGCTGACTACAACCTCAACCTCTCCGGCTCAAGCAGTCCTCCTGCCTCAGCCCGCCAAGTAGTGGGACTATGCATGCACCACCACGCCTGGCTAATTTTTGTATCTTTTGTAGAGATGGGATTTTGCCATGTTACCCAGGCTGATCTCAAACGCCTGGGTAAGTGATCCACCCACCTCAGCCTCCCAAAGCGCTGGGGTTACAGGCATGAGCCACGGCACCTGGCTTTCTTTTCTGCACTTTCTTGTTGTTTATTTTTACTTAACATATATACCAGAGATATTTCTATATTCATATATAAAGAGCTTCCTTTTTTGAAGAGATTGTTTTTTATATATTCCTGTGATTCTTTCTGTTAACTATGATGATTTTAAACTATGGTCAGGGACTTTATTCTTCCAGTATACTGCTAACAGAAAATTCAAGATGGAGCTCCGTGGCACAGGACGACAAAATATCCCTCCCTCAGTTATCTTTTTGACTAAAATGATTAAAAGTATTGCCCTGAAATTGATTTCATGACTCTGAAGAAAACTAGTAAAGTTACTCCAGTCTACTTTTACTTCATTTTCATTGTTTTTTTGGCTCTTAAAGATGCTTTATCATGGGAACTGAAAGGGAAATGTATTTATCTTTACATTAGGTTTCTATAGCTTCCCATTTTCTTTAACAAAGAATTATGTTGATTTATTTCAATAGATCGTTGACTATCCTATTAAGTATTCCAGTGATAAAGATCTACTAAGGCTTTGTTGATGAACCTGTGGTAAAGAACCATATGATGCATTTCCTTTTCAGCCCTAACCATTCTCTTGCTATGTCTCTTGCAGATTTGACCTACAAAACAAATGAAAATACTAAAATGAGTGAATTAGGTTCGTTTATCTCTATTCTTTTTTTTTTTTTTTTCCAGGCAGGGTCTCACTCTCACCCAGGTTGGAGTGCAGTGGCATGATCTTGGCTCACTGCAACCTCCTCCTCCCACTGTAGTCCCAGCTACTCCGGAGGCTTAACTGAGCCTCCCACCTCAGCCTTCGGAGTAGCTGGGACTACAGTCATGCGCCACCATGCCTGGCTAATTCCTGTATTTTTTATAGAGACAGGGTTTCACCATGTTGCCCAGGCTAGTCTTGAATTCCTGGGCTCTAGCAATCCACCCACTTTAGCCTCCCAAAGTGCTGGGATTATTGGCATGCACCACTGCACCCAACCCTATCTCTAATTCTTACAGGGCCTCTTTAAGGGTCTAGATTAATAGAATACAAGAGTATACTTATCTAGTCATTGGCTTGAGAATACTAATTTATTACGTCAGCTTGTGGGGACATAGTCCCTATGACTAGGACCTCCCATAAATAGCCTTGGTTTTTGTTGTCTGTAGTTCTGCCTATATTATTGCTTAAATTCATATAAAAACATTTAATAAATCAATTTAGTCCTTGCTAGTCTTCATTAAATTCACACTATTCGGAAAAAGGTATCAACTTACCAATTAAGTTTTTTCTCTTGATTTATTTTGTTTTCGTTTTTGTTTTTCTGAGACAGAGTCTTGCTCTGTCACCCAAGCTGTAGTGCAATGGTGCGATCTTGGCTCACTGCAACTTCCACCTCCCAGGTTCAAGCAATTCTCCTGCCTCAGCCTCCCAAGTAGCTGGGATTACAGGTGCCCACCACCACGCCTGGCTACTTGTTTTGTATTTTTAGTAGAGACAGGGTTTCACCATGTTGGCCAGGCTGGTTTCAAACTCCAGGGTTTCACCATGTTGGCCAGGCTGGTTTCAAACTCCAGGGTTTCACCATGTTGGCGAGGCTGGTTTCAAACTCCCTGACCTTGTGATCTACCCCACTTGGCTTCCCAAAGTGCTGGGATTATAGGCGTGAGCCACCACACCCAGTCTTTCCCTTGATTTTTATTTTTATTTTTTATTTTTATTTATTTATTTTTATTTTTTCGAGACAGGGTCTTGCTCTATCACCCAGGCTGGTGTGCAATGACGTGATCTTGGCCCACTGCAAGCTCCACTTCCTGGGTTCAAGTGATTCTCCTGCCTCAGCCTCTCAAGCGTCTGGGATTACAGATGACCACCATGACACCCAGCTAATTTTTGTATATTTAGTAGAGATGGGCTTTCACCATGTTGGTCAGGCTGATCTCGAACTCCTGACCTCAAGCGATCCACCTGCCTTGGCCTCCCAAAGTTTTGAGATTACAGGCATGAGCGACTGCACGGCAGAACTTTCTTGACTTAGAAAGTGAATTTGATACTTTGTTCATAGTAAGTTCAGTGCCCTTTGCTATAATATGTTTGTTGAACTGGTTTTAATTCATTTCAGTGTCTCTCTGGCTGTAGGACATGACATACTACAATTTCTGGTTTTAAATGAATCTACACTGAATGTCATTGGACTTAGTTTTTTTTACATTTTTTTTCTAAATTTGAAGATGAGCCAAAAGGGAAACGCTTCATTTTTCTTTATAAATCATTGCACATTCTTCTAATTCATCTTTCGCTTAAGTTCAGGCCACTTCTTTAGATACTTAAAAAAACTTTTTAGGCTAAGTGTGGTAGCTCACACCTGTAATCCCAGCACTTTGGGAGGCCAAGGCGGGTGGATCACCTGAGGTCAGGGGTTCAAGACCAGCCTGGCCAGCATAGCAAAACCCTGTCTTTACTAAAAATACAAAATTAGCCAGGCGTGGTGGTGCTGCGCACCTGTAACCCCAGCTACTTGGGAGGCTAAGGCAGGAGAATCACTTACACGCAGGAGGTAGAGGTTGCAGTGAGCCAAGATTGCGCCACTGCACTCCAGCCTGGGCAAAAAGAGTAATAAAACTCTGTCTCAAAAAAAAAAAAAAACTTTTTAAAAAAGATAACTTGGAGCTGAAATAACCTAACACTCTTTGCTGGACTTAAAAATCATTTTTATGAGCACCTTGTAATAAAAACTTTGTTTTTTATTGTCTGAAATTGTCATATTATTTAAATTCATTTTTTTCTGTGATTGTAAATTTAAAAAAGAGATTTTCATTTTAAAGTCATTTTCTGTGGGTTTAATACAAAGAATGAGGCTGGGCACGGTGGCCCGTGCCTATAATCCCAGCACTTTGGGAGGCTGAGGCAAGTGGGTCACCTGAGGTCAGGAGTTTGAGACCATCCTGGCCAACAGAGTGAAACCCTGTCTCTGCTAAAAATACAAAAAATTAATCAGGCATGGTGGCGGGCATCTGTAATCCCAACTGCTTGGGAGGCTGAGGCAGGGAGAACTGCCTGAACCGGGGAGGTGGAGGTTGCAGTGAGCCGAAATTGTGCCATTGCACTCCAGCCTGGGCGATAGAGCGAGATTCAGTCTCAAAATAAATAAATAAATAAATAAATAAATAAATAAATAAATAAAACAAAGAATGACATTCTTCAATTCCTTTATAGTAACGTTAGTACACCTTGGAGTATATGAAATGGCGATTCGTGGAGTTTGAATACTAGTGATAACACCAGACTATTCTTTGCTCTCTCCTCCTGCTGCCCCACTCTTGACTGTATTCTCAAAAGCATGATTGGCATCGAATAGTCTTTTTTTTTTTTTTTTTTTTGAGACAGTCTCGCTCTGTCACCCAGGCTGGACTGTAGTGGTACAATCTCAGCTCACTGCAACCTCCACCTCCTAGGCTTAAGCAATGCTCTGACTTCAGCCTCCCATGTAGCTGGGATTACAGACACATGACACCATGCCTGGCTAATTTTTGTATTTTTAGCAGAGACAGTGTTTCACCATGCTTGCCAGGTTGGTCCTGAACGCCTGACCTCAAATGATACACCTTCCTTGGCCTCCCAAAGTACTCGGATTACAGGCGTGAGCCACCATGCCCATCAGATAGTCTTAAAACTATCTGTACCTGGGGTCAGCAAGCTACAGCTTCTGGGTGAAATTGGCCTACAATCTTTTTATTCAGCCGATGAACTAAGAAGGAATTTTTACACTCCTGAAAAAAAACAAAGCATGTAACAGAGACCTTATGTGACTCACAAAGCTTAAAATATCTACTATTTAGTCCTTTATAAAAAAAAGTTTGCTGACCCCTGATTTATAGTGATGGCAAGAATAAAGACGACAAATCACCCAAATAGTCGTTTGTTGTCAGAGTAAATTCAGAAGTTACATACTTGCCTGAACATATATTTATTACAACACTCCATACTAGGTTGTACCTAGAGCACAAGAAGAAAGGAAACAAGTCAGGCGTGGTGGCTCACATCTGTAATCCCAGCACTTTGGGAGGCTGAGGTGGACAGAATCTGAGGTCAGGAGTTCGACATGAGCCTGACCAACATGGTGAAACCCCATCTCTACTAAAATTACAAAAATTAGCCAGTCGTGGTGGTGGGCACCTATAATCCCAGCTACTCGGGAGGCTAAGGCAGGAGAATCGCTTGAACCCGGGAGTTGAAGGTTGTAGTGAGCCAAGATAGTGCCATCACACGCCCTGGGCGACAAGAGCGAGACTCCATCTCAAAAAAAAAAAATGAAGAAAGGAAACAATGACTCCTGTGTTCTATCCAGTATTCCTTTGAGAAAGCACAGTGGTCTTATTTATATTTTCACGTCTGTCCCCAGACAAAACACAAAGTAAGCCAAGTTTATATTTTCTTGAGTGGCCTTTGCTCCTCACACCAAGTACCTCCCACAAATCTCTAGGAATAGCGAAATCTACAGGAGAAATGTAGATGCTTTGGCACCTGGGCTTTCAAAATAACTAGGGAATTTTGTAAGTTGTAAAAAGCTGGGTTATACCTAAGGTTTGAATTCCTTAAAAACTGTGGCCAAGTAATAGAAAGTAAATAGAAAGTGGCACAATTAGTGCTTGGTTTTCACTAGAGGGGATGACTATTAAGTGGTCTATCTTAAAACAAACATAAAGACCTGGGACTTCTGAAAGTAGCTTTTCCTAATTGGTTGAGGTTATTGGAAAATATAACACCTTCTTAAACAGCATGGTTTAGTTATTACCATTTGTCTATATATTTGTTACAGCCACAGCCTTTATGAGTTTCTCAATAATGTTTTAATATTAAGGATTTTTTGCTCAAAATATGATTTTAATTCTCAAAGCTTCTATATGAACATTGGGAAGAGTAATACCTTTTTTAAAAAAGTATTTTTTTAAGGCCAGGCATGGTGGCTCATGCTTGTTATGCCAGCTCTTTGGGAGGCCCAGGCAGGTGGATCACTTGAACCCAGAAATTTAGCCTGGGCAACATGGCGAAACCTCATCTCTACAGAAAAAAATGCAACTGTTAGCTGGGTGTGGTGGCATGTGCCTATAGTCCCAGTTACTTGGGAGGCTGAGTCTGGAGGATCACTTGAAGCCAGGACGCAGAGGTTGCAGTGAGCTGAGATTGTGCCACTGCACTCCAGCCTAGGCAACAAAAAGAGACCTTGTCTCAAAAGAAAAAAGAGGCTGGGTGCAGTGGCTCATGCCTGTAATCCCAGCACTTTGGGAGGCTGAGGCAGGTGGATCACCTGAGGTCAGGAGTTCAAGACCAGCCCGGCCAACATGGCGAAACCCCGTCTCTACTAAAACTACAAAAATCAGCCGGGCGTGGTGGCACACGCCTATAGTCCCAGCTACTCAGGAGACTGAGGTAGGAAAATCACTTGAACCCTGGAGGCGGAGGTTGCAGTGAGCCGACACCGCACCACTGCACTCCAGCCTGGGTGACAGAGTGAGACTCTGTCTCAAAAAACAAAAACAAAAACAAAAAAATCTAATGCTTTAACTTTCTACATGTAGCAGCCAAGTTTAAAATAAAGGTAGCTGAATAACAAAAGAGGGAAATGAAATTAAAGCTTATGTAGCCATAGCTACTGATTCATCATCAGATCACACTTAAATATTTATTTCCATTATTTGCAGCTTGGGTAAAAAGGGGAAAACAGGTAGAATGTTTAAAACTTTGCAGGTAATCTAATTATTGAGCACTAATTTTAGACTTTTTCTTAAGTTGCTAAGTAACATTAATCATAGTATGAAAAATATTAGCAAAAGTCTAGACTACACAGACTTTATTCTGTAATCATAAAATATATTTTATTCATGGAACAAACATTGTTATTTTAAAATTTTTTTTTGAGACAGGGTCTCACTCTGTCACCCAGGCTGGGTTGCAGTAGCGTGATCTCCGCTCACTGCAGCCTCCACCTCAAAGTGCTGGGATTACAAGGCATGAGCCACCATGCCTGGCCAAACATTTTTAAACACCTTCTTTATGTCAGTGACTGACCTAAATACTAGGCTCATAAATAGCCATTCGGTTTTTTTTTTTTTTTTTCCTCTACCTCTTAGATGTATGTGAGGTAATGGAAAAGAAAAACAAGTTTACAAATCATTTTTTTTTAAAGTGCTAAATAGTGATACATGTCTGTGGGAGCCTAGACGAGAAGCACCGTACTCAGTGGAAGAGGTTGAGGCAGCTTTATGAGTTGGAAATGACATTTGGATTGAATTTTGAGGGATGAGTAGCAGGCAGGATGAGGACGGAGACTTGCAAATACTACAGTTTGCTTAATAATAGACATTATTTTACCTTTAGAGAGCATGCAATATGAGAAAGTCCTTTATATTACAGACAGTAGTCTCACACTAGCCATGATTCTTTATCTGAGACATTAAATAATTTTTAGAATGACATTTTAAATCATAGCAGGCTTGGGTTTCTTGAGCTTTGTTTACCAGAATGAAAACTATGTTTTAAAATGTATCTGTAGCCAAAACAATGGATAACCTGATTCAGTAATGATTATTCTTCAAATCTACAGGGATTATTATTATTTAAGATATCTAATTCATAGATATTATTGGATTATAAAACACCAAATAGTACTTTTTTTGGTTTTAGTGATGGGATCAAGATAGCATTGCATAACTAGTTATTCCTGTTTTGAATACTATTGATAAATATTTATTGTCAGGAACATAGAATTCTAAAACACGATCTTTAGTCACTAGATTAAATCCAGAAGTCTGAAAAGTATTGAAAAATGGATAGAATCCATGATTTATTAGATACTTCAAATGGGGAGCTCCCTTATGTAAGCTGGCTAAAAAATAATTATTAAACCATCCATGCTAATTAGATAACACATGGATAAATAGAAAAAAGCAGACTGAATTTTAGGCAACTTGGTATATGGAGGATTAAATATTAAGTGAATTGGCTCTAGACAAATTGACCTGGAGCTTCAAATGTGGACAGAAATAAAACATATCTTCAAATGTACACAGATAAAACATGCCTATCAAATGAAAAAAGGAGGGATTACTGTACTAGTCATACTACTGTACTATGTACTATACTGTTCTGATAGCTCAACAAATGGATGTAAATCTCCAACATATCCTTTCCATTATTATAGATTCTAAAATCCATTCAGCCGTAGTTAAAGAGGTTTTGTCTACCTTCTAATTTTTAAAGTAACTATGTAAAACATAACACTGAAATATAAATGGGACTTTAGTAAAGCCTACTGTATTATATGAATTACACTTAGAAGTTTGTTGGAACCTCTCATATTAGGAAAAGTTCAGCTATCAGCCTTTTCTTTATTCATTTATTCAAAAAATTGACCAAGCGCAGTGGCTCGTGCCTGTAATGCCAGCATTTTGGGAGGCCGAGGCAGGCAGATTATTGAGCTCAAGAGTTCGAGACCAGCTGGGCAACATGGCATACAAAACCCTGTCTCTACAAAAAGGACAAATATTAGCAGGATATGGTGACATGTGCCTGTAGTCACAGCTACTCGGGAGGCTGATATGGGAGGATGGCTTGAGCCTAGGAGGTAGGGGTTGCAGTGAGCCAAGATCACACCACTGCACTTCAGCCTGGACAACAGAACCAGACCATGTCTCAAAACAAACAAAAAATTATTGAGTGCTTATTATGTGCTATTATGAACAAGACTGATGAGGTGGCAGAATTGTAATAGACTGGAAGTCAAAAGAGCCTGTGGTCTTCTAGCTTTTTTTATTATTACATTAGTCCTATACCCTTAGACAAGTCACTTGGTATCTATGAACCTTACTTATGAAAATCTTCCCTTATGATAAGATGGGAATCAGATAACATTCGTGAAGGGTTTTTTGAAAACCAAATAGCATCATGCAAATATTAAGGACTTAGCATTTTAAGATAATAAGAAAAATATGATTATTGATTAAGAAAGCATCTTGTATTTGCATGCTATGTGAATAGTTACATAAATGAACAAAGTAAAACTGCTGTACAAAAATACGAAGTACTATAATAATTAAGCACTTAGAGAATAAAACTTCAAAAAGAGAACAATACCTTTTTGTAGAATGGAAATATTAGTTAAAAATTTTTGGCCAGCTGTGTAGCTCATGGCTGTAATCCCAGCACTTTAAGAGACCAAAGTGCTGGGATTATAGGCTAGGAGATGGGAGGATTTCTTGAGGCCAGGAGTTTGAGACCAGCCTGGTCATCATGTGAAACCCCATCTCTTATTTTAAATTAAAAATTTTTTTTTGACTTTTCCTTTTTCTCCCTCAAAAAAGAGAAAAAGAAAGGACAGTGTTCCTAAGGAACCTAGAGCAAAATAGTACCTAATACACCAGAGTCTAGCTCTTTAAGAGTAACATGGTGTTATCAGCAGTTTTCTCTGGGTTAGTTTTTTTTTTTTTTTTTTTAATTAAAAAATGCTGGCAAATATATTTCAGATACTAATTTGCACTTGCCACTGACAAGAGGAAGTATTTTCAGTGGAACTCAAAGCTTGACTAGTATTATACTAATCTAATTAAATGGATTTAAAAGAAATATTTTCAAATTCACCATACAATGTGTTGGCAGTTGCTTTCTATAATGCTATTGTCCCTTTTAATAAGAAAATTGAGGTTAAAATTAGTAGAGCTAAAAACTGAAATATTCTGAGTTTTGTTGAAGAAGTGTAAATCACGCTACTTCTCTACATATGATCCTTCAGTGATATTTTAACCCAATTGTGCAATACCTGCTTTTGGGTACTTCTCACTTTTTTTTTTTTTAAATTTCACAATAGTCCATGTAAAAATACTATGTCCCAAGTTTATTTGATGTGTTTTGCTTATTTATTTTTGTTCAGATTCTCTGTTGCTCTGGAAAACAGTGATGTACATGGACCCCCCGGAAGGAGAATTTTCTTTACCTTTCCTCCTCTTTGGATATACCAGTGCCCTAAAGAACTGGTTCATCAGTCCAGTTAGTGTAGTTGGTTTTTAAAGGGAGTACAGGGGATTTGGCAAATAAGAGAATGAGAATATAGTAAACCTATACACACTAGAATATTTCTCAATGTAGAATTTAATGTTTTTTTGCATACAAAGGTTACATTTTAGAGTAAAAATAGACCTGTGACTGAAGGAAAATTAAGCACTTCATTTCCTTTTTTTGTTTGTTTTGAGACAGAGTCTTGCTGTGTCGCCCAGGCTGGTGTACAGTGGCGCAATCTCGGCTCACTGCAACCTCTGTTTCCCAGGTTCAAACTGTTCTCCTGCCTCAGCCTTCCGAGTAGCTGGCATGCACCACCACGCCTGGCTGATTTTTGTATTTTTAGTAGAGACAGGGTTTTACCATGTTGACCAGGCTGGTCTCAGACTCCTGACCTCAAGTGATCCACCCACCTCGGCCTCCCAAAGTGCTGGGATTATAGGCATGAGCCACTACCCCCGGCCAATTCTTAGTGATTTAACAGGAAAAGAATGTATTTAATGTGTCCTTACGTTCATTTTCCTAAATGAGATGCTTTTTTTATTCGTAAGCTTTAACTTTTTTTTCCTAAGCTTTTGTTTATTTCTAAGCTTTAACTTTTGATGTTATATGTTTAATATTTGATGTATGCTTTTCTCTTCTAGAAGCCACCAGTGTCCAACAGAAGGTCAATTTCTCTGAAGAAGGTATTTTATTTTTAAATATCATACAATATATATTTGAAGTCTTTTTCTTTACATTAGAAGCCATTCTGATAGATACTTAAGAAATGAGAACACAGCCGGGGACTGTGGCACATGCCTATAGTCCCAGCTACTCAGGATGCTGAGGCAGGAGGATCACTTGAGTCCAGGAGTTCTGGGCTATCTGTAGTGTGCTATGCCGACCGGGTGTCTGCACTAAGTTTGGCATCAATATGGTGGCCTCCCGGGAGCGGGGGACCACCGTGTTGCCTAAAGAGGGGTGAATCCATTCAGTTCAGAAACGGACCAGGTCAAAACTCCCGTGCTGATCAGTAGTGGGATTGTACCTGTGAATAGCCACTGCACTCCAGCCTGGGCAATGTATTGAGACCCCATCTCTTTAAAAAGTGAGAACAGAAAATAATGTATTTTTCTTCATGAAAAAAAATTCATGATTATCTAAACTGTTAACTGGGCAGAAATAATAGGAAAGATAGAATGAGTGATGACAGCCTTACATTTTAAGCATCTTTTGTCTATTTGGGTTCATTTTAAGCAAAGGTAATATTTGCTATTACGGTATTAAAATAATCAGTTTTCCAAATTCTCATAATCAGTTTATGTTTGAAAAGTACAGGAGTAAAATTTAGTTTTTGTTGAAGCCCAGCATAATCTGAGGGTGGTCACCTGCATAATAGAATGTTTGTGTGCAGGTGTGTGTACACTACCCCTCCACCACCAACACACACACACACAAACACACATCTGAATTTAACTACACACTAATTATATGTAGTTTTCCTCCCCATAAACTTTTTCCACTGTTTAATGCTCATCTGTTCATTTTTGACTCCACATTAAAGGCTTAGAATATAGTTTTTTAGATATTACTGTGAATATTTGTTTAGGAAAGTATTATGTGCCCCAGAGAACACAAATTGAGCTAAATTTTAGTTCATTTGGAACTTTGGGATTCAAAATAATAAGCATGATAAACAAACAGCAGATCTGTATCTGATAACCTAAAAGCCTTCTCTTAATGTTAAATTACTTGCTTGTTTTTTTAAAATTCAGATCTTTTGAGCATTAAAATAAGAGTATACTAGTATATTGTTTACTTCTGTTTAGGAGAAACTGAAGAAGATGATCAAGACAGCTCTCAGAGCAGTGTCACTACTGTTAAGGCCAGATCCAGGGATTCTGATGAATCTGGAGGTAACGTTGCTTTATATACATATGACTCTTCTCATAGAACTATCTTTGGTATTCCATGAATTTGCTTTTTAAAAAAAAACTTTCATATTTTTATTACTACTTTATAAAAAGTGAATTTTTCTTTTACTATTTATTAAAATTAATTATTTCATGTATAGATCTGATTAATAATATGTCATGACATCTAAACAAATCACTTTTAGCTTTTTTTGATATTTGTGGAAAATAAGATATTTTTGTGTTCAAAGGAATTTGTTGTTTTTGAATTTTATAGAGAAACTAATCACATTGCCATTGGAACTGACAACACTATCTGGAGTGTTACTTTTAGGAAGTTTTCATTTAATTAGATAACTACCTTTATCTCTGGATTTTCAAATTCAAACCAAGTTATTAATTAACAAGTTCTGATTGTTTATGTGAATTTAAGTTCATTCAGTGAAAGAGTTGACTAAAGACTAAAGAGAGAAAAATACCAGTTTGAGGCTTAAGATAATGTTGAACAAGATCCCCCCCCCAAAAAAGATAATGCTAAACAAATTTGTAAACTCTGTAAATAATGAGTAATTTTATACTTTAGTCCTGCACTTTCCCCTCACCACCTCCTTAAAATTTCTGTAATTCCAATTCTTTTTTTTTTTTTTTGAGGCGGAATCTCGCTCTGTCACCCAGGCTGGAGTGCAGTGGCGCGATATTGGCTCACTGCAGCCTCTGCGTCCCGAGTTCAAGTGATTCTCCTGCCTCAGCCCCCCGAGTAGCTGGGATTACAGGTGTGCACCACCACACCTGGCTAATTTTTGTATTTTTAGTAGAGATGAGATTTCACCTTGTTGGCCAGGCTGGTCTTAAACTCCTGACCTCAGGTGATCCACCTGCCTCTGCCTCCCAAAGTGCTGGGATTACAGGCGTGAGCCACCATGCCTGACCTGTAATTCCTATCCTTTACTTCATCATTTCACTTCAAAAATAAGTACATAAGGCTGGGCACAGTGGCTCACATCTGTAATCCCAGCACTTTGGGAGGCTGAGGCAGGCGGATCACAAGGTCAGGAGATAGAGATCATCCTGGTAAACACGATGAAACCCCGTCTCTACTAAAAATACAAAAAAATTAGCCAGACCTGGTGGCGGGCACCGGTAGTCCCAGCTACTCGGGAGGCTGAGGCAAGAGAATGGCATGAGCCCAGGAGGCGGAGCTTGCAGTGAGCCCCAGTGCAGATCGCGCCACTGCACTCCAGCCTGGGCAACAGAGCGAGACTCCGTCTCAAAAAAACAAAACAAAACAAAACAAAATAAAATAAAAATAAGTACATAACCTGGTTTTGTTTTTGTTTTTTATTTTTTTGAGACAGGATCTCGCTGTATCACCCAGGTTTGAGTACAGTGATGCGACCATGGCTCACTGCAGCCTCGACCTCCCAGGCTTAAGCAATTCTCCTGCCTCATCCTCCCAAAGTGCTGAGATTATAGGTGTGGGCCACCATGCCTGGCATTATAAGCCAGTTGATGGGCATTTGGCATTCTGTGTATTTCCCACCCTTCCTCATTTTTGCTATGTATTCTTGATATAGAAATGGAGATTTGTAACACGCTGGTAGTGTCTAGCCAGAATTCCTGGGTTCCATTCCTTCACTTTTTAGCTGTTTGCCCTTAGAGAGTTATTTAACTTCTGTGTTCCTCAGTCTCGTCATCTGGATTGTTGTGAGTGTTAAATTAATTCATATATGCAAAACATTACCTGGCACATAGTAGACACTAAGTGCTGTTACTAGTGTTCATACGTGTTACATGAAGCTCTAAAAATCAGAGATTAATTAAACCATTTATATAGCCAATAGTTTGCTGCCATTGCTACCAGCATAACTATTTGGAAGTACATAAACCCCAGGTCCTGTGATCATGCCATCGCACTTCAGCCTGGGCGACAGAGCGAGACTCCATCTCAAAAACAAAAACAAAAAAAAGGCCACTTCACCTTTTTGTGTCAATGTGGCTGTTTCCAAAACAGCAACCTGATCACTTTTAAACTAATTTAGTTATAAATTCTACTTTTATATGGAAACTTTTCTACTTAAAAACATATAAAAATTCTACTTTTATATGTTTTTAAGAAGAGTAGACTGAAAGCAAGGCATAGTGATAGGTACCTATAGTCCCAGATACTGAGGAGGCTGAGGCAGGAGGATCCCTTCAGTTCAAGACCAGCCTGGGCAATAACGTGAGACTCCATGTCTTGAAAAAAAAAAAAAAAAGAGGAAGAAGAAGAAAGAAAGAAAAACAGTATACAAAAATATTGCCCACTTGCAATAAAAATTTAAAGCAAAACTGGATACTGATGATTTCAAGATGATCCACTGTTGTAAACTTACAAAATGTTTCTCAACTCAAAGGTTTTATTATCTCATTACCTTGTGGCATGTTCTATATCATAACAATTTTTTAAGTGATTATCAGCTAATTTTTTAGATGTGACGTGATACTTTAGAAACTTTTTTAACCTTTTTTTTTTTTGAGATGGAGTCTCACTCTGTCGCTCAGGCTGGAGTACAGTGGTGTGATCTTGGCTCACTGCACCTCTGCCTCCCGGGTTCAAGCAGTTCTCCTGCTCTCAGCCTCCTAAGTAGCTTGGATTACAGGCACGCGCCACCACGCCCAGATAATTTTTGTATTTTTAGTGGAGACAGGGTTTCACCATGTTGGCCAGGCTGGTCTCGAACTCCTAACCTCAGGTGATCCGCTTGCCTCAGCCTCCCAGTGTGCTGGGATTATAGGTGAAAGCCACTGCACCCAGCCTAGAAACTTTTTAAAATAAATTATGCATCCAAGTTTTTAACCACCTGGGAGTTATCTGAATATTTTTGCTCTTTTTATTAATTTCTCACTGTTGTCTTATAAAATGTGCAGTTTAAAAGTTGAATATTATTTGTAGTGTACTGTTTTTTATTTTTTAGATAAAGCCACTAGATCATCTAGTCAATATACAGAATCATTTTGGCAGTCATCACAAAGTAAGTAAAGCTGTGTTTACAGTTCTACCTGTGAGCTTGGTCAAATGCTGTTCCTATTTTTGAAGATCCTCTTTTGAAATTTAATGTAAATATTGAAAAAGAGGAATAATGAATACTTAAAAAAAAAAAAACTTATCCAATATATCTCTACCCCTTGACCTTATGACACTTATGGAGTTGTTATTCTCTATATCCAAACCTGAATTTGAACTTAAAAAACAAGCAAAGGAACTACTGCTTCCTGTGATTTGTTGAATGTCTTTGCTAGCAATATAAATGGGTTGATTGTTTTTATTTTAACAGACTAATATAGTAGTTTGAGCCTATTTATATGCACTTATTCTAATAAGGACATAAAATTTTATATTAGTACAATTTCAACTCTGTTGTAAAAGTTTGGAAGGATGAATGAATAAGTGATAAAGCACATGTAATAAAAAGTTAATGGCAAGCTCAGTGATGGGTATGTAAATATTCATTTCAGTCTTACAACTGAATATTTTTGTGATCAAATATTGAGAAGATATAACAAAAAAAGATTGGAAAGTAATATACCAAAATGCTAATAATGATTTGCTTAAGAATCATTGGTGACATTTTTTTTAACTTTATTATTTTCTTTTCTTTTTTCTTTTTTTGAGATAGGTTCTCGCTCTGTTGCCCAGGCAAGTGTAGTGGTGCGATCATGGTTCACTGCAGCCTCGAACTCCTGGGTTCAAGGGATCCTCCTGCTTCAGCTTCCTGAGTAGCTAAGACTATAGGCATGTGCCACCATGCCCAACTAATTTTTAAATTTTTTATAGAGACGGAGTCTCACTGTGTTGCTCAGGGTGGTCTCAAACTTTTGGGCGCAAGCATTCCTCCCACATCAGCCTCCCAAGATGCTGGGATTGCAGGTGTGAACCATTGCACCCAGCCACCTTTATTATTTTGGTACTACTGTTTTTTTCTTTGGACATTTTTAAATCAAGTCTCCCAAAATCTGAGTTATTAACCAAAAATATCTTTGTATGTAAAAACCTTCAAGAACTTTTTTATTCCTTCCACATTACTTTCTTTTCTTAAGAAAAAGCCTTTGGAAGGCCGGGCATGGTGGCTCACACCTGTAATCCCAGCACTTTGGGAGGCTGAGGCAGGCAGATCATGAGGTCAAGAGACCGAGACCATCCTGGCCAACATGGTGAAACCCCATCTCTACTGAAAACACAAAAATTAGCTGGGCATGGTGGCAGACACCTGTAGTCCTAGCTACTCGGGAGGCTGAGGCAGGAGAATGGCCTGAACCCGGGAGGAGGCGGAGCTTGCAGTGAGTCGAGATTGCGTCACTGCATTCCAGTCTGGGCGACAGAGTGAGACTCCGTCTCAAAAAAAAGAAAAAATGAAAAAGCCTTTGGAAATATGTTTTATAATCATTGTGTTTATAGAATTCAATTTTATATTTTTCATTTTAATTTTTAGTAGGTTCTGGATTTATGACTATAAAATGAGACATAAAATGAATTAGCTGCTGGAAAAAAATCAGTTGTGGAAAATTACTCTTTGAATTATTTTATGTATTTGCCCTATTTTACTCCAAATCTTTGATCTTTGGAAACTCTTAAATGTATCTACCTGTATAAATGATGTTATACCCATGTGGTGAGATACTATTTAGGCTGGGGGCGGTGGCTCACACCTGTAATCCCAGCACTGGGAGGCTGAGGCAGGTGGATTACTTGAGGCCAGGAGTTTGAGACCAGCCTGGCCAACATGGTGAAACCCGTCTCTGCTAAAAATACAAAAATTAACCAAGTGTGATGGTAGGTGCCTGTAATCCTAGCTACTTGGGAGGCTGAGGTAGAAGAATCGCTTGAACCCAACAGGCGACGGCTGCCGTGAGCTGGGATCGCACCACTGCACTCCAGCCTGGGTGACAGAGTGAGACTCCATCTCAAAAAAAAAAAAAAATACTATTTAGAAATGAAAAATGAGTTTTATATAATGAGTTATATATACTAATGAAAAGGTGATCAAGATGTATTTCATTGACTTTAAGATACTATTGATTTTATGTATCAATGAGAAAGAAAAACCATCCAGTTAAACTGTGCCATACCATTAATTAAAAGATACATCTGTAGATCAGAGGGCATTTTTTAAAAAGTATGTCTTAGAATTTGATGAAAGAAAGTATTAAAAGGTATGTATCCACTTTTTAAAAAGTGTATTTTTAGTATAGACTGAAAACAAAGCTGAGAGAATATATATCTGTCTTACTTACCATAGTATTTCTACATTCAATGTTTTGCACATATTTAACAGATAGATGTTCATGAATTTTTAAATTACGCATTTCTAGAATGGCACTTTTTTAAAACAGCTAGCATATGTTTGTATTCAGAAAAAGTTGAAAATAAATAAATGTAAATGGATACTTGTATTTATCATCAAAGAGTAACTCATTTCCTCAGGGCAGATCTGAAAATTCACCTTGTTAAAAGGTGCCATTTGTTAGTCATCCCATTGTGTCATTTTACAGTTATCCTTAAATACCTCCTCAAAACCTGAAGTAACATGTTTTACTTCATAGCTACTTTGCAATGTCCATAAATCTGCATAGATAGTATATACCATTTCTCTATGGTATGGTGTGTGGTATATGATATGGACTGCCTGGATTTGTATCTCGACCCCACTACTTTTAGATATATAATTTTGGAAAAATTACCAATTTTGGTTTTCCCTTTTTTTTTCCGACATAGAGTCTCGCTCTATCGCCCAGGCTGTAGTGCAGTGGCGCAATCTTGGCTCACAGCAAGCTCCGCCTCCCGGGTTCACGACATTCCTGCCTGCCTCAGCCTCCCGAGTAGCTGGGACTACAGGCACCCGCCACCATGCCGGGCTAATTTTTTTTTGTATTTTTAGTAGAGACAGGGTTTCACCATGTTAGCCAGGATGGTCTTGATCTCCTGACCTTGTGATCTGCCCACCTTGGCCTCCCAAAGTGCTGGGATTACAGGTATGAGCCACCACATCCGGCTGGTTTTCCCTTATTTATAAAATGGGAACAACAATAGCATCTGCCACACAAGAATTAAGCAAAATTGGCTGGGCACGGTGGCTCATGCCTGTAATCCCAGCACTTTGGGAGGGCGAGGCAGGCAAATCATTTGAGGTCGAGTTTGAGACCACCCTGGCAAACATGGTGAAACCCTGTCTCTACTAAAAATACAAAACATTTAGTCTTGCGTGGTGGTGCACACCTGTCATCCCAAGTATTTGGGAAGCTGAGGCAGGAGAATATCTTGAACCCGGGAAGCGAGGCTTGCAGTGAGCTGAGATTGCACCACTGCACTCCAGCCTGGGTGACAGAGTCAGACCCTGTCTCAAAAAACAAGAATTAAACAAAATTATACTCAATAGCTGATACACATTGACTGTACGTAATCATTGTTTTGATGGTACTGATCCTAAAACTGACTCCTTGTTGTTGTCCAATTCCTAAACATTTTGAAGTTTAGAAATGAGGGGAAAAGAAATACACACACTTTTTATATATGTGTATATATATAGTATATGCATGGTTTTTATATATATATATACACACACTTATATACTTACATGCTTGGAACTGATGTTTTTTGTTTGTTGTTTGTTTTTAGTATCCACAGTAAATAAGCAAAATGTCTATGCAGCATGTTTTTTGTTGTTATTTTCAAGTATTCTATGACCTCATCCCTGTTTTCTGTTTCAGGTCGCAACTTCACAGCTCATGATAAGCAACCTTCAGTGCTGAGTAAGTAGTTGGTTGCCTGCTCTTTTTTCAGTCAATCAATTTTTTTTTTTTTTTTTTTTTTTTGACGCAGGGTCTTACTCTGTGGCCCAGGCTGGAGTGCAGTGGTGCTATCTTGGCTCACTGCAAGCTCCGCCTCCCGGGTTCACGCCATTCTCCTGCCTCAGCCTGCTGAGTAGCTGGGACTACAGGCGCCCGCCACCATGCCCGGCTAATTTTTTAAATTTTTAGTAGAGACGGGGATGGTCTCAATCTCCTGACCTTGTGATCCGCCCACCTCAGCCTGCCAAAGTGCTGGGATTACAGGCATAAACCATCGCGCCTAGCCTCAGTCAATCAATTCTAACCTTGCCTTATTCTCCTAACAAAAGTCGTAATAAAATTTCAAGTCATTTTACCCCTCTTTACCTTTTTAATTCACCACGGATTGGTACTACCTGTAATAATTACTCTGTGATGTGGAAATGTGTTCAGGGCTATTTTACCACAAGTAATTTATACTGAGTGATAATATATTTATTTGCTACCTGCTTTGCTATAGGAAGTGGTTCATCCTCACTGATAGGATCCTTTGAAATTATTTTTTACTTATAAAACTATTGCTTTTATTGTTTTTTTCCCCTCTTTTATTTTGTCTTTCTGATAGATTAATTTTATAGCACTGGAATATGGTATAAACTTTCAAAGTATGGGAAATTATCTTTTGATATATGTATTTGCTTCAGGCTCAGGATATCAAAGAACTCTTGAGGAATGGGCCCCCCAGACTGCAAGAATAAGAACTAGGATGCAAAGTAAGTAGATAAAGCTCTGTTAGTGAAATAATCTGAAGCGTATTGGCTATGTTTTTCTTGACAAAAATGTTTAGTTCTTCAGGTAAACATTTAGGTTGTTTGTGATTTCACTAATAAAGTACAGCTATGATTACTAGGTTAGTAATTTCTATTTGCTTGGACTGGCAGCACATGGGCTAGGTGTAGAATGTAAATACTGGCGGGAGCAAACCAGAGATTGATGAGTCTTAACAAGCTCTCAGTTCTAGCAGCAATACAGTCTGTATACAATAATGAAATTCTACTCTTTTAACAATACTTATTTTTCGCTTTTAGCAGATTTTGGAACAGCTTTGTATACTCATAATTTTACATAATAAAGGCTGAAATGCACAAGTTATATTTTCATGTTTAGGGTTTGGGTTTTTTTTTCTGTTTTTTGTTTTGTTTTGTTTTTGAGATGGAGTCTTTCTCTGTTGTCCAGGCTGGAGTACAGTGGTGCAATCTTGGTTCACTGCAACCTCTGCCTCCCAGGTTCAAGCAATTCTCCTGCCTCAGCCTCCCAAATAGCTAGGACTGCAGGTGCGCACCACTACACCTGGTTAATTTTTGTATTTTTACACGCCCAGCTAATTTTTG
The DNA here is from genome assembly GCF_043159975.1 of Macaca nemestrina. NCBI lineage: Eukaryota > Metazoa > Chordata > Mammalia > Primates > Cercopithecidae > Macaca > Macaca nemestrina. Next base: position 37,639,801 of record NC_092125.1, read on the forward strand.
TAGTTTTAGTATAGATGGAGTTTCACCATATTGGTCAGGCTGCTCTTGAACTCCTGATCTCATGATCCACCTGCCTTGGCCTCCCTAAGTGCTGGGATTACAGGCTTGAGCCACCGTGCCCAGCCTTTCTGGGTTTTTGTGTTTGGTTTTGTTTTTGTGTTTTTTGAGATGAAGTCTCCCTCTGTTGCCCAGGTTGGAGTGCAGTGGCACGATCTCAGCTCACTGCAGCCTCCGCCTCCCACATTCAGGTCATTTTTGTGCCTCAGCCTCCTGAGTAGCTAGGACTTGTATGCATGCGCCACCATGCCCAGCTGATTTCTGTACTTTTAGTAGAGATGGGGTTTCACCATGTTAGCCAGGCTGGTCTTGAGCTGCTGACCTCTAGTGATCTGCCTGCTTCAACCTCCCAAAGTGTTGGGATTACAGGCATGAGCTACCACACCCAGCCTCATGTTTAGGTTTTGGATGGATTAAATGTCACAGAATTTAAGGAATACTATAAATTTATGTGATAAAACCATCATACTCTGAACCCACTTTCTATAATTTCTGTGGAAATGTGTCCACATTAAATCTTGACCATATTTTTTTAAAGTCCACGCATATTCTCTGCTTTAAGTGACCTTTAACCTCGCTCCCTACTGTACTCATCTAGCCACAATAGGTCTGGAGGTCATCAGGTATTCTCTTATTTAGATAATGTAAAAATCCACATCATGTATCTCTTGATCATGGGATAATTAACTCTGTAATTGAACCAGATGATGTCTGTGGCCCTGCTTTTCCGTCAGTAAACTGGGAGTGGTCATAATTCATTTTTTCTTAGCAGTGACTTTTTTAGCGCACATATAAGTGAGTTCTTCAGCAGCCTAGAACCGAAATAACTTTTTGCCCTTGTCTTATTGTCGATTGTCATTTCTTATTGCTGTGAGTATATGCCTGATATTAGAAAACCATTTCCTCTTATAATTTGCTCTTCCTGACCTAATATTGTAGTTAGGAAACCAAATATTAATTATTCAGCTTATTAGAATTATGTTTGCAACCAGAATCAAACATTAAAATTAAATTTGAAGACCCAAGAGATACTCTTGGATGTAAAAATGCATGAGTTTTAGTATATATAATGTGAAAAGCTCAGAGGCATCTGTGTCATTTCTTAGTTCTTAACTATATATTCTGAGTAATTAATATCAGATAAATGACTTCCAGATAAGTGAAGTTAGTACATACTTACCAGAAAATGTTTGCATAATTTTTCCTCTAATAAGACACTGCAATACAGAAGGAAAAAATAATTATATTGAACATCTAATTAAAATGCAGAAATAGATATTTTTAGTTGCTAAATTAATAGCTAATTTTTAGTGTTTTATCTGTTTGCATTTCTACTTTGTCTTAAATTACTATATTTATTATGGCTTACAGAATTATACCTTGGTTGCTAGCCACCTACCATATATAGATACCACATTGAGCTTTCAGAGTTATGTAACAGTAACATCCCAGACGTGTGCGTGTAATAGGATCTTTTAGACATTCAACCACATGAGGACTTTAAGATAGAACGATGAGCAAGAAGAAAATATTTTCAATGGAAGTGAAAGACTACAGTGATTTTTCAAACAATGTTATATAATAGATTCCTCTTCAAGAGTATTTTTAAAAATGTTTTCTTAGCATTCCACATTTTATCTCTCATTCTTTATATATTTCTGCCTGCTTTGGTGAGGGAAAAAAAGTCATTTTTAGACCTGAATGTTCAGGAACCTTGGGCTATAGATTCTACTCCATGGAACATTGTCACCCAATGTTAGCACCAGTTTCCTGGGTAGACAGGTCCCAGTTCAGGCTTCTGCCTGCATCCAAACCTTTTAGGAAAGATGGAACCACTGTCTTTACTTTTTCCTGTTTGCCAGGTGATAAAACAATGATTATAGAGAAGAATATATGTGCATGGAGAGGTCAGAGCATTAATATAAATGCTTTGGAACCTGTCTCAGAAATTTAGGTAAAGAAGACAGTTTGTAGTTAAAGCTCTTGGGCTCCAGGCCTAGCTCTTCCACTTACTAATTGAGTAATCTTGGTAAAATCACTTAACCTTTGTGAACCTCAATTTTCTTGCCTTTAGAGACAATAGTGCCTATAACTAAATTATTGTAATGAGCTTATATGTGTAAACAGAATTTTTTAAAGTCTAAAATCTCGTAATTATCCGGGCTTATTTATTGTTAACAATGTTTTCTGTAGAATCAGTAGCAACTATGGAGGATTTGTGCCCTCTACTCTTGATGGTTATAGAGTGATTGATTATCACCATACTCTTTAGACTAGAAAAGCTTGAGTTTTTTTCTTTTTGAGACAGAGTCTTGCGCTGTTGCCTAGGCTGGAGTGCAGTAGCGTGATCTCAGCTCACTGCAGCCTCCGCCTCCTGGGTTCAAGTGATTCTCGTGCCTCAGCCTCCGAAGTAGCTGGTGGTGCACCACCACAGCCGGCTAATTTTTGTATTTTAGTAGAGACGGGGTTTCACCATGTTGGCCAGGCTGGTCTCAAACTCCTGACATCAGGTGATCCACCCACCTTGACCTCCCAAAAAGTGTTGGGATTACAGGCGTGAGCCACTGTGCCCAGCTGAGTTTTTTCTTTTAAAAAGATGTTTTTTAGAATTGTTGTTAGCATCTCTAGTAATGTTGATGAAAAGGATATCAGTTACCCTTTGGACGATGTCCTGCCTTGGCAGTATATACCCTGTTGTGTATGTGTTTGTGTTATATGAATTATATAAATATTATATATGGTACATAATTATTATTTAGCTGTCCTTCATTAACATCATAGAATTGCACTTCACAGCATTTTTGTATATATTATCTCATTTGATCTTTGCAACCGTGGAGTGAAGTATTCAAAATAAACATCTGATGGATTTGGGTTTTGTGTGGTTAGGTTTTTTTATTTTGTTATTTTAGTTGTAACTTTGATAACCTAACTTAGAAGCTTCTAAATAATGAAATATCCTAAGCTAAACTGGTAACTGAAAAACAATATTCCTCTTAGATTTGCTGTCATTTTGTCTTATGACATCATTATGGAGCTTTTTGTCATATGACCAAAAATAAGGCTATTTCTGAATGTTAGCAGAGCTAATATTATTCCTCCGGTTATTCCAGTGTTTCTCAAATGAAAGTTATTGATAAAACCCTAAGAAGATCCACCAGGAAGTTCGTTTATATATACAAAAATTATAAAAGTCCAGTCAAGTGATAGATGGCAATACTGGTAATATAGGTCATATGAATGAGATAACTCAGCCTCTATACTTTCTGAAGCCTGTCCCTCCATTTCCTCTCTTAGATTTTAAAACCTGCTGGTATGCTAAAAAAAGATGGAAGGGAAAGGAAAGGGTTAGGATTGTTTTTAATTTATTTTCTTGTTTTTATTTATTTATTTATTTTTTTATCCGAGATGGGGTCTCACAGTGTTACCCAGGCTGGTCTTAAACTCCTGTGCTCAAGCTGTCCTTTCACCTCAGCCTCTTGAGTTGTTGGAATTACAGGCATGAGCCACTGTGCCCCGCTTAATTTATTTTCTAAATAAATTTAGATGGATGTAGAGATTTGACAGAGTTGTGAGAAAATTATTTTTGAGCTCTATTGTTTAACCACAAGCCTAAAACAGAATTACTTAATTACTTGTCTATTAACAGAAATGATGAGAAGTTTTTAAACGTGATTTTAAACTACTACTAGTATTTGAAATGGTCAGAATCCCCAGATGAAATATTGAATTGGTTTGAGGTAGAAAATAGTGAAGATTAAGATTGAGTTTTATATTAAAACACCTTATCCAGACAGCTCAGTAGTCTATAATCCACATTTTGTCCTTATTTTTCCCCTCTTTACAGCATCTTCACCAGGCAAGAGTTCAATATATGGCAGTTTTTCAAGTGGTATGTTTCATTTTATTATGGTGTGCTTATTTTCTTTGTCCTTTTTATCCCGGAAGTTTCACCAATCCTATTAGATACTTATGGGTCAAATACTTCCAAACTTTCTCTGAAAACTAATTATTGTGTGCTTTCTACTAGACCCCACCATATGCTGTGAACAGCTATGAAAGAAATAGGTCTTGTGTCTCAAGGAGCCCTCAGTCTAATCAGCACTCAGATGTTCTACTTTTTCTTCTGCTTCTGGCTGATCTCTGTCTTCTTTTTTTCCTGGTGGAATTTGTATCTTCTTTGTCTACTAGAAATAAATACTCAAATTATGAAACATAAGTTGATAGTCTTATTTTATTACTCTCACCATTAGATGACAACATTCAGAAATCAGAGCTTGGAAACCAGTCACCATCAACCTCCAGCCGACGTAAGTTTGTGTATTCAGTTTTAATTAAATATTTCTGTAAAATTGGTATTCCATAATTATTCCATAATTATTTAAAAATGGTTTTTGACAGCAGTATGACTTGGTGCTATTTGAAGAATCATATTTTAAGCACTTTAGAGGAAAAAGTATATATTCTACTAGCAGTGAAATTATTTATGGACAAACTATATATGAGACAACATCTGGTATTGCCCCTTCACTTTACCGTCCATAAGACCAAAAGCAATAGCTAATAATAAGTAAAGCTACTAATACTGTTAACTGAGGAAACCATGCTGAATTGAAAGACAGCCAGCCAGAGCATGACTTTTGGGATTACAATGGCTTTCGGAGTCTGCACACTTGCATTTGAACTAGATTGGACCACTTACCTCCTTTACAGCCTTGTTGCAAGTTTCTTTAGTTCTCCAAGTCTTATTATCCTGAAACAGTACTAAGAAAATAAATTCATGGGCTGAACATGGTGGCTTATGCCTGTAATCCCAGCACTTTGGGAGGCCGAGGCAGGCGGATCGTGAAATCAAGAGATTGAGACCATCCTGGCCAACATGGTGAAACCCTGTCTCTACTAAAAGTACAAAAATTAGCTGGGCATAGTGGCACACGCCTGTAGTCCCAGCTACTCAGGAGGCTGAGGCAGGAGAATTGCTTGAACCCGAGAAGCGGAGGTTGCAGTGAGCCGAGATCGCACCACTGCACTCCAGCCTGGAGACAAAGCGAGACTCCATCTCAAGCGGTGGCTCAAGCCTGTAATCCCCCCACTTTGGGAGGCCGAGGTGGGCGGATCACAAGGTCAGGAGATTGAGACCATCCTGGCTAACATGGTGAAACCCCGTCTCTACTTAAAAACCGCAAAGAAAATTAGCTGGGGGTGGTGGTGGGCGCCTGTAGTCCCAGCTGCTCAGGAGGCTGAAGCAGGAGAATGGTGTGAACCCAGGAGGCAGAGCTTGCAGTGAGCCGAGATTGCACCACTGCACTCCAGGCTGGGCAACAGAACAAGACTCTGTCTCAAAAAAAAAGAAAATAGATTAATGATGATTCTCACATTTTTTGTTCTTGGTACTGCTTTACACTAGTAAAGTTATTAAGAACTTCAAAGAGCTTTTTGTTGAAAATATGGGTTATATCTATCCATATGTACCAGGAAATTAAAGTTGAAATTTTTAAAAAATATTTATTAATTGATTTTAAATAATTTAGCAAGATGAGTGACAGATCAGATTGCTTTGCATTTTTTCTGATCTCTTTAAAAAATGGATTTGGATTATGTATGCTTCTGTATTCAGTCTGTTACAATATATTTTGGTTGAAGTATCTACAAAAAATCCAGCTTTATACAGATAGGAAAAATTTTAGTAGCCTTTTCAGATAATTGTGGCTATTCTTTTTTGAACTCTCCAAAACTCAACAAGTGTTAGTTTCTTAAATGTTACTTGAAATAGGATATCTGAAACCATCTTACTGAGCTTTTAGTACTCTATTACAGTAAAATTCATTGGTCTTTCTTATACTTTGAATGGAGTATCGTGCACTGGTCATTTGGAAAACATTGGTTCACTGAGAAATGCAGATTTTCCCAAACATTGACACATTAGGAATGTAATATAAAATATCAAACTCATGGTGGCAGATTTAGGATTCTAAAATCCTAATTTTCACTTGAAAGCAAATGTCTGCAGAATACACAAGTCTGACCATAGTTTACTTGTTCTTTCAAGTAAAAAATAGTATTCCTGAAAAATGTGCTAATTCACCTTGTAATTCATTTGCACAAAATTATTTTCCTTGAGACAACCATGGTACTGTATGATGCAGCAGAAGTGCTTTGTGCGTACTTGCCATTTCTTCAGAAAGAATGTTGACAAGATATGTACCCAAGGATTGAGATTTAATAAGATAAATAATTAACTGCTTCATAAAGGACATTCTTAAGTAAAGGAATGTCGCTTTGTTAAACCTTGAATGCATGGCAGTGAAAAATAACAACGACTACAGTCGTACAGTTTGGTGCCACTGCCCTGTAACTCATGCTAAAGCATCAAAAGTTTTTCCCACCATTGCTTTTGCATTATCAGTGCAAATGTCAACACAAGGTGAAAGTCAAATAACATCTTAGTGTTAGAAGAATAGTTTTAACTGGCCGGGCGCGGTGGCTCAAGCCTGTAATCCCAGCACTTTGGGAGGCCGAGACGGGCGGATCACGAGGTCAGGAGATCGAGACCATCCTGGTTAATACGGTGAAACCCCGTCTCTACTGAAAAGTACAAAAAACTAGCCGGGCGAGGTGGCGGGCGCCTGTAGTCCCAGCTACTTGGGAGGCTGAGGCAGGAGAATGGCGTGAACCCGGGAGGCGGAGCTTGCAGTGAGCTGAGATCTGGCCACTGCACTCCGGCCTGGGCGACAGAGCGAGACTCCGTCTCAAAAAATAAAAACAAAAAAAAAAAGAAGAATAGTTTTAACTTCATGGACATCTCCCCTGCAAAATAGGGTCTTGAGGTACCCCACAGATCACACCTTGAGAACTGCTGCTCTAAAAGGTCCATACTAAAATTAATAGCTTGAAACAGTCAATAAATAGAAGGTCTAAAAGTATTATTGGTACTATCATGTTAACTGAATAAATGAAGTAGAATATGAGAAAGAACTTTATAAACTGAAAAGCACTAAATATAAATTAATACTATTATTATTGCCAATAGTAATTAACGAGTTACAAACTAAGTTTTACCAGTGTTAACTTGCATACCACAAAAGGCCATACATCAGTAAAATTAAAGGGACAGCTAGCTATTATAACATGTAGAAGATGTTCATTCATATTGCCTACTTTTCTTTTTTTTTTTTTTTTTGAGATGGAGTCTCGCTCTGTCACCCAGGCTGGAGTGCAGTGGCGTGATCTTGACTCACTGCAACCTCCGCCTCCCATGTTTAAGTGATTCTCCTGCCTCAGCCTCCCAAGTAGCTGGGACTACAGGCTTGTGCCACCACACCCAGCTAGTTTTTTGTATTTTTAGTAGAGACGAGGTTTCACAGTCTCGATCTCCTGACCTTGTGATCCTCATGCCTCGGCCTCCCGAAGTGCTGGGATTACAGGCATGAGCCACTGTGTCCAGCCTGCATCCTTTTCTTTATCCTTTTATATACTTCAGAAATATTTCACCTTGAATAATTAGCCATGTGAATGCTGAGTTTCTAAATTAAAAAATATTTTATAAATTGTCTTTTAATAGTCTATTCTCCCAGCTGTTAGCAGTGGAAATAATAAACTTCACTTTATAAACTGTATTATTTTTCTGACTTGTTTATGCCATTTCTTTTGTTTAAAAACTTTTTTCCTCAAAGATATTTTTATATTGAAGAGACATATGCATATTTATACACATAATTCCAAGTGTATGCATGTAAGATTTTCTTGAGAATGCGATAAATTATTTTATTAAGAAAATTATCAGCTTTCTTCTTTAAACTTCTTTCTCTTTTACCTAATGTTTACAAAGATTGATACTGATTTTAAAAGTCACTTGCCTTGAATCTAAGAAAATGGTATTTATATCTGTCATTTCTTTTTTTCTAAGTAGAAGTGACTGGACAACCCCAAAATGCATCTTTTGGCAAGAGGAACTGCTGGTGGCTACTTCCTCTGATAGCTGCTCTTGCCTCTGGGAGTCTTTGGTTCTTTAGTACTCCTGAGGTAGAAACCACTGCTGTTCAAGAGTTCCAGAACCAGATGAATCAACTTAAGAATAAGTATCAAGGTCAAGATGAGAAGCTGTGGAAAAGGAGCCAAATATTCCTGGAAAAACATCTTAATAGCTCCCATCCTCGGTCTCAGCCTGCTATCTTGCTGCTCACTGCTGCCCGAGATGCTGAAGAAGCGCTTAGGTGTCTGAGTGAACAAATTGCTGATGCCTATTCTTCTTTTCGTAGTGTCCGTGCCATCCGGATTGATGGGACAGATAAAGCTACTCAAGACAGTGATACTGTCAAACTAGAGGTAGACCAAGAACTGAGCAATGGATTTAAGAACGGCCAGAATGCAGCTGTGGTACACCGCTTTGAGTCATTGCCCGCAGGCTCTACTTTGATCTTCTACAAATATTGTGACCATGAAAACGCAGCCTTCAAAGATGTAGCCCTAGTCCTGACTGTCTTATTGGAGGAAGAGACACTTGGAACCAGTCTAGGCCTAAAGGAAGTTGAAGAAAAAGTAAGAGATTTCCTTAAAGTCAAGTTCACCAATTCTAACACACCCAACTCCTACAATCATATGGACCCAGACAAACTGAATGGCCTCTGGAGCCGCATTTCTCACTTAGTTCTGCCTGTGCAACCTGAAAATGCCTTGAAAAGGGGCATCTGCTTATAAGAAGTGAGAGAAGAAAAATCATGTCCCAAGTTCTGAGAATTGTTCACATTTTCTAACCAGAGACAGAATTCAGAGCTCTTTTTGAAAGAACTGGTTTCTTTTTAAAGGAAATTAAGTTCTTACATAAACACAGAACATAAAAATCATTTGTCAACCTAATTATCTAGGATATGAGAGAATCATTTCAGTTTCCATTGAGAGCTGTGTTAAAGGTATCTTAGGAGTGCAGATTATATGCAGTTCCTTAGAGAATCTATTTTGATTCTAGGCTGAATTATTACAGTTATGTATGACCAGTGAAAGGGATTTGTCTCCTTATGAACCTTCCTGATTTTTTAACTTAGATTTCTCACTAAGTTTCTTGAGTTATTAGTAAGATTGCTCCCTAAATGTAACCATGGATTTTCCCATTATGTTCCCTTTTATACCATGTAGGTGTGAGTTCCTTAGCTTCTGCCTATAGGAACATAAGTAATGAAAGGTCACGTAGGTGTGTGTTTGGAATTTTTTTTCTTTTGTTTGTTGGAAGATGGAAAGAACAAGGCAAGGAAGAAATTAATGGGGAAGCTGAAGGGAGGAAATGTTATAGTAATCCACTGAGGTGTAGGTCAAACATAGGTATATGAACTGTTAATCTTAGTGGATTCCATTGGGATTTGTTTTTTATATCTCCTTTTTCCTTCCTTGAAGAAAAATTCTTGGCCCTCCCAAGGATTCTTCATGTATATTGCAAGATTTAATATATTTGTTCACTTGACTCTTAAGAGTAGGTCAGGCCGAGGCAGGTGGATCACCTGAGGTCAGGAGTTCGAGACCAGTCTGGTCAACATGGTGAAACCCTGTCTCTACTAAAAATACAAGAATTAGCCGGGCATGGTGGCACACGCCTGTAATCCCAGCTACTTGGGAGGCTGAGGCAGGAGAATTCGCTTGAACCCGGGAGGCAAAGGTTGCAGTAAGCCGAGACCAGGCTTATTGCCCTCCAGCCTGGGCAACAAAAACAAAACTCTGTCTCAAAAAGAAAAAAAAAAAAAGACTAGGTCAATTCGTAACAGTTTATTTTGGACACATCCTGAAGCTTTTGTTTTGAATTAAGAAATAGTTTCAGGAATTGACAAACCATTTGTCAACCTGCTGTCCTGGGCTATTGAAGAAGATTTCGTTTTCTGTGCATCCAGTTGTTGCAGTCCAGGTCCTCTAGTGCAACGCCATAGCAAATATAAAGATTTACTATGCACGTGATACATTTTATGGAGTGCCTCAAGCCAAGATAGTGAACTTACATGAAGAGTGTGAAATGTATTTCTTTACTACTATAGTAGTATAGTTATAACTTTGCATCTATAATTGAGCTTTCTCATCTGTCAACTGCTATGGTTTTCTTAAAATGTTACAATTCTATATCCACCTTGTTTTTTTATTGTCCACAAACCATTAAATGTAAATATTGTTTTTAGAGAGAGTCAGTCATTGGCTTTGTCATTTACCCTTTGAGAGTTCCACAAGTGGTAGTAGAGTGGTCTAACTTCTTTCCTCTAGTACTACCAGTATTCATAAATGTATGCCCCTTACTATAATTTGTTCCTCTTAGAAGTCAGATCATCTGATTTATAGAGGATTATGAAAACCAGAGTTTTTGAAAAGGCTTATTTTATACATACATATTATATAGAGAAATAACTGTTTTTATTAAATGTTTCACTGACCCAAGTAATTTAAAAGTAATATGTTACCTGTGTCTTTCAGGAAAAATAATTAAAGCAGCTGATCTGTAAATGACTTTAAAAGCTATTTTAGTAATTTAAATAAATTTACTTTCTTGGTTTGTACTCTGTGTTATATATTTAATGATTTATCATATTTAAAAAAAGAAATCCAAGTCTTTTCCTTGAACAATTTTAGCAACCTTGGCTAGGAGAAACAAAAACCAAAGAATTGGAGCCATTTGCAAGTACATTGGTTAGAAGTGGGATAGCCATAACTTTCCATTTTATCTCGGCACTTAGGGTTTGTAAAAATATAGTTAATTTAGGTATTCCTGACTTGGCAAAAGAATCTCCACAGCAGCTTTGCTTTCTTTTTTTTTTTTTAAGTAGACATGGGATCTCGCTATATTGCCCAGGCTGTTTTTGAACTCTTGGCCTCAAGCAGTCCTCCTGCCTAAGCCTCCTAAGTAGCTAGGATTACAGGTGTGAGTCACAACCCCTGGCTTCTTAACCTTTTCTTCATCACCTCCCTGAAGAGCTTTTTTAGATTTTTTTCTAGTCACCCCTTCCCCATGAAATTTCAACACCACATATGTACTATGTATCTGTTTATGGACTGTAAATGTTTTTTGCTTTATACAAAATATAATTTTTTTGTCCCCAATGAACCAATTTTCACCCCTATTGAGAATGCATGCTCAAGAGCATCCACATTTTTAGATAATTGCTGCCTAAAACATTCTATTTGCTATTCATGTTATTGTGATCCTTTTAGAAGGGAAAATTTATTTTTTATTTTATTTACTTACTCTTATTTTTAAGACAGTCTCACTCTTGCCCAGGCTGGAGTGCAGTGGCACAATCTCGGCTCACTGCAACCTCCGCCTCCCACATTCAAGCGATTCTTCTGCTTCAGCCTCCTGAGTAGCTGGGATTACAGGTTCACACCACCATGCCGGGCTAATTTTTTGTATTTTTAGTAAAGATGGGGTTTCACCATGTTGGCCAGGCTGGTCTTGAACTCCTGACCTCAGGTGATCCACCTGCCTTGGCCTCCCAAAGTGCTGGGATTACAGGCATGAGCTGCGGAGCGTGGCCTAGAAAGGAAAATTTAAGACATCAGCTTCAAAATAGGAGCTAGTTCTAGAGAAATGGAGCACATTGTAACTGGCCGACAACAGTGGCCCAGGAAAACCACAGTATGGTACATTCTTAAACTTTTGAAACTTAATTTGCTTCATTTCTTTTAATGACTTTAATATTTAAAGATGTTTTCTAAACCTCTAATCCTGAAAAAAAAATTGGAAGTAAACTGATTTTTATTCAGTGAAGAGAACTGCCATTTAGAAGTGATAGGGGTTTACACACTTTGTACCATTAGTTAATACCTAAGCTAAAAGTATAATATCCAGTTTCCTTAAGATCTCGGGTTTATGGAAAGTAGCCTTTCTTTTGGCAGTGTAAACAAGCAGTTCTATTAAATACATAAAGATAATGCACTATTCTGCTATTTTGTCCTTATCAAGATCATGGAGTAAAATTTTGTGGTATAAGAGGATAGGGTTTTTCCCTAAGGAAGAGGCTTTTGTTGGCATTAACCACCAAAGATGGGGTTCTTCAGCCTGGAAAACCAAGCTGAGAAGGCTGCCACTGACTGGAAGGGGAGGAAATTCCTCCCTTGAACGCCCTGTTTCTGGCCTGGATTCAGAGAATTCCTTGTGTGTTTAAGGGCCCTTGTGGGTGGTAGAGGAACTAGTTCCTGTCACCTGAGCATAAACAGGAGAACCCCCTTGTACTCTACACTCCGGGTATAATGAACTACTTGCAATTTCCTAAACACATCATTCACTTGTCTTTTGCACATTCTTAGACTCTTTTGGAATACTTCATTTCCTGCCCTCTTGCTTTCCCCAATCTCACGTTCTGCTCATTCTTATTTGTCCTTTTAGTCTTCGTTTTCTTAGGGCAGCACTTCAGTGAAATCTTTCATAATTCCCTTCCCCCAAATACTATTTTAGGTGCCTCCTGGTTTGTTTTTGTTTTTTTTTTTTCTGTTTTTGGTGATTTAAACAATAAGACCTTTATTGTTACAAAACCCAGCAGCGTGAGGAGTTCCTGGGTTGGGTGAGTTAGAGGCTGGAAAAATTCATCCCCAGCATTACAAGATACACCCCCGGTGAAAGAAAACCTCTGCAAGCTGCTAGCTGAAGCCAGCCCCTGTCCTCTTATCCAAAACTGGGTCGTGTCCAGCCAAACCATTTTGGGGGTTGAACGAGTCACTTCAAAGGGCTCAAATGACTGGTGAATCTTCCAGATAAAAGGAGAGAACACTGCCTTTCCTGCGCATTTTAAAGTGACTGAGGTGCTCCACACTCTGATTTATCCTTTATTACCCTGTGGCAGCATTAGCATACCCCTGCTCCCACGTGCATCTTGCGAGCAGTGACGCGTCGTCAATATATGCACCGTGGTAATCACAGAGTGCTCAAATATTTATTGAATTAAAAAGAGCAAGCCGTGCCTAGTTATAGCTAGGTAAGTTGCATCTTAGTGTTTTATTTGCTTCCCCCACCCCCGTCCCCCATTACTCCTAAGCCCTATCTAAAAGCTTTATATAACTCACGTGGATTTAGCAATGCTACGAATGAGGAAAAACAAAGAGGACCAATCTACGCCGTGGAAGGGAAACTGGCACTTCTCTGGTGGAGACAGTGATCATTACAGGTCCTCAAGGGAAAGGTGAGTATCAAGGGAAAAGACTGGGAAGCCATGAGGTCTTCCCGCAGTGATACTTGGCATTTGCATTTTCTTAAAATAGCTAGCAAGTATTCCTCCACCTTTTTCTGTTGCCTAAGAGGGTATTATAATTCAGATAAAAGATGGCTATGGATGTACGAAGAAGATGGATAAGAAAAATATTTGAGAAGTAGAACTGACCAGATTTGATTGAATGTAAAAGTGCTGAAAATTTCTCTGCATTTTGTTTAGCTCATGTATCTTCTCCCCAGATAGCACAAAGTGATAGACTAAATTCCTATCTCTGCATGTCAATATGTTGACTTTTAGTCTGAAGTAGAGCCACACATATTTGGTCAGAAATTTTAAAGAATAAAAACCCTGGCCAGGCACGGTGGCTCATCCCTGTAATCCCAGCACTTTGGGAGGCCGAGGCAGGCGGATCATGAGGTCAGGAGACCGGGACCATCCTGGCTAACAGGGTGAAACCCCGTCTGTACTAAAAACACAAAAACTTAGCCAGGCGTGGTGGCGGGCGCCTGTAGTCCCAGCTACTCAGGAGGCTGAGGCAGGAGAATGGCGTGAATTCAGGAGGCAGTGCTTGCAGTGAACCGAGATCGGTGGCCACTGCACCCCAGCCTGGGCCAGAGCGAGACTCCGTCTCAAAAAAAAAAAAAAAGGATAAAAACCCTGTCCCACCAGGAAATGAGCAAAAGAGGGCTGGGTTGAAGATTGCAAGAATATACATCTCAGACTCCAAGAAGAGAAAATACGGGAACTGTGAAAACTGTTTTCATATGGAGACCAGCAGCCATTCCCTCTATTGCTGCTACCCAATTAGCAACTTCCCCTTTGTGACTTACATACATTGTACCATTTGCAGTCTAGATAAATATTTAAAAATCTAAAAATGCAGTGTTGAACCGTAACTGATGAAAAATTAGCTAGTGGGTGCAATGTGTGCTATTCAGGTGATGGGTATACTAAAAGTCCAGACTTCACCAGGATACAATTCTTCCATGTAACAAAAAACCACTTGTACCACTAAAGCTCTGGAAAGAACAAAAATTATTTAATTAACTAATTGAAACAAATAACTGCATAAAATTACTGTAGTACATACTGTTCCACTGAAATAATTTTGTAACCACCTCCTGTTGCTATTACAGCAGAACCCAAGTGTTGAGAATATCCACATGAAACACCCTGTGAGCTAATCATCTCCATGTGAGCAGTTCTTTGCTCTAGTAAATTGCGTATTGCAGTAAAAAGTGATCTGTCACACTTCTCGCGTTTTTCATCATATTTAATGCAATACCCTAAACCTTGAATAGCACCATGAGCCCCACACAAAGTGCCACCAGTGATGCTAGAAATGCTCCCAAGAAGCAGAGAAAAAAAAATGACACTATGAGAAAAAGTGGAATTGCTTGATAAGTACCATAGATTGAGGTCTGTAGCTGCAGTTCCCTGCCATTTCAGACAGCTGACTCATTTTGGAAATGAAGGGGCATTTAACAAACCCTAAAGGTACAGTATTGATAATTACAGTACAGTACAGTAAATATGTTTTCCTTAGGATTTTCTTAATATTTTATTTTCTCTAGCTTTATTATAAGAAGACAGTATATAGTACATGTGTTAATCAACTGTTTATGTTACTGGTAAGTCTTCTAGTTAGCAGTAGGCTATTAGTAAAATTTTGGAGAAGTCAAAAGTTATACATGGATTTTTGACTGTGTGGGTGTCAAACCCCTAATCCCCTAGTTGTTCCAGGGTTAACTGCACTTGCCATTGTGTTAAAATTCCCTACAGTATTCAGTACAGGAACATGCTGTACAGGTTTGCAGCCTAGACAATAGGATATACCATACAGCCTAGATGCGTAGTGGGCTGTACCCTCTAGCTCTGTGAAAGGACACTCTTAAGATGTTTGCACAATAACAAAATTGCCTAACAATGCCATTGTCTTTTTTATTTTATTTATTTATTTATTATAGAGCTGGAGTCTCGCTATATTTTGCCTAGGCTGGTCTCAAACTCCTAGGCTCAAGCAAGTCTCTCACCACAGCCTGCCAAAGTGTTGAGATTACAGGCATGAGCCACCACGCCTGGTGACAACACAGTTCTCAAAATGTGTCTCCTTCATTAAGTGACACATGACTGTACGCACATTTACTAGTTTATTATAAAGGATATTACAGAGGATACCGATGAACACCAGATGAAGAGATGCATAGGACAACGCATATGGGGAGGAGCATGAAGCCTCCATCTATTCCATTCTAATTTATTCAGGCTCTATAAAGTTTATATTCAACCTGTATATTCTTATTTGTGGCTCTCCTTTAAACACTTTTGTTCCTTTGCTCAGCATTGTAGAATCCAAATTGCACAAACCGAGTCTAGAGAATTTTGAGTATGGTAAGTCATCACACAGTCCTACCTGTTGACACATATTTGCATACATAATCATGATTTTGTAACTAAATTTACTGCAATGGTGACTCACAGTTAATCTTTTTCGGAATGCTTACATGTACTCCAGGGGTTGGTTAACTGCCCCTGCTTACCAAACACAGTCCCTCTTTTTGGCCTCTCTCTGTCTTGATGCAAAACTCAGCAACTCTGAATTCCTAAGAAAATATCCATTTGCGTCCAGAGCATTGGCAATTTCCTACAGAGGAAAAATTGTTAGTACACAAAGAACCCATCCCACAGAAAACAGATGCACCCGTATCCTTACTGTAATGAGGGAGAGTATGATTAAGAGTACAGGCCCTACCGTCTGGAGTTTGACTGCCTGGGGCCAAATCCCAGCTCCATGCCTTTCTCTCTGAATGACACTAGCAACCTCTGCTCTATGCTTCAGTTTCCTTGTCTCTAAAAATGGGGAAAATAACGTAACTACTATCTTTTTTTTTTTTTTTTTTTTTTGAGACAGAGTCTTACTCTGTCTCCCAGGCTGGAGTGCAGCAGTGCAATCTTGGCTACTGCAACCTCCGCTGCCCAAGTTCAAGCAAGTCTCCTACCTCAGCCTCCTGAGTAGCTGGGATTACAGGCATGTGCCACCACACTGGCTGATTTTTGTATATCTAGTGGAGATGGGGTTTTACTATGTTGGCCAGGCTGGTCTCAAACTCCTGACCTCAGATGATCCCACCCGCCTTGGCCTCCCAAAGTGCTGGGATTACAGGTGTGAGCCACCACACCCAGCCTCATTTACCAAAATTCTTAACCACCAACAGTTCTCTCCCCTTTTCCTGTGTGGCATCAAATGTGATGGCTCCTATCTCCAGCCCTTTAGGTGACCCTTGTTATACGAAGAACTTGGGCTTTCTTCCCATCTTATACCTCCATTACAAACCCCAACCCATCACAAAGTTTATTAAACAAAAGACCTACAGTTACCAGAATCCACCCTTGCCCCAAATCAGGGGTACTATAAAGAATAAGAAAGCTTTCCTGGCTGGGTGCAGTGGCTCATGCCTGTAATCCCAGCACGTTGGGAGGACAAGGTGGAAGGATCACTTGAGTCCAAGAGTTTAAGACCAGCCTGGGCAACATAGTGGGACCCCATCTCTAGTTACAAAATTTAAAAAGTTTTTTTAAATTTTTTTAATTAATTTTTTTTTTCAAGAAAGCTTTTCGATCACATGCAGATAGCTCTTTCTCTCCATGGTTTATTCTTCCCATTCATCTTCACCATCCTACTCTCCTCCTTAATCAATCTCACTTTCTTTTATTGAAGCAACTATAATTTGTTAATATTTTCCAAGTGCTGCACAGACTGCCCTGTGTTGAACATGAAGATGTGCCACCTGGATCTCCTTTCAAGGAAGAATTTGTTTTGCCAGCTGCTGGGAGTGTGTTCAGTGCACAGTCTTCACTCTCAACCACTTCACGGCTTGCCTCAGCTGCAGAAAACCACCTTGCCCAAGACTACATCTGGGGAGGGGGAGAGTGGTGCGCTCCAATGATGGCGGATACAAAGGCTTGGCCTTCTCAGCCCCACACAGTGCAACTATGGTGGGCCATTTGCACTCCAGAGCTTCCCCATGGGATTGGATGAAGCTATAGAGTCCATATTATAGCATGACTTTTTCCTCTCCCCTCTCCTTCCTTTTCCTCCTTTCCATGGGTGTTGATACCAAGGCACTCCCTACTAAACACCTTGTACTCTGAGTCTGCTTCTCAGAGAACTCAACCTATGTCACACTCTAAGTTTAGTGTAGTCTGTAAATAATTAAGTCAACAATGTTTATTGACCATTTAATATGTGCCAAGCACCATGCTAGGCACCATACATATACTGTATCATTTAATTTTCATAATATTTGGAGTAGGTACTATTACTGTCTTTCTGTTACCAATGAGGAAACACAAACTCAGAACTACTGTTAGTAACTGGTGGAGCTAGGATTTGAACTCAGTCTGACTCCAGAATCTGCTTCTTAACCATCATTCTACAATTCTACATTGTATTCCATCATGAAGTCCACTTCTTTTTTTTTTTTTTTTTTTTTTTTTTTTTTTTTTTTTTTTTGAGGTGAGATCTCAGTCTGTCACTGAGGCTGGGGTGCAGTGGCATGATCTCGACTCACTGCAACCTCCACCTCCCAGGCTCAAGCAATCCTCCCACCTCAATCTTCTGAGTAGCTGGGACTACAGGCACACATCACCACACCCAGCAAATTTTTGTAGAAATGGGTTCAGTGCGTCACCTAGGCTGGTCTAGAACTCCTGGACTGAAGTGGTCCACCTGCCTCAACCTCTCAAAGTGCTGGAATTACAGGCGTGAGCCACCATACCAGGGCAGTATCCACTTCTTAAGGAGCAAAAATGGCATTAAATGATATCTTATAAACATATAATGCTTGCAGGGTGGGGGGGAACTAGCCACATTTTTTATGGAAAGACTTTGCGTTAAAAGTGAACATTTTGAAGGTTTTTAACTGGTGAAAGAAACTAACCTGGAATAATGCCACCAGACACTGAGTGGAAATCACCCCTTTTGAAGGTGCCATTCTTATGAGCCAAAAGTTTGTCGTTTAAAAGTTCATTTTGAGGGAATAACGTGTAATATAATTTGAAATAAAGGTATAGTGACTTTAAAAAGAACACTAGCTAAATAGTGTGAATGGGGTGAATTTGTTAAATGAATAACTTTGATAAAGTTTTCATGCAGGGAAAATTGTATTCACTAGATTTCTTTGTAGTGATCTGCTTTTACTTTGTAATTTGTAGTCGTCAAAAGACTGTAAGTCCATACTTACACTTAAAAAAAGATACATAATGCATGTATGTTGAGAAAACATACTGCCTGGCCCATAGAATCACTGGATTATCTAGTGAAAGTTACACCTCGCTATAGAGGTAAAAACCCTACAATAATATTTGGAACTCTGTTAGGAAGAATGCTCTCTAATAACAAAGGCCTATTATGGTTCTGATATCCTAATTTGAAAGTAAGTTGGGCAGGGCACGGTGGCTCACGCCTGTAATCCCAGCACTTCGGGAGGCTGAGGTGGGTGGATCACAAGGTCAGTAGTTCTAGACCAGCCTGGCTAATATGGTGAAACCCCATCTCTACTAAAGATAAAAAAATTAGCCGGGCGTGGTGGCATGCACCTGTAGTCCCAACTACTCAGGAGGCTGAGGCAGGAGAATCACTTGAACCCAGGAGGTGGAGGTTGCAGTGAGCCAAGATCGCGCCATTGTACTCCAGCCTGGCGACAGAGCGAGACTCCATCTCAAAAAAAAAAAAAAAAAAGTAACTTGAACTAGATGATATATTTAAAGTCTCTGTCAATGCTGATTCTATAAAATTGGCAAAGTTTGTAGTAGCTGAATATAATGTAAAGCCCAGAATATTTTGCTTGATACAGCCTCTGAAAGAGAATCACTTGTAGTCCATGATCTGTCCAACATTCAACAGGCATCTCAAACTGTGTTGCAGTAGTGTAATACTTGCTGCTTGATATATAAGATCTGAGTGAGCAAATTCCAATGAAATATTTTCCTTTGGAAATAGTTCCAAAGAATTAAGCTTTCTATTGTTAACTGGCAAGTTCCAAAGACCAAAGGTTTGCTCCTCTGAAATATTTTCATTAGCCTTGAAAAAGCAGGTTAGCAGACAGAGGGAACGAAGTACTTTTTTGTTCAGAAAATGCAGCCAACTTCCTATCTCTGGCTTTACCTCTAAGTTTTGTTATTGAATCAGCAGTTCTGGTTATTCTCAGGGTGGCCCTTTGACCTTTGCAGTTTGCCCAAAGGAGATCGACATGTATTAGCTGGTTGGACTATAGGTTAAGCTTAGATTTAGCTCTAAGCAACTAATCCTTTGCCCTTATATCACCTGTTATCTCGTTCCTGCAGAAAAGGAACACAAACATCCAAATTTTTAGCAGTCTCAACATCTGCCTTAAATCTTTCGCAAAGTGTACAGGAAGTAATGTAAATATGTGCATGCTAACATTAATGTGAAAGAAACTCTTAAGTAAACAGGAGGAATGAATGGATAAGGCTAATATAACCCTCATAGCTATAGCCATCTCCCATAATTAGAAAGTTAAGTGCTTTAAAAATTTTTTTTCAAATTTTAAACATAAGAATTTAAACAAAAAAATTAAAGTTTTAATTTCATGGTTTCTTCAAAGCCTCAATTCTCTTCAAAACAATAAAAACAGCCAATGAAATTAAAATACATAAAGAGTACCCAGTAAATAGAAATGAATAAAGTATAAAGTAAGTTGAACAGGAAAAGTTTGGAAGTAAGGTGCTGGGATAATCAACAAGCCTGGTGAAGTCCATTTCTCAGACAGTATGAGGTCATGCTGCAGATAGCAAAATACTTCCGGCGCCTTCCATCTGAGGTTCCCCAAGTGCATAGCCGACATTATCTTACAGCAAATATTATTACCTCCATTTTATAGGTGCAGAAACTAAGCTACTAGGAGATTAGATAACTTGCTTAAGCATGCACAATGAGTCAGTGATAGAATCAGAAATGTATTTCAGGAATCTAATCTTTTCAGTTTGAATCACTAGGTCAGCTTTCTAGATACCAAAATACATGTATGAATTTTTATTAAAATTAATACATTGTAAATTGTTGTTAATATACTTAGAAAATTGATTATCTTCTGTAAACAATCCAGTGAAATATTTTTGTTGTAAGTCATCGTTGCTTTTTGGGGGGGGAAATTTAAGAGGTGCTTTAAAAATAAATTCTCCCAGATTTGAAAAGGTATTCATGTGAGGTTTAAATTATTTAGGAAAATCCATTTTAAAGGCTGAGCAGGACAGTGAACGCCTGTAATCCCAGCACTTTGGGAGGCTGAGGCAGGCAGATTGATTGAGCTCAGGAGTTTGAGACCAGCCTGGGCAACATAGTGAGACCCTGTCTCTACAAAAGGTTTAAAAGTTAGCTGGGTGTGGTGGTGTGCACCTGGAGTCTCAGCTCCTCAAGAAGCTGAGGCAGGATTGCTTGAGCCCAGTTCAAGGCTTCAGTAAGCTGTGATTATGCCACTGCACTCCAGCCTAGGCGAAAGAGTGAGATTCTGTCTAAAAAAAATAAGAAGAAAAAGAAAAGAAAAGAAAATTATTTTGGCAGAAGTACAAGGATTGGCACATGGTGTTGTGGTCCTTGTAGACTTTCAATGACAGATAAAGTAGTTCTATAATTAGGATAAAAATTAGTACAAGGGTAATAAAGAATGAGTAATATTTTGGAGTCTTATACAAGCGGGGGCCAGAGACCTGGGCCAGCTGTCAGCTTCTCATGTTGCCTGCTTCTTATTCCAAGACTGAGCAGCAGAGTGGTTCCCGGTCAATTTTAGTTTCAGATCACCATCAGATTGAGATGTCCATTTAGGAGACTTAGCTTTAAAAAAATTTTTTTTATAACACCTGGACCAGTTCCTTACAGCAGGTGAGCACGTGACCTTTGATTAGATTTGATTCATAAAGTGCATGGGTCTTCCAGTAATCATCTCAAATGAGGATAACCTATGTTTTCCAAAAGGGGTAGGTCTAAGATTAAACAGCACCAAGGGCAAAACTTTTGGCTAGTACAGACTGAAAGATTCAATTAATTTTGCCAATTGAGTCTTAATTGTCCCATCAGTATGTTCCACTAATCAAGAGGACTGTCAGTGGTGGGCATAGTGGAAATGCAGAATAGGCAAAATTTTACATACTGATTTTATATCTGCTCAGCAAAATGAGTGCCTTCATCACTATACAGTTCTAAGGGTACACCCCATGTGGGAATTTTTTTTTTCTAATAAGATTTAACTTACTGCTTAGGCTGTTAGTCTGCAATAGGGAAAGGCTTCTACTCAGTGGGAAAACAGACAAATCATAACCAAAAGAAATTTATATCATTGAGATGGTAGTAACTAGATAAAATCCATCTGTCATATCTCAAAAGATCCTGAAGCTAAAGGAAAACGTCCTATGGAACTATGAATATGTTTTCTAGGGTTGTGTTTGGGACAGACTTGGGATCTTTGCTAAACTTGAGAAGCAACCTTTGGGGAGGGTTTCCAATAATATTATCATTTTATCCCCAATGGGTTAAGTGATTAATATAATCTCAAATTTGATCTTGGAGGCCCTCTGGCAAGACTGGTCTCTTATGGAGCCCATACCATAGGCTGGTGTATTAGTCACGGTTCTCCAGAGGATGTATGAAAGGGAGTTTATTAGGGAGAATTGGCTCACACAATCACAAGTCGAAGTCCCACTACAGGCCATGTGCAAGCTGGGGAAGAAAGAAGCCAGTAGTGACTCAGTCTGAATCCAAAAGCCTCAAAAGCAAAGAAACTGACGGTGCAGCCTTCAGTCTGTGGCTGAAGGTCCAAGAGCTGCCAGAAAACCACTGGTGTAAGTCCAAGAATCCAAAGGCCAAAGGACCTGGAGTCTGATGTCCAAGGACAGGGGGAACAGAAGGAAGCATCCATCATGGGAGAAAGATGAAACCCAGAAGACTCAGCAAGCCACCTTATCCCACCTTCTTCCACCTGCTTTGTTCTAGCTATGCTGGCAGCCAACTTGATGGTGCCCACCTACATTGAGGGTGAGTCTTCCTCTCCCAGTCTACCTACTCAAACATCAGTCGACTCTGGCAACACCCTCACAAAAACACTCAAAAACAGTACTTTACCAGCTATCTAAGCATCTTTCAATTCAATCAAGTTGACACCTAATATTAATATTAACCATCACAGCTGATTTTAGAGTCATGAAAACATTCTTCGGTTTTCCTATCTTTTTTTCAATTTGGGGGCTGTCATGCATTGTGGATACAGATCTTGATTATATTACATTGGCCATTAGAGGATCTAAAGGGGTATTGAGTTTTGGGTGGTTGGTTCGTAGAATCTGCAACTTTTGCAGCTCTGTCAGTCAAGTCGTTTCCTTTACCTTCTTTAGTATCAGTTTTTTGTGCCCGGAATTTTAATTATTGCTAAAGATTTAGGTTTTTAGATAGCATCAAGTAATTTCAGGATATAGTCACTGTTTTATTTTATTTTTTTTTATCTTTTGGCCAGTAGAATTCAGAAAATCTTTTTGTTTCCAGAGCATAACAAAATCACGTGTGACCCCAGAAGCACAGTGTCTATCAGTATAGGTATTTGCAGTCTTATTAATTGCCAGGATGCTTGGGAGAGAGCAAAGAGTTCTGCCTGCTGTGCAGAAGTAGTCTTGGGTAGGGAACCACTTTCAGTGGTTTCAGACTGTGAGACAACAGCATAGCCAGCTTGACATTTCCCTGAGGTCTTTCAAGGTAGAATCCATCAGTAAATAAGACAAATTCAGCATTTGGAATGGGGATTTCCGATAGGTTTTTTCTGGGGGTTAGTGTTATACAGTCATGCGGTGTCTCATCAGAAGGAAGAGGAGATAATGTGGCAGGATTCAAAGAGTTACAGCAATCAACAGTTACATTAGAGGGATGATAATAATAGGATCTGTAAAAGTGAGTCTACTAGCAGTGACTCACTAGTTGGGTATGGATTGAAATTAATGGAGATCCTATCATTAATTATTTGATTGCACTTAATAAATTTGCAGTGGCTATGCTAGCTCACATACAGGATAGGAGTCATGTTGCCCCAGGACCTAACTGTTGGTTGTAATATTTGAGGGGACTGATGGTCTCCATGCCTTCAGGTAAAAACCCCTAAGGCATTTTCATTTTGTTCATGAACAAAAACAGAAAGGGGGTGGCTCCAGTTAGAACGCCCTAATGCAGGGGCTCAAGAAGATTCTCCTCAATATTTTCAAAAGAGGAGGAGGCTTCTCAGGCCACTGTAGGGGTTCAAACTGGTCCATTTTTAGGAGGCAATACAGAAGCTGAGCCATGGCAGAGAAATTTGGGATCCACTCTCTAGTGCCCTGTTAATCTCAAGAACTCAGAGTTGTCTTTTGATCATGGGAACAGGAAAAGCCAAGACTGATTTTTTTTTTTTTTTTTTGAGATGGAGTCTCGCTCTGTTGCCCAGGCTGGAGTGCCGTGTTGCAATCTTGGCTCACTGCAACCTCTACCTCTCAGGTTCAAGCAATTTTCCTGCCTCAGCCTCCCGAGTAGTTGGGACTACAGGCGCATGACACCATGCCCAGGTAATTTTTTTTTTTTTTTTTTTTTTGTATTTTTAGAGACGTGGTTTCACTGTGTTAGCCAAGATGGTCTTGATCTCCTGAATTCGTGATCTGCCCACCTTGGCCTCCCAAAGTGTTGGGATTACAGGCGTGAGCCACCACGCCCAGCCCAAGATTGATTTTATTCTTTGGGGATCAAGTGAAATACCCTGTCCTGGAATTAGATGTCCTAAATATTTCACTTGTGAGAGAGAAAGTTGTAGCTTCTCTTTTGAAGCTTTATGGCTTTTAGTGGCTAATTTCTTTAATCAACAGTGGCTGTCCTCTATGGAGGCCTTTAAGGTAAAGGAACAAAGTAATAAGTCATCCACATATTTCACGAGAACAGAATGCAAAGGAAATGCCAAATCTGCTATGTCTGTTTTTAAGACTTGGGAGAAGTATTTGGGACTGTCAGCATACCCCAGAGGCATTACTGTCCAGGTATATTGTTGTCCTTTCCATGTTAAGGCAAAAAGATACTGGTTAGCTGGATCAACCACAATGATTTGAATGAAAGAAAGAAAGAAAGAAAGAAAGAAAGAAAGAAAGAAAGAAAGAAAGAAAGAAAGAAAGAAAGAAAAGCACTGCAGAGGTCAATCACAGTGAAAACCTGACTACCTGGTGGTATGGCTGATAGTAATGTATGCAGGCTAGGTACAACAGGATGATGGGGTATTAAAATGTTATTGATGGCTCTTAAGTCCAGGACAGATCTCCATCCCTGGTTATTAGTTTTTTGTACTCATAGAATGGGGGTATTACATGGGCTAGTGCATGGAATGGTTAGTCCCTGCTTGAGGTAGTCCTCAATAATTAGTTTGATTCCCTGAATGGGTTCCTGGCATAAGGGAATCTAATTGTTTAACATTTGGAAGTCTTTTTGTTTCATCTATTTGTGTGTTAATTGGTTGTGCTGAATGAAAATAGCCAATATCTGTGGTGCATTTGGACCATAAGTTTTCAGAGTAGAGAGGAAGTAGGTCTTGAAATGTTTCACTAAGTGATATTTTCTCCTTGTTTTAAAGAACTGAAAATATAGAGATGGAAAGTACAGAGAGTTCCTCGAGGGTTCCCTCTATAGCAGTTTTTTTCCAGTAGTAATTGCATTTCCCTCTTTTGGAAGAAAGAAATGTGAGTTTTGTGGGCTTCCAGAAAAATTTCAGCCAATTAAGTGAATGAGAGCTGAAGGGACTAACAGAAACTGATAAGGGCCCTGGAGTTCCCCAAGTCAAAAGGCTATGGAAAAATGGCCTCTTTCACTGCAATTGGGGACTCATCTTGTCTGTGCAAAGATCTGCTGGGCCACTGGCACATAGTCTTCTGGATCCAGGTCCCTTGTCAGTGTTCCCACACAGTCCCAGTACCCTCCTTGGATCTTCTCCAGGTCCATCTGGAAAGCCCCATCAACCTTGGAGTCCTCATGAGACTAATGACAAGCCTGGGCCCAGAGTGTCTTCTAGTGCTGGGACAGCTGCAGTAATCACAGCCTAAGGCCTAAGGGAACACATCAGTCAGTCTGCTTAGAATCCCTGGAAGGACCTCTGAAGAAGGACAGGGACAGATAAAGCCAGATTGTGAAGACTAAAATAAATACCTAATCCCTCAATGTGCAGACATCATTGCATCTACATAGGCATCAAGAGCATTTAGGGAAATATGAACTCACCAAACAGACAAAATAAGGTAACAGAGATTGACCCTAAAGTGATGGAGACATGTAATCTCTCCAACAAAAAATTCAAAATAGTTGTTTTAAGGAAGTTCAATGAACTTCAAGAAAACACTGAAAATCCATTCAAAAATGTATCAGAGAAGCTTAACAAAGAGATTGAAACAATAAACACAAAAATTAAACAGAAATCCTGGAGCTACAAATTACAATAGATGAAATGAAAAATGCAATAGAAAGCATTAACAGCAGAATTCATCGAACAGAAGAACCAGTGAGCTTGAAGACAGATTATTTGAAAATATAGTCAGAGGAGAAAAAAGAAAAAAGAAATGAAAAGGAATGAACAAAGTATATGGGATCTATGGGACAACATCAATATTTTCCAGGATGTTGTGGTTGGCAGTTGTACAGTTTGGCCCAGTTCAAGGGTTCAAGGCAAGTTCTTGATTTTTGTATGTGGAAGTTTATAGGATATGCAGGCAGTCCTTCTTAGAATGACTTTGCACAGCCATATGGTGTAATGGAATAGTTATACATTCTGGATTCAGAAAATGGAGGTTCAAATTCTAGCTATACCACTTCTCCAACCTTGTGACCATAAGCAAATCATTTCACCTTTCCAATAAATTTCCTTTTCTGTGAAAGAGGACTATGGTAATATATCATCAATTTTGATAAGAATTAAACAAGACAAAGTATGTGAAAGTATTGAGGTTATTAGAGGTTATACAAGTGTTTGTCATATATGTGTTATATAAAATACATATGTGTTAGAACCATTTATATATAATTATATATATAATTATATATTTATATATAATGAAAATTAGAATATATACACATTTAATACATGATCAGTATATGTTAGATTGTATTAAATGTTTGCTTTGCACAAGTTTTTCAATTCCTGCTTAATAATACATGTAATCACGTGTATTTCCAAAACCAGCTACCATTTCATCATTACTCTTATTTCTGCCTGACAGTTTTTCAGCTGCTTTTCCCCCTTTATAATATTTTGTGGGCTTTCTGTTAATGCAGTAGGATTTGTAACCAAATGCTCACAGATTTTCATTCCTTTTTCAACAGGTGGGTGCACTCAGTCCTGGGATTCCAGGAGTGTTTTTAGTAGTCAGTGAGTCTCACTAAAACCTGAGGGTCTTCTCCCAGGCTGGGCACCCAGCTGCCTTTCTCTATTTTTGGAAGGACCACAGAAAATCTCCTGTCAAAAGTTTAAAACTTTCCACTGCCTGTAAATAGGGTGATTCATCCCTTGTAAAATATAACCTGGTTTGATTACATATAACCTCACTCTGACATATCCTTCAGCTTTTTAAAAATTGCAGCTGTCTTGCTATAAGATGTCCCATTGCATATTTCATTTGTATTATTAGGCTATAAATCAGCAACAAAACAGAGAGATGCTCTTAAGAGAGACATTCTTCTTTTTAAGAGTGTTCTAAGAAAAAGGCATTGCCTTTGTATAGTTAAAGTGATTACCTTGCCGGTGAGCTACACTATTTAAAGGAAGCCCCCATAGGGAATGTATTAAAGAAGATACTCAACATTGAAAGAAACTAATCTTTGAGGGTTTGTAAAGATTAAATGTAGGAAAATATAATTTTTAAAGCTTAAAAACATTCCTAAATCACACATTTCAGAAGTACTCTTTTTTTTTTAACAGGTATAAAACGTAATTTAGTGAAATAGGAAAGACTTAGTAGTTAGATTTAAATATATTGGTTGTCTGATTCACAAATCTTGTTGAGGAAATTAACAAAATGGAAGCAAATCACAGCAATTAAATGGATCAAAATTGGCCTCATCTCCCCACCACCAGAATTTACCATTTTTATATATTGTTATAGATTTGTACATATACATAGAATTATTTTGGCTTTTATTTATGTAAATGTCAGACTACAAACATCATTTAAGCAACTTCATTTTTTTTCACTCAGCAATGCTTTTTTTAAACAAGCATTAAATGTTTTTAAGATGTACCCATTGTTTCTGTCTCACAACTGTTACAGTAAATGAGTCTATGATTCTAAGTCTTTGTTTGTTTGTTTGTTTAAAGCCAGCCTCAGGTTTGCTAAATCCCAGTTTGCTTTTGACATTACCAGAAATAAAGGAGGAAGAAACTAACTCCATTGCTTGGCTTTATTCCAAGAGCACTTCACTACTAATCTTAAGGAGAGATTAGCCAACAAAAGTGAAACGTGGATCTGAAGCAATATTCCTGATATGTAATTTAATCCTCAAAACTACTTTGTTCTGAACAACCAGATACTTAAGAAATGGATTTGTTCTGCCTTGGATTTCCAGCTAGTTCCTCCTAGTTTATCTCACTGATGGATGAATTAGTTCATCCACCCATTCAATGAGTTTTTATTAACTGTCAGCTAAATGCACAGCACTGCATTTAACAAGTTGTTTTAGTTTTGATTGTGAAGAACTAATTTTGTGAAGGGCATCTTTATTATTTTTATGTCATCTTTACATATTACAGGATGTACTTCCTAAATCCTAGTTACCTTTCCCAACCACTATGAACCAATAACTCAAACAAGGTGGTAGAGAAAATATAGGTGCTACCACGGATTTAGCTGTTTGTTCTATAGTTCCACCAAATCTTCAAGATGTATCCTATACTTCAAAAAAGATACATACCTTAAAATTAGAATTCCTGCTAATACTAAGTCCACAGAGGTTAAATTCGTTATTCTAGAGTCACAGGGCAAGTAATTGTGAGTACAATGTTTGCAATCAGATGTAGGTTAGATCAACAATATCCTGCTACTGAAATATGAAAGTTTTAAGCCCTTATAAACACTGAGCTATTTTATCACAAGAATTTCATTTTCAGCATCTGGTTTGTGCAAAATCAACGTTAATTATATTTATAGATTATTTGGGGTGTGGATTTTAAGATCTTTTTTAAAGTCAGGAAATAAATTCCCAGACCATCCAAAATGAATTTGTGCTTATTTGGGCTTGTTTGTTGCTAAATTCATTTAGGCACAATGTAGATTGAAGATCTCTCTGATCTTTTTCCTGGAGTGATGCCTTGACTTTCATAGATAGCAATACACTTTTACCTAGCAATAAAGCAGAACCCATCTGTTTTCATATTTACCAACAAGAGATTGTAAATAAAACCAATGAGGTAAAGGGCCCTGTTTTAATTTTACTAGACTCTGTTTAATTAGAGTTTCTTCTGTTCTAAGCTATGGCTTTTCATAATGGTCAGGTTAACTTCACATTTAAGAGAGTGAGATTCTGAGCCATTGATGAGCTCAAATTTCAAGTTTCTCTTTTTCTGTGTGGTAGACAAACATTGTTTCCTTACTGGTATTTTATCTGTGACTCCGAATGACTGAATACTCAAAGAACTTTAAGGTACATTCTACATGATTTTTTGTGTGTTTTGGTTTTTAGGTGTCTGATCAGCAACAGGTTCCATCATGTGCCCTCCCACAGAGTCTCAAAATCTCAGGGCAATTCCTTTGAGTTGAGTTGCTGTCTCAGGGCTGAGCAGCATCCATCATGAGACAAACACCATGTTGTTGAGGTAGACTCATACCTGGAGATCTGCCCAGTGAAAAACAGACTCTGCTTAGATTGTCCAGTGCATTCTCACCAAAGGCAAAGTCGCTGTGTTTTTCTTCTAAGGCTGTTAGGATGATTAAACAAATGGGCGAAAGCCCACTGAAAACACTACAATAAGGTATCATACCTCATGCTTAGCTGATACCTAGCCTGCACTGGTTTTGTTATTTAAATATTAACGTAATTCCACACTGATTGGTAAATAGCTGCTGACTTCCAACATCTAACAACCAAGGAGTTTACACCCAGTCCAACAAGGAGGGCCTCTGATTCTGCTCCATTCTGATTGGCTCCCAATTTTAGTGATTATGTTGTAATGTCCTTCCTGCCCAAAACAAAGGTGAAAATAAAAGTGAATGAGGCCAGACACGGTGGCTCATACCTGTAATCCCAGGACTTTGGGAGACTGAGAGGGGTGGATCACCTGAGGTCAGGAGTTCAAGACCAACATGGCCAACATGGTGAAACCCCGTCTCTACTAAAATTACATAAAGTTAGCTGGGCGTGGTGGCGGGCACCTGTTATCCCAGCTACTTGAGAGGCTGAGGAGGGAGAATCACTTGAACCCGGGAGGTGGAGGTTGCAGTGAGCCGAGATCGCACCATTGCACTCCAGCCTGGGCAACAAGAGCGGAAACTCCATCACACACACACACACACACACACACACACACACAAATTAGTCAGGCATGTGACCGGCGCCTGTACTCCCAGCTACTTGGGAGGCTGAGGCAGGAGAATCGCTTGACCCAGGGAGGTGGAGCTTGCAGTGAGCTGAGATGGCGCCACTGCACTCCAGCCTGGGCGACAGGGCGAGACTCCATCTCAAATAAAAAAAAAAAAAAGGAATGAAACAACAAATGTATACACAAACAGACTGTGGTTTACAAATATCACTTTTAGCTCCTAATGCTGAATAACAAATTATCCTGAAAGCTAGTGGATTAAAATAACAATATTTTGCTCACAAGTCTACAATTTGCGCATACTTGGCGGAGCAGCTTGTTGCTGTTCCAGTTGGTGTTAGCCAGGGTAGCTCGATGGTTGGTGTAATGGTTAATTTTATGTGTCAATTTAGCAAGGTCATGGGACCCAGATATTTGGTTAAACACCAGTCTGGATGTTGCTTTGAAGGTATTTTTTAAATAAGATTAACATTTAAATAAGTAAACTTTGAGTAAAGTAAATTATCTTCCATAATGTGTGTGGGGCTCATCCAATCAGTTTCTTAAGTAAAAACACACTGAGGAAACAGAAGAGAGGATTCTGCCAGCAGATTGCCTTTGGACTTAAGCTGCAACATCAACTTCCATGGGTCTCCGACTTGCTGGTCTACCCTGTAGATGTCAGACTTGCCAGCCTCTGTAATCATGTGATAACTTCTCTGGAGGACCCTGACTAAGACAGCTGGGAACTGGAATAATCTGAAGTCCTTACTCCATCACATGTCTGGTGGTTAACACTAGAAAGACTTAAACAATTGGGATTAGGACTACCTGGGGCTTCTTGGGCATCTCCATCTCATAGTCTTCCAGGATGGCAGCTTCAGGTGAACTTTTTTCATGTCCAAAGGCATTTGTCCCTAGAAAGAGAAAACAGAGCAGAATCTGAATTTTTTTATGACTTAACTTCTGAGGTCACATTGTATCATTCATGATGTCTTCTATTGGTTGAGGCCTTTACAAATGTCCACCCAGATTCAGGAAGAGGGAACTCAGACCCCATCTCTCAATGCAGAAATGTCAACATCACATTATAAGAAAAACATGTGGGATGAAATATACTGGTGCAGCCATCTTTGAAAAATACCATCTGCCTCACTAATGTTTTCAAATTCTAAAACATATTTTCTATTTATTTAGGGTTACTAATGCTTGATGCTCTGCTTTTTGAGTAGATCCACTCGTTAACCATTCTTTTTTTTTCTTTTTTTCACTGTAAGTGGTTATTTTATTATCAGAGAGATGTATACTTGAAAAACTTAATTTCCAGTTTTTAATTCCCCTAAATTTTTTATTTATTTATTTACTTTTGAGATAGTGTCTCACTTTGTCGCCTAGGCTGGAGTGCAGTGGTGCAATCTCGGCTCACTGCAACCTCTGCCTCCCAGTTCATGCAATTCTCCTGCCTCAGCTGGGAACCACCAGGCCCGGCTAATTTTTGCATTTTTAGTAGAGACGGGATTTCCCCATGTTGCCCAGGCTGGTCTCAAATTCCTGGCCTCAGGTGATCCCACCCACCTCAGCCTCCCAAAGTGCTGGGATTACAGGTGTGAGCCATTGCACCTGGCCATAATTCCCCTAAATTTTAGTATCTTGATTTTTTTTCTTAAAGTCACACAAAGTAAGTTCAATGTAAAACTAAGAAGTTTTCATGTGCCCCTTAAGGCTACAAAACTGTTTTATAAAAGAACATGTAATGAGAATGCAATTAACGAAATTGCCATCTAAGACAATTTAATCGTTTGGCTTGAGTGAATCCCAATTTGGACAATGTTAGCATTATCTTCGAGTCTCTTTTTACTTAGAACCAGCTGTTCTGCTTTTCCAAGCCTCTTTCTCTGGTAGGAATTTAGGTAGAGGAGGGGCTGGGTTGAGGCAAGAAGATGACCTCTCTTGGTTGGTATGAAAAAGTAGCTTAGAGCCAGGATAGGTAGAGTTGATGCTACCCTACCATTCCCAAGGGGGTAGTTACTTCTTACGGGAACTGCTGCTAATTTACCTTCGAGGTAGTTGCTGCTATTTTTTCTTAGATATAAATTTTGGCTTAAACTTTCAAAAACATAACAACTATACTTGTCTGTTCAGTGTTACAAAGAGGAAAAGTTTCTTGAGCCTCAAATCAGTGGGATATCATTTCAACTGAGTGAAGTTATTTTCTTGTAACCTTTATGCCTCCTTCTTGGCTGTTCTTTCGCCCAATCCCCACATGTATATTAAAATTCCTATTAATTATTTTTATTTTAAAAATTTGTTATTTAAGATTTTGAAAATAAAAAAGCTACAAAGATAATAATACACTCATCTGTGTATCCACACCTAGCTTAAGAAATCAAATGTTACCAACATAGTTGAAGCTTCCTATGTTCACCCTTACCACATAGTAATCTCTTCTGCTCCCTCAGGAGGTAATCGCTTTTCTGAATTTAGTATTTTTTATTCCTGAGCACTTAAAAATCTTTTACTACATTTGTCTATGTTCCTAAATAATCTATACCAGTACTGTGCATGCTTTTAAGCTTTATGGAAGTGGAACATACTATATATATCCATCTGCAAACTGCTTTTTATTTTTATTTTTTGAGATGGAGTCTCGCTCTGTCACCAGGCTGGAGTGCAGTGGCACGATCTCGGCTCACTACAACCTCTGCCTCCCAGGTTCAAGCGATTCTCTTGCCTCAGCCTCCCGAATAGCTGGGATTACAGGCACCCACCACCACACCCAGCTAATTTTTGTTTTTGTTTTTGTTTGTTTGTTTGTTTTTGAGATGGAGTTTTGCTCTTGTTGCCCAGGCTGGAGTGCAATGGTGGGATCTTGGCTCATGTCAACCTCGGCCTCCCGGATTCAAGCGATTCTCCTGTCTCAGCCTCCTGAGTAGCTGGTACTATAGGCATGCACCACCACACCCGGCTAATTTTTTGTATTTTTAGTAGAGATGGGGTTTGTCCATGTTGGTCAGGCTGGTCTCAAACTCCCGACCTCAGATGATCCACCCACCTCGGCCTCCCAAAGTTCTGGGATTACAGGCGTGAGCCACTACGTCTGGCCTGCAACGTGCTTTTTAAAAATTATATTTATGTGATTGTGAAAATGGCCATACTTCCCGAGGTAATTTATAGATTCAATGCCATCCCCATTAAGCTACCAATGACTTTCTTCACAGAATTGGAAAAAACTACTTTAAAGTTCACATGGAACCAAAAAAGAGCCCACATTGCCAAGACAATCCTAAGCCAAAAGAACAAAGCTGGAGGCATCATGCTACCTGACTTCAAACTATACTACAAGGCTACAGTAACCAAAACAGCATGGTACTGGTACCAAAACAGATATATAGACCAATGGAACAGAACAGAGGCCTCAGAAATAATACCACATATCTACAACCCTCTGATCTTTGACAAACCTGACAAAAACAAGAAATGGGGAAAGGATTCCCTATTTAATAAACGGTGCTGGGAAAACTGGCTAGCCATATGTAGAAAGCCGAAACTGGATCCCTTCCTTACACCTTATGCAAAAATTAATTCAAGATGGATTAGAGATTAAAATGTTAGACCTAAAACCATAAAAACCCTAGAAGAAAACCCAGGCAATACCATTCAGGACATAGGCATGGGCAAGGACTTCAAGTCTAAAACACCAAAAGCAATGGCAACAAAAGCCAAAATTGACAAATGGGATCTAATTAAACTAAAGAGCTTCTGCACAGCAAAAGAAACTACCATCAGAGTGAACAGGCAACCTACAGAATGGGAGAAAATTTTTGCAATCTACTCATCTGACAAAGGGGTAATATCCAGAACCTACAAAGAACTCAATCAAATTTACAAGAAAAAAACAAACAACCCCATCAAAAAGTGGGCAAATGATATGAACAGACACTTCTCAAAAGAAGACATTTATGCAGCCAACAGACACATGAAAAAATGCTCATCATCACTCGCCATCAGAGAAATGCAAATCAAAACCACAATGAGATACCATCTCACACCAGTTAGAATGGCGATCATTAAAAAGTCAGGAAACAGGTGCCAGAGAGGATATGGAGAAATAGGAACACTTTTACACTGTTGGTGGGACTGTAAACTAGTTCAACCATTGTGGAAGACAGTGTGGCGACTCCTCAAGGATCTAGAACTAGAAATACCATTTGACCCAGCCATCCCATTACTGGGTATATACCCAAAGGATCATAAATCATGCTACTATAAAGACACATGCACACGTATGTTTATTGCAGCACTATTCACAATAGCAAAGACTTGGAACCAATCCAACTGTCCATCAAGAACAGACTGGATTAAGACAATGTGGCACATATACACCATGGAATACTATGCAGCCATAAAAAAGGATGAGTTCACGTCCTCTGTAGGGACATGGATGCAGCTGCAAACCATCATTCTCAGCAAACTATTGCAAGAACAGAAAACCAAACACTGCATGTTCTCACTCATAGGTGGGAATTGAACAATGAGAACCCTTGGACACAGGAAGGGGAACATCACACACCGGGGCCTGTTGCGGGGTGGGGGAAGCAGGGAGGACTAGCATTAGGAGATATACCTAATGTAAATGACAAGTTAATGGGTGCAGCACACTAACATGGCACATGTATACATATGTAACAAACCTGCACATTGTGCACATGTACCCTAGAACATAAAGTATAATAAAAAAATAAAATAAATAAAAATTATATTTATGTGATACATCCTTAAACTTATTTTCACTGTTTCTTGGTCTTTCATTATATGAATATTCCTCAGTTTACTACCCATTCTTCTATTGACGGCCATGTTATTTCCCATTTTTGCTATTATAAACGATGCTTCTGTAAAATTCCTGGTACTTGTCTCCTTGTGCACCTGGGTGAGTTTCTTATGGCAGTGAACCATTTAATCCAAGTCTGCAGTGAGATAAGAAGTTTGTGTAAGAATATATATCATCATACTGTCTCCTTCATTAAGGAAGTCTTATCTTAAAAAATGTCAGCTTAGCTGGGCGTGGTGGCTCATGCCTGTAATCCCAGCACTTTGGGAGACCAAGGCGGGTCAGGAGATCAAGACCAGCCTGGCTAACATGGTGAATCCCCGTCTCTACTAAAAATACAAAAAGTTAGTCGGGCGTGGTGGCAGGCACCTGTAGTCCCAGCTACTCAGGAGGCTGAGGCAGGAGAATGGCGTGAACCCGGAAGGCGGAGCTTGCAGTGAGCCAAGATCACGCCGCTGCACTCCAGCCTGGGTGACAGAGCGAGACTCCATCTCAAAAAAAAAAAAGTCAGCTCGTCCCTAAATAGTATGTTTAGGGACATAGTTGATTTACATCCTTGCATGAGCTCTTTATCTTATTGGTCTAGTAACAAAGAGTTTGAGAATGTGGACTATTTTGAATGAAATTGTTGGGTCATGGGCATATCTTCAATTTTACTGCATATTTCCAAAATGTTTTATAAAATCATTGTACCAACTTACACAGCCATCAGAAGTGAATTAAAAACTCCCATTGTTTCACATCTTTGCCAACATGTAATATCATTAGACCTTTTAAATTTTGCAAATCTGGATATAAAGTTTGGCTTAAACTCTGATAAAAGCATCAAGTGGCTTCTCAGTATGGTTTTATTTTCTCTTTCCTTGATTGTTAATGATATAAAGCATCTTGCCATTTTTCAGAAACTGGTTTTTAGGCTGGGCATGGTGGCCACTCATGCCTATAATTCTAGCACTTCTGAAGGTAGAGGTGGGAGAATAGCTTGGTCCCAGAGTTTAAGACCAGCCTGGGCAATGTGACCTGATATCTACTAAAAATATAAAAATTAGCCAGGTGTGGTGGCATGTACCTGTGGTCCCAGCCACTTGGGAGGCTGAGATGGGAGGATCACTTGAGTCCAAGGAGTTTGAGGTTACAGTGAGCTGTGATCATGCCACTCCAGCCTGGCCCATAGAGTGAAACCCTGTGTCAAAAAAAATATAAGGCCAGATGTAATGACTCATGTCTATAATCCCAGCAATTTGGGAGGCTGAGGCGGGTGGATCACTTGAGCTCAGGAGTTTGAGACAAGCCTGGTCAATGAAGTGATAACCCATCTCTACAAAAAATACAAAAACTAGGCGGGTGTGGTGGCACACGCCTGTAGTCCCAGCTACTCAGGAAGCTTAGGTGAGAGGATAGCTTGAGCCTGGGAGGTTTCAGTGAGCCAAGATCATGCCCCTGCTCTCCAGCCTGGGGGACAGAGCTAGACCCTGTCTCAAAAAAATATAAAATAAAGTCAGATGAAATAAGATAAAATAAGATAAAATAGTTTTTAGTGTTTTTATAAGCATTGAACTTTTCTGGACTTTTGCTGCTAATCTTCAATTTTTCTTTATTCATATCTTCCTTTTATTCAGTGTTTCAAAGGTAAACCATGTTTGCTTATTGCTTTTTAATCTCTTTTTCCTATTTCTTTCTCCTTTTATCATTTCATTCTTGCCTGTGGAATGTTATGCTTCTATGACTGGCTTTCTGCTTTTCTACCTCTACCGTTACTTTTTCCTGGCTCAGGTTCTCTCAGAATCCTTCTTTTCTGGCCAGTTGCAGTGGCTCACGCCTGTTATCCCAACACTTTGGGAGGCCAGTGCAGGAGGACTCCTTAATCCCAGGAGTTCAAGACCAGCCTAGGTAACACCGCGACACTCCATCTCTACAAGAAATACAAAAATTAGCTGACTGCGCGACTGCACCCCACGCCGGACAACAGAGTGAGACCCTGTCTCAAAACAAACAAACAAAGAATCCTTCCTTTTGGTAAAGGTTATGTCTTTGGTAAAGGTCATTATTCATGCATGCAACTAAACAAGACTCAGGGGTGTAATAATAGAAGCAACTTTATTTTCTTCTCCCACTGTCCTTAGTGGGGAAATTCCTTTTATTCCTGCACAAAAACTTAGGCTAGCCCCATGACTTTTCTCATCCATTGTAGTTAATAAAAGTCTTATATCACATTAGCTTGCAAACACAGCATTAATTCAGTAAAAAATATTCAGCCCAGTATATGAATCAACATTTTAATCTTTACACAAAGGTACAACTTCTATCCTTTTGGATCTAGGACTTCCTGCAGTAGTGCTGCCTCCTTCCACGAAGTCAGGCATGGTCCTTCTTTTCTCTTTTCCTATCTGGACTATATCCCTTTCCTCAGGTTTGCTAATTATGATTCCTACCCTGCCCAGGGTGGAAGGCAGGGAACTGGGGAGTCAGGGAAGAGCCGTAAGGGAGACAAGAACATTCTTACGTGACTGGTGCTATTGTAAGGTGGCTTTGTCTCAGGCTTGGTAGATGGGTAAAGCCCATTGTTTCTCTTAGAGGTCCTGGGTTCTTTAAAGATTCTCCTGCTCAGCCTCTGCAGCTACAACTCTCTGCATGTGTATATTGCCTCTCCTTTGGGTGGCCATTCCCAGTGTCCCGTAGCCAAATATTCCTCTTTCTCTGAGGTCCACTCACGCTGGTAGGCTACCTCCTTAGGGGGATTCCTTCAATTTTAATTTTTTTTTTTTTAAGACAGAGTCTGGCTCTGTCACCTAGGCTAGAGTGCAGTGGCACAATCTTGGCTCACTGCAACCTCCACCTTCTGAGTTTAAACAATTCTCCCTGCCTCAGCCTCCTGACTAGCTGGCATTATAGGCGCCCACCACCATGCCCAGTTAATTTTTGTATTTTTAGTAGAGACAGGGTTTTGCCATGTTGGCTAGGCTGGTCTTAAACTCCTGACTTAGGTGATCCATCCACCTTGGACTTCCAAAGTGCTGGGATTTTAATATCCTCCTCCTCCTCCTCCTTCTCCTTCTTCTTCTTCTTTAGGAAAATGCCTATTCTCTTTTTTTGGTGACAGGGTCTCACTCTGTCACCCAGGCTGGAGTGTAGTGGCACAGTCATGACTCACTGCAGCTTCAACCTCCTGGGCTCAAGTGATCTCCCCACCTCAGCCTCTTGAGTAGCTGGGACTACAGTCCCGTGCCACCAGGCCCAGCTAATTTTTTGTAGAGACAAAGTTTCATCATGTTGCCCAGGCTGGTCTCGAACTCTGGGCTCAAGTGATCTGCCCACCTCGGCCTGCTAAAGTGTTGGGATTACAAGCATGAGCCACTGCGGCTGGCCTAACTCCCATTTCAGAGCAGCAACACTTACCTTCCCTGCCACCATCCTCTACTCTGCTATCAAGGTTGCTGTGCCTTTTTCAGGCCTGAATCCAGTTACAGGCTACTCTGCCTTTCAGATTCTGGCCCACGCATCAAGCTCTCCATATTGTCTTCTCAATGCCCCTATTACGAGCTTAAGGAAGAAGCCACCTCCACACCCCACTGCCTATCCAAAGAAATCTTCCTGTCAAACCCTTTGAATGTACAATTTCTCCATCCTTTCATATCAGTGACCAGGTTGAAGGGTCTTGCATGAGGAAGTTCAAGAATCACATACTTGGTCTCATATATCTCCTCCTAAAATGTGCATCTTAAGGGCCAGGCGCGTGGTTCACGCCTGTCATCCCAGCACTTTGGGAGGCCAAGCCAGGCAGATCACTTAAGATCAGAAGCTTGAGACCAGCCTGCCCAACATGGTGAAACCCTATCTCTAGTAATAATACAAAAATTTGCCAGGTGTGATGGTGTGCACCTGTAGTTCCAGCTACTCGGGAGACTGGGGCAGGAGAATTGCTTGAACCCAGGAGGCAGAGGTTGCAGTGAGCCGAGATCACGCCACTGCACTCCAGCCTGGGCAACAGAGCAAGGCTCTGTATCAAAGAAAAAAAGTGCATCTTGACCAACCTGGGCAACATGGCAAGACCTCGTCTCTGCAAAAATACAAAAATTAGCCAGGTGTTGTGCATGTAGTCCCAGCTACTGGGTAGACTGAGGTAGGAGGATCACCTGAGCTCCAGAGGTTGAGATTGCAGTGAGCTGTGACCGTGCCCCTGTACTCCAGCCTGGGTGACAGAGTAAGACCTACTCTAAAAAATAAAAATAATTATAATGTGCATCTTCATGTATACATATGAAACAAACCTGCACATTGTGCACATGTACCCTAGAACATAAAGTATAATAAAAATAAAAAAATAAAATAAAAAATATGCAATACATTGAAATACATTTTTAGGTAACTATATCTTATGTTTATATAGAGTTAACCTTAGCATCAATTTTTAATTATAAAACTCTTTAAGATGAATGAGGCTATTGTGAATAACTTCCTTTTAAAAAATCTGGTAGTTTTAAATATTTACACCTAAACTAAAAACACACAAGCACTCTTATATACAACACTGAATAGCAGACGGGATCATTTCCTAAGATGTAGTATCAAAGAAAAAAAACCAGATTGTACTATTTCTATTTGGACAGCAGTAAGATGAATGGTAAAGAACTTCCAAGAGATACCTGTGAATAAACATGGCAAAAACATTTTTTAAGTGATTTTAAAAATAACTTTTATGGTGCAAGCATCTGTAAGCGTATACCAACTATGGCGCAAGACATAAATGTCTGTTGTCTTTTATATTAAATATTGAATATATTTACATTAATTTAAAAAATGTGCATCTTGTGTGCCTGTCTCACAACTTACTCTGGTTGCTGCTATCAGTTTGTTTTGGGACCTCACTCAAAAATTTCAACTTTTAACTTTCAATTGTAGTCAAATATGGTTAAATGCTGCCTTTGTAGATATGCCTTTTTTTTTTCTTTCTGGATTTGATATCATAGAGGTTTCTATGATCAATATTTCCTTGGCTGTGTGCTCATGTACTCATACTCACATATATATACACAAACATTTATATACATGAAGATAGATGGTTATGCCTATTTTCTTATCAAAGACATTTATTTTTGATAAATTTTAGTTTTTTCATAATTCTGCCCAGCAGAATAACAAATCCCCTAGAAAAGTGCAAGACTAAGCCAAAAGACCGACTCTAGAAAAAATAAAAGTAACCAGAAAACCTATCCCTAAACTTGGTATCTGCATAGCGTTTTAAAATGAAAGGGAAATTTGTTCTGCTTGAATTTATTATTGAAAACGTGGCGGACAAGATTATAGACCAGATTTGGCATCTAGGCTTGACATTTCCTTAGGAATGCCTTTAGTTAATCCTGACACATAATTTTATTCAATGAACTACAAATAGTGAATGACATAATTACAGCACCAAAGCTGTATCTGCCATTTCTTAGTTTGTTGTCTAGAGATCAATATCAAATTTTGCATTCCCAGGAAAGAAAACATCACTATTCACCTAGAATTTAAATTCAACAAATACATTTAATTCAACAAATATTGAATACCTAACTATATGCAAGGCACTGATTCAGTGTATTAAAAATAGTAAAAAGAAGCAACATTTTTCAGCACCTATTATGTGCCAACTATGTGTCCTTCACATGTGTTATTTCTTTTTCAACACAGGTTTATTGATATATACTTCACATATCATACAATTCACCCACTTAAAGCATACAATTCAATGGGTCTTAGTATGTTCACAGAGTTGTGTGACCGTTGCCACTATCAATTTTAGAACATTTTCATCACATAAAAAAGAAACTCCGGGGCCAGGCGCAGTGGCTCACGCCTGTAATCCCAACACTTTGGGAGGCTGAGGCGGGCGGATCACCTGAGGTTGGGAGTTCGAGACCAGCCTGACCAACATGGAGAAACTTCATCTCTACTAAAAATACAAAATTAGCTGGGCATGGTGGTGCATGCCTGTAATCCCAGCTACTTGGGAAGGCTGAGGCAGGAGAATCACTTGAGTCCAGGAGGCAGAGGTTGCAGTGAGCCGAGATCGTACCATTGCACTCCAGCCTGGACAACAAGAGCGAAACTCTGTCTAAAAAAAAAAAAAAGAAAAAAAGAAAAGAAAAAGAAAGATGAGGCACGGTGGCTCATGCCTGCTCATGCCTGTAATCCCAGCACTTTGGAAGGCTGAGGCAGGCGGATCACCTGAGGTCAGGAGTTCAAGACCAGCCTGTCCAACATGGTGAAACCTTGTCTCTACAAAAATGCAAAAATTCATATGGCATGATGGTGGGTGCCTGTAATCCCAGCTACTCAGGAAGCTGAAGTGGAAGAATTGCTTGAACCTGGGAGATGGAGGTTGCAGTGAGCTGAGATCGTATTATTGCACTCCAGCCTGGGCGACAGAGCGAGACTCCCTCTCAAAATAAAAGGAAACTCCATAACCACTAGTAGTCATTTCCCATTTCTCCTCCCCTCCCCTATGTCTATTCCACTTCCCAGTCCCAGGCAATCACTTACCTACCTTCTGTCTCTGTATATTTGTATATTCTGAACACATTTTATATTCTACATGTGTTATTTTTTTTAATACTTACACAAACCAATGAGGTAGGTACCATTGCAATCTCCACTGTACACAAGTGGAAACTGAGTCATGAAGAGGTTAAGTACCCTGACTAAAGTTATATGGCCAGTAAGTGGTTCAGCCAGGCTTTATTTATTTATTTATTTATTTATTTATTTATTTATTTGAGACAGAGTCTCACTCCATCAGCCAGGCTGGAATGCAGTGGTGCAATCTTGGCTTGCTGCATCCTGTGCCTCCTGGGTTCAAGCAATTCTCGTGCCTCAGCCTGCCAAGCAGCTGAGACTACAGGTGTTCACCACCATGCCTGGCTAATTTTTTGTATTTTTGGTAGAGATGGGGTTTCATTATGTTGGCC
The DNA here is from genome assembly GCF_043159975.1 of Macaca nemestrina. Classification (NCBI taxonomy): domain Eukaryota; kingdom Metazoa; phylum Chordata; class Mammalia; order Primates; family Cercopithecidae; genus Macaca; species Macaca nemestrina. The sequence goes on from NC_092125.1 coordinate 37,681,373, forward strand.
AGTCTGGTCTCAAACTCCTGCCTTCAAGTGATCCACCCACCCTGGCCTCCCAAAGTGCTGGGATTATGGGGGTGAGCCACAGCTAAGGTTTAGACCCAGAATTTAAATTCTAGATGAATAGTTATGTTTTCTTTCCTGGGAATGCAAAATTTGATATTGATCTCTAGACAATGAATTAATAGACAGATACAGCTTTGGCGATATAATGATGTCATTCGCTATTTGTAGAATTCATGCTTTTAATCCACTACGTAGGAGACAAAGGTCCTTAGAATCTAACATGATCATGAGGTATAAGACACAAGGAGAACTATTGATAGTAGATACCGCTCTAAGCAGGAGACACAGCATCACACAGTTCAGGGGTGGAAGAGCATCTGGAAAGTATGAGCAATCAAGGATTTTTTTCTGTAGTAGTTAACTTCTCAGTTGGCACTTAGAGAATGTAGCAGAAATTGAGAACTGGGGTAAGATGTGTTCCAGGTTAGGGAACAAAGGCCTAGAGGTAGGAATGAACAGGTTGTTTCTCAGATCCAGTGTGGTTTGAATGTAACATTCTCAATCAGTGTATCACTTCCCATTTTGTGACATTAGCACTGTTTATTTCTGTCTTTTAATGTCAAGCTCTTGACAGATATTATTTCTAATCTTTAAGACAATCCTACAGGGTAAATATCATTGACCTTGATATAGACGAGAAGATTGAGGTTCTTGAGGGTCATAGGGCAAGTAAGTGATAGAGCCAAGATTTGCATAAGAGTCTTTCTGATGTTACATTCCTGCCCTTTTTACTTTATTGTGCTGTCTTACTTCAGGGAGATGGAAAGTTAGGTTGGTGCCATACTGAGAAAAGCCTTGATGGCTGAGGCGAAAAGTTTTTACTTACCTTGGCAGGTAGAGACATGGTAGAGATAAAAGTCAAGCTGAACTGTGGAAATACTACTATAATCATTTGGGCAGTAGAAATGAGAGTCTAAATTAGGAGGGCAGTGGTGCAACTGGACAAAAGGGAAGTACATATAAGAAATATGCATCAATGGTATTTAGAGACTTAATAACTGACTCGGTGGGAGCAAGGCATACAGAGGAGTATGTAATATTTCTGAAACTTTGGTCCTCTTAGTTCTCAGAAGAGTGTTCTGTGACAGCCATGAACAGAAATACAGGGGAAAAGAGGAGGAGCTGGCCGTGTAAGACTCAGGAGAGGAAAAATGATAAGCTTAATTTGGGAGCTGAAAGTGCTGGTGGCTTCTGTATCTATGTGAAGATAGGTAACAGGTAATTGGAGATTTAGTCTAGGGCCAAGATCTAGTTATCCAAAAAGTGGTGAGAGTCAAGGCCATAGTAATCAACAAAGAATATAAAGAAAAATCCAATCTTAATGTCTACTAAAAAGTAGGAGAAATAGGAAGCCATATTGAACACCTATTACCGGCCTAACACTGTGGAGACGTCTGGGAAAGGCAAAAAACCTTTTCGCATTACGCTTCCAATCTTTTTCCAGAGATTAATTACTCTCATGAAACTATATGCAACTAGTACAAAACTTGACAGACTCAGGGCCAATCTGTAGGGTAAACACAAGAGTAACAGGATATTAGAAAAGAAAGACATTGATGTGCTTGGGGAATTTAGGAGGCAAGGAGAAGACGGACCAACACAAGGTATAAGAAGTAGAAATTGTGCATAGGCTGATACTAGGGTAACCCTGCTCCAAGCACAGTGACAGAACTTTAGTGTTTTCTCTGTTGCCAAGGGGATAGCATGGGGCTGAAAAAGTATAAACGGGCTTTTGGGGTAAAGGAGATCCCAAATCTTATATCTCCCTCTGATTGATGGTATAAAATTGGGCAAATTACTTAGCTTTTTCAGTACTTGTTTCTCTTTCCTTTTCTTTTCTTTTATCTTTCTTTCTTTCTTTCTTTTTTTTTAGAGGGAGTCTCACTCTGTTAACAGCCCAGGCTGGAGTGCAGTGGTGCGATCTCGACTCACTGCAACCTCAGCACCCCAGGTTCAAGCGATTCTCCTGCCTCAGCCTCCCGAGTAGCTGGGATTACAGGCACTCGCTACCACGCCCGGCTAATTTTTGTATTTTTAGTAGAGACGGGGTGTCATCATCTTGGCCAGGCTGGTCTTGTACTCCTGACCTCGTGATCCACCCGCCTCGGCCCCCCGAAGTGCTCAGATTATAGGCGTGAGCCACCGTGACCGGCCAGTACGTGTTTCTTCGTTTTAAAAAAGTGAGTATATTTAATAAGGTGGTTGTTTACATTCAGTAAAATAACGCATGAAAAGCATCTAACACAGGGCTTTAAACAGCAAGACTGGGCAAAATCTAAATAACACTTTCCTTATGTTGTCTTTTTTGCTACCACTTCCACCATACGATTACCCACATTTCCTGTCCCCTCCAGTGCAGCTTCCTGGAGACATTTTACACGTATACAGGACTTCTGCACATCCCATTCAGGTATAGCTGTAGGCCCTACAAAGAGGGATCATTACTGCCTCCTGCTGTCATTGATATTCGACAAACATTTATTGAGCACCTACAATGTCCTAGTTACTGTGCTAGGCCATTTTGGGGCATAGAGAGATAAAAGAGACCTTAACGTCTTCAAGACACTTGATGAGAAACAATCTCTGGGTAAATAACTATCGGAGTTCAGAGGGTGGACAGAAGTGATGGGCGAGTCTGTGTCCAGTGAGCACCTAGTGGAAGGTGGCATTATTTGCAGAAGAGAGGTCCTTTCAGCCAAGTCTTGACAGATGATTTCACCACGCGGAGATTGGGAAATAAAGACAAAGATATGAGAAGACATGTTGGCCACAGAGGGCCTCTCAAAGCACTGTTACAGCAAAGCCAATACTTAATGGGAGGAAACTCCGTTTTACTTGCGTGGAGTCTTAAGTCATTAGAGTGCATGTTAAACAGAATTGTAACCCTCGCGAATAAAACGGCCACAGTGACAGTAGTAGGTAACCGCAGAGCTGCAACTACTCTGACAGGGGTGACGATTTATTTGGACGACAATTGGTGAAACATTGTAAACTCTCAGAAGCTGCCGTTTCCAGACTTTTGAGTTCATTCTTGTCAAATCCCCAGCTTGTTTTCTCAGCCCGGGGTGAAATGCGCAGCCAAAAGGCCCAATGAGCGTCAAAGGGAAAGGGCAGGGGTGGTCTCTTCTGCGGATATACCTTGGCTCCTCCCGAGTCCTACGAGTTTAAACTTCGCCACGCCAAACATGGCTTCCTCGCGGTTCCGCTCCTTGTTTTATCTTGCTCCCACCTTTCGGCCACACTCAACATGGCCCTAACCGAAGGTTGGCATTTCTGTGGCACTGTCTCAGGACAGTTCTCGCGAGGTTTGCCTGGGCCCGACTGTTCCCGCCCTGCCTCGCGCCGCCGCCACAGCCACTGCCGCTGGCGCCGCTCCTCCTCCGTGTCAGTTGTTGGGCTGTAATGGCGACTGGGCCGCCCCTGCCGAAGTGACTCCCGGGCGGGGGAGCGGGGCCAGACCTGCGCCAGAGGGAACTGCAGAGAGCCGCAGCTCGGGGGGTGGCTTGCCCTAGGGGAGGGGAGGCAGCCTTTTCGCCTCGTCTTCCTTGCCAGCGGACCGGCGGATCCCCGGAGCCGGTGCGAGGCGGGCACCCGGTGCGTCCCCGGAGCGGGGAGGCCAGGCCGGGCAGCCCTGGGGCCGGTCGGGGCGGCGTCACTGCACCCTCCGCCAGGTCCCGCGGGATGCACCGTGGGAGCCGAGGGCGGAGGCGACACTCTCAGGTGAGCTCCGGTAGGACCTGGCTGGGACCGCGGAGTCTCGCTCACCCTCAACTGTCTCTGTCCGCGGTCCCGGGTCCCCGGTGGCGGCGAGAGAGGCGGGGCCGGGCGCGGAGAGTTTTAGCCCTGCTTGGCGTCCCCCTCGGGGAACCTCCCTGGGTTCTGAAGCTTTTGGGGGACCTAGGTTTCGGGTCCCACCAGTGCCTGCTGAAGACGGAATTTCCTTCCTTACCTGCCAGTGTCCTCCCGCCTCGTCTGCCCCTCCTCTAGCCTGCAGAGAGGTAAGATACCTCTAGCCTTTGCTCCCCGGAGAAGTGTCCCTTCTTCTTTTGGCGATCAGGCATATTTGGGGAGATTCCGGGGACTGACTCCAGTGGCAAGGATGATCAGTTTCTGTTCCTTTTCGGTGGGGATCACATTCTCAAGTATAGGGAAAACTTTGATCTACTCTAGTCTAGCGGTTGCTGAAGGTAGTCTACCGGCTTATTCACAGATAATTTGGGGAGAGATTTAAAAAGCTTTATGTTTTGGAAGTTAGCAGTATTTTCCTCCGCCTTCTTTTAAATGCCGCTCAACATCCAATGTCACAATATATGAATTGGAATTTGCCTGGATTTTAAATTTTGAGATAGAAAGTTGCACATAGGCATAGATTTTAATGTTTTAATGCAGTAGCAGATCCTTCATATGGGAAAAAACAGGTTGTCAGAAATAGTGATCAGTATCCATGTACTCCACCTGATTGTTTTGTTTTGATGGTGATCCTTGTTTTGAATTTGGGGAAGTCGTTATTGTTACCATGTTAACGATACCTCCTGCCCTGTATTTGAAGAGTTTTAAAAGAAAGACTATCTTTGGTAGAGCTAGTAACAACCTGAAAAGTTCTGTAGAAACAATGATAAAATACAAAAAGTTGCCCTCCATTCTAAAAATCTGTTAGTTTAAAATATTGTTTTTAAACAAGGAAATGCACTGCTAATGACATGGAATTATGACTTTGAGGGATTAGTTGTTCGACCCATGCTGGAAGTTGCTTCAAAGCCATGGGCATATAATAATTAGTTTCGGTGTGCTAAATTGACAAATTTCATTTAATGTAATAAAATAAATCTGAATCATTTGAACTGTCATTGCATTAAATTTAAGATACTGTAATCTGAAAATAAACTTCAAGCTAGAATACATTATATGTGTGGATAAATACATGCGCATCTCTGTACCTCTTCTGTTCATCCTCAGTAGCAGAACTTTGTGTATGTAGAGATGGCAAGTTCTATTTGTAAAAAATTTCATACATATGTGAACGAATTTCTTTGATTTTCTGAGATTAATTTGTGTGTGTGTCATGTAAGAGCGTTAATACTTAACCAACCTTCTGTGGGGCAATCAATTTATGAGTTATAAAGTTTTTGGATTTTTTCCTTCTGCTTCTGATTGTCAGTCTTTTGCCCATTTTATAACACTTCTACCATATCATGAGCAGAAGAAAGGAGATGAAGTCCTGCTGTAATCAATTTTATTTGTTAAATTGCTATAATTTATAGTGGGAGCAAAAAAGTTGTCCAAAATAACTGACATCATTTTTTGGTGTGCTTCTATATACATTATTTTGTTTAGTTTTCACAGTGATCTTGTGAAGTATGTATGGCAGATATCCTTATTTTGCAGTCGTGGAAACTGACACATACGGAAGATCATTTATGTGAATGCCTGTCATTTCTGCAGATAATCTGGGATTAGTTTTATTTTAAAGTAAATATTAATATAGGTACTCTGGCATTTGGCATGATTTTAAAATATAAAAAAATTATTCTATTTTTATTCCTTTTTACATGCCACTTGCCCCTTATGCTGATAATCGCCAGTTTTTTTAAAACATTAGTATTTTTATAACATTTTGTTAATTATTGACAAGTCATGAATTATAATGGATCACTTTACTTCTTTACGTATATACTTTTTGTTTGAACAAGATTCTTAAAGTGTAGTTCATTTCTTGTCTTTCACTTTGTTTGGATACTCAGTTCTGTCCTCTTTATTCTTCCAGTCATTTATACTCTTAGTTATGTAAAACAAACGTTCAAGCCACATGATCAGTAACATAACTGAAAAGTAGTAATATCTTGATGATTTTATTGTTGAGACAACTGATGATTTAAAAAGTTAATTCTCTGTGTATAATTGTGATTGTTATTTTTGCAATGTGAGGCAAACTGAAATAGTTTTCCTTATTGACTTTTCCCATGTCAAAAAATTTTAGTGTTATAGTTTAAAAAAAAAACAACAGATTGCATAGTATTTTTTTTCTGTATTTTTTTTTTTGTTGTTGTTGTTGTTCATTGTTATCATTTGTGGTTATTTTGAGTTATTCTTTGCCTTTCTCATCTGGTCTGTAAGTTCCATAATGGCAGAGATCCTTTAGTCACTACTATGCACCCAGTGCCTAGCATATGGTAATATAGTCAACAAATACTAGTTGAAGAAATTGACTAAAGAATGGTCCCAGGATAATATTTTAAATGCAAAACAAAAGACTAGTTCTTAGTTCCTAGGCACACCTCACCTCTTGGGAATATATTCCAGAGATATGCTCAAATTTGCTAGGTAGCAAGGGAATGACAGCCTGGGATTAAAAAGCCACTGGGAGTATGCCGCAAGTGGAAACTTTATTTACTATTTTAGTGATTTGCCTGGGCGCTCTGGCAATAGTTATGGTAATTTAAAGGAAATAGAAACTTTAAGACCCTAACCTGTTATACTAGTACTATAATTATAGGCTTGTAATAGCTTTTAAGTCACTTCTTAATCTCAGCATTGGGAGTTTAAATTCTTCAAGGCCAACTAGTCCAATTCCCATATTTTATACATAAGAAAACAGAGGGTTATATAGGGGTGACATCTCACGCATAGTTGGTTTCATAACTGGGAGAAGAATCCACTGCACAGCTGCTAAGTCTACATTTGTTTAATATGTCAGATAATTGTAAAATCAGAACATAATTGTGATCAACCTGGCAGTCTATTTAGTATTAATTAAAAACTCAAAATGGGCCTTTTTTTTAATGAATCAAAAATGTTAACTAATGAATCTGAACCCTCTCCTTTGTAATTGGGACTATAAAATGATGCCATTGAAGCAAACTTCTGGAAGGAAATTTGGCATTTCCTATCAAAATTAAAAGTATATATATTCTTTGATAGAATCATTTCCTGCTTAGGAGTTTATCTTACATAAGTTTTAACACAGCACAGGAATTCTTTAAGAATATTTATATTAGCATTATTCCAGGATGTCAATAACTTTTATAAATAATTTTAAAATGTCCTAAATGTCTGTTGGTAGGCTAATAGTTAAAAGTCTAGTATATTTATGCTGTGAATTACTATGCAGTTGTTAACAGGTTTCAGGGTATCTATATTTACTTCATGAGCAGCGGCTGAGCATATCCTTCAGCTCCTGGGACCATGCGGTGGACCTTCTGGGTTCAAAACCTAACTGCACCACTTTCTAGCTGTGACTCTTGGTGAATTACTAAAAGTCAGCTATAAATTGGATATACTAGTAGTTCTCATCTTACAGGGATACCATGAGAATTAAATGAGTTAACACTTATGCCCTAAGTAAGCATTAATAAGCTCACGTGTTTGCTGTTACTATTATGTATTGACTTGGAAGAATGTTCATGATATAAAATTAAGTGAAAAAATAAGTTGCACTATACTATAGAATATGATTCATTTAAAAAACACATAGACAAATAAATGTAGTTTTGTTTTCATTTTGCATGTGAATAGAAAAAAGGGCTATAAGGACAGACATTAAACCATTAAACATGTGTTTTTCCTGAGGGAGTGGATGACTTTTCTTTTTTACTTTAGACATTTTTGTATGGTTTTATTATAAGAATTACTTTCATAATTTTTGAAACTTTTTTCTAAAAAAAACTGAAGTAAATTTTTTCTTCTATTAAATAGTGCTACAAATGTAATTTTGAATGTGATTTTTAGAGATATACACATTTAATCAACAGAGTATCTCATAATTAGATCCTGTGTCAAAACATTTGTTAATGGAAGGGCCGGGACTTGGTGACTCACGCCTGTAATTCCAGCTCTTAGAAAGGCCGAGGCGAGTGGGTCACTTGAGGTCAGGAGTTTGAGACCTGTCTGGCCAACATGGTGAAACCCGTTTCTTTCTAAAAATACGAAAACTAGCAAGGCATGGTAGTAGGCCTGTAATCCCATCTACTCGGGAGGCCAAGGCAGGAGAATTGCTTGAACCAGGGAGGTGGAGGTTGCAGCGAGCCAAGACTGTGCCACTGCACTCCAGCCTGGGCAACAGAGCAAGACTCCATCTCAAAACAAACAAAACTTTTGTTGGTTGGGTGCAGTGTCTCATGCCTATAATCCCAGCACTTTGGGAGGCTGAGGCGGGCAGATCACCTGAGATTAGGAGTTTGAGACCAGCTTGGCCAACATAAGGAAACCCCACCTCTACTAAAAATAAAAAACTAGCTGGGCATGGTGGCAGGTGCCTGTAATCCCAGCTACTGGGATGGCTGAGGCAGGAGAATCGCTTGAACCTGAGAGGCAGAGGTTGCAGTGAGCCAAGATTATACCGCTGCACTCCAGCCTACGTGACAGAGTGAGACTCTGTCTCAAAACAGACAGACAAACATACTTTTGTTGGTGGAAGATTGAAATTTAGGAAAATCCCTAATAAATATGTTTGTTTTTCTGCTAGCTTTGTAACCTTAAGTCTTATTTCTTAATTTACAAAGTAAAGCCGTAGGCTGGATCAGTGTTTCTTAAATCCAGTATTCCTAAACTGTGCACTGAAGTAAGTCCTCACTTAATGTTGTCCATAAGTTCTCGGAAACTGCAGCTTCTAAGACCCCAAATGCCTCTAATATTAAACATTGAAATAAATGGGACCTATACATACATTTAAGAAATACTAAGAAAAGGTAATTATTTACCCACTTATTTCAGATCAGGATGGCAGGGGGCTGGAACCTGTCCCGGCAAGTAGGGCACAAGATAGGCTGCCATTCCATCGCAGGTAGCATTTACACACAGACGCGCACACGCACGCACACGCGCGCGCACGCAGACACACACTCTTTCTCACTCAGACTGGGACCATTTAGACATGCCAATTCATGTCAGTTCACCTAATGCGTTCTCCTCTGTGATATGGGAGGAAACTGGAGTATACGGAGAAAAGCCACACGGATGTGGGGAGAACATGCAAACTCATACATGGTAGCCCTGGTGGGGAATCAAAATTTTTTTCTAATCAAAATTGTAAAGAAATGACATTGAATGAAACTATGCTATGGAGGACCTGCTGTACTGTGGAGCACTGTAGTAACTCACCTGGACACTATGGGATATTTGAGAAATCTTAAGGGAAACAGCAATATTGGATAGCTGTGGGATATTTGACATCTATAGGACACTGCTCAAACTACCAGTTTGAGATACTGCACAAGAGATTGTGTTACCTTTTTTTTGATGACACTGTGTCTTCCAAACGCTAGGTTTTGGGAGGTTGCTGTGATAAAAAGCAAGTACTATGCAAAAATCAGTTTGGAGCAGTAAATGAAGGTGGTGGTGTCCAAAATGATTTCAAGATTTGAGAACTTGTGTAATGTCTAGTAGGTACACACATCTTATTAAGTAGTTGTAATTTTGTAATAAAAATATTTATTTTAATTTATACATATTTTTGAACTGCTATTAAGTTGTTAGGCTAAAAATACTTATTAGGTTGTGAACTTAACTACTTAATAAATGGAACTGTTAGGTATTTTTTTGGCCTAGGGGTTCCATGATTTAAAAAAAAAAAAAAAACTGGCATACTGAGGGGTCTGTGAACTGAGAAAGTTTAGGAACCTCTTGAACTTTTGACCAGGGCACCTACAGTAAGAAATATATTTTCCATGTTCTGTGTTCCCAGAGGTTGATTTTTTTACATTTACCTTTATTTTTTATTTTTTTAAATAAAACGAACAGACGTGTGTTATATGTGTATGTGTATATATATAATGAAATAAAAGTTTCACTTTTTAAAGTTTTACTTTGAAAAGCCCTCATGGCCAGGCATGGTGGCTCATACCTGTAATCCCTGCACTTTGGGAGGCCGAGGTAGGCGGATCACTTGAGGTCAGGAGTTCAAGACCAGCCTGGCCAACATGGTGAAATACCATCTCTACTAAAAATACAAAAAAATTAGCTTGGCGTGGTGGCGTGCACCTGTAATCCCAGCTACTCGGTAGGCTAAGGCAGGAGAATCACTTGAACCTGGGAGGCAGAGGTTGCAGTGAGCTGAGATCGCGCCACTGCGCGCCAGCCTGGGCAACAGAGAGACTCTGTCTCAAAAATAAAATAAAGCCCTCACTAATTTCAATACACCTGATATTTGCAAATCAATCCTATTTAGTTCCATTAATAAAATTCTAGCTCCAGTCCACCATATTGTTTTGTTTTAACCTGCTAACGGGTCATGACGACATACTTGAAAACATGAGTATGGTTGACTTCTAATGTCCAGCTTTAATACGGTTTGTTTCTCTGATTAGTTATAAATGAAGTTAGACTACGCTTTAGCTTTTATTTTAGATTTGGGTTTCGGGGGGATACATGTGCAGGTTCGTTACATGGGTATATTGCATCATGCTGAGGTTTGGACTTCTATTGAACCTATCACTAAAATAGTGAACATAGTACCCAGTAGGTAGTTTTTCAACTTTTACCCCTTACCCCTCACTTCCCACTTTTTTTTTTTTTTTGAGACGGAGTCTTGCTCTGCCATCCAGGCTGGAGTGCAATGGCTTGATCTAGGCTCATTGCAACTTCCGCCTCCCAGGTTTAAGCGATTCTCCTGCCTCAGCCTCCTGAGTAGCTTGGACTGCAGGTACCAGCCACCACACCTGGCTAATTTTTTGTATTTTCGGGAGAGGTGGGGTTTCATCCTGTTGGCCAGGCTGGTCATCAACTTGTGAGTTCAAGTGATCTGCCCACCTTGGCCTCCCAAGGTGCTGGGATTACAGGTGTGAGCCACCCGTGCCTGGCCCTTTCCCACTTTTGGAATCCACAGTATCTTGTTTTCATCTTTATGTCTCCATTTACCCATTGTTTAGACCCCACTTATAAGTGAGAACGTGTGATACTTGATTTTCTGTTTCTGCGTTAATTTGCTTAGGATAATGGCCTCCAGCTGCATCCATGTTGCTCCAAAGGACATGATTTCATTCATTTTTATGGCTACATAGTATTCCATGGTGTATACATACCGCATTTTCTTTATCTAATCTACTGGGGGTTTTTTTGGTTTGTTTTTTTGGTTTGTTTTGTTTTTGAGACAGAGTCTTTGTCGCTCAGGCTGGAGTACAGTGGCCTGATCTTGGCTCCCTGCAACCTCTGCCTCCCGGGTTCAAGCGATTCTCCTGCCTCAGCCTCCTGAGTAGTTGGGATTATAGGCGCGCACCACCACGCCTGGCTGATTTTTGTATTTTTAGTAGAGATGGGTTTCACCATGTTGGTCAGGCTGATCTCGAACTCCAGACCTCGTGATCTGCCCACCTCAGCCTCCCAAAGTGCTGGGATTACAGGCTCCCAGCCTATCTAATCTACTGTTGATAGCTACTTAGGTGGATTCCATGACTTTGCTATTATGAATAGTGCTGTGATAAACATAGTAGTGTAGTGTCTTTTTGATAGAATGATTTCTTTTCCTTTGGGTAGATACCTAGTAGTGGGAATTCTGGGTCTAATGATAGTTCTAAGTTCTTCGAGAAATCTCCATACTCTTTTTCCACAGGGGTTGAACTAATTTACATTCCCACCAGCAGTGTCTGTTGCTCACTTTTTAATGGAGTTATTTGTTATTTTCTTGTTCATTTGTTTATGATTCCTTGTAGATTCTGGATCTTAGTCCTTTGTCACATGTACAGTTTGCAAATATTGTTTTCCCATTCTTTAGGTTACCTCTTTACTTTGTTGATTCTTTTGCTGTACAGAAGCTTTTTAGTTTAATTAAGTCTTGTTTATCAATTTTTGTTTTGTTGTTGCATTTGCTTTTGAGGTTTTAGTCATAAATTCTTTGCCTAGGCCAATGTGCAGAAGAGTTTTTTTCTAGGTTTTTTAAAAATAGGATCTTTATAGTTTGAGGTTTTATGTTTAAGTCTTTAATATATCTTGAGTTAATTTTTGTATGTGGTGAAAGGTAGGGGTCCAGTTTCATTCTTCTGTATACGCTAGCCAGTTTTCTTTTGTTTTTGTTTTTTTGGAGTTTTTTTTTTTTTTTTAAGCATCGTTTATTGAATAGGTATCCTTTCCCCATTTTTGCTTTTGTCAGCTTTGTTCAAGATCAGCTGGTTATAGGTGTGTGGCTTTATTTCTGGGTTCTCTATTCTGTTACATTGATACATGTGTCTGTTTTTGTATTGGTAACATGCTGTTTTGGTTAGTATAGCCTTGTAGTATAGTTTGAAGTTGGGTAATGTGATGCCACTGTATTCTTTTTCCTTGGCTATTCAGGCTCTTTTGGTTCCATATGAATCTTAGAATTGTTTTTTCTAATTTTGAAAAATGATGTTGCTTATTTGATGGGAATAGAATTTTTAGATTGTTTTGGGCAGTATGGTCATTTAAATATTGATTCTTCCAATCCGTGAGCCTGGAATGTTTTTTCATTTGTTTGTGTCATCTGTTATTTCTTTCATTAGTGTTTTGTAGTTCCCCTTGGAGCAATCTTTCACCTCCCTGGTTAAGTTTATTCCTGGGTATTTTATTTTTCATGTGGCTATTATAGATGGGATTGCATTTTTTATTTGATTCTCAGCTTGAACATTATTGGTGTGTAGAAATGCCACTGACTGTTGTACGTTGATTTTGCATCCTGAAACTTTACTGGTTTTTTCCTTAGATCTAGGAGTTTTTTGAAGGACTTTAGGATTGAACAGAGATAATTTGAGTTTCTCTTTTCCTATATGGATGCCTTTGTTTTTAAATTTTAATTTTCTGCCTGATTCCTATGGGTAGGACTTCCAGTATTATGTTGAATAGGAGTCGTAAGAGTAGACATCCTTGTCTTGTTTCAGTTCATAGAGGGGATGGGATGCTTCTAACTTTTGTCCATTCAGTGTGATCTTGATCTTTTGGAATAGTTTCAGTAAGATTGATACCAGCTCTTCATTTGTCTAGGATAATTTGGCTGCGAATGCATCTGATCCAGGGCTTTTTTTGGTTTGTAGATTTTTTTTTATAACTGATTCAAATTTGTAAATCGTTATTGATCTGTTCAGGATTTCATCTTCTTCCTGGTTCAGTCTTGGGAGGTTGTGTGTTCCCAAGAATTTATCCATTTCCTCTGGTTTTTCTAGTTTAGTGCGCATAAAGATGTTCATAGTAGTCTCTGAGGCTCTTTTGTGTTTCTATGGTACGAGTTCTGTCACCTTTGTCATTTCTGATTATGCTTCTTAGGATCTTCTCACTTTTTTTTTTTTTAATTTACCTAGAGGTTTATCTATCTTGCTTATGCTTTCAAAGAACTAACTTTGTTTTTCTGATCCTTTGTATTTTTTTTTAAATGGTATCAATTAATTTAGTTCTGCTCTGATCTTAGTTACTTCTTTGTTTTCTGCTAGCTTTGGGTTTAGTTTGTTCTTGTTTTTCTGGTTCCTTTAAGTTCAACATTAAGTTGTCAATTTGATATCGGACTCTTTTTGATGTAGGCATTTAGTGCTATAAACTTTCCCCTTAACATTGCTTTTGCTGTATCCCAGAGGTTTTGGTGTGTTTGTTTTTCTATTTTCATTTGTTTTGAAGAATTTTTTTATTTCTGCCTTAATTTGTTGTTTAACCAAAAGTTAGTTAGGAGTGAGTTGTTTAGTTTCCATGTATTTGTGGTTTTGAGAGTTCCTTTTGGTGTCGATTTCTAATTTTATTCTACTGTAGTCTGATAATATGCTTGACATGATTTCATTTTTTGAGAATGTATTGAGACTTGCTTTATGACTGAGCTTGTGGTCCATCTTAGAGAATGTTCCATGTGTAGATGAGAGTGTATATTCTGTGATTTTTAGGTACAGCATTCTGTAGAAGTCTGTTAGGTCCATTTGGTCAAGTGTTTAAGTCCAGAGTTTCTTTGTTAGTTTTATACTTTGACGTTCTGTTTCTAATGTATATAGACATATACATTTACAAATGGAAATCTCCTTTATAGATGTAAATTTCATTTACAAAAGGATTTCAGAATAGCCAGCTAAATGCCAGAAAAGTGTATTTTAATTGCACAGGTGATCTTTTTTTTTTTGAGACGGAGTCTGACTCCTTGTCACCCAGGCTGGATGGAGTGCAGTGGCGCAATCTTGGCTTACTGCAACCTCCACCTCCCGGTTCTCCTGTCTCAGCCTCTTGAGTAGCTGGGATTACAGGCGCCTGCCACCACACCTGGCTATTTTTTTTTGTACTTTTAGTAGAGATGGGTTTTGCCATGTTGGCCAGGCTGGTCTCGAACTCCTGACCTCAGGTGATCCACCCACCTCGGCCTCCCAGAGTGCTGGAGTTACAGGCATGAGCCACCGTGCTCAGCCTACAGGTGATCTTTTTAACCTGGCTACTATTTCTTAGGTGAAATTACTAAATTCAGGATGGAGCCCATTAAGGAATAGGGCAAAGAAAGCCTTCTCTGTACCTGGACTCAGCGTGAATAGATCTGAAAAAGGAGGAAGCTTGCTTTACCTGACAGTCTACCTTTTATAAACACTATCTAGGATAACTTTCTTTTCACCTTCAGGGAAGAGTAATAACAGAGCCGAAAGGTTAGCAGATTTAATTTTTCTTATCAATTAGTTGCTTAAGCTTTTTATTTGCCTTCTACAAACAGTCTTTTTTTAAAAAGCAATAAAAATATTGAAATCTTTTTAAAAGCTTCTGTACACCAACAGGCATCCCTAGATGAAACTGATTTGGGAGGCCTCATTTTCAAATGTACTTCTTAAAGTACAGTGTTCATTTGGAATGTACCGTTGTGATTTTAAATTACCTTAAGCAAGATTTCACCATTTTTGTAAGCATTTGCTGCTTCTGGGACCTAACAATACTGCATGTATAAGCTGGAAGGTATAGTACTCAGGTCTTAGAAATAAGGATCCCATTTTTACCTTGAATAGTGGCTTTGGCTCTCGGATCCCCTTGGTCAACTTAGCTCATGATTTTTCCCTCTCTAAGCATGCAAGAAAAAAGAAATAAAGGGGGCTAGAACACACAAATCTTTGCAAATTTCTGAAAGCTGAAATTGCTACCCCCTTCAGTATTACCATTTAAACTAATTTCTGTCTAAACCAGCCAGACATTCTGAGGCCTTTAACTAGATCCAAGACAGTTAGATACAGTTGGATCCTGGACCCAGTCCAGTTTCTGTTGTAACTTCCAAACCTAGTTTGGATCAGAAATTTGCTCAAACTCGGATAGCTCAAATGCACACCCATGGAGCTTCAGAATCTGAGAGAGAACTTACCCACAATCTCCAGCTGCTTTGAGAGAGCAGTGGACAAAATGAGTCCAGTGGGTACCTTGCTTTGTCATTTGGTGTTCCTGGGAGTTGCTAGAAGCTTTAGTTTGGATCCCACTTCTGACACCATCTATTAAAATAAAAACCTTAGACAAATTAAATTTAACAGAATTTGATTGAGCAGAGAACAGTTCATGAATCAGTCAGCTTCCAAACCAGAATAGGTTCAGAGAAGCTCCTTAGACTACCCTTTATACAATAGATCATCTCTGAAAATGTGTGTAGTTGCTACATTTTTGTATGATAAGTTATTAAATGTTATAGAGCAATAATGATGTAAAGAAGACCTTTGTATAAATAGAAGGATATTTTTCCAAAGAGAAAATCTGATTTGTCTTTGATTAGTTTGGGTTTTGGTGATTTTTTTAAAAAGCCATTTATAGTTTTTGTTGTTGTTAGTGGGCTTGTAGAAGTTGTTTCTGGAATTGTGGCACCTTCCTTTTTAAAAACTATATCTAAAAATCATTGATGAATAATAGTAATAGCACTGGCCATAACTTAATAGGTTTCATTTCTTTTCTTTTCTTTTCTTTTTTTTTTTTGAAACTGAGTCTCACTCTGTCGCCTGGGCGGGAGTACAGTAACGCGATCTTGGCTCACTGCAACCTCCTCCTTCCAGGTTCAAGCAGTTCTGTCTCAGCCTTCCAGGTAGCTGGGATTACAGACATGCACCATCACGTCCAGCCAATTTTTGTATTTTTAATAGAGACGGGGTTTCACCATGTTGGCCAGGCTGGTGGTCTCAAACTCCTGACCCCAGGTGATCTGCCTGCCTCGACCTCCCAAAGTGCTGGTATTACAGGTGTGAGCCACCTAGCCCTACTGGCTTCATTTCGTTCATGATTTCATGTCTAAATTTTAAAAGTGAAAATATTTTATGAAATAATTTCTTTTTAATTTTGAGATTGTTTTAAAATATAAAATATATATGCATATGTATACTTATTTTTTTTAAGTGTTACCATGTAAGATATTTTCTGTTTAGGAATGTCTAACCTTTTCATGTTGTATAAAATACCTGGCTTCATATGTGTATTTGTGCCTGTTTGCTTTTAAGAATTGGATTCTGAGACTTATCAATGTCATTTGGCAAACAGGTCTGGAGCACTCAGTGTGGCTATATACTGTGCGTGAACTAGGGATATAAAGAGGAATAAGGCCAGGTGTGGTGGCTCATGCCTATAATCCCAGCACTTTGAGAGGCCAAGGCGGGTGCATCACCTGAGGTCAGGAGATCGAGACCAGCCTGGCCAACATGGTGAAACCCCATCTCTATTAAAAATACAAAAATTAGTTGGGCATGGTGGTGCGTGCCTGTAATCCCAGCTACTAAGGAGGCTGAGGCAAGGGAATCACTTGTTCCCGGGAGGTGGAGGTTACAGTGAGCCGAGATTGCGCCACCGCACTCCAGCCTGGATAACAAGAGCAAGACTCTGTCTCAAAAAAAAAAAAAAAAAAAAATTAGAGGAATAAACTATCTCCACAGTTTTATGTAAGAGACAGATATGTCAATAATAGTACAGAGGAGTAAAGAGAATTGATAAAATTCTGTGGATGGATTCATAAAGAGGAAGCAAGTATACTGCATTAAGGAGTCATTAAAGGCTTCCAATGAAAGAAAAATTGTTTCCATTTCCTTAAACAGCCTCTCAGTGACTAAGTTATTGCATGTAGAAGGAGACTTTTGAAAATGATCTTGCTTTCCGCGCTACCCAGAGAGGGGTGCCTACGGTGTTGTTCTGGATTCCCATTGTAACTTAAAAGGGAAACGTTCACAATATCCAGAGGCCTAGATGTCCTGCAAATGAAGGAGGAGGATGTCCTTAAGTTCCTCGCAGGAGGAACCCACTTAGGTGGCACCAGCCTTGACTTCCTAATGGAACAGTACATCTATAAAAGGAAAAGTGATGGCATCTGCATCATAAATCTGAAGAGGACCTGAAAGAAGCTTCTGCTGGCAGCTCATGCCATTGTTACCTTTGAAAACCCTGCTGATGTCAGCGTCATATTCTCCAGAAATACTGGCCAGAAGGCTGTGTTGAAGTTTGCTGCTGCCACTGGAGCCACTCCAATTGCTGACCACTTTACTCCTGGAACCTTCACTAACCAGATTCAGGCAGCCTGCCGGGAGCCACGGCTTGTGGTGCTTTGACCACCAGCCTCTCACTGAAGCATCTTAGGTTAACCTACCTAGCATTGCTCTGTGTAACACAGATTCTCCTTTGCGCTGTGTGGACATTGCCATCCCATGCAACAACAAGGGAGCTCACTCAGTGGGTTTGATGTGGTGGGTGCCGGCCCGGAAAGTTCTGTTTGTGTGTGGCACCATTTCCCGTGAACACCTGTGGGAGGTCATGCCTGATCTCTACTTCTACAGAGATCCTGAAGAGACTGAAAAAGCAGAGCAGGCTGCTGCTGAAAAGGCTGTGACCAAGGAAGAATTTTAGGGTGAATGGACTATGTCAGCACCTGAGTTTAACACTACTCAGCCTGAGGTTGCAGACTGGTCTGAGGGCATGCAGGTGCCCTCTGTGCCTATTCAGCAGTTTCCTGCTAAAGACTGGAGTGCTCAGAAGACTGATCTACAGCTCCCACTGCTCAGGCCACTGAATGGGTAGGAATAATCACTGAATGATCTTAAGCTGTTCTTGCATGGACTCTTAAGCAACATGGAAACGGAGTTGATGGAAAATTAACAGCAGTTTCTAAAAAAGGCAAAAAGAAATTATTTCTTTTTTCCTTGGAGTTTTCCTCAAAAAGTGATCATTGTGTCTGCTTTAAAAAAAGAATTCAGAAGGAGAAGCTGGGCGTGGTGGTGTGTGCTGTAATTCCACCTGCTTGGGAGGCTGAAGTGGGAGGATTGCTTGAGCCCAGGAATTCAACAAGACTAGCCTGGGCAACATAATGAGACCCTGTCTTCAAAAAAATAAAAAATAAAAAATATATACACTGAAAAATCTACTTCCTATCCTGGACCCTCACTTCCTCTCCTTGGAGTTAACCAATATTAACTTTCTTATGTATAAGGGAAAATTCTATGGTGAAACTTTTATACTTTTAGGCAAAAAATAATCCTGACTTGCAAACTGTAAGACTCCTTTTTGTAGATATATTCCTTGATATTAATTTAGAAAAGTACTCAGGATAACTAGATAGTAAGCAAAAGTGTAGGCCTATTTTTAGGGCTCCCCCCTTCTTTTGGTTATTCCTGGTCCTGTTTGCTGCCCTCAGCTCTCCTAAAGTAAAAATCTATGGGTGTCTTGTTTACGAAGTTTAACTCTGTTTCATCAGTGTAGGGCATTGTGTTCTCTTTTATCCTTACTCTGCCTCCTATGCTGCAAAGGCCAAAGTAGTACTAATGTTACATAGTATCTTCTGGATTTCCTGGATTATAGTAAGTCACTCAGTTTTTGTAAAAGTAGTTGTTGAGGTTTATATTTTATAAGTAGAAACATGTCAGGCTAAATTCTCAGGTTAGTGGTATATTAGACTATGTTATGGGAGTGTTGGTTATTCTGGAATTTACTTGGAACAGTGTAATAGATCTGAGTTATAACTGAGTATTTTCCACCTTTTTGTCTGCTGGTCCTTACTAAATTTACTATTTGTCCATTTTATGTTGAGGATAGATAGTAGGAATATTGCAGACTCGTCTTTTTCTTAACCTTTCAGGCAGAGTTGATTGTTATATAGGATCTGATATAGATGAGAGAACTGAAATGTAGCAAAAGTATGAGAAATATTCTCTCTAAGAGCCAGAATGAAGTCATTTTTTTCATCTTTTATCCCTTAATGCCTGGCACTTAGTAGGAGGCCAATAAATATTGAGCAAAATGAAACTATGTGATTGAATGAAAACACTCTCAATACATGTGAAACAAAAATTTTTTGTTAGAAGATAATTGAGAATTGGCTATTTCACAATGTCATCTTATATCTTACTTGTGTATACACACCACAGGTATAGATCATTGTTTCGCAAATGTTTTGGTATTAAGACCGCCTCATGCACTTGAGTTATGAAAGACTCGAAAAGATTTTGTTCATGTGGGATTTCTCTATTGATGTTTACTATATTTGAAATTTTCAATGTACTTGTTTATTTAAAATAATGATAAACATATTGCATGTTAAAATAATAACTTTCTGTTGTTGCTGTTGTTTTCTTTTTTTTTTGAAACAAAATCTTGCTCTGTTACCCAGGCTGAAGTGCAGTGGCGCAATCTTGGCTCATTGCAACCTCTGCCTCCCAGGTTTAAGCAATTCTCCTGCCTCAGTCCCCCAGGTAGCTGGGACTACAGGCGCATGCCACCACACCTGGCTAATTTTTGTATTTTTAGTAGAGACTGGGTTTCACCATGTTGGCCAGGCTGGTCTCGAACTTCTGACCGCAGGTGATCTGCCTGCCTTGACCTCCCAAAGTGCTGAGATTATAGGCATGAGCCACTGTGCCCTGTCTTGTTTTGTTTTTAAGACAGGGTCTCACCCCGTTGCCCAGGCTGGAGTGCATTAGTGCAGTCATAGCTCACTGCAGTCTTGACCTTTAAGGCTCAAGTGATCCTCCAACCTCAACCTTCTTAGTAGCTGCGACTACAGGTGCGTGCCACCACACCTGGCTAATTAAAATAAATTTTTGTAGAGACTGGGTCTCACTATGTTGTTCAGGCTGGTCTTGAACTCTTGGACTCAAACAATCCTCCTATCTTGGCCTCCCAAAACGCTGGGATTACAGGCCTGACCCACTGCACCTGGGCTTAACATTTTTAAATGAAAAATAACTACCTGTATCTCAACAGTAAAAAGCAGTGAGTGGCATTGTTTGACGTTTTTCAACTCTTTTTAATGTCTGGTTTAATAGAAGACATCTGGATTCTCATATCTGCTTCTGTCTGCATTCAGTCTGCTGTGATATCATATGTCATGTGGTCTTTGGAAAACTCCATTATACATTCATAAGAGAATGAGAATAAAAAAGACAAAGTCTTAATATTATTATGGAAATAGTTTTGATTTCAAAGACGCTTCCTGAAAGAGTGTGAGAGACCCTCAAAGATCCATGAACCACACTTTGAGAACTGGTAGTACAGATTATAAATTCAGAGTAGAAAAGAACCTTACAGGTCATATGGTCATCTCTTCTTGAGGTCACCTTTTCTTGTAGTTGTTTCTGGTTTATGCAGCTAGATTACTGAGATAAGGAATACCTCATTTGTTTTTTGTGGGATAATCATGAGCTGGCATTTGGAGATGGTGAGTTTGATGTGCCTTTCAGATTTCTAAATAAGCAGTTTGATAAGTGGGTTAGGATATCAGAGGTAAAATCTGGTGTTTTGGTAGTCATTGGCATGTAGGTGGTTTTGAAAGCCTTTTGCAAGAGTGAGGTTGCCCAGCGAGAGAGTATAGTGTTAGAAGCAAAAAAGCTGGTCACATCCTTCTGAGCTTCAAGGTTTAAAAGGCATATAGAGAAAGACTAGCTAGTAAAGGAGACTGAGAAAGGAGTGTAGTGTATAGAAGTCAAGGGAAAAGAGTGCTGGTTTTTTGTTGTTGTTGTTGTTGTTTTGTTTTTTTGAGATGGAGTCTCGCTGTGTCACCCAGGCTGGAGTGCAGTGATGCGATCTCAGCTCACTGGAACCTCCAACTCCCTGGTTCAGGCGATTCTCCTGCCTCAGCCTCCTGAGTAGCTGGGATTACAGGCACGCGCCACCGCACCCGGCTGAAAAGAGTGTTTTTAGAGAATGGTTAGTTGTAGTGAAGCTGCCAGGAGGTCAAGGTCAAGTAGATTGAGGATTGAAAAGACCCATTAGATTTGGAGATGAAGAGGTTTTGGTGATTTTAATGAGAGTTGTGGAGAAATGGGGATGGCAACCACATTGGAATTGCTTGAAGAGTCAAGAGTCTAAATGTACACTGAGTGTATTTTTGGGACAGTCTCACTCTGTTGCCAGGCTGGAGTGCAGTGGTGCGATCTCGGCTCACTGCAAGCTCCGCCTCCTGGGTTCACTCCATTCTCCTGCCTCAGCCTCCCGAGTAGCTGGGACTACAGGCGCCTGCCACCATGCCCGGTTAATTTTTTGTATTTTTAGTAGAGATGGGGTTTCACTGTGTGAGCCAGGATGGTCTCGATCTCCTGACCTCATGATCTGCGCACCTTGGTCTCCCAAAGTGCTGGGATTATAGGTGTGAGCCACCGCACTCGGCCCCAGCAGGCACAAAATTTTTAACAAGGCAAATATGTTTGCTAAGTTGTAGCTAATAATTAGCAGTGGTACCCCTCTAGTAATTTCTGCAAATAATCTACGTACATTATTCCCTTTTAAGAAACACTGACGTTTTTTGTAAGGTTGAAGCCATAGACCTAGTAGTCAGTGTTTGCTTTGAGTGGGTGGCTGAGAGAAATGTCTTTCCTTCTGAGTAGTTTCTGCTGTTCAGTGAATCTAGATGGCAATGTTTCATTATTCCAGTTTAACTGTTAATCACCCTGTTCGTGTCAGTGAGTGCATAAATGAGTATCTAGTAGCATTTATATGTATTTATTATACTTTTTTTTAGTGTAATCATAATTAGGCTTTTACTTGGTGATAGAGCAGTAGCATTATCTTTTACTTCAGTTTTCTGATTTATTGCACATTAATGATGACATACTTTTATCAAATGGCTCCCATTATTTCCATGACATCATATATTTAGCTTATGTGACTACCTGTAGCGCTTTTCTTTGCCGTTATCAGCAGGTCAGATTTTTTGTGTGTGTTCCTTGTAGTTTGTTTTGCTATATATTCTTACAGGCTACTTGCAAAATAGTATGTGAATTTCATTTCCTTATTTTTCATTTCTTTTCATTTTATATTTTTTCAGTTTCTTTTTTCCTCCCTCATTTACTGCCATAGTGATAAATATGTTAATTGTTCCTCTTTCTTTCTTATGAGTGGTTTTGCAGCCTGGCCCTTTAACTGCCTCTTCTGCTTCTGAGATCATGTTTCTTAACACTGCTGTTGACCCATCATACCTCATCCTTCCACTGGCAGACCTGCCTTTGATTCTCCTTTATTTTTTTCTGTTTAAATGGAGCTCATAACAGCTTCTAATGCTGTCGTTTGTTCATTTGTTCATTGAAGGTTCTGTTGATCTCTAGATGAGTAAGAAGATACAGTCCTTAAGGACCACACAACCTTGTGGGGAGACTGATACATATATGCTATTTGTAACTCTATTATAGCACTTATTATATTGTATACTGTTTGTTTATGTGTGTATCTCCTTTACTTGATTGTGAGCCTTAAGTGCTCAATGAATGTTCATGGAATGAATGAATTATGTATAACGTATGTATGTGTGTATGTGTATATAATGATAAGAACTATGAAAAATGAACAGAGGCCAGCCATGGTAGCTCATGCCTGTATTCCCAGTGCATTGGGAGGCCAAGGCAGGAGGATTGCTTGAGGCCAGGATTTGAAGAACAGCCTGGGCAACAAAAGAGACCTGTCTCTAAAAAAAATAAGGTAAATTAGTTGTACATGGTGGCACATGCCTGTAGTTCTAGCAACACAGGAGGCTGAGGCAGGTGGATCGCTTGAGCCCAAGAGTTTCAGGGTACAGTGAACCATGATTGCACCACTGTACTCCAGCCTGGGTGACACAGCAAGACCCTGTCTCTAAAAAAGAAAAAAAAAGAAAAGGAAAAAATGAAAAGAGTACTATAGGAAACAGAGAAGTACTAATTGAAGTACTAATTTTATTAAGAGCCAGTTTGGGAAAGATTTAAGGAGATGACATTAGAGTTTGGCTTTGAAGGGCATTCTTGCCAGAGAAAATTTAGGAAAAGACAGTGTGGAGATAATGAAATGTTCTGGATATTCAAAGAATGTACTCTAGATATACCTATTCGACAGGAAAGTAGTTACACAGTTTTGCTTAAAAAAAAATAAAAATAAAAAGGTGAGACTGTAAATTAATGTTGTGAAGGTCCCCAAGTGTCCATCATGCTAAGGAGTTTGGAGCTCTGTCCCATAAATGATAGTCATTGAAGAGTTATAAAATCAGAATTGCTAGGTTCTGTTTTAGAATGATAACTTAGATTGCAGTATGGAGAATGGATTTAGGAGCAGGATAATTTAGGAAGCTTTTACCATAATTTAAGCTAAAGATGATGCTTTGAACAGAGGCAAGGGGAAGAAAGAAAAATTAGAGAAACATCTTAAATTTTTTTTTTACAAACAGCTTTATGTATGAGGCATATTTTACATATCATAATAGAGAAACAACTTAAAGGTATAAATGATATGGTAACTAAATATATGATGGAATGTGGGAGAGATAGGAATGTCAAAGATGAGCTAGATGCGTGTTAATCCAATTTATTAAGAGTAGAAGAAGAAAATTTTGAAGATAGATGATAATGAATTTATTTGGTTTTGAACATGAAAAATTTGAGGTGCCAATGGTACTTGGAGATAGACATCAAATAGACAGAAAACTTGCATCTAGAGCTCAGAAATAGATCTGAGGAAGAAATATAACATTTAGGAAACAGTTAAAGCCATGAAAGTATGTGAGGTTGCCTGGGGAGAAGGAGCTAGAGAAGAAGAGGCCTAGGAAAAAGCCTTGGAAATGTTACCATTGATAAATTAGACAGAAGTAGAGAACCCATCAGGAGTTGAGAGGTAAGAGATAAAACAATCAAGAGGCAAGGGAAACAGGAGAAATATGTTTTACGAATCCCAAAAGTAGTGAGAGTTTTAAGGTGAAAGTTTAAGATCCCAAATATTAATAACTTAGTGTTGTAATGCCTGTTGACTGGAAAATTGTATTACTAGAATGTAGGCATATTTCCTAGGTTTTCTAGACAGATACAATTCTTTTTTAATGTTTAGGCTTTTCTAAGACTTTAGTAAGAATAAACCTGTAAATCAGAAAAAAATACAGCTTTTTAGACTATGCTCCAATTTTTGGTTTAAAAAATATGGACTTTTTAGTTGAAGAACTGTTCATAACAAAGTGAAAGATAAAGGCAACATTTTGTCAGTGGGCTTAAAAAAACAACATTTTCTGATGACCAGAGAAAACCCTGCACATATCTGTGAGAGGAACTGTCACTCATTTTGGGGTATTTTCTGTATTCTCTCTCTTTAAAACAGTACATTTCTTAACACATTTTGTGTAGTATATTTGAGATTCATTTCCAGTATGCTACAAAAAATGTATTAAGAAATATATGAATATAAGAAATATAAGAAATGAAATACAGGAAATGA
Source organism: Macaca nemestrina (assembly GCF_043159975.1). Lineage (NCBI taxonomy): Eukaryota > Metazoa > Chordata > Mammalia > Primates > Cercopithecidae > Macaca > Macaca nemestrina. Next base: position 37,705,985 of record NC_092125.1, read on the forward strand.
ATTTCAAATATATTTTTCATTAATAGCTTTTTTCCCCTCTTAAGTACATGATTTAGAGGTTTGAAATGAGTGATTATTTTGTTGGATCCTCTTTTTCTGTAGGTTTTTATCTTTTTTTTCCCCCCGTGAGGAAACTCAAATAAAGGGAAATTAGAGAAAGGCATCCAAGAATGCAAGAGCAGAAAATGAGGTACTAGTGTTACGGGAACTGGAAAATTGTCAAGAACAAGACCACTTTTTCCTTTCGTGGCCACTTTTTTAAAATTTGTTTTTCTTTGATTTTCCCCTTTGTTTTTCGTTGTATTTTTCAGCTTGGCTCCTTATAGCTCATGGGTCAGTTGCTTATCCTTTCAATTCCAAAACTCTGCAGTCTCTTTTTCCGGGGACCGGATAGGATGCTTTCGGGTCACTTCCTTAGTCCTTATCCAATCAGCTAGAGCTGGAGTGAGGGGCAGATCTTTGTGGATCACAGTAGTGGGTAGGGGTAATTCCTTAGAGAAAAGGACTATTGGTAGGCTAAACACAGTGATTGATGTCTTTAGTATTTACACAGTTTCATTTAACAAAGCTTTATGGGAACATTTTGAAGGCATAATTTGTGATCAGTTGTTTTGTGCCTAGTGGGAAGGTGGCCTTTTTGACTTCTGAAAAATGTTAGAGTTGAAGGAAGGTAAACATGATAAATGCTGAGTTCAGCCTAGAGGTTATTCTTTCTGGATGAGGGGGGAGAGATGAGTATGAGTAGAGATACACAGAGGACTCCAGCCAAATTGGTAATAGTTTATTTCTTAAACTGAGAGGTAGGTACATGGGTGTTTTATTGTATTATTTCTTATGTCACTTGATGTGAAGAAGAAAGCTGTTTTCTGATAATTGAAGATTATTTAAATTTAGACCTTGGCAGACAGTAAGCCTCAGAAAATAAAGCAGTCCAACAGGCTATTGAAGGCTTAGAACATTACTGTACACTACTGTAGACTTTATAAACACTGTGCACTTAGGCTACACTAAGTTGATTTAAAAATCTTTCTTCAGTTATAAGCTTAGTTTACTGTAACTTTTTTTACTTTATAAACTTTTTAAAAAAACTTTTTGACTCTTTTGTAATAATTCTTTGCTTAAAACAAATATACAGCTGTACAGCAATAGTTTATATCCTTATTCTGTAAGCTTTTGTTCAATTTAAATTTTATTTTTATGTTTTTACTTTTTATGCTTTAAAAATATTTTTCAAAATAAAATATTTGTAAAATATGTATTTTTATTTTTTAGTAAATAGCAGGAGCACACTCTATAATAACAATAAAAATATGGTATAGTAAATACTAGGCGATAGAAATTTTTCAGCTCCAATATAGTTTTAAGGGGCCACTGTCATATATGTGGTTTGTGTTGACCAAAACATCATTGCATGGGCATGACTATACAGAGAACTTTGGCTGTCTTCCATTATGGAAGTAGAATGTTGTGACAAGCTTATTACTATATGATAGAATGCTTAACTTTATCTTTTAAATTAAAAAAAATTTAAATTGACACAATTGTTGTACATATTCATGGGGCAATAGTGATGTTTTGATACAATGTATAGTGATCAGATCAGGGTGATTAGCATATCCATCATCTCAAATATTTATCACTTGTTTGTGTTGGGGACGTTCAGTATCTTGTCTTCTGTCTACTTGAAAATACACAATATGTTATCGTTAACTGTGGCCATCCTACAGTGCTATAGGACACTAGAACTTACTCCTTCTATCTAGCTATAATTTTGTATCCTTTAACAAATCTCTCCTAAGCGCCCTTAACTCCCCTCCCAGTCCCTACTAACCTCTGTTCTACTCTTCTATGAAAAGAGCTCTTCTGTGAGCTTCTGCATAGGTGTGAGAACATGCTGTGTTTAACTTTCTGTTCCTGGCTTATTGACTTAACATATTCGTCCTCCAGGCTCATCCATGTTGTTGTAAATGACAGAATTTTTTTCTTTTTAAGGCTGAATGGTATTCCATTGTGTATATATGTTTTTTCTTTTCTTTTTTATGGAAATGTGAATGGTTTTGACTTAAAGTGTATTTTGCCTAATATAATTGTGACCTCCCATGTTCTCATTTGGTTACTGTTTACATGCAGTTTCTTTTTTCATCCTGCTAACTTCAGTCTATTTTTGTCATTAGATCTAAAGTGAGTCTCTTATAGACAGGATGTAGTTCTGTATTTTCTTCATCTGTTCATCTGTTGTCGGACACTTGGTTGTTTCCATTTCTTGGTTATTGTGAATAATGCTGCTATAAACATGGAAGTGCAGATAGCTCTTCAGTATACTGATTTTCTTTCCCTTGGATAAATATGCAGTAGTGGGATTGCTGGATCATATGACAGTTCTATTTGTAGTTTTATGAGGAATCTCCATACTGTTTTCCATAGTGGATATACTAGTTTACATTCCCACCAATAGTATATAAGAGTTCCTTTTTCTGTATATCCTCGCTAGCATTTGTTGTTTTTTGTCTTTTTGGTAATAGCCATTCTTACTGGAGTGAGATGATATTGTGGTATTGATTTGCATTTCCGTGATGTTTAGTGATGTTGAGCTTTTTAAAAACATGTTTCTTCACCATTTGTATTTGCCCATTTTTAATTAGATTATTTGGGGTGTTTTTTTTTTTTTTTTTGCTCTTAAGTTGTATGAGTTCTGTATGTTCTAGATATCAATTCCCTGACAGATGAGTAGTTTGCAGATATTTTCTCCCATTTTGTAGGTTGTTTTTTTGTTCTGTTGATTGTTTCCTTTGCTGTGCAGAAGCTTTTTAGATTGATATAATGCGATTTGTTAATTTTTGCTTTTGTTTCTTGTGCTTTTGGGGGTCTTATTCATAAAATCTTTTACCAGACCAGTGCTCTGAATTGTTTGTTTCCCTTATGTTTTCTTCTAATTATTTTGTAGTTTTGGGGGTCTTATATTTAAGTCTTTAATCCATTTCAAGTTGATTTTTGTGTAGGATGAGAGATGGGGGTCTCTTTTCATTCTTCTGCATATGGATATTCAGTTTTCCCAGCACTGTTTATTGAAGAGACTATCCTTTCCCCAATGAATGTTCTTGGCACCATTGTAAAAAATTAGTTGGCTATAAATACATGGATGTTCTCTATTCTGTTCCATTGGTCTGTATGTCTGATTTTATGGCAGTACCATGCTGTTTTTGTTACTGTAGCTTTGTAGTATATTTTGAAATCTGGTAGTGTGATGCTTCCAGGTTTATTTTTTTTGCTTTGGATTGCTTTGGGAATTTGGTGTCTGTTGTGGTTCCATATGAATTTCAGGATTGTTTTTTCTATTTCTGTGAAGCATGCCACTGGTATTTTGATAGGGATTGTATTGAACCTATAGATCACTTTGGGTTGTATGATCATTTTAACAATATTAATTTTTCTAGTTCATGAACACAGGATGTTTTTCTTTTTTGTGTGTCTTTAACTTTTTTCATCAGTGTTTTACAGTTTCCTTTGTAGAGATTTTTTACTTCCTTGGTTAAACTTATTCCTAGCCAGATTTTTTTTTTTGTAGTTACTGTGGATAGGATTGCTTTCTTGATTTCTTTTTAAGGTAGTTCATTATTTATGTTTAGAATCACTACTGATTTTTGTATGTTGATTTTGTATCCTACGAATTTACTGAATTCATTTATTAGTTCTAATAGTTTTTTTTGCTGGAGTCTTTGGGATTTGCTATATGTATGATTATATTGTCTGAAAACAGGGACTGTTTGACTTCCTCCTTTGCAATTTGGATGCCCTTTGTTTCTTTCTCTTGCCTAATTACTGTGGCTAAGTTTTCCAGAACTATGTTGAACAAAAGTGGTAAAAGTGGTCATCCTTGTCTTGTTTCAGATCTTAGAGGAAAACCTCATTCATGGATTACTAGGTTAAGAATACTTGTACTACATTGTGAGATTGTAGAGGTCAGAACCGTTTTTCTCTCTCTCTTTCTCTGTCTCTCTCTCTCTTATTTTTTCATCTGTAAGGACCATTTCTTTTTAGTTTTTTTTAGTAACACACAATGCTTTGCACAAAGTAGGTACTCAAAAAACATTGTTAGTACAAGCTGTTGATATGCAAGTTTACTTTCCTCATTCTTAGTCTTAAAAGACAAATATTATTACATTGGGTTAAAAAAATCTTTAATACAATATATGTTTAAAAGAAAGTGATCCAGAAAGCTTAAAATTAAAAGGATAGGGCAGATGCAATAAAGCAATGTTTGCTTTTTATTAATAGCATGCAAAGTAGAATTAAATACTAAAACACATTTCTTTAGGGATAAACAGAGTCATTTTTTATTGATGAAATATAAAATCCATTGACAGCATAACCATGAACTGTTATATGCCAAATAATGATATCAAGTTATTTAGGAGTTAAGTATTTTAGAAATATGAAATGGACAAAAATTCAGTAGTTCTGGTGAATTTTTGTTCATCTCTTAATTCTTGGCAAATTAAGTAGACAAAAGATAATACATAAATGTCCAACAAATAAATAAATCCCAGTTTTCCATATGAGTGTTGAATAAGGTTATTGTCATGATATCTCTAAAAGATTTAACTGGGAAGGTGCTTTCATTATTCCCCAGGAAGTGATCTTGAATAATCTATTTGACTTGGTAAACACTTAAAAGTGGTTGGGAAAAAGGCCTTATGCAAATTGAGAGTTGCACTTTAAAGATAGTAAACCTTTTGATAGATCATCTTATTATTATAAGTAAGTTTTTTATTACACTTTTTTCACTAATTCTATTTTCAATTTCTACAAGAATGGTGATTTAAAAAATGTATTCTTATATAAAGAACAGACCAACTTAAATACATTATATTTAAAATATTCACTTACAGGACATGGGATAACCAAAGATTTAAAAGGTAGGTTATTGGCAAATTGAGGTGCTTCATGAGAATAGATACCACAAAACTGATTTAAAACTATAATTATAGGCCGGGCGCGGTGGCTCAAGCCTGTAATCCCAGCACTTTGGGAGGCCGAGACGGGTGGATCACGAGGTCAGGAGATCAAGACCATCCTGGCGAACACGGTGAAACCCCGTCTCTACTAAAAAATACAAAAAAACTAGCTGGGCGAGATGGCGGGCGCCTGTAGTCCCAGCTACACAGGAGGCTGAGGCAGGAGAATGGCGTGAACCCGGGAGGCGGAGCTTGCAGTGAGCTGAGATCTGGCCACTGCACTCCAGCCTGGGCGGCAGAGCGAGACTCCGTCTCAAAAAAAAAAAAAAAAACAAAAAAAAACAAACTATAATTATAGGCTGCGTGTGGTGGCTGACACCCATGATCCCAGCATTTTGGGAGGCTGAGGTGGGATAATCACTTGAACCCAGGAGTTTGAGGCCAGCCTGGGCAACATGGTGAGACCTCATCTCTATAAAAATTTTAAAAAAATTAGCCGGGCATGGTGGTGTGCACCTGTAGCCTCAGTTATTGGGAGGCTGAGGTGGAAGGAACACCTGAGCCCAGGAGGTTGAGGCTGCAGTGAGCCCTGATTGCACTACTGCAACCTAAAACAGGACATAATTCATGTTATCTGAAAATCCTTTGAAGTATAATATACATTGAAAAAGCACATAAATGTGCAAGTTGATAAAGTCTCTTAAACTGAATGTACCCTTGAAATCAGCACCCAAATCCATGAAGATTAGCAGCACTTCCTTGCTCCAATTTCAGCCACCTCTCTAGCCACTTCAAGGGTGATGACTGTCCTCACTTCTATCACTGTAGATTCCTTTTGCTTATTTTATACTTTATTTAATGGAACTATATGGTTTTTACTCTTGTTTCTGGCATTCTTCACAACATGTTTGTGATATTCAGCTATCTTTTTGCATGTAGATGTAATTCAGTCTCATTATTAGTGGGAGATATTCTATAATTATAGTATGAACTTTTACATAAATGTCATACTTCTAATATTTAGTCATTTATATTAAAGATGATTGCCCATTAATAGGGTATTTATTTTGAAGCAGATAAATTTTCTCGTTTACTCATTTATACTGTCTCAGCCTTAGTGTTAGCTAAGAAGACATAGAGGTTGTGGACACATATGTAGTTTTTGATTATTTAATCTATTTATCCTTTCTATTGGAAAATTGATAATCACTGTATATTTCAGCACTTATTTTAGTTTTAAAGCAAAAAGATGTCTGCCCAAATAAATTTTTTGTCTAATCATTGACAGATACTCTAGTAATATAACTGATGTTTGCTTAATTTTTCAGTTGGCTAGATTAAAAATATTTTTATCAAAAGGAAAATGAGTTAATTTTTTGTTTTTGTTTTTTTTTTTTTTTTTTTTTTTTTTGAGACAGAGTCTTACTCTGTTGCAAGGCTGGAATGCTGTGGTGCAATCTCAGCTCACTGCAACCTCTGACTCCCTGGTTCAAGCAATTCTCCTGCCTCAGCTTCCTGAGTAGCTGGGATTACAGGCACCTGCCACCATGCCTGGCTAATTTTTGTGTTTTTGGTAGAGACGGAGTTTCACTGTGTTGGCCAGGATGGTCTTGATCTCTTGACCTCATGATCCGCCTGCTGCGGCCTCCCAAAGTGCTGGGATTACAGGCATGAGCCACTGCACCAGGCCAAAATGAGTTAATTTGTTAAACTGTGTTGGCAGATTAAAGTTTTATGGTTGATAAAATGTTGTTTTTCTACCATGCTCCTCTATTTTCAGAAAACTTGTTTACTTTTCTTAGAGCCATATTCTATAATCTATGAAAAAATTTTATTTTTAGAACTTTTTTTTTTTTGAGATGGAGTCTTGCTCTCTTGCCCAGGCTAAAGTGTAGTGGTGTGATCTCAGCTCACTGTAACCTGTGCCTCCTGGGTTCAAGCAGTTCTCCTGCCTCAGCCTCCCGAGTAGCCGGTCTTACAGATGTGCGCCACCATGCCTGGCTGATTTTTGTATTTTTAGTAGAGACTGGGTTTCGCCATGTTGGCCAGGCTGGTCTTGAACTCCTGACCTTGGGTGATCCACCCGCCTCAGCCTCCCAAAGTGCTGGGATTACAGGCGTGAGCCACTGTGCCCAACCCTATTTTTAGAACATTTTTGAGGTGTTTTCTAGGAACATTTATAAGTCAGGATTATTTACTCTGATAAATCAGATTAAATTAACTTCCTTAAAAATTAACCATACCTTTTAGTTTTACATATTTTGACCTAATAGGTGAGCCCTTCTTTTTCTTAAATTTAAATTGGTGTTTTTAATATTCAACATACTGTACTGCCTCTGCATACAACTAAGTGGAGAAAATAATGTTTATCAAATATGACAGGTTTAATATATTTGTAAGGCAAACAACTCATCAACTTGATAAGAAGAACATTAAGATCCTGGTAGGTAAGTGGGCAAAGGATAGAAAAGACAATTCACAAATGAAGCACTAAGGTTAAGATATAGAGCAGAACGTTTTATCCTGCTAGCATCTACCAAATTCAAATTAAAGCGTACATTTTTTTCCTGTTAAATCAGCAAAAGTAGAAAGAATAGATAATATTGAGATATTTATGAAATGGGTAGGCCCTTCTTGGAAGACCCATTGTATTTCAGTGACATGGTGTTTCAAGAGCAACATGTTCTTCACATTCTTTCGTTCAGTTTTAGCACACTTTGCAGATACTGTTCTAGATAAATAATCCAAATAAGCAGAAATTCATAGATACAAATATGTTCATTTCAGTATTATTTGTAGAAGAGAAAATGGGACATAATATTGTATTGGATATCTCTTGTTGTGTAATTCATAACCTCCCACCCCAATTTAAGCAGTTTAAAACACAAAACATTTGCGATCTCACACTTCCTGTATGTAAGGAATTCAGGAGCAGCTTATCTGGGTGATTTTGGCTCAGTGTCTGTCATGAGGTTGCAGTCAGGATGTCAGGTAGAGCTGTAGTCCTATGAAGATTTGACTTGGGCTGGAGGATCTACTTGCAAGGGATAGCTCACCCACATAACTGTAGGCAGGCGGCTTCAGTTCTTTGCCACATGGACATCTATAGGATTGCTTGACTGTTCTTAGGACATGACACCTGGATCCTTGAGGTATAAAGAGAGAAGGGAATGTGTTTTATAGCCTAGTCTTGGAAGTCACATGTTGTCACTTTCATCACATGTGATATTAGTTTAAAATAAGTCTCTAAGTCCCATCACATTCAATGGGAGAATAATTAATTTCCACATTTTGAAGAAAGGAGTATGAAACAAATTTTGAATATGTTTTAAAACCACCACAAATGTCCAGCAGTTAGGTAAAGTAGGGCACAAAATTGAAGTTACAGTGATGATAGTAATAAAATTATTTATTAATGATCGTATTAGGATTTAGGGAGTAATGAGTTTTTCTTCTTATATTTTTCAAACTTTCTGTGTTGTTACATGATTTTTATAAGAGACTAGTTCCTCTATGTTCATAGGAAAATATAGTATGACTTATCACTAAGCTGTCTAACCATAGGCAGATCATGATCTTTCCCTTTGAGTTGTGACGTAATTTTTTTCCTTTCATTTTTTTATTGCGGTAAAATATACATAACATAAAATTTACCATTACAACCATTTCTTAAGTATACAGTTCAGTGGTGTTAAGTACATTCATATTGTTTTACAGCCATCACCACCATCCATTTCCAGACTTCTTTTCATTTTGCAAAACTGAAACCCATTAAACAGTAACTCCCATTCATCTCTTTCCCCAGCCCCTGGCAACCACCATTCTACTTTCTGTCTCGATGATTTTGACTATTCTTACTGTCTCATATAAGTGGAATCATACAGTATTTGTCTTTTTGTGATTGGCTTATTTCACTTTAGTATAATGTCCTGAAGATTCTTTCATGTTGTATCATATATCAGATTTCCTTCCTTTTAAGGCTCAATAATATTCTATTATATATAAAAATGTCTTTTTGCTTATTCATTCATTTGTTGATAGATAGTTGGGCTACTTCCATGTTAGCTACTATGAATAATGCTGCTTTGAACATGGTTGTACAAATAGTTCGAGCCTCCACAAGTTTTTTGGTTGTATACTATATTTGTCCATTCTCACACTGCTATAAATTACCCGAGACTGGGTAATTTATAAAGAAAAGATGTTTAATTGGTTCACAGCTCCACATGGCTGGGGAGACCTCAGGATACTTACAATCATGGCAGAAGGCACCTCTTCACAGGGTGGCAGGAGAGAGAATGAGTGCAAGCAGGGGAAATGCCAGATACTTATGAAGCCATTAGATCTCATGAGACTCACTATCATGAGAATAGCATAGGGGAAACTGCCCCCCGATCCAATTACTTCTACCTGGTTCTGCCCATGATACTTGGGGATTATGGAGATTACAATTCAGGGTGAGATTTGGGTGGGGACACAGAACCAAACCGTATCATATATCTAGAAGTAGAATTGCTGGATCTTATGGTAATTCTAATTTTACTTTTTTGAGGAACTGCCACACTGTTTTCCATAGTGACTGTACCATTATACATTACCACCAACAGCACACACGGGTTGTAGTTTTGCAAATCTTTGCCAGCAGTTACTATTTTGTGTGTTTTTGATAGTAGCCTGTCCTATTTACATCCTAATGGGTGTGAAGTAGTCATAATATAATTTGTAATGAGTTAGTTTTCTGAGGAAAAATAATATAAGATTGATGTTCAGTGAATGCTGATGTGATTGCAGGTAAATTGGCAGGATGAGGAGCAGCAAATCAAAAGAGGTGCCTTTACAAAATCCAAGGAACTCTCAAAGCAAGGATACTGTTCAAGGTATGATTTTGTTTTTTTAAAGGGAACTTAATACCTCATTTAGGTCATGTGTATTACATTTTGGTCTAATAAATAAATGAAAATTATACCTATGCTTTGATTTATAGAAAGTGGATAAATAATTTTTAAATTCTCTTATATTTTAAATATACATGGTGCTTCATGTTAAAAGCATCCTATGGTAAACTGTTTTGTAAAGCAGGAATCCTTTTTTTTTTTTTTTTGAGACGGAGTCTCGCTCTGTCGCCCAGGCTGGAGTGCAGTGGCCGGATCTCAGCTCACTGCAAGCTCCGTCTCCCGGGTTCACGCCATTCTCCGGCCTCAGCCTCCCGAGTAGCTGGGACTACAGGCGCCCGCCACCTCGCCCGGCTAGTTTTTTGTATTTCTTAATAGAAATGGGGTTTCACCGTGTTAGCCAGGATGGTTTCGATCTCCTGACCTCGTGATCCGCCCGTCTCGGCCTCCCAAAGTGCTGGGATTACAGGCTTGAGCCACCGCGCCCGGCCAGGAATCCTTTTTTAAAATGAACCAGTATATGTAAAATTTTTCAGAAATTCTGGCCTAATTTCAATAAATGGTATAGCCCCAATATAGTTACAGACTTACAGGGTTACAGATAATAATAGTAAGAGTCTCACTGAATTCTTTTTAAAATAATGCATTAGAGGTAATTTTAAGGCATGATATTTTTTGAGGGAGATTGACAAACTAGAGTACATCTGGAGGAAGATTATTGGGTTTGTGAAAGATCTGGAAATCGAGTCATATGAAGAGTATTTGGAGGAAGTGGAAATACTTATCCTGAAGAAGGATGACTTATGGAAAATACATGACCTTAAACTATTTGAAGGGTTGTTATCTGAAAGACTGAATGGATTTTACCTATGTTTTTACTGGTAGATCAAAATCTGGAGTAGCTTTCTAATCTTTCTCACATTGTATTATAAAATATAGTACAATATAAAATTTTTGTTCAGCTCATTGGGGTAAACTGAGGGTGCTGCTTATTTTTGGAGCTGTCTGATATAGATGTGAGTGGAAATGCCAATCCAATGGTAGCAGTGTCTATTTACCTTTAAACCATATGTTGGGAATGTTGGCTTAATAATCTTATAGATGGCCGGGCGCGGTGGCTCAAGCCTGTAATCCCAGCACTTTGGGAGGCCGAGACGGGCGGATCACGAGATCAGGAGATCGAGACTATCCTGGGTAACACAGTGAAACCCCGTCTCTACTAAAAATACAAAAACTTAGCCGGGCGAGGTGGCAGGCGCCTGTAGTCCCAGCTACTCGGGAGGCTGAGGCAGGAGAATGGCGTGAACCCGGGAGGCGGAGCTTGCAGTGAGCTGAGATCCGGCCACTGCACTCCAGCCTGGGTGACAGAGCGAGACTCCGTCTCAAAAAAAAAAAAAAAAAATCTTATAGATAAAAACCCATTTTGACTCAATATAATAAAGCATTTGCTGAGGAATTGTTCTGCCTAATAAGGTAGTTTTCAGACTTTTGAGTGCATTTGGGAGCTTATTAATATTCAGATTCTGAGGTCTAATTCAGAGATTCTGGTTGATTGATATAGTAAATATCATTTTTTTTCCCAGGAGATATTACCACATCGTGGGATGCACTTTCTCAAACCAAGGCTGCTGTAAGTAGTTTTAGCATCCATTTATTTATTTCTAGATGAAAATCAATTTCCTGTTATGATTGAATAGATTAAAATTTTTTCCATACTGTTCTTTAAAATTTACTTTTATTTTTATTTTTTGTTATACAGACGGGTTCTCACTGTGTTGCTCAGGCTGGTCTTGAACTCCTGGGCTCAAGAGATCCTCTCTCTCTCTCTCTTTTTTTTTTTTTTTTTTTTTTTTTTTTGAGACGGAGTCTCGCTCTGTTGCCCAGCCCAGGCTGGAGTGCAGTGGCGCGATCTCGGCTCACTGCAAGCTCCGCCTCCCGGGTTCACGCCATTCTCCTGCCTCAGCCTCCCGAGTAGCTGGGACTACAGGCACCCACAACCGCGCCCGGCTAATTTTTTGTAATTTTTAGTAGAGACGGGGTTTCACCGTGGTCTTGATCTCCTGACCTTGTGATCCGCCCGCCTCGGCCTCCCAAAGTGCTGGGATTACAGGCGTGAGCCACCGCGCCCGGCCGTCTCTCTCTCTCTCTCTCTCTCTCTCTCTCTCAGTCTCTCTCTCTCTCTCTCTCTCTCTATATATATATATATACACGCACACACACACTGTATATTATAAAATGAACATAAATGACAACTATTAAATGGTAAAGTAATAAACAGGATACTACTTTAGGGATTAGGAGCACAAGCACCATGGCGTATAAAGTATTAAAATTAACTGGTTGTGGTGGCTTACACCTGTAATCCTAGCACTTTGGGAGGTCGAGGTGGGTAGATAGCTTGAGCCCAGGAGTTTGAGATTAGCCTGGGCAACATGGCAAAGCCCTGTCTCTACCAAAAAAAAGACAAAAATTAGCCAGGCTTGGTGGTGTGCACCTGTAATCCCTGCTGCTCAGCAGGCTGAGGCAGGAGGATTGCTTGAGCCCAGGGAGGTTGAGGCTTTGAGGTTGCAGAGACCCTTGATTGTGCCACTGCGCTTTAGCCTGAATGACAGAGCAAGACCCTGTCTCAGTAATAATAATAATTTGTACTGTTCATTCACCTTTAATAAATTTGTTCACTTGGTAGGTGGAAAAGAGAATTTAAGCTGGATGCAGTGGCGCACCCCGTAATCCCAGCACTTTGGGAGGCCAAGGTGGGAGGATCATTTTGAGCCCACGAGTTCAAGACCAGCCTGTAAAACATGGCAAAACCCCATTTCTGCAACAGTACAAAAATTAGCTGGGTGTGGTGGCATGCGCCTGTGGTCCCAGCCACTCAGGAGGCTGAGGTGGGATGATTACCTGAGCCCGGGAGCTCAAGGCTGCAGTGAGCTGTGATCATACCACTGCATTCCAGCCTGGGCAACAGAATGAGATCCTGTCTCAAAAAAAAAAAAAAAAGAAAGAAAGAAAAATTTAAAACAGAGGATGAGGGTAGTGGCTTTGTCTATGTAGAAGGCTCATCCTTAGGGAGGAAATGAAGGAAACCAACTTCTTGAATGGACTGTGAGTTATTCTTCCTTTCCAATTTGGATGCCCTTTATTTCTTTCTGTTGTCTGATTGCTCTAGCTAGGACTTCCTGTACTATGTTGAATAACAGTGTTGAAAGAGTTACTTCTTTTTTGTGGCAATAACAGGTTTTTTTTTTCTCTTACTACTGAAGAAGAATGACTGTGGGCAACCTGTTCCCATTTGTGTTCTGGCCAATCTTGTCTAGAGTTTAGGAATCCAAGTTTGGCAGGTGATGCAAATAGTTCATTCAAAGGGAAACTCTTTTCTTTTTAATTTGCTCTCTGGGCAAATTACTTTCCTAATATACCCTTTTTTGTTTTCTATACCACCTGATTTTGAATCACCTACTTCTTTACTAAGTATTTCAGTGATATTTTCTGTCCTCTAATCTTTAGAACTAGTTTGAAAATAAATCTGGAAAAGGTGATATAACCTAGATTTGGTCCCAATGCAGAGTCGTATTTTGGCCCTATGAATGTAGCAATATATATTCTCTCTCTTCTACCTGAGCATTATATTTTGTATAGTATAGAAATAGTTTTTATCCACCAGTTTAACTTAGTGCTAAACGAATTTAGAGTTAAACTGTTAATAGTTGTTTTTCAAAACTATTGGGTGTTTTTGAAGAACATTTAAGGATGATAAAGGAATATAAGTAGGGGAGACAATCTAATGTAGAACTATTTTTTTTTTTTTTTTTTTTTTTTGAGACGGAGTCTTGCTCTGTCACCCAGGCTGGAGTGCAGTGGCCGGATCTCAGCTCACTGCAAGCTCCGCCTCCCGGGTTTACGCCATTCTCCTGCCTCAGCCTCCCGAGTAGCTGGGACTACAGGTGCCCGCCACCTCGCCCGGCTATTTTTTTGTATTTTTTAGTAGAGACAGGGTTTCACCGTGTTAGCCGGGATCGTCTCTCGATCTCCTGACCTCGTGATCCTCCCATCTCGGCCTCCCAAAGTGCTGGGATTACAGGCTTGAGCCACCGTGCCCGGCCTGTAGAACTATTAGTATATCAAAAATTATTCCAATTTTTAAAATGCATTGGGATGCAAAAATCTGAAGGAAGGCTGGGTGCAGTCGCTCATGCCTGTAATCGCAGCACTTTGGGAGGCTGAGGCAGGTAGATCACTTGAGCTCGGGAGTTCGAGATCAACCTGGACATTTGGGAGCTTATTAAAATTCAGATTCTGAATTTTAAACCCCGTCTCTACAAAAAATACAAAATTAGCTGGGCTAATTAGTGGTGTACATCTGTAGTCTCAGCTACTTGGGAGGCTGAGGTGGGAGGATCGCTTGAGCCCAGGATGCAGAGGTTGCAGTGAGCTGAGATCATGTGACTGCACTCCAGCCTGGGTGACAGAGTGAGACCCTGTCTCAAAAAAAAAAAAAAAAAAAAAACTGAAGGAAGATATATCAAAATTTTATATAAAGTGTCTATATGTGATGGAATTTTGATGATTTTAATTTTATTTTTTATATTGTTTCTGTTTTCCTAGTTTTATAAGCATGTAATATTTTACTATTTAGGAAAAAATGCTTTTCAGTCATTGAGAACATTGGTGGTTATAACCAAAAGTTGACTTATATTGCAGAGTTATATTTTCTCTTTATTGTGAAACTTATTTTATAGACATAAAACTGTAAAACACAGTGGCTGTTTGAGTACTTATAGTCCTAAATTTTGGTCCAGGTAAATAATTCTTTACTCATTTTTGCGTGTAAAATGCACAGGATATATTGCATAATGGTATGTCACATATAAAGTCAGATAATTGGCTGAACATGGTGGCTCATGCCTGTAATCCCAGCACTTTGGGAGGCCGAGGCGTGTGGATCACCTGAGGTCAGGAGTTTGAGAACAGCCTGGCCAACATGGGGAAACCCCATCTCTATGAAAAATACAAAAATTAGCCCGGTGTGGTGGCGCACGCCTGTAATCCCAGCCACTAGGGAGGCTGAAGGAGAATCTCTTGAACCCGTGAGGTGGAGGTTGCAGTGACCCGAGATCGTGTCACTGCACTCCAGCCTGCATGATGGACCAAGACCGTCTCAAAAAAAAAAAAAGTCAGATAATTTACTACTTTTTTTTTACTAAACAATTTAAAAAATAGGTCAGCATATCAAGTGGAAACTCTTTGATATTCTTCAGAATCTTATTGATTTTTCTTGTCTAAATTTGGGGAGCATTATGCCAGATATTATTACAGCTAAAGTAAAAAATGATGAAAAACAAATATTTTAAGAAAGCATTCCTGAGTTTTTTTTCTACTTTGGAAAAAGGTATCGGGCAATATACTTTTAAATAACCATGTAAATTGATGGTGGATTATTTACGGAATTAACTTATGTCTTGTGATGGTATTTAAACTTTAGCTGAGACACATTGAAAATAAATTAGAAGTAGCCCCTACAAGTACAGCTGTGTGTGATTCTGTCATGGATACCAAGAAGTCTTCTACAAGTGCTACCCGAAAAATAAGTAGAAAAGGTATGTATGAAGTTACTTCCAAATATATACATATATTAAATATAAATTTTGAAAAAACAGACAGCTCTATCTACAGGGGTATAGCCTGTAGATCTAGCCACCACACCTGGCTAATCTTCTTTTATCTTTTGTAGAGACAAAGTCTCTCTGTGCTGCCCAGGCTTGTCTTGAACTCCTGGCCTTAAGTAATCCTCCCATCTTGGACTCCTTAAAGTGCTGGGATTATAGGTGTAGCTACCACACTCTGCCTTAAATATAATTTGTTGATGTAGTAGTTTTGTTTCAGTTTAATTTCTTCTTATAGTCTCGTGTTGCTTGCTTTTTTGTCAGAGACACTGGCATTTAATCTTTTTCTTTTGATACTGGGTAGCTATGAAATAGCCTCATGTTCAGTGACTGTAGATGGTGTTTTCACCATCTTTTGATCAGGGACTTTAGCACTATTACATCACCCTTGACAATGAGTTTTCATTTGTTTTTAGCGATGAGTTTCATTTTGAGGTTATGTATGTCTGATTTGTTTTTTAAATTCACAGATAAATAGTGCTTTGGAAATGAAATTTAGTTGACTTAATAAAATGTATATTTTTGTTGGGATTTAAAATCATAAATGGAATCTCTTTCATATGGTGACTGTTATAAAATAATACAATGCAAATATTTTCTTGGGTTACCTTTTGTATTTTGATCTTGTGGTTTCTTTCCTTTTTTTTTTTTCTTTTTTCTTTTTTTGAAACAGAGTCTCACTCTGTTACCCAGGCTAAAGTGCAGTGGTGTGATTTCTACTCACTGCATCCTCTGCGTCCCAGGTTCAAGCGATTCTCCTGCCTCAGCCTCCTGAGTAGCTGTGCCACTAGGCCTGGCTAATTTTTGTATTTTTAGAAGAGATGGGGTTTCACCATGTTGGTCAGGCTGGTCTTGAACTCCTGACC
Source organism: Macaca nemestrina (assembly GCF_043159975.1). Classification (NCBI taxonomy): domain Eukaryota; kingdom Metazoa; phylum Chordata; class Mammalia; order Primates; family Cercopithecidae; genus Macaca; species Macaca nemestrina. The sequence continues at coordinate 37,722,361 of NC_092125.1, forward strand.
TTGTGATCCGCCTACCTTGGCCTCCCAAAGTGCAGGGATTACAGGTGTGAGCCATCATGCTGGGCCATTCTGTGGTTTTTTAATTGGTGGGTGAAAACCTCCAGGTCAGTACTTTCTACCTAAACTGTGATATATATTTATATATATAAATATTTATATAGATAGATAGATTTTTTTTTTTAACCTGGCAGTTTGTTAGGTTGTATCTGATACTTCTCTTTTAAGTGAGAGCCATGACAAAAATAAATTTTATATGTAGAATTTTATTTTGCATTGTTTGCTCAGAATATAATTTCTCTATCAATGGAGTTACTTTAACAATTTAACCTGAATGTTTTTCTTTTTTTTTTTTTTTTTTTTTTTTTTTTGAGATGGAGTCTCGCTCTGTCGCCCAGGCTGGAGTGCAGTGGCGCGATCTCGGCTCACTGCAAGCTCCGCCTCCCGGGTTCACGCCATTCTCCTGCCTCAGCCTCCCGAGTAGCTGGGACTACAGGCGCCCACAACCGCACCCGGCTAATTTTTTGTATTTTTAGTAGAGACGGGGTTTCACCATGGTCTCGATCTCCTGACCTTGTGATCCGCCCGCCTCGGCCTCCCAAAGTGCTGGGATTATAGGCGTGGGCCACCGCGCCCGGCTGAATGTTTTTCATCTACTTATATAATATAATATCCAACTAGAGATACTAGAGATAACTTATATAATATCCAACTCTTAGAAATAATAGATACCTAATTTTTTTTTAAGATACCAGCCAAATTCAGAGGCAGTTGTATTTTATATCATATGTTCTCACAGATTTCCTTTTCCTTCAGATGGTAGATACCTGGATGATTCTTGGGTTAATGCTCCAATCTCCAAATCCTCTAAATCACGAAAAGAGAAATCTCGTAGTCCTCTCAGAGCTACCACCCTGGAGAGTAATGTGAAGAAAAATAATCGTGTGGAATTTCGTGAACCTTTGGTTTCTTATAGGTTAGTATTGAAAAAAAAAAAAGGTATCAAATAGGTTTAGCCTGTAATATTTACAGTAAGAGTATACTTTGTTTTCTGAGTTTTTTACAGCACTCTGGTTGTGAAATAGTGTAATACTGTAGTATTACTACCTTTTTCATTCTTTTTTTTTTTTTTTTTTTGTTGGCTACCTTTTTCATTCTTCACAAAAGATGGCTACAAAAGATAGTGCAAACATGAAATACTGACTGCAGTAGCCTCTTCTACAGATAAGTATTCAAGGGGAAAGAAATAGTAATAGTTGCCTCAGGCCACCTTTATTGTAATAAATATGTTTCCTAGAAACAAATTATTCCATCTCTGGAAGTGTGGCTTTTTTGTTTCTTCTTAATAACTCAGATCATTTATTTTATATAGTGAACTTTATATTGCTAACTTTTTTTCTTTTTTGAGAGGGGAGCATTAATTAGTCACATAAAATTCCTTTCTTATTGAGAATATGAGTTGATTTGTTGTTTTATTTTGTTGCCAATGGCTTTCAGCAACTTAGATTGATGTAAGAATTTTGATAGTATAGATGATATAAAATGCTTTGCATTTTTGTTAACATAGCTTAAGATATTCAACTGATAAACTTACAGAATTTTGTATTTGAGAGACACTTTACTAATGATTTCAGTGCATTCATATTCTTAGTATGGCAAATATTAATAAGTAATAAACACTGGGCCTTTTTTTTGTTTCATTTGTAAGCTTTTTTGTGTGTTTTAAACACAAATCAAGAAGTTTCATGATGATACTTGGTAGTTCTAGGTATATATTTGTACTCTTAAATTTTACATATGTTGGGAGATGGATGTGGATTGTCAGTTCAATTTTTAATATGTTGCATTTGATGCAATTTTGAATTATCTAGGTGGAAATATTAAGTAGGCATTTAAAAATTTGGGTAAGAATGTATGTGGGATGGTCAGGGCTGAGAATATAAATCTGGGAGTTGTCACTAGTATTGAAGCACTAGAAGGGCTGGAAAAAATATAGAAAGAAGGTCAGGGGTATAATCTGGGTAAAGTTCAGAGTTTAAAAAAAAGAAGGGAAAAGTTTGAAGAAGAATAATCGAAGTTCAGAATCTCTAAACACACAGATATTAAGCAACTTGCCTAGAGACATAAACATTATCAGAATTGAGACTGAGTTGCTCACTTCATATTTATGTTCAGTGTTCTTCCTGCAAATAATACTACTTTACATTTAGAAGTATGTAAATTATGGTTTTTTGTTTTTGAGACAAGGTCTTGTTCTGTTGCCCAGGCTGGAGTGCAGTGGCACAATCATGGCTCACTGCAACCTCCGCCTTCTGGACTCAGGCGATTCTCCCACCTCAGCTTCCTAAGTAGCTGAGACTTACAGGCGCGAGCTACCATGCCCGACTAATTTTTTTTTTTTTTTTTGATAGAGATGGGGGTTTCACCATATTGCCCAGGGGGGTCTTGAGCTCATGTGCTCAGGTGATCCACCTGCCTCGGCCTCCCAAAGTGCTTGGATTACAGACGTGAGCCACTGCACCTGGCCTGTAAATTATGTATCTTTTAAGAAAAGAAAAAAATACCCAGAGGATAGCTGTGAATGGAATACCCTCCACCTGGTGGATTCCATTCCTCACTTAAAACTCATTACTTTCTTTGGGAAAAATGGCCAGATCTATTTCTACCCCACTCCCATTTTCCCAACCTAGTTCATCATCCCTCTCTGCTCCCAAAGTACTGTGTAGCTTCCTCTGTTAAAACATTTTCAGGTGGCATTATGTTTTGGTTCCATATCTGCCCATTAGTCTATCTAAGGGTGTAAATTTTACTCTCATGGCATTAGCTTAATGCCTAGCATGTACTAAATATTTAAATACTTTTTCCTAACCTATTACCAGGAAAAATTTCAAATTTACAGAAAAGTTGAAGGAATTGTATACTGAACATCCTTATATGTATTCAGTAAATATTTAATGAGTGAGTGAAAGAAAGATTGTATGAAATTACTTTTTGTTGGGGGGTGTTAATTTTCTATCCTCTTTTGAGAGTGGGACATGATATGTAACCTACCATTTTATGTTTTTATTTTTTGCATGTGCTAATTTTAGAACTAAACTATTTTAACTGTCAATTGTTGCAGTCTCGTTAATACAGTGAAAATAATCACATTTAGCCTCAGTCTCTAGGACTGATTTCACAGCCCCATCTCTTTCTTTTTTTCTTTTTTTTTGAGGCAGTGTCTCACTCTGTTGCCCAGGCTGGAGTCCGGTGGCCCAATCACAGCTCACTACAGCCTTGTTCTCCTGGGCTCAAGCCATCCTCCCACCTCAGTCTCCAGAGTAGCTGGGACTACAGACAAGCACCACCACTCCCAGCTAATTTTCATATTTTTTGTAGAGACAGGTTTTTGCTGTGTTGCCCAGGCTGGTCTCATACTCCTGGGCTCAAGCAATCTGCCCACCTTGGCCTCTACAAGTGCTTGGATTACAGGTGTGAGCTACCACACCTGGCGATCCCCATCTTTTTCAAAATCAACCACTCAGAACAGGGTCTAAAGTTTTTTGGGTTATGGACCCCAGTGAGAATCTGACAAAAGCCGTAGACTGTTCTTTTTTTTTTTTTGAGACCGAGTCTCGCTTTGACCAAGTCTTGCTTTGTTGCCCAGGCTGGAGTACAGTGGCGTGATCTCGGCTCACTGCAAGCTCCGCCTCCCGTGTTCATGCCATTCTCCTGCCTCAGCCTCCCGAGTAGCTGGGACTACAGTCGCCTGCCACCATGCCCTACTAATTTTTTTGTGTTTTTAGTAGAGACAGGGTTTCACTGTGTTAGCCAGGATGGTCTCAATCTCCTGATCTCATGATCCACCCGCCTTGGCCTCCCAAAGTGCTGGGATTACAGGCGTGAGCCACCGCGCCCAGCCAGCTGTAGACTGTTTTCTTAGAAAAATGCACGTGCTCATATGATCTCAATAGAAACAGTTACTATGTTATGTTATCGTGGCTTTAAAAATCTTTGTAGTATTTAGGGTTTTATGCTTTTACCTGAAATGCCCTAGATCAGATCATTGCTATACAATAGAACCATTAATGTGAGCCACACATTCAACATTTTTAGTAGTCACACACAAAAAAGATATTTTACATTCCTAAATTTTTAGAACCCAGTATGTAACTTACATTACAGCAGCTGTCAATTTTGATTAGCCACATTTCATGTGCTCAATAGCCCATGTGGCTAGTGGCTGCTGTTTCAGACATTCAGGTCCAGCCTGTTGTTATGTCTGGTTTTATAATTTTCTTGACTATTTTTTTCATGATTCATGTACTCTTCTCACTGCTGAAACATTTGTCTTCATTAGCCTCCCTTTTCATGAACTGCTTTCCTAAAATAAGGCTCAGCCAGGCACAATGGCTCACACCTGTAATCCCAGCACTTTGGAAGGCCGAGGCAGGCGGATCACCTGAGGTCAGGAGTTCAAGACCAGCCTGGCCAACCAACATGGTGAAACCTCGTCTGTACTAAAAATAGAAAAGTTAGCCAAGCATGATGGCACGCATCTGTAATCCCAGCTACTCGGGAGCCTGAGGCGGGAGAATCGCTTGAACCCGGGAGGCAGAGGTTGCAGTGAGTGACATCATGCCACTGCACTCCAGCCTGCGTGACAGAGTGAGAATCCTTCTCAAAAATAAATACATAAATAAATAAATAAAATAAATCTAAAGTAAGGCTTATTAGAATGACATGTAAAATAAAAATAGTCTCTGGAGGAAGATTTTTGGTAGTGTTTTCTGTGAGCAGAGAATATGGACTTGTGAGAGGTACTTTGGCTTTGCCCAGGCTTCTTTGCTTACTCCTGATTTTCTAGATATGCTTTACAAAGTTTGAAGCTGCCAAAAAATACTTTGTGGTTAAGAGATTTAACATTACTAACCACATTTATTTGGAGGAAAATATTTATTGTACCTCCACTATATTTCTACCCCTAGTCTATTTATTAATTTTGTTCCTTATTTAGAAGTGACATATATGAAATGCTAGTATTTGAGAACTTCTTTCCCTGGTATGTAAGATTTTATAGAATAGCAAATAACACATTTTATTGACAAATGTCAAGTGAATACCCAAAGTCAGGTTATAATCCTGTTTTCTGGAGTTCTTAGGAAATCTCTCTACATATCTTTTGCATATTTCTTATTTTATTTTTTATTTTTATTTTTATTTTTTTGTTTTTATTTTTTTGAGACGGAGTCTCACTCTGTCGCCCAGGCTGGAGTGCAGTGGCCGGATCTCAGCTCACTGCAAGCTCCACCTCCCGGGTTCACGCCATTCTCCCGCCTCAGTCTCCCGCGTAGCTGGGACTACAGGCGCCCGCCACCTCGCCCGGCTAGTTTTTTGTATTTTTTAGTAGAGACGGGGTTTCATCGGGTTAGCCAGGATGGTCTCGATCTCCTGACCTCATGATCCGCCCGTCTTGGCCTCCCAAAGTGCTGGGATTACAGGCTTGAGCCACCGCGCCCGGCTATTTCTTATTTTATAATATGCAGATTGTTATTTAGATTATTTGCCATTTTACTTGATAGAGGGGGTATTGAGCATTGAGTTATAATATTACTAATGGTTATTTTGCAATCTTTAACTTACTGGAATTTCTAGGCTTTTTATTTTTTGGTTTCTAATGCTAGTTTAGAGTTCTCATTCAGTTTGTATGACTGGTTTCCATTTGACTAGTTTTTGTACTTTTATGAAAAGCTTTTAAAAAGATTTAGCTTTAAAATTGACAAGTAGAAACTGTATGTATAGTATACAACATGATATTTTGGTATATGTATACCTTGTGGAATGGCTAAATCAAGTTATTTAACATGTATTACCTCATATTCTTATTTTTTTTGTGGTGAAAACACTTAAAATCTACTCTTAGCAATTTTCAACTATACAATATGTTAGTTCTTATAGTCACAGAACTTATTATTTTTTATTGTAGGGAAATCCATGGTGCACCTTCCAATTTGAGTTCCAGCCATCTGGAGTCAAAGGATGTATATTGTGTAGATGTTAATGAAGAAAAGAGTGAGAGTGGTAACTGGATGATAGGCAGTCGAGAAGAACGGAATATACGGAGCTGTGATTTTGAGAGCTCCCAATCATCTGTCATCAATGATACAGTTGTTAGGTTTTTAAATGATCGACCAGCAATTGATGCATTGCAAAGTTCTGAATGTTTGATTAGGATGGGAGCTTCTATGAGAACTGAAGAAGAAATGCCTAACAGAACAAAAGGAAGTGAGAACAATTTGAAGCTTTCTGTGAATAACATGGCCCATGATATTGATCCAAAAGTGTTACGACTAACTGACTCTTCTCCATCCTCTACTAGTACTTCTAATTCCCAAAGATTAGATATTCTAAAGCGGCGACAACATGATGTCAAACTGGAAAAACTTAAGGAACGGATTAGAAAACAGTGGGAACACTCAGAAGAAACAAATGGCCAGGGTCAGAAGCTGGGTCATATTGACCATCCAGTAATGATTGTTAATGTTGATAACTCAGTAACAGCAAAAGTCAGAAAAGTGGCAACAGCACCCCCTGCTCCAGCATATAAAGGTTTGTAATCAGTCTTTATATCTTCCTCTCCCTGCTTCTTTGTTCTTTCTCCCTAGGATGTATTTGAATAGAGAGGATCATCTTTAGAACAGGATGTTATTCTTGACTGCATAAGCACTTTGGGAGGCCAAGGTGGGTGGATCATGAGGTCAGGAGATCAAGACCATCCTGGCTAACATGGTGAAACCCCGTCTCTACTAAAAATACAAAAAAAATTAGCCGGGCATGGTGGTGGGCCCCTGTAGTCCCAGCTACTTGGGAGTCTGAGGCAGGAGAATGGCATGAACCTGGGAGGCGGGGGTTTCAGTGAGCCGAGATCGCACCACTGCACTCCAGCATGGGTGACAGAGCGAGACTCCGTCTCAAAAAAAAAAAGAAATTATTTCAATATACATGTTAAAAATACAGATTCCTAGATCCAACACTAGTCCTAAGTCAGATTTTCTGGGGCTGTGGTCCAGAATTGGAATTTTTAATGAGTCCTTCAGGGGATTCTTGTGGTTCGAGAACCACTATATGAACATTTACTAAGTTATACAAATAATAATTGATACTATTTTCAGAGAACTGAAAGAATACTGCCCTTATATTATGTTGCCATTGTATTTGGATTGTTATTAGGAATTATTTGAAAAGTAATATTTAAAAGATAATTCCATTTCCAGTGAATATTTGAGTACACAATATTTTGGCATTGGCATTGATCCTGTTGATATTTAATTTTAACATGAATGATTTACTGTCCTCATATTTAAGAAAACAATATTTAAATCACATTTGTGCCAACATTGGTAGATTTTCATTAGAAAGTGCTCTTCAGAGTTTTTTTTTTTTTTTAAAGCCAACTCAAGTTTTTATATATGGTGGTTTTAAGAGGTTTCTATTTTTCTATTTTTATTTTTATGTTCCTGAAATTATTTTCACAGGGTCATCATGTGAAGTTTTTATTGAAGGGTTGATTTCTTGATTAGTTTAATTCGTGTTAGAGTTTTGTTATTTAAACTTCTGCCAGGGTAGCCTTTTTAATTTTTTTGTGGGTATTTTTTCCAGTTTTAGTTTTTATATATGCTTAGGTAGTTTTTGTATATATGCTTTTATATATATATATATATAAATAATTTGTTTCTTCTATTAATTTCTTTTTTTTTTTTTTGAGGCACAGTCTCACTCTGTCGCCCAGGCTGGAGTGCAGTGGCATGATCTCGGCTCACTGCAACTTCTGCCTCCCGGGTTCAAGCAATTCTGCCTCAGCCTCCCAAGTAGCTGGAATTACAGGCACCCACCACCATGACCAGCTAATTTTTGTATTTTTAGTAGAGACAGGGTTTCATCATGTTGGCCAGGCTGGTCTTGAACTCCTGACCTCAGATGATCCGCCTGCCTCGGCCTCCCAAAGTGCTGGAATTACAGGCGTGAATCACCGCACCCAGCCTGTTTCTTCTATTAATTTTAAGTAACAATCCAGGGCACTTTTTTTTATTGTAAACAGTTTTTTTTGTATTTCTGTATTGACTCTTAATTTTTCTCTAATAAGTTTTGCAGTTTTTGTAGACCTAAGGCATCTTTAGTCATTTTTCTCTAAAAACACATCTACTGCATATAGTTTTCGCCAATTATTAGTTTTATTTTGTATTGTTTACTATGTTTTGCTAGTGATCCTCATTGTGAATTAGATAAAAATGGATAATTTGCATTTCATTCTAGCTAATTTGCAAGAAAATTGTGACCAATTCACTTGAGAATACTGAAGAATTGTCGTTGTTCAATATTATAAGTAATAATATTTTTTATTAATAACATATTAACACAATTCTTTAATATTTTTCTAGTCATTTGTGTATCACATCCATACCATTAACACAGCACTTAGCAAATGGTGAGGTCAAAATATTCTTTGTTGGTTCCAAGATAGTGATTACCCCAAATCTTTGCTGTAATTATATACAGACCCATTAAGTACAGATTACACATTTAAGTTTTGTTCTTTATACAAGTCAAAGTTCTGAAATACCAATGGTTATTCCACTGAGAAAAAGTTAAAATGTTCAATTTGAATTCATATTTTGTAATAATTTGTAAAAACCTGAAAGTTGGCCGGGCGCAGTGGCTCAAGCCTGTAATCCCAGCACTTTGGGAGGCCGAGACGGGTGGATCACAAGGTCAGGAGATCGAGACCATCCTGGCTAACCCGATGAAACCCCGTCTGTACTAAAAAAATACAAAAAACTAGCCGGGCGAGGTGGCGGGCGCCTGTAGTCGCAGCTACTCGGGAGGCTGAGGCCGGAGAATGGCGTGAACCCGGGAGGCGGAGCTTGCAGTGAGCTGAGATCCGGCCACTGCACTCCAGCCTGGGCGGCAGAGCGAGACTCCGTCTCAAAAAAAAAAAAAAAAAAAAACCTGAAAGTTAAAAACAATTCTATAGAATGAGAGTGAAAATCTTAAATATAACTTTCTTTGAGTTGATGACTGGATTTCCCATAGTCCTTTTATTATTTTTTTAATGTGCTAGTTTTTATATTAAAATATTTTATAAATATAACTTTTGGAGGGGGTTACTTTAAAAAAGATAACAAACATTTGAGAACTCATTATAGAATGTGGCTTCCAATGTCCTAAGCAGTGGATTTTTTTTTTCCAACAATGAAAAACTGTTTTTCTGACAACTTTTTGGTAGTGTAAATTAAAAGCATCTTAAAATACTGTATTCTTTTTTTTTTTTTTTTTTTTTGAGACGGAGTCTCGCTCTGCCGCCCAGGCTGGAGTGCAGTGGCCGGATCTCAGCTCACTGCAAGCTCCGCCTCCCGGGTTCACACCATTCTCCTGCCTCAGCCTCCCGAGTAGTTGGGACTACAGGCGCCCGCCACCGCGCCCGGCCAGTTTTTTGTATTTTTTAGTAGAGACGGGGTTTCACCGTGTTAGCCAGGATGGTCTCGATCTCCTGACCTCGTGATCCGCCCGTCTCGGCCTCCCAAAGTGCTGGGATTACAGGCTTGAGCCACCGCGCCTGGCCTAAAATACTGTATTCTAAAATGACATTTTAAGTTCGTTTGTTTAAAGACATAATAAATTCATTTTGTTCACAGTCCAAAAGATGAAGAGTGTACCTCGAAAAGTTCTGTCACTCTTGTGCTTGGCCCCCTTTCTGGAGGTTACTTGTGTCAACAATTTGTATATCCTTCCAGAAATAACTTTTGCAAACATAAGCAAATAGGAGCATGTGTGTATTGTGTGTGTTTGTGTGTTTATTTATTTTCTTCCTCTTTCTATACAGTTATTAGCATACTAAACTCATTTTGCACCTTGATTTTTTATTTATGTTTTTTTAAAAAGAAACATAAGAGGTGCTCTATGATTCTGCTTTAAAAATTTGAAATGGTGAACATGAATGGTGTTTATGTGATTCTTTCTTGTACTATATTTAGTTGTTTGCGTATCTTTTTCTTCCTGGTATAAATGCCCATGAAGATAAAGAGCCTATCTTGGTCACCCTTATTTTATCTCAGAACCTGTTACAGTGTCATGGACATAAGTAAGTGCACAGTAAATTTTTTATTTTATTCAATAAATTTAACCAGTAAGAAAAAAAGTGGACAAAGCAATGGAAATAAAGACTTGGGGACAGAAAGATAAACTGATGGAGATAGTGAAATCTTCTTAAAGTTAACATAGAAGATGTGAATGCAAAGAAAGACTCTCATAGGGATAAATGTTTCCTAAAGGGGAGAGGAGAAAAAGAGGGTTAAATAGTTGAGCAGTGGGGTTAGGTGATGTTGGAAAGTTGAGGAAGACAGAAATACATTTGCATAGAACTGCCACACTTTCTTTTTTTTTTGAAAGTTTTTTGCAGTTTATTAATCCTCATGAAAAATCTGCAGTTATCACAGGTAAAGTCATTGCAGAATCTTTACTCCTGTTTTTAGCCTTTGCAGTCCCCCTGACTTTATTCATTCTGTCCTTACGTTCCTTTTGCTGTTTCCTTGGGGTCTTTTTTTCTCTCATACAGGCCATGTCTTGGAAGTCTGTGTTTGGTCTCATTTTTCATTGCATAATCCAAGGAATCATAAATCATGCTGAAGCCATTTGTCTTGTCACCAGCAAAATGGGTTCTGAATCCAAATACAAAGATGACATTGGTGTGGCTTTGTACATTTGGGCTAGTTTTTCCCAAATTTCTGTCTTTGGTACTGTTACCTTTCCAGGGTGAAGGACATCTGTGACTGTGCTCCCTGAGGTAGTTGATTGGTTATGAACTTCCTAGTACAAATAGTTATTGTGTCATTCATGATGGCAGTCAGTCCTCAGGCAGCTAGGCAGAATCACCACACTTTTTTAATGGCATACTATATTTTGCAAAACAACACTACGTTTATAAATTTTTTCTCGTATGTAGATACAGATGTAATGGTGTGTTCCTTGCCACAAATGTTGGGTGAAATTAAACTTATGCTATTGTGCCTAATGGCTGAATAGATTATTTACTATTAGATATGTAATTAATTTACCAGTACATTTTCTCTTATACCTTTAAAGTACTACTACCAGTTTTTTACTCCAGCCTATTCTTTACATTGATTTAATTGTACAGTTATGTATAGGTTGCTAATTCTTTGATAAGTTGAACCAATCTTTTTTTTTTTTTTTTTTTTTTTTTGAGACGGAATCATACACTGTTGCCCAGGCTGGAGTGCAGTGGCGTGATCTGGGCTCACTGCAAGCTCTGCCTCCTGGGTTCATGCCATTCTCCTGCCTCAGCCTCCCGAGTAGCTGGGACTACAGGCGCCCGCCACCACGCCCAGCTAATTTTTTGTACTTTTAGTAGAGACGGGGTTTCACCGTGTTAGCCAGAATGGTCTTGATCTCCTGACCTCATGATCCACCCACCTTGGCCTTCCAAAGTGCTGGAATTACAGGCGTGAGCCACCATGCCCAGCCGAGCCAACCTTAAGATAAAAATCTTTGTACTACTTTGGTGATCATCTATATTCATTGTTTTATTGTTTTTGACAAAACAAAGTTCAGTGTATTTCTTAAAGAATAGTGATTATTTTATTTTATTTTTTGAGACAGAGTCTCAGTCTGTCGCCCAGGCTGGCGTGCAGTGATGCAGTCTCAGTTCACTACAACCTCCACCTCCTGGGTTCAAGTGATTCTCATGCCTCAGCCTCCAGAGTAGCTGGCATTACAGGCGTGTACCACCATGCCTGGCTAATTTTTGTATTTTTGGTAGAGATGGGGTTTTGCCATGTTGGCCAGGCTCAAACTCGTGGCCTCAAGTGATCCACCCGCCTCAGCCTCCCAAAGTGCTGGATTACAGGTGTAAGCCACCGTACCCAGACAAAGAGTAGGGATAAATTTGAAGTGGAAACCTAAATGGTAATTCCTAGGAAATCCTATATGTGTAAGGTTTCTTGAGAAATTGAAAAAGTATGTTTGAAAGACCTGTTTTCCACACTTTGGACACAATTTGTCCGAATAAACAGCAGCTTGCCCATTTGTTCAGTCATAGGCAAAAACGGATGGTAGCAATTATAATGCCTGTCTTCAAAGATAAGAAGAATACATAGTATTGTCTCTCCCTTCATCTGGAGAAGGGTAGTTCGTGTCTTTGAAATTCATGATTTATGATCGGTATTCTTTTATCATTTAATTTAGTGCTTTTCCACTTCTAGTCTTTTTGAATGAATGTATATTGCTTTGTCTCACTGATGCTTACTTTTCCTAAACAGTATGTGTTAACATACTATGTGGTAGCTAATTATGCATTCCTCTTTTAAAAGCTTAGAAAAACTGCTCAACATCATTAGTTATTAGGGGAATGGGGAATATGAATCAAAACCACAATGAGTTACTACTTTATACCCACTAGGGTGGCCATACAATAAGTATTGGCAAGGATGTTGAGAAATTAGGACCCCGATACATTGCTGGTGAGAATGTAAAATGGTACAGCTGCTTTAGAAAACAGTTTGGTAGACTGGGTGCAGTGGCTCATGCCTGTAATCCCAGCATTTTGGGAGACCAAGGTGGGGGGATCACTTGAGGTCAGGAGTTTGAGACCAGCCTGGCCAACATGGTGAAACTCTGTCTCTAATAAAAATACAAAAATTATCTGGGTATGGTGGTGTGTGCCTATAGCACCAGCTACTTGGGAGGCTGAGGCAGGAAAATCACTTGAACCCAGGAGGCGGAGGTTGCAGTGAGCTGAGATCATGCCATTGCACTCCAGCCTGGGTGACACATTGAGACTCTATCTCAAAAAATAAAGTAAAATGAAATAAAATAAAATAGATAAGATAGATAAAGTAAAATAAATAAAATAAAATTTGGTAGTTCCTCAATAAGTTAGGCATAGAGTTACTGTATGACCCAGCAATTCTACTTCTAGGTATAATACCCAAGGGAATTGAAAACATGTCTACACAAAAATTTACACAAGAATGTTCATAGCAGCATTATTAATAATAGCCAAAAATTAGAAAAAACCCAAAAGTCTATCGGCTGATGAATGGCTAAAGTATTGGTATGGTCATGCAATGGACTATCACTTGCCAATAAAAAGGAATAAAGCCCTGATACATGTTACATGATGGTTGAACCTTGAAAACATGAAAAGTGAGATAAAAATAAGACACAAAAGACCACATGATATATGATTTGGTTTGTATGAAAGGTCCAGAATAGGAAAATCCGTAAAGATAGAAAGTAGATTAGTAGTTGCCAGGGGATGGAGTGGGTCATACAAGGAGTGACTGCTAAGAGGTACAGGGTTTCTTTCAGGCTGATTAAATGCTTTGGGATTAGATAATGACAATAGTTTTGCAATTTTGTGACTATACTATAAACCACTGAATTGTACACTTAAGCGTGAATTTTATGTATGTCGATTATATATCACTTTAAAAAGTATAACAAACAAAACTTATAAAGCAACTTTGATAAGAATATTCTGTGTTACTGGTATGTATTAGGTTTCAACCCTTCAGAGACCAAGATTCGAACACCTGATGGGAAAGTGTGGCAGGAGGCTGAGTTTCAAAACATGAGTAGAGAACTGTATCGAGATTTAGCACTTCACTTTGCAGGTGAGAATAGAACTTTCTTATGTTTTGAGTGTCATACATGCTCTCTAATTTATAATATTTACATATAAAATTGTCACCAAACTAACAATATTTTCCTTCTGTAACTGCACGGCTTACTGAAGTTGTAGTGGTTTGAGGCATAAGGCTCTGTTAGCCTCTAGACTCAGCTCCAGGGTTAAAATTAGCTTACATGGTTAATGAGACAGAAACTAGGCTATGTTTAAACTGAGGGACTTTCAGAGTTGGGACTGCCTGATTTGAAGGAAACATAGCAGAATTTAGTTGAAGTTTACTTCTGCTTAGGCCTCTGAGATCTTCGACGTAGTAATTTGTCAGGCAGCAGATAAGATACTTACTTGAGAGCAAGATACCAAAATAAAAATAATTATTATAGGAAGGGAATAAGTTAGGAATTGTAAGTAAAAGGAACCCATGGAAGACTGGGAGAGGGTATTAGGAAGGTCATACTAATAATGGTACTACCTACCGAATAGTATGAGCTTGGGCAAGATGCTGAGTGGTCTTTTGTATTTTTTACAGTTGAGGAAATGGAGGCTCAAAGAGTCTCCTAGGGTTGGATAGAGTAGTTAAGAATGGAAGCCAAGATTTGAAACCAACTGTGATTCTAAAGTGTGAGGTCTTTGTAGTAAGGCCTCATAAAGCTTCTACTAATACATTTCTGTGGCATTAAGTGTCCAATCCAGTTTTCTTGCTATTATTATACAACAACACTCAATTCAGAAATTTTTTTCTCATGTGGAAAGGAAGAATAATGTAGTAGTTAAGAGCAAAGATTTTGGAATCAGCTTTCAAGGGTTCCAGTTCTGCCTCTGTCACTTATTAGTTGAGTATATTAGCTGTGTTACATAACTTCTCTTTATTGGTTTTCTCATCTGTAAAATAGGAATAATAACAATATATCTCATAGGATAGTATCATTGTAGACTAGTAAACTATGTCAGAAGACTTTCATATTCTGCCTTCTCTCTTGTTATGGTAGATGAACTATGATGTGCCTAGCTAAGACTCACCCATCTGCTTGTGTTTTAGATTCCATTTGCTTTTATGTATTTAAGGATGTTACTTCAGCCCTATTGCCTTTCTTTTGCATCATCAAGTTTTCCCTCTCTACCAGGTCATGCTCATCAACATACTATGTGATAATGTGCTGTTATATCAGTCATCATAAAAGAACCCCTCTTTTGGCCTTACTTTTCTCCAGCTGCTGCCCTGTTTGTTTCTTGTGTTCAGCAAAACTGCAAAAAGTTGCCTTATGCTCATTGTCTTCAATTTGTCTCCTGTCTTTCTCTTAAATCCTTTCTATAGGTGTTTGTTCCTATTTATCAAGATCATCAGTGACTTCTGCATTGCTAAATGCAATATTTAATACTAATTTGTTATCATGATCTGTCAGCAGCATGATTGATCACTTCTTTGAAACTGTTCACTTGACATCTAGAATACTTTAAGTATCTGGTTTTCCTCCTAAATCTAACTATTATTTTTCAGTTGTTTTTCCCTAATCATCAGGATGCCCTGACCTCAGTCCTCAGTGCTTGGGCAGGCAGGCTGTCTGGCTGGCTGGCTTTCTTTCTTTCTCCTCTCTCTTTTTTTTTTTTTTTTTTTTTTTTTTTTTTTTTTTTTTTTTTTTGAGACGGAGTCTCGCTCTGTAGCCCAGGCTGGAGTGCAGTGGCCGGATCTCAGCTCACTGCAAGCTCCGCCTCCCGGGTCCACGCCATTCTCCTGCCTCAGCCTCCTGAGTAGCTGGGACTACAGGCGCCCGCCACCGCGCCCGGCTAGTTTTTTTTTGTATTTTTTAGTAGAGACGGGGTTTCACTGTGTTAGCCAGGATGGTCTCAATCTCCTGACCTCGTGATCCGCCCGTCTCGGCCTCCCAAAGTGCTGGGATTACAGGCTTGAGCCACCGCGCCCGGCCTCTCTTTTTTTTTAAATTTCTTTTTTTTTTCTTACCTTCCCCCCTTCCTTTTCTTCCCTTTCTTTCATTTTCTGTCTCTCCAATCCCCCTCCCTCTACTCACTCTATTTTTCTTTCTTTTTTTAAAGCTTGTCTATATGCACACAGGACAAATTAGTCTCAGGTCTTTAAATGTTCCCTGTTACTAGTGATTCCCAAAGTAATGTCTTTGGCCCACACTTGCCCTGTGAATTAACTTATATCCAGCTGCTACTTCCATGTCTCCCTTTGGATGTATAATAGATTTCTCAATCTAAATATATCCAAAATGGAACTAACTAAATAAATGTGGTCATGATATACCCTTTAAACCTGCTATTCTGGTAGTGTCTCCATGTCACTTAATTATATCCCTTTAATTGTTCAGGCCCCCAAATCTTGTCACTCTTGAGTATCACATCCCCGCCTCATATTTTGTATGTAATATTGTCTGAAATATACTTAGAATGTAATCACTTTCACTACTTCTATCACCACCACCTAGATCGAGAGCACCATCAGTTTCCTATCTGGATTATTCTGGTAGTCTCCTCACTGGTCTTCCTCTATCTGCTCTTCTTCTAATGAGTCTATTGTCATCATAACTTGCTAAAAATTAATTTAGATCATGTTGCTCCTTTGTTCATAATCTCTCAAAACCTTCCATCTCACTCTTGAGTGAAACCTGAAATTCTTACAATGGCCTAAATAGCCCTGCATGATCTGGCCCTTAGTTATGTCTCTGACCCTAGTTCCTACTATTCTTTTCTTTGTTCAGTCCACTCACACTGACCTGCTTGCTGGTTTTTTTTTTAGATACTAGGTATGGTCCTGCTTTAAGGCCTTTACTTATACTTATTTCCACTCTGTCCAGAATGCAGAACTCTACACATATTTTAAAGTACATTTATTCAGATCCATAATTGAGGTTAATTTTTTAAGCTTAACATGTGTAATCAGTTTATTTCTGCAAGTTGGATTTTTAAAAAATTAGTAATAATGTATGTATAAAATACCTTGACATGTTTTACTAGCATCATCATAAAGCCTTAATTTAAGAATATTTTATTGAGTATTTTGTAAAGTTTTTATATAGAAATTTCTAAATGAAATAGGAATCTGTGAGAGTGCGCACCTCTGAGATTCTATAAAATGCAATGATCCTGACTTGGAAAGCATTTGTGAAACTAAGTAAATTTCTCAAGAGTTTCTTAGAAGAATAAATAAATAACAAAGGATTGGAACCCAATAGTGGAGTAGTGGTAATCTTTAGATATTTTCCAACTCCTTTTTTCCATAAAAGGAGTTGATGTTTGGTATTATATGGGCCATAGAAATAGCCTCAATGTACGTTTCTTTTTCCCTTCCTGCAGCATATACTTTACACTGATTTTTCCTATAGGGGGAGGATAAGTAAGTGAGTGAGAATCATTGTTATATTTGCTGTAAATGTTTCTGCTTTTCAGATGATATTTCTATAAAGGAGAAACCTGCTGAAAAAAGTAAAGAGAAGAAAGTAGTCAAGCCAGTACGAAAAGTCCAGAAAGTAGCACAGTTATCAAGTACAGAATGCAGAACAGGTTAGTTTTCTCAACATATCCATCCTTTTTTTTTTTTTAAATTGATTAATTTTTTCATTATACTTTAAGTTCTGGGATACATGTGCAGAACGTGCAGGTTTGTTACACAGGGTATGCACGTGCCATGGTGGTTTGTTGTACCCATCAACCCATCATCTGCATTAGGTATTTTTCCTAATGCTATCCCTCCCCTAGCCTCCCAGCCCCCGACAGGCCCCGGTGTGTAATGTTCCCCTCCCTGTGTCCATGTGTTCTCATTGTTCAGCTCCCACTTATGAGTGAGAACATGCGGTGTTTGGTTTTCTTTTCCTGTGTTTGTTTGCTGAGAATGATGGTTTCCAGCTTCATCCATGTCCCTGCAAAGGACATGAACTCATCCTTTTTTATGGCTGCATAGTATTCCATGGTATATATGTGCCACATTTTCTTAATCCAGTCTATCATTGATGGACATTTGGGTTGGTTCCAAGTCTTTTCTATTGTGAATGGTGCTGCAGTAAACATACATGTGCATGTGTCTTTATAGTAGAATGATTTATAATCCTTTGGGTATATACCCAATAATGGGAATGCTGAGTCAAATGATATTTCTAGTTCTAGATTCTTGAGGAATTGCCACACTGTCTTCCACAATAGTTGAACTAATTTACACTCCCACCAACAGTGTAAAAGCATTCCTATTCCTCCACATCCTCTCCAGCATCTGTTGTTTCCTGAATTTTTAATGATCACTGTTCTAACTGGCATGAGATGGTATCTCATTGTGGTTTTGATTTGCATTTCTCTAATGACCAGTGATGATGAGTTTTTTTTCATATGTTTGTTGGCTGCATAAATGTTTTCTTTTGAGAAGTGTCTGTTCATATCGTTTGCCCACTTTTTGATGGGGTTGTTTTTTTCTTGTAAATTTGTTTAAGTTCCTTGTAGATTCTGGATGTTAGCCCTTCGTCAGATGGATAGATTGCAGAAATTTTCTCCCGTTCTGTAGGTTGCCTGTTCACTCTGATGATAGTTTCTTTTGCTATACAGAAGCTCTTTAGTTTAATTAGACCCTATTTGTCAATTTTGGCTTTTGTTGCCATTGCTTTTGGTGTTTTAGTCATGAAGTCTTTGCCCATGTGTGTGTCCTGAATGGTATTGCCTAGGTTTTATTCTAGGGTTTTTATGGTTTTAGGTCTTACATTTAAGTCTTTAATCCATCTTGAAGTTAAATATTACTGTTACCAAATTTCTCATTGTTTGGCACATATGAAAAATTAATACATTTTATGTATCGTGTGTGTGTGCACGTGTGTGTGTGTGTGTTAAGGTGTAATTGACATAAACTGCACATATTTAGAATGTATAGTTTGATACATTTTCATATTTTTATACATCCATGAAACCATTTGTTCACCATATGTTCATCAACGTACTGAACACATCGGTCATCCCTCCAATTTTTTTAATGATTATTTTTAATATAAGTTAACCAGATTAAAGGTAATTTTTAGGTTGTGAAATTTATATACAAGGGGATTGTTTCTGAATGTCACTAAATCCTCTCACTTATTCTCAAAAGATAATAAATGTTGCACATCAGAACTGTGGTGTTCCATCCCATTATTGGTCAGGTGGAACTCTGAATTGATCAAGGATAGAAAGAAGATAATTCTCTAGTTCCATAACATTTTGGCCCTCATCCAGGTTGCCCAGATTTATGACTAGCTTTGTTCCTTTGGTAAATGAGCTAATTTTAGTGTGCCTTGGTTTTCCCATATGTAAAATGGGAAAGCAGTAGTATTTATCCCACAGGGGTGTTCTGAGAACTAGGAGTTAATACCCAAAAACACTCATATGCCTGGCACATGATAAGGACTCAGCTGTTAGCTATGACTCCATTAATAATAGTAATTTTATTTCTGGCCATATTGAAAATGGCTATTTAGAATGTCATATTCATCTCAGTGAGTAATTTGGGCCAAGAGAATGGAGAAAGTTGGGAACCTGTCACTATCAATTTAGAGACATTCTACATTCATTCATTCATTCATTTATTCTACAAATATTAATATTTTTGAGCATTTGCTGTATGTGAGGTACTGTGCTGTACTAAACTTAGACAATACATTGGTAAGCAAGATGCATCTAACCGCTACCTTCATGGAGCTTATAGTCTTGTCAGGAAATAGATATGTGGTTACAATAAAGTATGATGAGTGCTGCGGTAAGAGGTCACAAGATGTTATGAGAACACCAGGGCAGAACTGACGGGGTGCTGGTTTTTGATCAGGCATCTGTTTTTCTAGTCATACGCTAATCAGTAGAATGGCGGATAACACATTCTGTGACACCCATTGTTAACTTTAGATGTCATAATAGAGTGACACTTGCTATATACAGATAAAAAAATAAAATGTTACAAAAACGTGAGTTATCTGAGCATTAACAATTACATTTTATTTTACTTTATTTTTTGAGACAGTCTTGCTCTGCCACTCAAGCTGGTGTACAGTGGCACAGTCTTGGCTCACTGTAATCTCCGCCTCCTGGTTCAAATGATTCTCGTGCCTCAGCCTCCCGAGTAGCTGGAATGACAGGCATGTGCCACCATGCCTGGCTAATTTTTGTATTTTTAGTAGAGATGGGGTTTTGCCGTGTTGGCCAGGCTGGTCTTGAACTCCTAGCCTCAAGCAATACTACTGTCTTAGCCTCCCAAAGTGTTAGGATTACAGGCATGAGCCATTGCACCCAGGCAATAATTACATTTTTAAAAAGTATTGTGTTTCATGTGGCATTACGTAATACTGTTTTCAGAAGCGTAGTTTGAAATGAAGCACAGGGACCACTAAAACTTATGAACACTGATCTTGAATTGTATTCATCCAGTTTTGTGGTAGGCTAATTCTCATATATGCACTGTGGCAATGAGCTAGATAGAGAGTCATTAAATGTGCTAAAGCTGTATTAATAGTTTATGTAGTGGAAGTCCTTTTTTTTTTTAAAACCAGTGACTGTGTGTAACTCTTCCAGAAAGTTAGAATTTAGAAATAATCCCTCAACATATTCAGATGCCAAATGTATAAATAACTACCCAGTGTATTCATGGTTGCTTGTTTTTGATTCAGAAAATCAGGCTGAAATTGAAGAGAAGCCTATTCTCTCATTTTACATAAGAACATAAAGTTTCTTATAAATAGATTGAACAGTATACTTAAAACCCTTTAAATATTTTAGGTCAACTGTATAAGGTTAATAACAAGGTGCAAAAACATTTCTAAAGTAAACAGCACACATTAAAACTCACCTTTTTATAATTGATGTTTTTATTAAAATGATACTTCCATTTAAACTTACAAATTAAAGCCCTTTTTAAAGAAACTCTAAATGGAATGTCTTTTATTATAAATACAATAAAATAGCATCACAGACAGCTGGGAAAATAGAAGAAAACAGATAAAACCACAATCCAGACTTAAATAAAGAACAAGTATTACTTTGTATGTTTCCTTACATTCATTTTAAAATTATAATAGTATGTTATGGTAATCACTGTTTATGTAAATTTTTTTGTATATGTAAAATTTCATTGATTTTTGCATCTTCTCGGAGGAACATTTCTGTTGTTTCTTATGAAAATTGCGATTTGTAATGGCCACACAATATTCTAGTAGAAATAGTAATTATTCACCATTATTCAGTATTTAGTTACTTCTGATAGTATAAAAATGATACAGTCAACATTTTCATTTATTTTTTTCTTTCTTTTAGATTATTTATATTGTATAAATTTCTGTTTGTTGGATCATTGATCAAGGGGAATGAATACTGTTGGGGTCCCTGACACATAATCTCATGTTTGCTTTTTTTTTTTTTTTTTTTTTTAAAGAAACTATACCCACTTATATTTCAGCAAGTAATGTATAGGCAGAATGATTTTATTATAATTTTATCAGCATTGGCTATTAATGTAAAAATGTTTATAATAATTTAATTAGGCTTGAAGTGCTACTATTTCTTCCTTCCTTTCTTTTTTTCCTTCCTTTTTTTTTTTTTTTTTTTTGGAGTCAGGATCTCACTCAGTGTCCCAGGCTGGAGCACAGTGGCGTGATCTTAGCTGACTGTATCCTTGAACTCCTGGGTTCAAGTGATACTCCCACCTCAGCCTCCTGGGTAGCTGCAACTACAGGCATGCATCACTGTACCCAGCTAATTTTTTTTTAATCTTAATTCTTTGTAGAGACAGGATCTTGCTGTGTTTCCCAAGCTGGATTCAAACTCTTGGCCCCAAGCATTTCTCCTACCTCAGCCTCTCAAAGTGCTGGGATTACAGGCATGAGCCACCAGGCCTGACCTTTATTTCTTATCTTATTTTGCATTTAAACACTTTTATTCCATGTTTTTTTTTTTTTGTAGTTTCTATTTTGTAAACAGTCTTTTATTTCATTTTTTTTTAGTCACTATTTTGAGATGATTGCTTAATTTTTAATTTCTTACATTCTGAAGCTAATGGATGAAAATCCTTTTTTCTCCTGGTAAACAGTTGTATTTATTGAATCACTTATTTTTTTGAATTTTTGTGATGTGAGGACCTTTTAAAATGATTATACTTTTTAAATGTTACTGTTTTGTACATAGAAAAGTGGTGTGTACTTTTGGTATATACCTGTAAAATATAATGTGAAAGTCCCTGTAATACCATCCCCTTCAAAAGTAATCATTGTTAACTCTTTGTTATATGTTTCCTCAAAAGTTTTTACATGTTCTTTGATTAAGTCTTTCTTTTTTAAGCAAACGTATTATTTTATCGTGTGCCATGTATGGTGCTAGATATTTGTAAACCAAACACTTGTTGTGTGTTAAGACATATTTTTGTTTTGTCAAATTTGCTGCCTTAGTTCTTTTTTTTGAGATGGTGTCTTGCTCTGTCGCCAGGCTAGAGTGCAGTGGGGTGCGATCTCAGCTCACTGCAACCTCTGCTGCTTGGGTTCAAGCGATTCTCGTGTCTCAGCCTCCTTGGTAGCTGGGATTATAGGCACCCTCCACCACGCCTGGCTAATTTTTTGTATTTTTAGTACAGACAGGGTTTTGCCATATTGGCCAGGCCAGTCTTGTGCCTTAGTTCTTGAGGTTTAGGAATCATTATTTGGTACTTAACTTTCAAAGCATTTTACATTTATTTCAGATGTGTGGGTAAATCAAGATATAAACAAACGGTTAACTGACTTGGGGAGGTTAGGGTTTAACAATATCATTATTTGTAAATCTTTTGACCTTGACAGATAAGCATAAGATTAATAATAAAACCCGTATGGTTGAGTAGATACACTTCTTACAATTAAAATTTAAATTTTAATTTCAGTGCAATGTATTTTTTTAGGTAGTAGTCATCTTATAAGTACATCTTCGTGGCGAGATGGACAAAAATTAGTAAAGAAGATTCTGGGACCTGCACCCAGAATGGAGCCAAAACAGCGAAGAACAGCATCAAGTGACAGAGGTGGAAGAGAAAGAACTGTTAAATCTGGTAAGTAGCTATAATTAAAATTGTTGAGAAAACAATTAAAAATTGCTATCAAGTACTTAGAGAAGGAAAATGTACTCTTAAGAATGTGTTAGGACTTTGCTTTATAATTTTGAATGTAGCTCAAAAAAGAAAAAAATGTTCTATTGGGCTTGTTTATGGATAATATCTGCATAGAGGTGTTATGTTCATCTTTATGAATAATTTTGTTTATGTTGTATTAATTTCAATTAGCTGTCATTGTGAATATGAAAGCATTATTTTAATGAAATCATATTAGACTTTTAGGGACCTTAGAGAGAATCAAGTCCAACCTGGTTCATCCCAACATATTCAAGCAAACATGTACAAACATTCACAAGGTTGGATTTTTTTATTTGACAGATTAGGGAAACAGGCTCCGAAAGAGAAGTGATTTTTCCCATGGGTATGTAGTCAGTGGGTGTCAGACTTGGTGGCAGAACTGTTTAGTTTGACCCTCAAGTCCACTGTTTTTCTCCTATCAAAGTTTCTTGAGTGAACACTATTTCAAATAACTACTTTTTTCATGAACACTAATTTTGGGAAGTGAAATAAATACTCATATGCCAGTTTTTCTTTTTAGCAGCCAAATTTGTTTCAATTTAATGTGAACTTCTGGAATGGATTCAGTAAGATGCAGTTGCAACTATAATTTGGCACATAGAAGTCAATACTTTGTATTTGGGCCTCTTCACTTTTATCTAGCTTGTAAATACGCTCATGTGTATTCTCAGTCTAAAGCCATGTTACCAGATATTTTGATGATAACATGATTTTTTTTCCTGAATATTTTAAGTTTTTCCATCCTTCACTGGAGAGTTGTAGAGGCTTAACATTTATTCAACAAAATATTTACTGAGTGCCCACTACATAGTAGGCACTGCTGTAATCTCTTGGGCTTCAAAATAAGCAAAATAGACCCAATCCCTGGCTCTGTAGAAGCAGCATTCTAGTAAAAGGAATCATTATATTCTTCATATGTTTCTTGCTAAACTTTGCCCATTTTCTCTGGAAATAGGGTAAAATACACACAATTTTAAGAATATTTGAGCATTTGTTATATAGATGTTTAAAAATGTAAATGTGATCAGATGAGAGACTAATGCTAATCTTTTCCTTATATTAACGAGAAATACAAAGTTTCAGAAATCCTTTGATAAACTTGTCTGAACGTAGTGCCATTTCATGTAATTATGAAATGGGTCAGTGTTGTAGAATTTTCAGAAAAACTAATATTTTCAGTGCCATTATTATTTGGCATATGCAGTCTGGTCTTTGCAAAGCTTTAAAAAATATATTTTTTAGGATTATTAAGACATTTCCATTTCCTTGCTTCTCATTGGGATGCCTTCCACTAAAAAGACTGTTGACGTTTTTAACAGCCTTTTGAGAGAAATAGTAACATTAAATATGTATATGAGAGAGAAATCGAAATGCTAAATATTCATAACAACCATAAGAGCTATCCTTTTTTTCCAGAAATATTTCCAACTGTATTTAAAAACAAACCAAGGAAATAACAGTTTTCCAGAAGACTGAGATTCTTTTACTGCTAAAAAGGGAAGCTTTTCTTTCCTTTTATAATGTTCTTCAGAAGACTATAGGATATTTGAATTTGAGTTTAAGTTAAAATGAAATTCTCTAATTTTCTTGTTAATGCAGTTAAATCTTAGGAATGAGTATAGAATTTCAGTATATCACTAACAGTTCATACTTTGCAGGGGGTCACATTGGAAGAGCAGAATCTGATCCCAGGTTAGATGTTTTACATAGACATCTTCAACGAAATTCAGAACGTTCGAGAAGTAAATCTCGGTCTGAAAATAATATAAAGAAACTAGCTTCATCTCTTCCAGATAATAAGCAGGAGGAAAATACTGCCTTAAATAAGGACTTTTTACCTGTTGAAATTCGTGGCATTCTTGATGACCTACAGCTAGATTCTACAGCTCACACTGCAAAGCAAGATACTGGAGACTTACAGAATCAGAAGTCATCAGCACCAATACACGCTCCTAGGAGTCACAGCCCAGTAAAAAGAAAACCTGACAAAATAACAGCTAATGAGGATCCCCCTGTTATTTCTAAAAGGCGCCACTATGACACAGACGAGGTACGACAGTACATTGTTAGGCAGCAAGAGGAAAGGAAGAGAAAGCAAAATGAAGAGAAGAAGGCTCAAAAGGAGGCTACAGAACAGAAAAACAAACGATTACAAGAGCTCTACCGGAAGCAGAAAGAAGCCTTTACTAAAGTAAAAAATGTGCCTCCTTCTGAGCCATCAGCAACTAGGCGACTACAGGAGACTTACTCCAAATTGCTACTAGAAAAGACCTTGCTTGAAGAGCCATCTCATCAACATGTTACGCAGGAAACACAGGTAATAGTAGTGACATATATAAAGGAGAGTCGTTCATGGTTAGGAAATGCTTATTTGCTATACTATGTAAACATTACCCATCATTCCTAGTATGCTCAGATAATACTAATAAAAATCGTGGCCTTCATGAAGTGTATTAAATATGGGGAGTAATGTGATAAATGTGATGGAAAATAAAAGCTGAAGTAAGAATTTCCTACAGTGATTGTGACTGATTTATTTTCCTCTCATCATTGCTATTAGTTAAATCCCTGCATAGTTTTCATTGTAGTACTGAACAAATACAGTTGACCCTTGAACAATGTGGGGATTGGGGTGCCAACGCCTTTGCAGTTGAAAATCCACTTGTAACTTTTGATTCTCCAAAAACTAATTAACTAATAGCCAACTGTTGACCGGAAGCCTTATAACATAATGTTGATTAACACATATTTTATATGTTGTCTATATTATGCACTGTATTCTTGCAGTGAAATACACTAAAGAAAATGTTATTAAGAAAATCATAAGGAAGAGAAAATATATTGACTATTCATTAAGTGGAAATGGATCATCAAGGTCTTTATCCTCGTCATCTTCATGTTGAATAGGCTGAGAGGAGGAGCAAGAGGAGGAGTTGGTCTTGCTGTCTCAAGGGTGGCAGAGGCAAAAGAGGTAGAGGTGGAAGTGGAGGTAGGAGGTGTGCACCACCATGCCTGGGAAATTGTTTATATTTTGTAGAGACAGGGTCGCACTGTGTTGCCCATGCTGGTCTTGAACACCTGGACTCAAGTGATCCTCCCACTTCAGCCTCCCAAAGAGCGTGGCTCCCTGTTGGATTTTAGATGGCGTTTAGCTATTAGTAACGTTTGTTTTTAAGACAAAATAAATTTTAATTGGTTTTGAGAAAAAAACTCGTACATTTTATGATCTTTGTAGAGCTGAGGTGACTTAATGTTTTTCTTAGGTGCTACCTGAATATATCTTTGTGATAAAACTCATATAAATTTGATGTCCTTTTCTCCTAGGCCAAACCAGGGTATCAGCCATCTGGAGAATCTGACAAAGAAAACAAAATACAGGAACGTCCCCCAAGTGCGTCTTCTAGTAGTGACCTGTCTCTCTCGGAACCTCCACAGCCTCTTACAAGGTAAAAAGGGAAGAATGAAAGATGATTAAGATTCTTTCTTTTCATGAAATTTAGTGGAGTAGTCTGTGTTCAGTGAATTTTGTTGACCTTTGTGAACAAGAGGGCAGAGAGGTTTATTTAGAAATTGGTTCATATCTTCTGAAATTTAAGCATAGTGCACATCTGTACTTACTGTATGCCCTAGGCCAGTTGTTCAAATTTTACCTTTTAATGTAAATGTCAGTTTCTTTTACAGCTGGAAGCACTCTTGCCTTTACAATAAAAGTGTGTTGGATGAATGAATGACAGTGAAATTTTAAAGTGTTTGTGGTTAATAATTTTCAGACAGGATTTCTGTATCCACTGCTATTTAAGATTTCTTCTTATGTGTAAGAACAATTTATCCATTGTACTTTCAAGAGCTACCTTTGGATATGCTTGTGAACATACTAATAAGGACTAGGGAGGGATCTGATTTGATTTCAGATAGTCAACAGACTATTTTACCTTAAATTTTCTTAAGAAAATTTTTTTTGCTGTAATATATTGTTTACAATAAAGTAAACAAAAAAACTGAGTTTGGAAGTAAAGGTGATGTTTAGATTACGTGGTTATAAATTATACTTTGTAATAATAACCATTTTGGAAAGGGAAAGATTTTGAAATTCTTTGAGAATGCATAAATAGAAATCAAAATCACTATCCCTTGGGTTATGGTTTTTTTTGGAGACAGGGTTTCACTCTCTTGCCCAGATTGGAGTGCAGTGGTCAATCTTGGTTCACTGCAACCTCTGCCTCCCACACTCAAGCGATTCTCTTGCCTCAACCTCCTGCATAGCTGGGATTACAGGCATGCGCCACTACCACCTGGCTAATTTTGTGTTTTTAGTAGAGACGGCGTTTCACCATCTTGGCCAGGCTGGTCTTAAACTCCTGACCTCAAGTGATCCACCCACCTCGGCCTCCCAAAGTGCTGGGATTACAGGCGTGAGCCACTGCACCTGGCCCGCATAGTCCTTTTTTTACCTCATTGTCCCTAGAATAATACTGTCAATAAAAATAGCTAACATTTATTAGTGTTTCTTAGGTTCCAGGCAATGATCTAAGTGCTTTGCATATATTATCTTACTTAACCCTTGTAATTCCTTAAGTTAGGTACTGTTGTTATTCCTGTTTTACAGAAGAGGTAATTGAGGCCTAAAGAGCCTTCTCAAAGGTCAAAACATTAATGATAGAGATAGGCTTTAATTTAGCCAGTGTGACTCTAGAAGCCTGTGCTTTAACTACTCTATATACTACTCCCCAAAAGTGAAATATTTCATATGCTTTGCTTAAGGTTCTAAATACATTTCAAACTTTAAGTATAAATAACATTTTTGTTTTGAATTTGAATGCTTTTATTTATTTATTTACTTATTTTTCTAAGTGTCATCTCTGGAGGCGATTGAATGCTTTTAGATAGGTGATACTTTCTAGTTCACCTCAGTCCTATTATTGTTGTCAGACATACCCTGGTATATTAATGTCTCCAATTTTTACCTTTCTCTGAATTTCCTTCTAATTTTAAACAAGTTATCCAATATTAGAAGCAAGCCAAACACAAACAAATCTAGTATTAGACCATACTACCTTGTATCAGTTCCTCGCTTTTCTTTTAATATCCAACTTCTTTGACTTGTGATGTCTAACTTATTGTGTCCACTTTCTTGCTACCCAATTCCTGAGCTCCCCCATTCCGTTAGCAGTTTTAGCATAACTTTATGTTTAAAAGCATGCTACTTTTTGCTTAAAATTTGGCATTTCTTTTCCTTGCTCTTCATATCCTATTGTGTTAGCTGCCTGGAAAACTCCAGATTCCATATCTGACCTTGAAAACTGAAGATCCAACTTAACAGTCACTTTCCTTGGCTAGCAGAGTTAATTACTTCTTCATCTATACCCTACTGAACTTTTAATATCTTTGTTTTAGTATTTGTGATGTCTTATTTTAGCTGTTTGTTTATTAGTCTGTCATCCCTGGTAGATCTTGAGATCCTAAAGTATAAGAATTAAGCCTTTTGGCCGGGCGTGGTGGCTCAAGCCTGTAATTCCAGCACTTTGGGAGGCCGAGACGGGTGGATCACGAGGTCAGGAGATCGAGACCATCCTGGCGAACACGGTGAAACCCTGTCTCTACTAAAAAGTACAAAAAAACTAGCCGGGCGAGGTGGCGGGCGCCTGTAGTCCCAGCTACTCGGGAGGCTGAGGCAGGAGAATGGCATAAACCCGGGAGGCGGAGCTTGCAGTGAGCTGAGATCCGGCCACTGCACTCCAGCCTAGGCAACAGAGCGAGACTCCATCTCAAAAAAAAAAAGAAGCCTTTTTACTTGTTTTTAATTTGGAGACAGGGTCTTGCTTTTTCACACAGGCTGGAGTGCAGTGGCATGATCATAGCTCACTGCAGCCTCAACCTCTTGGATTCAAGTGATCCTCCCACCTCAGCCTCCCAAGTAGCTGCGACTGTAGGCATGCACCGCCATGCCTGGCTAATTTTTATTTTATTTTTTTGGAGATGAGGAGCTTGCTATGTTGCCCAGACTGGTCTTGAACTTCTGGCCTCAAGTGATTGATTCTTCTGCCTCAGCCTCCCAAGTAGGTAGGATTACAGGTGTGAGCTACCCTGCCCAGCTCAGGATTAACTGGATTAAGTATATCCATTTTTGTCTCCTATTTCTCTACCATCAACATAGCACCTGCTGTAAAATTGGCATTCTAAATACTTGAATTTAAAGCTCTTGGATTTTTATTCATCAGTATCTTTTATATTATAACTTCCTTTGTATTCCCATTACTACCAGCTTAGTTTAGGCCCCAGTAACCTCACGCTTTGCATTTGTAATAGCCTATATTCTAAGGCATAGAATCTGTGCTCTAGTCTTTCTTCCTTCATTCTAATGACATGCTTTTCAACTTCTTATTGTCCTGGTTACCCCCCTTCAGATGACTTATTTTAATCCAGTTGCAGAACTTTACATTTTATCCGTATTAGTTTGGTTTAAGATTGCAGCCTATAAAAATAAATTTGTCTCATAATTTGGTCATTTGTTGGGTCAGCCATGCCTCCCAGCTTTCTGTCATCTGCAAGTTTGATAAGCATACCTTTATGTCATCATCCTAAAATAATGGACAAGACCAAGGACAAAGCCTCATGTTGTTGTCCTTTTTTTTTTTTTTTTTTTTTTTTTTGAGACAGAGTCTTAACTGTGTCTCCCAGCTGGAGTGCAGTGGCACGATCTCGGGCACTGCATCCTCCACCTCTCGGGTTCAAGTGATACTTGTGCCTTAACCTCCCAAGTAGCTAGGACTACAGGCACATGCCACCATGCCCAGCTAATTTTTTTGTATTTGTAGTAGAGATGGGGTTTCGCCATTTTGCCCAGGCTGATCTCAAACTCTTGGCCTCAAGTCATCTGCCTGCTTCAGCCTTCCAAAGTGCTGGGGTTACAGGCATCAGCCACTGTTCCTGGCCTGTTCCTCTAAGGGTCTTCTTAATAGTTGACGTCATCCTGTAATCTCTCTGTAGTATCCCTTAATATAGAGGAAGTCTATGGTCTAGAGATATAGGTAAATACACATAATGTTGTTTAGGACATCTTTATTCTGTTTCTATACTTAATGGATACCCTACCCTGTATATTTATATTTATAGTTGCATATTTATAGTTGGCACTCACAGTTTTGCATTTAATTGTTTCACATTCATTAATTTTTCACAAGTATTAGTAGGTTATAATAACCTCCCTGTTTAGCATGTACATTGTTAAACGTAAGTGTTCAGCATATAGTAAATATTTGTTGATTAGAATAATCTATATCATGTCTACATTAATATTTAGCAATTTTAAGCATTTCTCTTTTATGTAATGTTATTTTAAAAACTATAATCAGTATTGTAAGGAATTTTGTTTATAGAATTTTAACGATCTTATTGCCTTCTTTTAAATACTTTTTTAAAAAATATGGCATCTTAGTTGAAAAAAGCAGTTTGCAAAACAGTATATATGGTAAAAATCCCATTTTTGTACAAACAATACCACCAAAACATAATGTACATATAGAAAAATGTTTGGAAGTATATAATTCTAAATGAAATATTAACAGTACCTCTTTTTTATTGTTTTGCTGAATGATCTTTATCTTTTTTATGTTTTTTGTCTGTCCTTATTTTGTTGCAGTGCATACTCACTACTCTTATAATCAGACAAAAACAAAACTTTTTTTAAATGATGGTTTAGTTAGCTAACATATTGTGACTTTCATTTCCAGGAAAGACTTGACGGAATCTACATGGATGCAGCCTGACAGATTGAGCCCACAAGTTCACCATTCTCAACCACAGCCTTTTGCTGCAACAGCTGGAAGTTTACTCTCCCATCTCTTGAGTCTAGAGCATGTAGGAATTTTGCATAAGGATTTTGAATCTATTTTACCAACCAGAAAGAATCATAATATGGCTTCAAGGCCATTAACTTTTACACCTCAACCATATGTGACCTCACCAGCTACTTATACAGATGCCTTGTTAAAACCTAGTGCCAGTCAGTATAAGAGTAAACTGGATCGTATTGAAGCCTTGAAAGCAACAGCTGCTTCTTTGTCCAGCAGAATTGAAAGTGAAGCCAAGAAATTAGCTGGGGCCAACATTAACTATGGGTCAGCATGGAACACTGAGTATGATGTGCAGCAGACACCTCAAGAAGATGGACCTTGGACCAAGGCTGTAACTCCACCTGTGAAAGATGATACTGAAGATGTTTTCTCTGCCAGAATTCAGAAGATGCTGGGAACCTGTGTATCTCATGCAACTTTTGATGATGATCTTCCTGGTGTAGGCAATCTCAGTGAATTTAAAAAGCTTCCTGAGATGATAAGACCTCAGAGTGCCATATCAAGCTTTAGAGTGAGATCCCCTGGTCCCAGACCAGAAGGGCTACTGGCACAGTTATGTAAAAGGCAGACTGACTCTTCTAGCTCTGATATGCAAGCCTGTTCTCAAGACAAAGCCAAAATATCTCTTGGTTCCAGCATAGATTCAGTCAGTGAAGGGCCTCTTCTTAGTGAGGGGAGTCTCTCCGAAGAAGAGGGAGACCAGCATGGACAGCCCCTTTTGAAAGTAGCAGAAATTTTAAAAGAAAAGGAATTTTGTGCTGGAGAAAGGAATAGTCATGAACCCATCAAAGAGTTTCAGAAAGAAGCTGAAAAATTCTTGCCACTTTTTGGGCACGTAGGTGGGACACAAAGCAAAGGGCCATGGGAAGAATTGGCAAAGGGAAGCCCACATAGCGTCATTAATATTTTTACAAAATCCTATCAGTTATATGGAAAAGGTGAGAAAAATAAGTATAACTTGTACTATTTGTATATTAAGATGAATTATAGTTTCTGTACAAGATATATACTTTAGTACACATTTTTCATTGAGTGGATAATGGAGACATTATTGTCCATATTAGTCATCTTCTAAATTTCCTGCAAGCCTCAAATAGAGTATTAGTAATTGAATCTTTAAGATTTCATTTAAAAATTGTTATTGTCATAAAATAATAGTTGACTGGTAGTTGTAGAAATTTTTATCTAGTTCAGAGAAATTCATAGATGATGTTCAAGATTGGATATATATCACATGTATACTACATTTTCTGTGACCATAGTTATGTACTTCTATAGAAACTAAGTATAAGCTGGGCACAGTGGCTCACAACTGTAATCCCAGGACTTTCAGAGTCCAAGACAGGCAGATCACTTGAGGTTAGGAGTTCAAGACCAGCCTGGCCAACATGGTGAAACCCCGCCTCTACTAACAATACAAAAAAAATTTAGCTGGGTGTGGTGGCATGCACCTGTAATCCCAGCTACTCGGGAGGCTGAGGCATGAGAACCGCTTGAACCTGGAGGCAGACATTGCAGTGAGCTGAGATCATGCCACTGCACTCCAGCCTGGGCGACAGAGCGAGACTCCATCTCAAAAAAAAAAAAAAAAAAAAGAAAGAAACTAAGTGTATTTCTTACCACAGTGGTGATTTGTGAATTCTTGGGAATATAGCAATCAAGAATTGAGAGGGATAACTGTAGTAACATTTATTTCTAATATGAAAACAACTCTATTAATGTTTGTTAAAACTAGTTTGAATAGCAATCAGACTTTGAACAGTAACGTAGCTATATATTTGATTCCTGAAACAATGACTTCTAACGTTCCCTTCTTATCCCTGAAATCCTGTAACATGGCTTTCCTTTTCTATGATGGACTCAATTCCCTCAAGTCCCTTTCTCTATCCTTCCTGCTATATTTGGAATCTGCCCATTTTATAGTAACATTATCTTAGAATTTCTGGATCGGAGATTTCCCCTCTGTATAGTGAATGTATTTCATCTGTTCTTCTTATGCTCAACTGGGTATCACATTGCTTTTTCCTAGAATTCATATTTAGGTATTTCTTAATGGTCTTGTATAGACCTTCATATGCTATTGCTTTCTTTTGTTTAGCCACATTTCTATTAGTGGTAATTTTAAATTTGTTTTGATTTGAAAGTTATTCTGATTTCTTTTGATGAAAGTAAAGTGCTTAAATCAACATCTTTTTTTATAAGAAAATTGTTTCTTCTTAAATTCTATTAAATGTTCATTAAGATTTTATAGTTAAACTAAAATATTTAGAGATGAAATGAGAATGAAATGTTATCTGCAATTTGCTTTAAAATAGTCTGGGGGGTGGTAGATGAAGGTAGTAGGAGGTTTATTTGAAACTAGATTGCTGATGTATTGGTCATTGTTGAAGCTGGATGATGAATACTTTGGTTTCATTATACCAATCTCCCTGTTTTTATGTATGTTTTAAATTTTCCTCATAAAAAGCTTTAAAAAAGTATCGTTGGATATAAAGGTAAATAGAAAAGAAGCACTATTAAAGGAAACTAAAATGTCCCTAAGCCCATATTGCTAATCTCCATGTATGGGATGCTTTTCTTACAGTTTCTTGATTTTCATTTTTAACCATGTTTCAATTATTACTTTTGTCAGGGTTTGAAGACAAGTTGGACAGAGGAACATCAACATCACGGCCTTTGAATGCCACCACAACTCCTCTAAGCAGTGTTTCATATGAAGATGATTTTGTCTCCTCTCCAGGGAGTGGGACTTTGACAGAAAAAAAGTCAACTCTTGAACCTCAGTAAGAAAATATTGGCAATATGGAATAAACTCTGAAGAGTGAGAAAATGTACAAATGAGAACTCTGGTCTGAATATTAGCAAAGTTTTGCTTGTTTAAAGATACATATAGAGGCTGCACATCGTAGTGGAAATCCCAGGGCATGGGGCTCTGGATCCAGACTGCCTTTGTTTAAATCCAGGCTCTCCTGATTATTAGTTGTTTGTATTTATGCACATTACTTAGCCATCCTGTGCTTCTGCTTCCTTCTCTGTGAAATGGGGACATTGATAGTACCTGCCTGCCTCATAGAGTTGTTATGAGTATTAAATGAAATATAGTGAGGCTGAGGCACGAAAATTGCTTGAACCCCTGGGAGTTGGAAGTTGCAGTGAGCCGAGATTGCACCACTGCACTCCAGCCTGGGTGACAAAACTAGACCCTATCTCAAAAAAAGAAAGAAAAAAATAAATCACATACTTAGAACAGGACCTGGCACATAGCAAGCAGAGTATAGGTTATTAAGTCAGTCCATGAATTCCCAGTAGAGTATTGGAGTATTGGGAAATTAGTCCATGGTATACTAACATAAAAAGCTTGAGAAATGGTTTTCTGTGATAGAATTGAGGAAGATCAGATAGATACGTGACTCCACGGTTCCAAATAATAAGTAATTTTCTTTATAATCAAGAAAACATTGAAAAATTTGCAAAGCTTTGAAAAACAATAATTATAATGATTATAACATCTGATCATTATTGAGCACTTAGTGTGCAAGACCCTGAAAAGACTGAAAGACTTTACCT
This sequence comes from Macaca nemestrina, assembly GCF_043159975.1. NCBI lineage: Eukaryota > Metazoa > Chordata > Mammalia > Primates > Cercopithecidae > Macaca > Macaca nemestrina. Next base: position 37,756,568 of record NC_092125.1, read on the forward strand.
ATATTAACTCATTTTTATAATAGCCTGATGTGGAAAGTATTGTTGTTACCGTTTCTGTTTTAGAGAGCAAACTGAAGCAGAGGTTAAATTACTTGTACATAGTCACATAGTAAGTGAATCAGACTTTGTTGGAGAGAATTTTCTCCCTATATTTTGCTACCGTATACATTTATCTGTAATTATTCATACTTAATATCATCTTTTTCAAATATTACAAATTGTAATCCATGTAAAATTATTAGGTAATCTTATAAAAATTAGTTAAATGTAATTAGATTAGTAGGAATAGGTATGAAAATTATATGAGAAAAAGCATAGTTTTAAGTTTTGAGCTCTAAAGAAAATATCAAATTTTTAAATAAAAACTTTCAATGATTTAATTATGGTGACATTTAATATCACCAATCAATATGATTTGATGCATTTTATTTCCAGGTAGAGGAAGAACATGTTAAGTTATTGTTCTCCATAAGATTATAAGAGGAGAAATAGTTATAATTAATAAATTATAAATTTGAATAGAAATTGAGGCCATTCCAGTATTCAACATTATATACTTTTCTCTGAATATTAGTTTTTATTGGTTTCACTTACCTGAGATTTTTCTTAGTAACAAGTTGAACCATAGGGAACAATCCAGGTTGATGGTGGTTAAAAAAATCAATAATAAAGTGGAAGCCGTCTTTGATTGTAGTTATATTCTCCTAGTGATTAAATAGATTTTGTAAATATCTTTAATTTAGCTGTGTTGTAAGACTTTTCTTTCTAGAACTACTATTATTTATTCTTTGACAGTAGCACTTCAGGCCCTCAGGAGGACCATTCTAACAGAAAGTCTGCCTATGATCCTTCCTCTGTGGATGTTACCTCCCAGCATTCATCAGGAGCCCAGTCTGCTGCATCATCTCGTTCATCTACTTCTTCTAAAGGAAAGAAAGGAAAAAAGGAAAAGATAGAATGTAAGTGGAATTCCACATGGTAACTTTTTCTCTTACCAATGATTTTGTTGTAGTAATCTAAAGTTGTGATTTGATCCCATAAGAAGTTAGAATTTCTTACAGTAATTAACTTTCATATTTGTCATTATAGTAATACCTTTTGATATATAACATTATGAATCTTTTCCTTAATACAAAAGGAATACATTTGCAGTGATAAAAAATTAAAAATTAGAGATAAACACTCTTCAAGGAAAGACAAATTTCCTTTGAGCCTTCTGTTCAGAGATTAGCTACTATTAACATTTTTGATGTATACATAAAATTATACACACACGACTTTATTTTAAAAACAAATGTAAATAATTGCTTTGCAGTTGGGTTTTTAAAAAAACTTAATAGTATATACATCTCTGAGTATCATTAAATATAATACCCAGATTTCCTTATCTATAAGGTAGAGATAATAGATACTTTATATGGTAATTTTCAAGCTCATATGAAGTTAAGGGAGATAATGTGTACATTCTGGTACCCAGCACTGTAGCTGACTCATTGGCGTTCAGTAAATATTTTTGAGTGATTGAGATACCCTTCAATGTCCTAATTTCTACTCTTGGCTTAAATTTGCTCCATAGGCCTACGGAGACGGATAATCACTGTATAAAGTGATTAGGCAAAGGCTTTGTAAACTCACAGGATGGTGTCTAGCTATGGGAATGATTTTGCTTCTTGCTTCCAAAAATGTGTTTTCTGGAAGCTGGAAGCTGTCATTCTCAGCAGACTAACACAGGAACAGAAAACCAAACACCGTGTGTTCTCATTCATAAGCGGGAGTTGAACAATGCAAACACACGGACACTGGGAAAGGATCATCACACACTGGGACCTGTCGGGGTCGGGGGGCAAGGGAAGGGAGAGCATTAGGACAAATACCTAATGCATGTGGGGCTTAAAACCTAGATGATGGGTTGATAGGTGTAGCAAACCACCATGGCACATGCATACCTCTGTAAAAACCTGCACGTTCTGCACATGTATCCCAGAACATAAAATAAAAAATAAATACATAAAATAAATCCTGCTTGTTCAGCTAAAAGGCTTCAGGGGGTGGAAGGAACAGGAATAGGAGGAAGACATCAATAAATATAGAAACCTGTATTTTAAAAGTAAATCACCTCTAGTTCTTTCTCTTAGAGATAACGGATGTTAACATTTAAACCAGCCTGGCCAATATGGTGAAACCCTGTCTCTAAAGGTACAAAAATTAGCCAGGCATGATGGTGGGTGTCTATAATCCCAGCTACTCGGGAGGCTGAGGCGGGAGGATCGCTTGAACCCAGGAGGCGGAGGTTGCAGTGAGCCGAGATTGCACCATTGCACTCCAGCCTGAGCGAGACTCCGTCTCAAAAAAAAAAAGTATTTTATTTATTTCATTTTATCTTATTTATTTTGCAGAGACGAGGGCCTCACTTTGTTGCCCAGGCTGGTCTCAAACTCCTGGGCTCAAGCAATCCTTCTGCCTCAGCCTCCCAAAGTGTTGTGATTATAGGCATGAGCCACTGCCCTCTGCCTATTTTAATTGTGGTAAAATATACATAACATAAAATTTATCATTTTAACCATTTTCAAATACACAGTTCAGTGACATTAAGTACATGCACATTATTGTTGCAAGCATCACCACTGTCTCTCCAGAAATTTTTCATATTCCCCTACTGAACTCTGTACCCAGGAAATAATAACTCCATTCCTCTGTTCCTCAGTCGCTGGTAACCATTCTTGTGTTTTCTGTCCCTATGAATTTGACTACTCTAGGTACTTCATATAAGTGGAATAATACAGTATTTGTCTTTTTTATCTGGCTTATTTCACTTAGCATAATATCTGACTCACCGTTCATCTATGTACAGCATGTATCAGAATTTATTTTTATTGCTGAATAATATTCCATGCTGTGTATATGCCATATTTTGTTTGTCCATTAATCTGTTGATGGACATTTTGGTATTTTCCACCTTTTAGCTATTGTGAATGATGTTGCTATGAACACTGGTGTACAAATACCCTATTTGAATCCCTGCTTTAACCCAGATACAGAACTGCTAGATCAAATGGTAATGCCATGTTTAATTTTTTGAGGAACTGCCATAATGTTTTCTATAGCAGTTGTACCATTTTACATTCCCACCAGCAATACACAGGGTTCTATTTTGTCTACATTTATGCCAACACTTCATATTTTCTGCTTTTTTGTTAATAGGACATCCTAATGGGTGTGAAATGTTAACATTTTTAGTAAGAGTCCTTCCAGACAATTTGTAGGCACACACAAATAGGAAATTTTATGTGTATGGGATCACATTTTACATGCAATTTTATTCTGTCTATAGGGTATGGGTATCTTTTTTTGTCAGTAAATATGGATTACTATTTGTGAGGATTACCCACTAAACAAACTCTAGACCCATTAAGTAACAGAATACTATTCTGTTTTTGCTTTTTTGTTTTGTTTTTTGAGATAGGGTCTCACTCTGTCACCCAGGCTGGAGTACAGTGGTGTGATCACAGCTTATGGCTCGCCGTAGCCTCAACATCCTGGGCTCCATCAATCCTTCCACCTCAGCCTCCCAGGTAGCTGGGATTACAGGCACACACCACCCCACGTGGCTAATTTTTCCTTTTTGTTTGTAGTGACGGCTTCTGCCATATTATCAGGGCTGGTCTCAAACTCCTGGGCTTAAGCAATTCATCTGTTTTAGCTTCCCAGACTGCTGGGATTATAGGCGTGAGCCACCACACCTGGCTTGTTATTTGAATATATTATAATTTATTTAACTGTTTCCCCATTGCTGGATATTTAGGTTATTTTCTTTTTTCTTTATTCTGTTATAAATACTACTGCATTGAATATCCTTGTAAATACATCTTTATGCATTAGTCGGGTTTTTTCCTATAGGGGAAAATCCTAGAGGTGAGATAATGGGGCAAATAATATGCCATGTTTAAAATGTGGTACATTTTGCCAAATAGCCTTTCAGAAAGTTAGTGCCAGTTTATACTTCCAATGAGAGTGCTAGGAGAAATTATTTTTAAATCGTTAACCTAATACAAGCAGTTTGGAAGTGTTCTGAAAGTCTTTGTAGGACGTTTAGACATCATTTTACCAGCACTTCCCAAACTCTGTATTTTCTTGTGAAATACAATTTTAGTGGTATAGACTGTTTTGTGTTCTGAGAATAAAAGAGCTCCATGGTTCCATAAATTTGGGAAATTATTTTAGAGTGAAACAAGATTCTTTCCTGTAAGACTCAAAAACACTATAAATATGCTAGTGCATTACTTATTTTAGGATAAGGATGAGGCTGTAGTATGAAGCATTTTCCAAGTGTATTTTGACCACAGAATCATCAATCATCATTTTATGGCATTAGAATTCAGCTGAACACAGTTTGGGAAATGCTGATCTTGCTCAATTCTTTTATTTTGCAATTGTTAGTGTTGGCTAAGTTAGTGTCTCACCTAAGGTCACTAACTTGTTATTGGCAAAGCCCAGATTCTGACTTCTGACTCCCAAATCCAGTCTATCTTCTGCTATGGTATACTGCACAATTTTAAAATATCATGATATAGGCTGGGCGTGATAGCTCACTCCTAAAATCACAGCATTTTGTGAGGCTGAGAGGGGTGGATCATTTGATGCAGGAGTTCAAAATCCTGTAGTTCGAGACCAGCCTGGGCAACATGATGAAGCCCTGTGTTTAGAAAAAATAGAAAAATTATCCAGGCATGGTGGCATACACCTGTAGCCCCAGCTATTGGAGAGGCTCAGGTGGAAGGATCAGTTGAGTCCCTGAAATTGAGGCTGCAGTGAGCCATGATCATGCTACTGCACTCCAGCCTGGGCAACAGAGCGAGACCTGTCTCAAAAAAAAGAAAAAATCATGATATATTGAGTATATGTGTATTAATAATATGATTTAATGTAGGTTTAAAACATTATCATCTAAAACAGATTAGATGAAGTATAGGTAGTGTTTTGTGGCTTTCAGTTTCCCTAATCCTCACCTGCAGTACCAGAAAAATCCTGATAGATTTCACTTTCCACAGCATCTTCTTAAACTTAGTTTCTCCTTCATCCCCAAGTTCTAAAATCAGTGTGATTTTAATTGTATATGCTCCATCTGGTGGTGAAAAAGAGTGTCTGCATGCTCTGTACAAAAATTTACCCAGTGTAGTTGAAAGTAGTTGGTAGATTAAAGTGGTAATCCTAAGAAGAAAAAATTTTGCTTTAAGATATGGAATATGGCTTTACTTGGCAATCTTTTAATGTCAGGGCATTTTCTTTTCATATGGGTCCCTTGATTGGAGTGTAGGCCTTTCTTGCACAGAACCATTATCTTGTCTATAATTTCTAGTTGTTTAAAGTCAAGAAGAAATTTTAAATTGTGTATGTATTGTCAACAAACAATATTAAGTGAATAAAGCATTCTTATTATGAAAGCAGTGCAGCTTTATTGTAGAAAAATTAGCGATAATCAGTATTAACAGCTTGCTTCTAGCCTCGGGATCCTAAATAGACTTTATAATAGAGTCCTTTCTATTTGATTAATAATATTCTGTTTTAGGTGTACAGTTCAGTGGCATTAAGCACATTTATACTGTTATACAACCATCCCCACCACTCAGTTTCAGAACTTTCTGTTTCCCATACTGAAGCTCTGTATCCATTCAACAATAACTCTCCATTCCTCCCTCCCTTCAGTTCTGGCAATCACCATTCTAACTTTCTGTCTCCATGAATTTCACTAGGGAATTTAACCATTTTCAAGTGTACAGTTCATTAGCATTAAGTACATTCACATTGTTTTGCCATCGTGATCACTATCTATCTCCAGAACATTTTCATCATCCCAAACTAAAATCTATACCCATTCAAAAATAACTCTCATTCTCTTCTCCCAACGCCTAGTAACAACTGTTCTACTTTCTCTCTCTAAGTTTGCCTATTCTAGCTATGTCATGTAAGTGGAATCATATTTGTCCTTTTTTGACTGGCTTATTTCACTTAGCATAATGTCTTCAAGGTTCATCTATGTTCTAGCATGTGTCAGAATGCCCTTCCTTTTAAGGCTGAATAATATTCCTTTGTATGTATAAGCCATATTTTGTTTGTCCATTCATCAGTTGATGGACACTTGGGTTGCTTTCATCTTCTGACTATTTTGAATAATACTGCTATGAATATGAGTATAAAGGGTAATTTTTTTCACTTTTGTATTTTCTTTTGCTCTTTAACCATATATATCTTTAAAATTTAACTTAAATTTTTTTGTATATATATAAAGTATATATAGTAATTTTACAATAAATTTTTACAAAAAACTTTTAATGTATATGTACACATTATATATTTATATGTATATATACATAAACGTGTATATATAAACATATATAGTATATATAATATATAAAATATGTATTTTATATTTAAAATTTTGGGGGGCCACTATTAAAATTTATAGGCAGTTTTGTAATCTGCTTTTTTTAAAAGGTAATAATAAATATTTTCCCATGCTGCTGTTTAAACATACAATCAGGATGAATAGTGTACTAGAGTCAGGAGGCCTGAGTGTGTGTCCTATTTCTGCTGTTGACCAAAGCAGAGTACCTTGTTAAGCAAGTTATTAAACCCCATAGATCTCTAGTTACCTCATCAGTAAATTGGGGATATAGTACTTATTTCATAACATGTTTAAGAGCAATAAGGTACTATACATGAAGTACATTTGAATTACAATGTTCTATATAAATGTACAGATTACTATTATCTGTGTGATTTAGACAGGTATTCTCTTGTTAGAAATGTAGATTAAATTTCTTTGAGTTACAAAGTTACACATTGAATAACATGCATAATTTTTGTTTCAGTCATCTCCTTAAGATATATTCCTATGAGTAATATTATTCACTCAGAGAATATGAATATTTTTATAAATCAGGCTACATAGTTCTTACCATAGACTTTTTTCAAAAGAATTATGTAGTTCAGTTAGCAGTTGGTATGATTTTTCTCCCAGCTCTGGATTTTATCCTTTAAAAAATTCTTTTTGCTTACTTTTTCATAGGGATAGATTAGTACTTTATTGTTATTTAATATGCTTATCTTTTATTACTAGTTGAGCTAAGAATGATTTATTAATAGCAAGTGGAATTAATGGAAGAAACTTCACTTTCCTTAAATGGAGACAGAAGGATGAACTGCTTTATTTTAGATATGGAAAACAGATTTTGAATATAATATAGATCAAATTTTAAATATTCTGATTTCTACTTTTTATTATTTTATTGAAATCTATATGTCAATTATCTATCTCAATAACTTCTAATATTGGGAATCAGCTTTATAAGAAATTTGCTTTACAGGGTTGGATTCATTCACTGGAAATGTTCAGAACTCATTTCTTGATGAGGAAAAAGCAGAACATGGCTCCCATCAAGGAAAGAAATCTGGGACCAGCAGCAAACTTTCTGTTAAAGATTTTGAGCATACTCTTGATACAGATAGCACTTTGGAAGATCTTTCTGGACATTCTGTGAGGTAAAGTTAATGTGTGCTTTATACTGTAATTCATATATAATTAAAGTTATAATATAATTGATATTCAGAAAATCCATATAATGAATTTTAGCTCAGCAATCTCCTTAACTGTGCATGTCTGAGCTACTACAAAATTGTATATATTACAAATAGACTTCAGAGCTTTGTTCACAGCTCTAATCTTGGTCTGTATATTAGAACATGGTCATGTATCATCTAAACTGTTACAGCCTCTTTCTCAGGAATTCTCTCCCTCTAGTACAACCCGGTTTTCAATGCTGAATGCTGTTGTTACAGTTGTTTTCTTGGCTCAATCTTTTGACTAAGCAGCTACCTTGCTTGGGGTACTTTGTGAGGTCATAGATGAATTCTAAGTGCCTAACTCTACTTGAAGTGTTTTCGCTGGGCTACCACAAACTATCTCATTTCTTTTGTCTATCTATTTCAATTCTCATCTATTCATCCATTCTTCCAACACAGCTACTTAGCATACTTATTATCTTATTGTTTATTTCTTCCTCTGAACTTTTCTGCTCAACTTACTAGACCACTCAGGCAGAATTTAAAATGTCAGTCTTACTGATTATGGAGCTTGCATACTGTTTTCTTCTTCTTTCTAATATCATATATGATGCACTTAGTCTGTTGCTTACAAATAACCTTCAGTTGTTGCTAGCTGTACAGTTCCTACTCATTTGTCCGTATGACTTTTCATCTGTGCACTGGTTTTATCTTGGAAGTAGAGGCTCTGAGAAAACACAGATTTATTTTTTCCTTTTAAAGTAACTTTGGGCTTTTTCTAGTACTGTGACACATAAAGATTACCATTTTTAGTGCTTTCATGTTACAAATCATATTGCATCATTAATACCATTATTTCTGTATTTAAAATTAAATTTTATTTTCTTTGTCAGTGATTTTGGAATTTAGAAAACTTTACCTTTCCTTAAGAATTACTCTGATGATTTAACTTGACAAAATTTACAAAGTTAAACATTTCTTAATGCGATCCATAGCCAAATAAGTTTCATCAACGCCCCATACTGCAATCTAGATTTCCCCTTCCCCACCCATGGAGATTCACAGGGATAAAATAATTTGAGGCTTTGATAAGGAGGAGTCCAGATTTTTCAAAACTTGTTTAATCTCCTTTTTTTTTTTTTTTTTTTTTTTTTTAAAACTTGTTTGGCTATAGTCACTCTTTGTCCCCAAGCTCTTTCTCTTTCTTTTTGGGAAAGCTTATTGACATTATTGGAAATATACTTTTAGAAATGCTAGTCTAGCTAAATTTTATGTGCACAGCAAATATAAATTCATCTTACAAAACCCTAAGGTGAGGTGCAGAGTACTTTGTTTTGTTTGATGTTGTGTTTTAATTATTTAATGGAAATTTGTTAAAATGATCATTCTTTTTGTGTTTCATGCATGAAATAGACTGTTGGAAATAGTATTTATCTAAAGTATGAATAGAAAATTAAGGGTCAGGTAAACACATGGGTGCCTCTCAGGTCTACTTCTATTCAAATATTTTTATACTGGATATAAGAGAAATTTTTACCTTTGAAAACTATTTCATCATTTTATTAGAAGCTAAAAGCAAACTTGTTTTGGTATATTGGGAATATAACTCTGCTAAAATGCTTTATAGAGTATCTTTGAATAATTTATTCAGTAAATAAATATTCAGTGCAAGGCAACATGTTTGATGTTATGAGAAATAATACCTTTAATGAGCTTACTTTTTCAAAGAAAGGCTAGCAACGTGTCTTGTACTGAATTAAATGCCTTAAGAGTTGTTACAAACTGTTATGTTACCTATTAGAAAGTTCAAGAAAGAGATGTATTAACAAGTAGATATAAAGAAATGAAATAAGTATTTAGAGATGGATAGTGTGAAAATTTTTTCTGAGACTCTTGGATTAACAAGAGGGTATAACAAAAGAATAGTTTTTGTCTTTTCTTACCTTTTAACATAAAATATTTGATTCTCTTTCAGAAATGTATTTTAAGACCCATATATGGCTCCAATTTTATTGCTGTAGAGTGTCTATTTTAGAAGACTTTGCTTCATGCTATAACGAGTGAATCATAATATATGTACACTGTAGAGGGAACAGTTCAGTGCTAGTTTAATCAAGCTACTCCCTTTCCATTGTACTTAGGGCAAGGTTTGTGCCGTGCTTGTGCACCACTGTAATTCTAGCAATTAGAGGAATATTCATAGTCGTTCATTCAGCATAGTGACTGTATTAACGAATAAATGCCTAAATCACAACTTTTTAAAGCTAATGTTGATAAAGTTTTTTTATTTGTTGTTCTTTTGAATGATTTAGCAGGTTTACAAAGTACTTTTCCTTCCTCTAATGTTTTTGTGGATCAAAATTTCTAGTGTCTCATCAGATAAGGGAAGATCTCAGAAAACTCCAACTTCTCCCCTGTCACCAAGTTCCCAGAAATCGTTGCAGTTTGACCTTCCAGGAGCTTCTTCAGAAAGATCTAAGTCGTCAGTAATGCCTACAACTATAACAGGATTTAAGCCTACTGCAGCTCTCACTGATTTGAACCTGGCTGCCAGCAGAACAACGACAGAGAATGCGGCTCCAATACCAGGTAAGTAGATCCATGCAATTGTAATTTTTAGAATACGATATGAAATTTTTTCTCTCAAAATTCTTTTTCTTTCAATTGAGTCATAGAGAAATACTATTTCAAGTGAATATGATTACTTTTCAAGTATTAAAACCTTCCAGAAATTAAATACTGAAAAGCACAAGAGATTCAGTAATGTTGACTTTTTCCCATCTTGTCAGCCAGCATTAGTCAAATCATATCTGAAAACTATGTCCCGTATGTGCACTCCTGTTTATATGTATACGTATGTATGTATACACACGTGCCTGTGCACACACATAGAAGTAAAGTACATTGTACAGGCATACCTTGTTTTATTGTGCTTGACTTTATTGCATTTCACAGATGCTGCAGGGTTTTTTTGTTTTTTTTGTTTTTGTTTTTGTTTTTTGTTTTTTGTTTTTTTTTTTACAAATTAAAGGCTCATGGCATTGAACAAATTCATCAGTGCCATTTTTCCAGCAGCATGTGCTCACTTCGTGTCCCTGTGTCCACAATTTTGATAAATCTCTCAATATTTCAAGCTTTTCATTATTACTGTATCTGTTATGGTGATCTGTGATTAGTGATCTTTGATGTTCCTGTTTTATTAATAATTGTTTTAGGTGCCACCAACCAGTCCATTTAAGAGGGCAAACTTAATGGATCGATGTTGGGTGTGTTCTGACTGCTCCACCAACTCACCGTGTTCCCCTCTTCAACCCTCCCTCTGGCCTCCTTATTGCCTGAGACACAATAATATTAAAATTAGGCCAGTTACTAACCCTACAGTGATCTCTTAAGTGTTCATGTGAAAGGAAGAGTCACATCTCTCACTTTAAATCAAAAGCTACAAATGATTAAGCTTAGTGAGGAAGGGATGTCAGAAGCCAAGATATGCCAAAAGCTAGGCCTCTTGTGCCAGTTAGCCAACTTATGAATGCAAAGGAAAAGTTTTTGAAGGAAATGAAAGGTATCATATGAATGAAAGATAAGAAAACACAATAGCCTTATTGCTGATATGGAGAAAGTTTTAGGGACCGAGATAAAAGATCAAGCCAGTGGCATCTTTAAGCCAAAGCTTAATCCAGCGCAAGACCCTAATCCTCTTCAATTTTGTGAAGCCTGGGAGAGGTGAGGAAGCTGCAAAAGAAAAGTTGGAAGCTAGCAGAGGCTAAAGAAAGAAGCCATCTCTATAAAATAAAAGTGCAGGGTGAAGCAAGAAGTGCTGAGGTAGAAGTTGCAGCAAGTTATCCAGAAGATAATTGATGAAAGTGGCTGCACTAAACAGATTTTCAACGAGATGAAACAACCTTATGTTGGAAGAAAATGTCATCTAGGACTTTCATAGCTAGAGAGAAGTTAGTGCTTGGCTTCAAAGCTCAAAGGATGAGCTGACTATTTAGGGGTTAACACAGCTGACAACTTAAAGTTGAAGCCAAGGCTCGTTTACCATTCTGAAAATCCTAGAGTCCTTAAGAATTATGCTAAATCTACTCTGCTTGTGCTGTATTAATGGAACAACAAAGCCTGAATGACAGCACATCTGTTTACAGCACTCAAGTTTAGTCAGTATTCTAAGCCCACTGTTGAGACCTACTGCCCAGGAAAAAAAAAGATTTTTTTCAAAGTGTTCTTTTCAAAATTTGAAAAAATATTTATTCCTGCTTATTGACAATGCACCTGGTCATCCAAAAGCTCTGATGGACATAAAAAAGGAGATTAATATTTTTATGTCCCCTAACACAAAATCCATTCTGTACCCATGGATCAAGTAGTAATTTCAACTTTTAAGTCTTCTTATTTAAGAAATGCACTGTGTAAGGCTATAGCTGCCATAGATAGTGATTCCTCTGCTGATTTGGGCAAAGTAAATTGGTCACCTTCTGGAAAGGATTCACCATTATAGATGCCATTAAGAACATTTGTGATTCGTGGAAGGAGATCAAAATACGAGCATTAACAGAAGCTTGGAAGAAGTTGATTCCAGCCCTCATGGATGACTTTCAGGGGTTCAGAACTTCAGTGGAGGAAATAACTGCAGATATGGTGGAAATAGCAAGATAACTAGAATTATAGTTGGATCCTGAAGATGTTACTGAATTGCTGCAGTCTCATGACAAAAGTTGAATGAATGAGTAGCTGCTGCTTTTGCATGAGCAAAGAAAGTAGTTTCTTGAGATGGAATCTACTCCTAGCGAAATGACAAAAATGGTTTAGAATATTACATAAACTTTAATTGATAAAGCAGTGGCAGGGTTTGAGAGGATTGTCTCCAGTTTTGAAAGAAGTTCTACAGAAAGTGGGTCAAATGCTACCAAACAGCATTACATGCTCCAGAGAAATCTTTTGTGAAAGCAAGAGTCAATCGATGCAGTAAACTTCATTATTGCCTTATTTTAAGAAATTGCCACAGTCACTCCAACCTTCAGCAACCACCCTGATCAGTCAGTAGCTGGTGGAAGGTATGACCTTAGGACTTGCTGAAGGCTCAGATGATCGTCAGCATTTTTTAGCAGTACAGTATTTTTAAATTAAAGTATGTACATTTTTTTAGACATAATGCTATTACACACTTACTAGACTACAGTATAGTGCAAATATAACTCTCATATGCACTGGTAAACCAAAAAATTTGTATGACCTGCTTTATTCTGATATTTATTCCTTTGGTCTGGAACTGAACCTGCAGTAACTCCAAGGTATTGCTTTACTGAGTCCCAGTTTTTTCTACATAGGAAAACAAAGTTTATTTTGGCTCTTAAAATGACAGATGTTAGAAATCTGATGTGTAATTTCATGTTAACTTTTCCATTTGACCATTGTCATGCCCTCCAGGTTCTAAGCGCTTTTCTCCTGCTGGCCTCCATCATCGTATGGCAGCAGAACTCAGTTATCTGAATGCCATTGAGGAGTCGGTGCGCCAACTGTCCGATGTGGAAAGAGTTAGAGGCATTTCACTTGCTCAGCAGGAGAGTGTGTCTCTAGCTCAGATCATAAAGGTATTTTTGGAGTTTTCCTTTTTAGCTTTCTGTGGTTTTTCTTTTTTCTTTGCTTTTTAAAATAGTCTTAATGATGACTTAAACTACTGTGCCAAATAGAAAAAAAATAGTCTACCATATAACACCTGTAAATAAATAGTCCTGGGAAAAACTTATCAGGACACTAAAAAGATACAGTGTTTGGCAGCAGAACAATAATAAGTCATTCTCTCTCAAATACTTTGTTTTCCATGTTTTCTGCTTTGCTTAGTTAACAGTATAAAAATCGTCTAGTCAAACATTCTTTTTTTTTTTTTTTTTGAGACGGAGTCTCGCTCTGTCGCCCAGGCTGGAGTGCAGTGGCCGGATCTCAGCTCACTGCAAGTTCCGCCTCCCGGGTTCACGCCATTCTCCTGCCTCAGCCTCCTGAGTAGCTGGGACTACAGGCACCCGCCACCTCGCCCGGCTAGTTTTTTGTATTTTTTAGTAGAGACGGGGTTTCACCCTGTTAGCCAGGATGGTCTCGATCTGACCTCGTGATCCACCCGTCTCAGCCTCCCAAAGTGCTGGGATTACAGGCTTGAGCCACCGCGCCCGGCCTAGTCAAACATTCTTAATATTGTCTCTTTTCATTGAGAGGTGAGAGAATACTGCGGGTTTTTTTTTTTTGTTTTTTTTTTTTTTTCTTAAGCTTTATTTGTACCAAAAGAGAAGTTTCTGAAATCCGGGTGTTTGAGAAAGCCAGGATAATGTGGATTTTCCTTTAGCAAACAAAAATCCGGAGACGGTCTAAGCACTCTTCGTTAGTGGAACTGCTTTACAAAACAACAACAACAACAACAACAAAACCCTGAGTTCTTACCTACATAGTATAAAATACACAGATTTTAAGTGTACAGTTTTGATCAGATTTGTTTTGTTTTGTTTTGTTTTGCTTTTTTTGAGACAGAGTCTTACTGTTGCCCAGGTTAGAGTGCAGTGGCACGATCTCTGCTCACTGCAAGCTCTGCCTCCCAGGTTCACACCATTTTCCTGCGTCATCCTCCCTAGTAGCTGGAACTACAGGCCCCCGCCACAACGCCCGGCTAATTTTCTGTATTTTTAGTAGAGACGGGGTTTCACCGTGTTAGCCAGGATGGACTCAATCTCCTGACCTCGTGAACCACCCGCCTCGGCCTCCCAAAGTGCTGGGATTACAGGCGTGAGCCACTGCGCCCGGCCCAGTTTTGATGCGTTTTGACCAGTGTATATACCTGTGTAAGAACCACCCTAATCAAGATATACAACCCTTACGTTGTTACCCCAGAAAGTTGACTCATGCCCATTTTCAATTACTCCCCCTTCCAAAGGCAATTACTATTCTGATTTCTGGCACCATAGTTTATTTTTGCCTGTTCTAGAACTTTGTATAAAAGGAAGTGGATTTTGAACTCTGTGTTTAGCTTATTTTCAATATCAATTTAAGATTTATCCATATTGTTTTATCAGTAGTTTTTTGTTCTGTTTTTTGCTGAGTAATATTCCATTAATATCACAATTTATCAGTTTTCCTATTGATGTATATTTGGATTATTTCCAGCTTTTGCCTGTTGTGAATATTCCTGCTATGAACATTTTTAAACAACTCTATGCATACTACATATGTTTTCATTTTTCTTATATAAGTACCTAGGAGTGTAATTGCTTGGGTCAGGTATATGAAACTTTATAAGAAACTGCCGTACAGTTTTCCAAAATGGTTGTAACACTTTACACTCTTGTAATAAATAGGAAAATTCCAGTTGTCTGCATTCCTGCTATCATTTGGTATTATCAGTCTTTTATTTCAGTCATTCTATTGAGTGTGAAGTAGTATCTCATTGTGGTTGTAATTTGCATTTCTCTTGTTACTGATAAGACTGATTGTCTTTTTGTGTATTTATTGAGCATTCTTTTGTGAATATCTGTTCAAATCTTTTACACCCTTCTTTACGGGGTTGTCTTTTTAATTATTGATTTATAGGAGTTGTTCATATATTCTGGAAACAAGTCCTTTTCAGATGTATTGGAAATATTGTATTCCAGGTCTTGGCTTATCTTTTCACTTTTTAAACTGTGTCTTTGAGAAATAGAAGTTTTAAATTTTGATGAAATCCAGTTTTTAGTTGCTTTCTTTTGTGGTAGTACCTTTCGTTTTCTAAGAAATCTTTGGGCTGACTGTGGTGGCTCATGCCTGTTATCCGAGGACTTTTTGGGAGGCCAAGGCAGACAGCTCACTTAAGTTTAGGAGTTCAAGACCAGCCGGGGCAACATGGTGAAATCCCGTCTCTACTATAAATACAAAAATTAGCCGTCCACGGTGGTGTATGCCTGTAGTCCCAGCTACTTGTAGGGCGGGGGGGCAGGTCGGCTAAGGAAGGAGAATCGCTTGAGTCCAGGAGGCAGAGGTTGTAGTAAGCCAAGATTGTGCCATTGGACTCCAGAGTCAAGCCGTGTGTCAAAAAAAGGAAGGAAGGAAGGGAGGGAGGGAGGGAGGGAGGGAAAGGTGAGGAGAGGAGGGGAGGGAGGGGAGGGGAAGGGAAAGAAAGAAATCCTACGCTAAGATACTAAGATATCCTAACATTCTCTTATGTTTTTTCCCAAAAGCTTTATAATTTTAGCTTTCATATTTATGTGTGTAATCCTTCTCAAGTTAATTTTGGGGTTTGATGTGAGGAAGAGAGTTAAAGTTTGTTTTTCCCTAATAAGGATATTCAATTGTTCCAGCACCATTTTATTAAAAAGACTTAAATTACCTTAATGCCTTTATCAATGATTAAGTAATCAATTATGTGTAGATCTATTTCTAGACTCATTTTCCATTGATCTATTCATCTATCCGTAATGTCAGTACCATATTGTCTTTATTACTGTGGTTTTTTAGTGAGTCTTGAAATCAAGACATAATTCCTCCAACTTTGTTTCTTTTTTTCAAAGATGATTTTGGCTATTCTAGGTTTTTTACATTTCCGTGTAACTTTTAGAATCAGTTTGTCAGTTTCTACAAAAAAAAACCAAAAAGCCTGGTAGGATTTTGATTAGAATGGTATTGAATCTATAGATCAGTGAGTCTGGGGAGAATTCACATCTTAACAGTGTTGCCTTTTCTAATTCATAAACATGATATATTTTTCTATTTATTTAAATCTTTGACTATTTCTCTCATTAGTATTACAGTTTTCATTGTAGAGGTCTTATACATTTTAAAATTTATTCCCAAATGTTTTATGATTTTTGATGCTATTTTTTTTTTTCGGTTTCCTTTTCTGTTTGTTCTTCCCAAAAGACTTGTCAGACAGTTCTTGGTGTGGTACTGTTCCCATATTTTGCAGAGATACCATCATTCCTGTCCTCCTCCCGCTAAATAGCAGTAGTGTTGTCCAATCATTGTGACAGCAGAAACTCCCTGGACATTTCCAGATGTTTCCTGGTAGAGGGTGGGGAGGGACTAATGCCAACTTTGTTGAGAATCATTGTATTGAGGAAATGACCCCATTGTAGTGGAGGGCCATACTGACCTTGAAATCTGAGTCAGCACTGAGGTTTTCTGCCACTTTGGACATACATTATAATTTTGGGTTTCCAGATTTGGGCAGAGCATTACCACAGCCTTACATACAGCCTTACCACAATTTTTTGTTTTCTTTTGTTTTGTTTTAATTAAAAAAAAAAATAGAGATGGGGGGTCTCACTATGTTGACCAGGCTGGTCTTGAGCTCCTGGCCTCAAGTGATCCTCCCATCTTGGCCTCCCAAAGTGCTGGGATTGCAGACATGAGCTATTGCGCCCAGCCCTTACCACCTTTTGAAAACCTCTATTATTTAGCACTATTTCAAAGGAGATGAAAAAATATATATATTTATAGATAATATTGTGTGGAATTGTGGTAAGAAAGGGTCCTGGTGACAAGGAAACCTTATATGGGGACATCTTTTTTTTAATGAAACTACTACTTCAAAGTCAAAATAAAAGAATCATAAAATTGTGAGATGTGAGGCATTATTTTTATTTTTACACATAAGACATTTTTTTATGTCTTCCAAAAAGTTGGGTGCTATAGCCTTTGCTTTCTAACCAGCTTTTTGGTATTAATTCTTAGTCCTATATACACTGGAAATTTTTTATATTACTACATTATTTGGCACATGGGAGGTGGTCATTAAATATTTTGATAAATGGTAAGTGGCTGTTGACTATTCTTTTTACTCTCTTTCCTTTTGGTTCTAATTAGTTGCTTCAAATGATTTGTATTAGTAAGAGAGCATGGTGTGTGTTACAGTCACTGTGTTAAAATAGTTTAGTATTTGAGAATTAACATTTGACCATTACTTTGAAGGCACAACAGCAACGCCATGAAAGAGACTTGGCCCTCTTGAAACTGAAGGCTGAACAAGAGGCTCTGGAGAGTCAGAGACAATTAGAAGAAACCCGAAACAAAGCAGCTCAGGTAACTTATTTTGCAGCAGGTTCTTGTTTTTTAAACCTAAATTTGTATCTTAGAAATTACTTTAGCATTCTTTTAATTATATAGGAGAAAAAAATATATATATATAAAAATAATAAAATTTTAGTACTTTTTGTGGGATAATTCCATGTCATTTGATTTTTGTTACAACCTTCTGAAATAAACTGTCAAGACTCATTTCCAGTTTAGGGAAATGGCAACTGAGGTACATTGTATTTACTTATCCACAGATACAGTAACTTGTGAACAGTGGAGTTAAGACTTAAATCATGAAATCTGGATTGTAGTAAAGTGTTTTTTACTACAAATAAGACATGAAATAAATTTATAAATTAAAATTAATTTGGGAGGCGGGGAAACTAAAACATAACTTCTTTTTTAAACCCCTTTTATTTAAAGGTCCATGCAGAATCATTACAGCAGGTGGTTAAATCACAACACGAAGTAACTGAAGTCCTACAGGAAGCAACATGTAAAATAGCAGCTCAGCAGTCAGAGACCGCTCGCCTTACCACAGATGCAGCACGTCAAATCTGTGAGGTAGATGCCATTGAGAACCCTTCTCTTTTTAGTTCTTTTTAGTCAATCTGAGTAACTTTGGTCTTTAGTAATGGGTTTCTAATATCTTAGTAAATGCATACTTTGAATTAGTGACTTTTAGTGGGGGACATACCCTATCGAAATAAGAGGCACCATTGACTGTCGTGTGTTGTACATGTGAATGTTACAGAGGCAGAAAAAAGATGAAGAGCTCTAAATTTCCGCCCTCTGGTAAGCTTTTTAGAAAAGTATGAACTTTATTGATGTATAATTTATAAGCAATAAAATGTACCCATTTTAAGTATGCAGTTTGGTGAGTTCTCTCTCTCACACACACACACGCACACACACACACGTATCTCCCTATAACCATCACCACAATCCAGAAATAGCATATTTCTGTTACTTCAAAAAGTTTCCTCATGTCTGTTTGCAACCAGTCCCTAATCTCAGTCCTGGGGAACCACTGATCTGCTTTGTGTGAAGATGTTTCATTTTTACCCACAATGATATTAGTTACTGTCTTTTCTATAACAGGGGGACAGCCAGAAGTACTTTTATTGCTGTCTCTACATAGGATATCACAATTCGTAATTGATACAGTTTCACTTTATTTTAGCAGTTACACGTTTTTAAACCAAAAGTTAGTACTATTTGTAAAATGACTTGGTTATTGGAAATCCATGAACCTACTATATGTTGGGTATTATGGAGTTGTACGTTTCAGTATAAAATTGAGTCTCCTTTCTCAAGAAAATTTTAATGTAGACAACATTAACAAAGATTTCAAAACACTTTAAGTCATTAGTAAAAGGAATAGCTCAAAGTAGTGCTTGAACAAATACCGAATGAATAGTACATGCAGCACTTGCAGTAGTGGTTAAGAGTAGGGAAATGTACTTCACCTGTTGGTCAGCAAAGAGTTAGAAAGGAAGTAGTAATTAAATTGATTCTTGAAGGAAGATTTAATTTTTGGCTTATTACTGCTTATGATATGCTTTAAAAGGTTTTCTGTCTAATTCATAGATTGTTATAGCTAGGTGAAACCTTAGAAATCATGTAGTCCAACTCTGTTTTTACAAGATGAAGTTGTTGAGACTTAAAGAGGCTAAATGACTTGTCCACAGTATTTCGTCTCTTAGTGGCAGAATTTGCTTGCTCTCAAGTCAGTGATCTTTCTTTCCAAGACACTATGCTCCTTCTCAGTCTGTGACCTTACCTTCTAATACATTTGCCTTTCTGGTGTGTGTTCATGTTTAGATGGCAGAGTTGACTAGAACTCATATCTCAGATGCTGTCATGGCTTCAGGAGCTCCCCTTGCAATACTGTATGACCACCAACGGCAGCACCTTCCAGACTTTGTGAAACAGCTGAGGACCAGAACTGAAACAGATAGGTTAATATTCATTCATTCAGCAAATATATAATGACTGTCTGTTAGGTTAATATTCTTTCAGCAAATATGTAATGAGTATTTGTTGTCATAGGCATTATTTTTGGTTGGGAATACAGTTATGGGCATCATCTGGTAGGGAAGATAAATATTACTCAAATATTCAGTTAAGTGAATGAATACTTATACACTGATTTAAGTGTTCTGAAAGAAAGAAACACATGTCTCAGAGATATGTAACATAGGAATTTGAATAGCCTGGGGGTGCCAGCAGGTCAGAGGAGGCTTTCCTGAGGAAATAAAGCTTGTGGTAAAGCTTGTGGTGCAATCTAATAAATGAGGAGTTAGTAATGTAAAGGAGGTAAAGAATAGGTAGATGAAAAGCCCTAAAGGAAGAAGGAACATGGCATATTTAAGAAAAGAAATAAAGACCATTGTGGCTGGAGGCAGGGAGCAAAGAAGATGGTATGAGATGATGCAGGGATCAGATCATGGTATAGGACCTTGCGGACTTAGGATTTTGGAGTTTATTCTAGGAGCAATGAAGTCATTAAAGAAATTATTTTTGGCAGGACTGGGTGACATTACCATATTTGTGTGTGTGTGTTTTTCTTAATCATATTTTGACTGTTTCTAATTCTTAGATTTTAAGTCTCTGTTTACATTCATTGATACTAGGAGTGATTTGTGTTTACTTCCCTAGTAAAACAGAAGACATTCTTTAATGTGTTGTAAGTTATTTTATAATATCTATTTGTTCAAGATTTCATGTCATATTGCTAGTAAGCAATACTTAAAATCTTTCCATTATTAGAGACTTTGAATGTTTAATCAGTTTTTATTTTATTTGTAGGAAAAGTCCATCTGTTTCACTCTCTCGGAGGAAAGAAGGGACCCTTGACTCAAAGCATCAAAAGTATTCCCCTTCATACGATAGTTATTCTGAGTCTTCAGGATACAAGAATCATGATAGAAGGTGAGACAATTTGATTTGTCAGTACAGTTTAGTAAACGCTGATAAATGGCTTAAACATAGCTTTCTTTGATTTCTTAATATTGTTTATTTAAATAGAACAGTGTGTTCCCTTCAAAATGCTGGCTTCCCTAATTAGCCAATTTACAAAATAGTTGGTCCGTGTAATAATGTAACTGCTGTTCCTTGAGAACCTACATTGTATAAGCATTGTATAAATTGTTCTTCCTGCATATAATATTCACAGCAGCCTTCCAAGGCAGATGGTATTATCCTTATAGGTTAGAAAACTGAAGCTCATGGAGATGTTAAGAAACACATTCAAGGTCACATAAATAATGATACATCAAGGAATTGCACCTTAATTTATCTGCCTTCAAAGACTGTGTTTATTGTACATTTCCTTGCTGACATTCATATTTCCTGATGTTACAAATTTTTATTGTTATAAAAAATATTGAATAGGCCGGGTGTGGTGGCTCACGCCTGTGATTCCAGCACTTTGGGAGGCTGAGGTGGGCAGATCACCTGAGGTCAGGAGTTCAAGACCAGCCTGGCCAACATGGTGAAGCCCCATCTCTACTAAAAATACAAAAATTAGCCATGGGTGGTGGCGTGTGCCTGTAATCCTGTAAGCTACTCAGGAGGCTGAGGCACAAGAATCTCTTGAACTAGGGAGGCAGAGGTTGCAGTGAGCCAAGATCGCACCACTGCACTCCAGCCTGGGTGACACAGTGAGACTCCGTCTCAAAAGAAAAAAAAAATTGAATAGCTTGTCATTGGTAGTTAGTGTGATATGAATGGCTATAGCTTTCAATTATGGTTCCATCTCGGATTAGAAGATTTTAGAGGCTACTTTACAGCATTTTTACAGGTAACATACTGACATTGTCAAGTATAGTAAAACACCAATTTAAAAAATTAAATAATGAAACTAAAAGACGTGAAAATGTGGGAAAAGTACCAAAAGTTATTGAGTAGCTATTATGTCTCTGAAATTATCTGACTTTCATTTAACCTTTACTGACACCTTCACTGAAACTTCATGTCAACCATCATCTGGATTACTGTGGTGAACTCCTAATACTTGTCCTCATCCTCTAATCTTTCTCCACTCTATTCGTTAGCCACATGATAACCAGAGTGATTTTTCTAAAATTTCTAGCCAATTTGGTTATTCACCTATTTGAAATCTTCAGTATTCCTTCAGAAGATTCAAATTAAGGTCCAAATTATTTATCCTGGCATAAAAACTTTCTTTATAATTGAGCCTTTGGTCTATCTCTAGCCCCATCTCTTGGCTTTCCCTCTTTTACTATACTCCATTCATTCTAACTATTTCCAGTTCTCAGAAGAACCCTGCTTTCTGTCTTCTGTGCCATTGCATATGATATACCTTCTTTCTAGACCATCCCCTCATTTCATTTAGTTTACTTTTATTTACCTTTCAAGAATCAGTCTTACCCCGTCTGCTTTAGCTCTCACCTAAGTGTTCTCCTATAGCACTATGAGTATAGCTGTGACAGTCTTGACCACCCTATGTGTACATGTTTCTTTGTTAGTCAGTTACATTCTAGACCAGAAGCTCATTGAGGGCTTCATTTTCATCACCTCAGAAAGAAACTCAGTAACCATCAGCAGTTACTCCCTATACCCTCCTCTGGCAACCACTATTTCCTGTCTCCATTTTCTATGGATTTGCCTATTCTGGATTTTTATATAAATGGCATCATTACAGTATGTGGCCCTTTGTGACTGACTTCTTCCACTTAGCATGATGTTTTCAAGTTTCATGCATGTTGTAGCATGTATCACTACTTTGTTTATATGGCCAAATTATTTTCTCTTGCATGGCTATCCCACATTTTATTTATCCATTCATCAGTTGGTGGACATTTGGGTTGTTTCCACTTTTTGACTGTTGTAAGTAATGCTGCTGTGAACATTCACATACAACCTTTTGTGTGGATATGTTTTCATTTCTCTTGAGTATATATTTAGGAATGGAATTGCTGGATCATGTACGGTAGCTCTATGTTTAACTTTTTGAAGAACTGCAAAACTATTTTCCAAAGTAACTGCAGCATTTTATACTATTTTTCCACTACGTAAAATTTTTCTACAATCCTCACCAATGCTTGTTGTGTTTTTTATTGTAGCCATCTTAAGAGGGTACCATGCATACTTGTATCATCAGAACTTAGCAAAGTACCTAGCACATGATAGGCAATCTACTACAAATTTACTGAGTGAATGATTAGCACATAGCTGGCAATTGTTAGAATTGGGATTCAAGCCCATGTCCTTCTGACTTGAAAGTCCCTTACTGTGTGCTGCATTACATCTTTTACCTTATTGCTTTATTAGAAGATTTATCTTTTCAAAAACTTATTAAACCAAACAATAGCATTGTATTCTGATAAGTATTATCACAGAAATATACACACACAAAAAAGTATGAACACAGGGTCAGAAGTGACCAAAGCTTCCTTGAGAGTTGGGGTGGGGTCCATGCAGTCTTCTCAGAAATAACACTTGAACTGATTATTTAATTCCATAGGTCGTTAGGCAGACAGAGCAGCAAGGGCAATTTGAAAGAAGAAATAAGTATGTGCTGAGGATCCTAAGTATATTAACCCGGCTTGTGTAATGAATGAATAAACCAAGAAATGTAAGAAAGAGAAAGGAAAACACTTGGGGGAATATATGCTTAGTTTGTTGGCTGAGGAATAGCCAAAATCAGAAGTTCACATGGCATTTCAACACTTGAAGCTTAAAATCAAGGAAAGGGCAAAGATAGTGATACAAATTTGAGACTCACTCTAAGTGATAGTAGTTGAAGTCATGGTTAAGATTGCCCAAGGAGAACATGTAGTATAAAATAGAAAGAGGGCCGGCGTGGTAGCTTACATCTGTAATACCAGCACTTTGGGAGGCCGAGGCGGGTGGATCATCTGAGGTTAGGAGTTGGAGACCAGCCTGGCCAACATGGCGAAGCCCAATCTCTACTAAAAATACAAAAAAAAATTAGCTGGGTGTTGTGGCACATGCCTGTAATCCCAGCTACTCGGGAGACTGAGGCAGGATAATCTCTTGAATCCGGGAAGTAGAGGTTGCAGTTAGCCAAGATCGTGCCACTGCACTCCAGCCTGGGCGACAGAGTGAGACTCCTTCTCAAAAAAAAAAGTTAGAAAAGGACCAAAACAAAACCATCAATTTAAGGAAAGACAGAAAAATTTAAAGCAAATGAAAGAAACAAGGAAAGCTTGTTAGAGAGTTGGGAAGAGAAGCAGGTGAGAGTAAAGTCATAGGATATAAGAATGTTGACATGATTTCAAGCTTACAGAAAAGTTGCAAGAATAATAGAAAGTCCTCAAATAGCTTTCATCCAGATTATCCTAACCTTTTACTGTATTTTGTTTAGCAAGTAGAGCTTTTAAAGGAGATATTGTCAACATCTAATGTTACAAAGCAATAAATTCTCTATTGGATTTAGCAATTCAAAGTGTAGATAAAGCTTATTCAGAATAGTTTTAGTAGAGCAGTTGGGATGGAAGCAGATTGTGATTAAACCATGATGTTAATGAAAAGTAAAGAAGTAGAAACAGTGAGCAGTAGCTCCCTTTCCCAGAAGTTTGATTTTGAAACGAAGGGAAAAAAGGGAGTGATAACCTAGCAACACTGCCTATTATGATTATTCAAACACGAAACCTTCCTCTCTCCTACTCATCTTTCTCATCTTTTCCAAAATATTCTCAGACTTATGTTACTTCACTTTTTCTGTTTTATATTACATCTTTCTTCATTTTTATCTTGACTATAAAGTACAGTCATTTGGCCAAATAAGTTTACTTTGAAGCTATAATCCTTATTTTGTTAATTTTGTTGTTGTTGTTTCCATGTATCTATAAAAAGAAGCAGTAGTGGTAACAGCCGCCAAGAAAGTCCTTCAGTTCCATCTTGTCAGGAAAATGAGAAGAAACTTAATGGTGAAAAGATAGAGAGTTCCATTGATGAACAGGTTCAGACTGCTGCAGATGATTCTCTACGAAGTGATAGCGTTCCATCTCTTCCTGATGAAAAAGGTAACTTTCTTTGCAAATAAATGTGTAACCATTTGTTCGGAAACCAGAGAAAAGGGGATCCTTGTTATAAAGTAGCAAATAAGCTGTATGCGATGGCTCATGCCAGTAATTCCAGCACTTTGGGAGGCTGAGGTGGGAGAATTGCTTGAGCCTAGGAGTTTGAAACCATCCAAGGAAACATAGGGAGACCCCTGTCTCTACAAAACAATTAAAAATTAGCCAGGCTTGGTGGCACAGCCTATGGTCCTAGTACGTGAGAGGCTGAGATGGGAGAATCACTTTAGCCTAGGAGATCAAGTCTACAGTGAGCTGTGATTGAGCCATAGCACTCCAGCTTCGGCAACAGAGCAAGACCCTGTCTCAAAAAAAAATTAAATAAGTAAATAAAGTGGCAGACAACTTGACTACAACTGTGTTCTAGTATTTTGGAATGTAGACATGAAAAGTGATGTATTTGGATACTTAGCTGAGGAGATTTCTAACTTTATTTCGTTAATATTTACTAAACTTTATCTCATGAATAATATAGTGTTTCTAATTAAAGCACTGATGACAAATTTAATTGTAGATAATATTTGTAAGCCTTAGAAGGAAACACAGTAACCATGTATGACTTGTTTGTACCATGGTGCCTGGACTTCCAATAACAGTGAATAAATAATTTTCAAGTGACTGTTTTAAAATATCATGAACAGTGACTTTATTTAACTTCTTTAAACAATATTGAATTACTTGCCCAGTGCTTTACTTGACTAGCAGAAATACAAAAACAAAAATGTATTATTAGTTGGACTGCTGCTACTTCTGGCCATGATGGAACAACAGGGACCAGATTTGCTTACCCTCTTTTTTTTCATTTTTTATTTTTTATTTATTTATTTTTTTTTTTTTTGTGAGACAGAATCTTGCTCTGTCACCAGGCTGGAGTGCAGTGGCATGATCTCAGCTCACAGGAACCTCCGCCTCCTGGGTTCAAGCAATTCTCCTGCCTCAGCCTCCTGAGTAGCTGGGATTATAGGCATGCGCCACAACGCCTGGCTAATTTTTGTATTTTTAGTAGAGACGGGGTTTCACCATACTGGTCAGGCTGGTCTCGAACTCCTGAACTCATGATCCGTCCGCCTTGGCCTCCCAAAGTGCTGGGATTACAGGTCTGAGCAACTGCGCCCAGGCTGCTTCCCTCTTAAAGCAAGTAAAATATCAGGCAAAACATGAAGTAACTATTTTTAAGACAGTGGGGCCTCAGGCAGTGAATTGTGTTGATTCATGAGAGACTGGAAACAAATGAGTGCTACAGTTCTACCAGTTTACTGCCTAGGGAGTTTCCAGACTACAGAGCATGGAGCCCAGTGGTCTTCTTGAGTTGAGAAAATTGAATTAGGAATCTGAAGAAGCCAAGACAGCTAGAATTCACAAGGCAGCCACTATCCAAAGAACGAAACCCTTAAAAACCTCCTACGTAGGAGAAAATATAAATCTAGGCAACATTTGGTTTGGTGATGACTTCTCAGGTATGTAACACCTCAAGGTATGATCTGTGAAAGAAAAAATTGATGAATTGTGCTTTATCAGAATTTAAAAACTTCCACTCTGTGAAAGACATTGTGAAGAGAATGAAAAGACAAGCCACAGACTGGGAGAAAATATTTGCAAATCACATATTTGATAAAGGATTTCTATCTAGAGTATGTAAAGAACTCTTGAAACTCAATAATAGAAGGCTGGGTGTGGTGGTTCATACCTGAAATCCCAGCACTTTGGGAGGCTGAGGCAGGCAGATCACCTAAGGTCAGGATTTCGAGACCAGCCTGGCTAATACCTCATCTCTACTAAAAATGCAAAAATTATCTGGGCATGGTGGTACGCACCTGTAGTCCCAGCTACTCAGGAGGCTGAAGCAGGAGAATTGCTCAAACCTTGGAGGTGGAGGTTGCAGTGAGCTGAGATTGTGCCACTGCACTCCAGCCTGGGCAACAAGAGAGAGATTCTGTCTCAAAAAAAAAAAATTTCAATAATAGGAAAAACAACTCAATTTTTAAAATGTACAGAAGATCTGAACAGATACTTTATTGAAGAAAATATGCAGATGGCACATAGACACAGGAAAAAGTCTTCAACCACATATATCATTAGAGAAATTAAAATTGAAATCACAGGATACTATAACACATTACTAGAATGACTATCAGAAAAACGGACAATAATAAATTGGTGATAAGGATGCAGAGCAACAGGAACTTGCATACATTGTTGGTGAGAATGGAAAATTATATGGTCACCGTGGAAGATAGTTTCATAGTGTCTTGTAAGACTTAACCATACAATCCAGCAATCACATGCCTGGGTATTTACTGAGTGATCTGAAAATTTACGTCTACATAAAAACCTATATACTGATGTTCATAGCAGCATATTCATAATTGCTAAGAACTATAAGCAATCAAGATGTCCTTTACTAGGAAAATGGATAAATAAACTGGTACATCCATACAATGAAATACTATTCAGCTATTAAAAGGAATAATCTTTTGATTCATGCAACAACATGGACAAATTTTACAGTCCTGCACTCTACCAGACCTCCCCTCTACCAGGGGAGCTATTGAAGGGAGCGCACTTGGACGAATTTTAAGTGAATTTTACTAAGTGAAAAAGCAGGCCCCAAAAATCTATCTGTTATAATATGATTCAATTTATATGACAGTATGTAAAAGGCACAACTAAAGAGATGGAAAACAATTGGTTTCTAGGCATTAGGGGGAAGAGGAAGTAGTTGACTGCAAAGAGGATGCATGGAGGGACGTTTAGGGTGAAGGAACTGTTACATAGAGTAGTTGTTATGTATGTATGTATGTTCTGTATGATGCTGTGTATTTGTCAAAACCTTGGAACTGTGTATCACAATGAGTAAATTTTAGTATCTGTGAACTAATCATGCAAACACACACATGAATCAGGATATTGGGAGATCCCAAAATGGAACGCAGCCTGCGATAAATGGATCTAACTGTATTACAAATATATGGCATAACGACATTGAAGCAGTTAGGGAGAAGAGCTGACCTGTAAGTAACTTTGGAAAATGGTGTCTTGAGTGGAAACTGTTAATATAAGCCTAATACAAAAGGAACAGTACATAAACCTATACTCTAGTTGGTTAATAGTTTTTCACGGGGGTACAGGTTAACAGTTCTTTACATATATATTGGGTTTGAACAAATAAGTAAATGAGTGTTGGATGGTGGGAGCCATGTTTCTCAGTATTGGAAGGGAAGATACACAAGAAAGGAAGACTAGAATGAACTCTGGTACTGGATCATAGACGTAAGTATGAATTCATGTTTAGCTGGCTGACTGAATGGATATAAAAGCAATTGTAATTGTGTGCGTAAGTATGTGCACACACTTGTACACATGGATTAATATACATCCATATATTACCTAGCTCTGTCCACTGAGCAAGTGCAGAAGCAGTGATACACCCGTAGTAACAAGGACAACTAGTGCCTTCAAATTCTTTCTTTCTTTCTGATTTTTTAAAGAGATGGGGTCTTGCTCTGTCACCCAGGCTGGTCTCAAACTCCTGGCCTCGAGGGATCCTCCCACCTTGGCATCCCAAAATGCTGGGATTGGAGGTGTGAGCCACTGTGCCTGGCCCCTAGATTGTGGTTTCTAAGTATCATTCCTTAATAAAATAAATAAGAGCTTTTTGGAGAAATGGCTGATTCTAGGGCTGTAGGGAAAATACAATGAGCCTGGAGTATCTTGTAGTACCAGAAAGTGAAGAAGTATTCAATTAAAAAAAAAAACAAAAACCGTGTCAAAGGCACACAGGAACCAGCCTGAAAGATCTGTCATATTCTAATTAAACTTGGAATTAATGAGTTTTTTAAAAAGGTATTTTTACTTGCATTTCTTTGATTGATAGTAATGTTAAACAGTTTTTCACTTTTACTATTTATATTTGCTTTGTAAAGCATCTGATCTGACCTTTTTTCATTTTTCTATAGGTGTATTAGTGGTTTTCTAATTGATTTGTAAGAGCTCTCTAAATTTTTTGCAACATTAATCTTTATATTTCTTAACCTAATATTTCTAGGTATTTTTAGAGGTTTTTTCCTTGATTGTAAGGCAAATGAATTTTAATGTTTCATGTCTATTTTTTAGTGATCAGTTTTATGAATTTATGTTGGATTGTCCCATAAAGAGGCAAAGGGCTACTAATTGAATACCTACTGAGAACAGTTATAATGATAAAATCTACTTTCTCCATATTCTTTTAGACTCAACATCTATTGCAACAGAATATTCTCTGAAATTTGATGAATCCATGACAGAAGATGAAATAGAAGAACAATCATTTCGATCATTACTACCTTCAGAGAGTCACCGCAGATTTAATATGGAAAAGAGAAGAGGTCATCATGATGACTCTGATGAAGAAGCTTCTCCAGAAAAAACTACGCTGTCTACTGCCAAGGTGTGTTTCACTTTATGTGTGGAGGTAAATGGTTGTGGATATGTTCTCTCAAAGATATGAGAAAACATTTTGTACTTGTCTCATTTGTCAGCTACTAGAATGATTTTTCTAAGATATCAATTTTATTTTATAGTTTTCCTATGAAATCTGGCTTCACTTTCCTTACAAAGTACAATACAAACTTATTTTTTGGAATGATATATGAGGCCTTTGAGGATCTGAGCCAATATTATCTCTCTAGCTTTTGTACTTGCTTCACTCTTCTAATGCTGTATTCCATTTAGAAATTTACATTCGTTCTTACCAAATTGTATGCTTTTTGGTTAGCAGAAACAAATTCTTATCCCACTTTGGATCCTTGGGACAGTAATTGGCTTGTAGTAGTTTATTAAAATTTTATTGGCTGAGTTAATTAGCAGATGAATGTTAATCTGCCTCATGTGCCTTTTTAAAGAATATTCTCTTACATTGTTGATGGCCTTGTTAAATACATAGTTTGTTTTTGTAAATGCATACCACTTTTAGTGGAGTGAAGTACCAAAAGGTTAGATGATGATAAACAAGAAAGAAACCATCTACTTTAGGAACTGAACATGCCATTCTCAGGAGGACAAGATAGCTTTTCTAAATTTACTATGGAGATGGTTCGACAGTATATGAAAGAAGAAGAAATGAGGGCAGCTCACCAGTCTTCACTCCTGCGTCTCCGCGAAAAGGCCTTGAAGGAGAAGACTAAGGCTGAGTTGGCCTGGTTAGAGCATCAAAAAAAGTAAGTTCTTTCAGTGAGTACAGTTTTCACTAATTTCTTCATTCTTAAAACAGAATGCTTTATATTTTAAGATGTTTTTGTTTCCTCATTTGATTTGATTTGAGCAACCCAGTTTCTCAAGCTAGAAGTATGGCAGTCATATTTGATTTGTATTTCTTTCAAGACCTCCTCCTACTCACATAACATTTTCTTTGCATTCCTCTTTTACCACTTAACTGACTGTAATCTTATGTTGTCATATGATACAATATTGTAAGTTTCCCAAAGTCCTTCTGTCTTCAGAGGACACATTCTAGGGCTTGCATATACCTCAGTAAAATACTTATTCGGATATGAATGGTTACAGCTACATGTAGCAACTGCTTTTCACATTTGAAAATGTTAAATTGGTTTGTAGACTTTTTAGTAGTCAAGAATTCTTGACATTATTCAGGTAAGAGAAATTTAATCAAATCTTTGTCTGAATGAAAAATATTATTTGCAGACATCTACGAGACAAAGGAGAGGATGATAAAATGCCCCCACTCCGGAAGAAACAGCGTGGTTTGCTTTTAAGGTTGCAGCAAGAAAAGGTATGTTAGGGAAGACACCCCTTTAGGATAGCTTATAAGGCAAGTTAGGTTATGGAATCTATTATTTTGCCTGATTTCTTTTCCTTATTATTGCCTTAAATGAGATTTAGTTGATACTTCCACTGTTTATGTTCATACTACTATACTTATAGGGGTTGCTTGATAATCTACTGTATTTCTCCTAAATTAGGATTGTGTGTCACTGCTAAATTAATAAAATACACAGGCAAACTTTCTACCTTCATGTAGTAAGTAAAAGAAAAATACTCTTTTGAAATACATATTTTAAAAATTAAGATATGTGTAAAAGAATCTATTTGGATTAAATTTTAAATTATTGTTTCCTAGACTTTCATGACATATTAATTACATATTGATAAATATTTTGGCTTAATGGACTTAGAAAGACCTTAGTTTTGAATTCTGGAGAGGCAGCATGGTAGTGTAGTGGTAAAGAATTCAGGCTCTGGAGTTAGATTTCCTAGGCTAAAATCCCAGCTTTACCAGTTGCTGGTTTCATAACCTGGAACAAGTTACTTAACTTCTCTGTGTCTCAGTTTCCTCATCTGTAAACTGAAGATAATAATAGTAACATACTTTATAGGGTTGTTTTGAGGAATAAGTGAGTTAATACATAAAATAAACTTAGAGCAGACTGTGGCACAATGGTAAGTGCTCAATAAATGTTAGTTGCTATTATTTGAATTCCAGTGTTGTCCCTTGCAACTGTGTAATCATGGTCAAAGTTTAAGTAACTCTCTGAGACTTAATTTCCTCATCTGTAGGAGTGGGATTATACTTCATATGGTGGTTGTGAGGATTAAATGAGGTAACATATGTAAAATGTGTTTCACTGTGCCTGGTAAGTATTCAATAGATTCTAGTTATTTTTTTCCATATTAACCTGTTGCCAGGTGCTAGCTACTATGTTAAATGATTTAGGAACCTAATTATCTGAATTATATATTGGCTTATTACTTAGTTATATGTTTATCCCAGGAAACATTACAGATGATATGAATTTGAATAAATTCTGAATTCTATTAAAAAAAAAAAGTTGTGTATTTTTAATCCAAAAAATTGATTTTAAAATAAATTAAAATTTTTTCTTAGTTAAAATAAGTAAATAACTTTCTATAATGTTACAGTAGCTTTCTGTTATAAAATAAAATGAAAACAAGATTTATAAATTTATCCCTCATTCTGTGGGGTTTCTTTTCACTTTCTTGATAGTATCCTTTGAAGTATAAGATTTTTCATTTTAATACATCTGGTATTTTATTGCATGCCTGCTAATAACACATTTTTTGTTTTGATTAGTTTGAAAATGTGTTTGTTTCACCTTTATGTTTGAAGAATATTTTTAATAGGCATAAAATTATTTTCTTTCAGCACTTTTAAAGATGTTTTTCCATTATTTACTGCTTTTATTGTTTATGTGGAGAGGTCAGTTATCTTAATCTTGTTCTTTTGAAGGTTCCTTTTAAGATTATTTAAAAATTATCCAATTTTTCAGTAGTTTTACTATGATGCATGTAGGCGTGGTTTCCTTTGTATTCATCCTATTTAAGATTTGCTGAGCTTCTTGTATTGGTTGTTTTATTTAATCAGTTTTTCAGAAACTGTCTCTTCATGTATTGCTTCTGCTCCTGCCTCCCTTTTTTTTTTTTTTTTTTTTTTGTGAGACAGGGACCCACTCAGTTGCCCAGGCTGGAGTACAGTGGCACGATCTCAGCTCACTGCAACCTCTGCCTCCGGGGCTCAAGCAGTCCACTCACCCAAGCCTCCCCTGTAGCTGGGACCACAGGTGTGCGCCACCAGTGCCAGGTAATTTTTTGTAGAGATGGGGTTTCATCATGTTGCCCAGGCTGGTCTTGAACTCCTGGACTCAAGTGATCCCCAACCTTGGCCTCCCAGAGTACTGGGATTACAGGTGTGAGCTACTGTGCCTGGCCACTTCTGCCTCATTCTTTTTCTCTTTTACTTCAGGGACTTCAATTAGACATAGGTTAGACCTTTTGACCATTTGCCACATCCCTTTCCTCTGTCTTGTTTGTGTTTTATTCCTTAAAACAAACAAATTAAAAACTAAAAACACTGTGCTTCAGTTTGGAAAGTTTTTATTGACCTGTCTTTGAGTTCATTAGTATGTCTTCTACTTTGCCCAATGTACTGCTAAGTCTCTCCAGTGAGTTCTTAATTTGATCTGTTTTAGTGTTTTAGTTCTATAATACCCAATTTTATTCTTTTTAAAATAGATTTTAAGTCTGTTAAAATTTTCTACCCTTTAATCTACTTGGTTTTTGTTTTGGTTTTGGTTTTTGTTTTTGTTTTTGAGACGGAGTTTCACTCTTCCTGCCCAGGCTAGAGTGCAATGGTGCGATCTTGGCTCACTGCAAACCCTGCCTCAGCCTCCTGAGTAGCTGGGATTACAGGCGTGTGCCACCACACCCAGCTAATTTTTTTGTATTTTTAGTAGAGATGGGGTTTCACCATGTTGGCCAGGCTGGTCTCAAACCCCTGATCTCAGGTGATCCACCCGCCTTGGCTTCCCAAAGTGCCGGGATTACAGGCATGAGCCACTGTGCCCGGCCTACTTTTCTATCTTTTTCTACATATTATCCGTAGTTATTTTAATTTTCTGTACTGTTATTTCTTCCCTGTCTGCTTATATGTAGCCATCTGTGCCTCTATTATTACTATTGTCTGTTTTCTTTTTTTTTTTTTTTTAACTATCGTATGGCTCCTTTACTTTGCATGCCTAGTAATTTTTTTGTTGAGTACTAGACAGCAGTATATAAATAACTGCAAAGGCTCCAGCTGATGGTCTCTTCCCCCAGAGAGGATTTATCCTTTCTTTTGCTATTTTATTAGAGTTTTCTTTTGCTATTTTATTAGAGTTATCAACTGTTCATCTTAATTCATTCAAAGATTGTGCTGGGTTAGGGTTGGGTTGTAGAGTTGGTAAGCCTCAGTCTACGTCTGGTTTGCATTGTCCCTGGGTTGGGGCTCTCCAGGGCTTCACTGGAAACCCAGATACAATTTTTTACTCAGCACAAGAGACTGGAGATTTCTGCTGTGCTTTCAAGGCTTTTCTGGGTTAACTCCTTAGCCCTCTATGTGCTCCTTCAGAACTTGACAACTGCTTTGAGGAGAATGTGAGTTTAAGATCTCCTGAGTCTCCAGTTTTGTCACTGCGGCTCTGTATAGCTGGTTAGAGTGTTGACTGGTGTAACCACTTTGAGTTGAGAGCAATTGCCACTACCTGGTTCAGTTGAGGACATATATGATATATGACTCAGCAGTTCTGTCTTGGTATATATCCTAAAAAAGCTTTCACATATGTGCAGAGGAAAATGGAAACAACTTAATTTCTTCAATAAAAGAATAGATGAAATAAAACATATTCTTGCAAGAAAGTATAGTACTACAGGAAACTGAATGTATTAGATATCAGCACTGTCTATAGAGATATCTGAAATGATAGTAATTTTCTATATCTGTGTTGTCCAATACTGTAGCTACTAGCCACATGTAGCTAGAAGCTGTCATACTGGAGAGTGTAGCAGTAGATCTTCCTCTACCAAAAACCATAATGTTCTTTTTTATAGAAAAGCAAGATGCAAAGAATATATACAGTATTATACCAGTCATGTAAATTTTTTTAATGTAACCAATTAGTAGTATATGTTCTGTGGAACCACTCATGCATCAAAAGCAAAAAACCACATATAGGAATGATACACTTCTGGGGAAGAGAGGAAGGAGAAAGAGATTGGCATGGAGTTTGGTTTCATCTATGTTTATCTATTTATAGATAACATATTTGAAACAAATGTGCAAACTGTTAAATATGTTTAATGCCAGTGGTAGGGATATGAGTGACTACTTTTTCTTTTTGTAATACTTAAGAATTTTTTTTTTTTTTTTTTGAGACGGAGTCTCACGCTGTTGCCCAGGCTGGAGTGCAGTGGCGCGATCTCGGCTCACTGCAAGCTCCGCCTCCTGGGTTCACGCCATTCTCCTGCCTCAGCCTCCTGAGTAGCTGGGACTACAGGCGCCCGCCACCGCGCCCGGCTAATTTTTTGTATTTTTAGTAGAGACGGGGTTTCACTGTGGTCTCGATCTCCTGACCTTGTGATCCGCCCACCTCGGCCTCCCAAAGTGCTGGGATTACAGGCTTGAGCCACCGCGCCCGGCCAAGAATTTTTTAAGTAAATATGCAAAATATACTCTTTGATCCAATTGGTTACCCCTGAAAAGTTGCCTTATAAGGTTGAAAGAACCAAAGTGTAAGAATATATGTGCTAAGATATCTATTGCAACTGTAGCAGAAAGAATTCTTTTGACTGATAGCGAAATGGCTGGCTCTAAGCAATTTGGTACAACCGTATCCAAAAAAGAGAGACCGTATTTTCCTATGTCTTACCAGTTTTACCCTCCCTGAAGTGATATTCATAACACATAAAAATAACCATTTTAATAAAGTGAATAATTCACTTATACCATTCACCATTTTAAAGTAAGCAATTCATTTGTACAACTTTGTGTGTTCTTACAAGAGGAGCAAACCTTGTTTCCCAAGTATTCCTTAGAAATTGTCTTTTTTTTCTTCTAGGCTTGAATTGGGTGAATTTATACATTATTTGGTTCAGAAACTCAGGCCTAAGTTAGTGGAAGTTTCAAAATGTACTTTGTGAAACTCTGGCCTCTAAGACCCTTTCACAGGTCTGGAAGATCAAAACTATTTTCATGATACTCTGATATGAATTTACCCTTTTCACTGTGTTGACATTTGCACTAAATAGGAGAAAACAATGCTGAGTAAAACTGCTGGTGCTTTAGGACAAGTCAGTGGCACCAAACCGTATTGGTAATTGTCTTATTCTTCATGCCACTTACTTGCAGTTAAAGAAAGCAAGTTTCATTTAGAATGTCCTGATTGAGTAGTAAGAATTATTAATCTTATTGTCTTAAACTCTTGAGTACATGTCTTTTTTGTATTCTGTGTGACAGAAACGGGAAATCCATAATCAGACACCTTTGCTCGATACCAGAATATAGTGATTAATTCAAGGAGAAGTATTTGTGCGCTTGTTTGAATTGTGAGCTTTTTTAAAAATTTTTTTTCATGGAATAGCATTTTTACTTGAAAGAATGATTCAAGGCAAACTGTGCTAATTCAGATTTGGTTATTTGACAAATGTTTTTCTCA
The DNA here is from genome assembly GCF_043159975.1 of Macaca nemestrina. Classification (NCBI taxonomy): domain Eukaryota; kingdom Metazoa; phylum Chordata; class Mammalia; order Primates; family Cercopithecidae; genus Macaca; species Macaca nemestrina. Next base: position 37,792,209 of record NC_092125.1, read on the forward strand.
AAAACGAAGCAAGTATCCCTGTCACTTCAGAAAAATAACTGACAGCATATATTGCCAATGATAAAATTCAAGCTTTCACACACAAGTCAGGATTCTGAAAAATTTCCATTGCCCACCCAAAATAATTTTTCTTTTGAGATTAATGGTGATATTCATGAGTATAACTGTTTGATATTGCATAATGAAGTGTGTCAACATTTAGAAAATCCGCATAACTTAGTGAACCAACATTTTCCCAGTGATCAATGCACAATGTTAAAAAAAATCAAGCTAGACAATAAAGAGATATGCAAAACGCTAAAATATCATTCTTTTCACTAAATTATTTTTTGTTTTGGAAAATATAGTTAGTTACTTTAAAATGTATACAACCATTGTATACTCATTAGGGAATGAGAATAAAGAGCAAATAATATATTTGCTCATAATGTATTTAGTATTATAAAAAATGGTTTGATGCTCAGAGTCCCCTGACAGGGTCTCAAGACTTCCAGGGACTCCGTAGAGCACACTCTGAGAACTACTACTCCAGAAAAATTTATAAATGTGCCCAAGAAGACAAAATATATAAGGCTGTTTACTTACAGCATTGTTTGTACAATAGTAAAAAATAAACAACAACCTTAAAATCTCACCATATGAGGTGGGCACAGTGGCTCACACCTATAATCTCAGTACTTTGGGAGGCCAAAGCAGACGCATCACTTGAGGCCAGGAGTTTGAGACCACCCTGGGCAACATAGCAAGACCCTGTGTCTACAAAAAAATAAAATAAAAATTAGCTATGCATGGTGGCACGTGCTTGTAGTCCTAGCTACTTGGGAGGCTAAGGTGGGAAGATCACTTGAGCCCACAAGTTTGAGGCTGCATTGAGTTGTGATTGAGCCACTGTACTCCAGCCTGGACAACAGAGCAAGACCTTGTCTCTAAAAAATTTTAAAAATAAAAATAATCCCACCATATGGGTAATAGATAAATATATGGTTCTCCACTCTAATTTTATGCAGCATTAAAAGGCATAAATTAGCATGGCGAAATATCGAAAGTGATATCTAGTAAAGCAAGATTTAAAACATATACATATGATATTTATAAAACATTTTTAAGCATACAAACCAAATAGTGTATCTTTTTGTTTACAGATAAGCACAAATATTTTTAGAATAATTTAAAAAGAATGTGCTGGAAGGATAGATACCAAACCCATGATAGTTGTTACCTCTGAGGAGTTGGGGCACAAGATTGCAGACTAGTTTTATCCGTAATGTTTTATTTCTTTACAGGATTAAAGACTTGGAGAAAATATAACTGAATATTAACAATTGTTAATTTGATGTTTTGGAAGTGTAGATGTTTACAAAGCACTTTTTTGCATTTTAAGGTAGTTTCAAAAAATCTCAGTGATTAAAATAATTATAACTACAAATTTTAATGTCTTTATTATGCTTTATTAATAAGAAAACATTGATTGATTGATTAATTGATTGAGACAGGGTCTCACTCTGTTTCCCGGGCTGGAGTGCAGTGGCATGATTTTGGCTCACTGCAACCTTGACCTCCTGGGCTCAGGTTGATCCTCCCACCTCAGCCTCCCAAGTAGCTGGGACCACAGGTGAGTGCCACCATGCCTGGCTAATTTTTGTATCTTTTGTAAAGGCGGGGTTTCACCGTGTTGCCCAGGCTAGTCAACTCCTGGGCTCAAGTGATCTGCCTGCCTTGGCCTCCCAAAGTGCTAGGATTACAGATGTGAGCCAACATATCTAACCAAAAAAACAGATTTAAAACAAATTTATTTTTAAAAAAGGATTATCTGTTAAATTTTGACAATTATTAGCAGTGAAATGTGTTATCTTCTGCCCACATAGCAATTGAAAACTTAGTATTCTGTGTGGAGAGAGATTGATGCAATGTAGTCTTAAATGTTTCTGGTAGCATTGTAGGCGGGGGCAGTCCTTTTTTGAAAGCAATTTTAAAAACTGTTTTTAAGAACCATAAAATGATTCATTGTCTTTGACGTGTTTATTTTACTTTTAGAAATCTCTCCTAGAGAACTAGTCTGTGGTATGGTCATTAAAGCATTATTTGGGATAGTAAAACATTATAGGGGCCTAAAAGTTTAGCAATAGGATAATAGTTACATTAATTAGTTTACTTGATAAGCAGCTATTAAACTAGTAAGTGTAAACGTTAAGTAGCATTATGGAAAAATGTGAAATGTATGTTTTAAAATGGGATATGAAATTATCAGTCTAATTATAATTTAAATAAAATTAAGGGATCATATGAAATTATTTTAGAATGGTGGGATTGTATGTGATTTATTTCCTCCCTCATTATTTTTTAAACTTTTCAGTATTACTACTTTTGTTATAAAATACTGTATGTATTTGTTTTTAATATATGTGATGATTTTTTTTTTAATATTACTTTGGCCTTGTCTTCTCCCAATCTTGATCCCTGTCTTAACTCTTTAAACCTTAGGCAGAAATAAAACGTCTTCAAGAAGCCAATAAGGCAGCTCGGAAGGAAAGACAGCTGATTCTTAAACAGCAGGAGGAGATAGAAAGGATCCGACAGACCACCATAAAACTACAGGAGAAGTTGAAGTCTGCAGGGGAGAGTAAATTGGTAAACTACATGAAGTTATTATTTGTTTCCTGTCTTAGGTTGATTGCCGGTATCTCACCCTGTCTCATGTTCTAAGATGATAGTCATTCAAACAGTATGATACAATAATGAACTAGGATAAAGTTCTATGGATGGGCCAGTCTTAGTCCATTTTCTGTTGCTATAACTGAATACCTAAGACTGGGTAATTTATAAAGGAGCAAAATTTTTTCTTACAGTTCTGGAAGGTGAGAAGTTCAAGGTCAAGGTGCCACATCTGGTGAGGGCCTTCTTGCTGGTAGGGATTCTCCACAGAGTCCCAAGGGGTGATGCAGGGCATCACATGACATGGGGGCTGAGCGTGCTAACTCAATCCTCTCTTTCTTATTAAGCCACTAAAGTCCAACCCTTATGACATCATCTATTTCTAATTACCTTTCAAAAGTTCTACCTCTCAAATACCATAGTCTGATTTCCCACTGTCTTAATGTTACAATGAAAATTAAGATTCAACATGAGTTACAGAGGGGACAAACATTCAAACTGTAGCAATGCCCTAATGTATAGTGAGAGTTTTATTTTTTTCCTATGGAATATTCAAATTTTGAAAGGGCCACATAGTTCTTATACAATATTAGTTTAATTTAGTATATATTTCACTTACAAACTAAATTGGAACAGAGGGCTTTGCTCTTATTTATCAATCCAAATATATTCTTCAGAATTAATGGGGGACACTGTTTTACTATTTACATGATACTCATCTTAGCTATCCAACTTTAATACAATGATACATGATTCAAAGGAGATATTAGACAAAAACAAAATTTGAAACTTTTTTTTTTGTGTCGAGGGAGGACACGGTTTCACTCCATCACCTGGACTGGAATAAAATGGTGCAATCACAGCTCACAGCAGGCTTGACCTCCCAGGGGTCAAGTAATCCTCTCACCTCAGCCTTTCCAGTAGCTGGGACTATAGGCATGCACCTCCACCCCCAGCGAACTTTTTGTAGAGATGGGGTTTCGCCATGTTGTTCAGGCTGGTCTCCAACTCCTGGGCTCAAGCAATCCATCTGCCTTAGCCTCCTAGAGTGTTGGGATTACAGGTGTGAGCCACCATGTTCAGTGGACCTATTCTAAGGTACTATAAAATGTCAGTGTAGGGCTGGGTGCTGTGACTCACGCCTGTAATCGCAACAGTTTGGGAGGCCTAGGTGGGCAGATCACTTGAGCTTAGGAGTTTGAGATCAGCCTGGGCAACAGGGCAAAACACCCAGCTCTACAAAAAATACAAAAATTAGCTGGGCATGGTGGCATACACCTATAGTCCCAGCTACTTGCAAGACTGAGGTGGGAGGATTGCTTCACCCTAGCAGGCCGAGGCTGCAGTAAGCTGTGATCATACCACTGCACTCCAACCTAAGTGATAAAGCAAGACCCTGTCTCAAAAAAAAAAAAAAAAAAAAGTCATTATAGTGTGAGAAAACTCAAACTGTATAGCAGTATAATTTTTAAAATTCCTAATATGCTCTGCTTTGATTTTTAAAGTAAACTTTAAATTTTGAAAAAATCTGAAACTTACAGAAAAATGTCAAACAGTACAAAAAATTCTGTTATCCTGAGTTATCTGAGAGTAAGTTGCCAACAAATTAACAGTGATACATTACTACCGCTTAATCTGCAGACTACCTGAAAGTGGTTGCCCTTCTCATTCCACCTGGGCTCTGACTCCCCAAATTGGGCTATTCCCATCTCCTCATACCTTCTCTTCCTTATCTCTTTGGACTCTGGCTATTGTGCTAGGAAGTTCTCTGTGGTAAGGCCATCCTCACTGTGTTTGGGCTTGCAATTGTGTGTGGGGTCACTTCCATGTGACATTCTTGTTGGCCTTCTTGGGCTCTGATTCTCCTTACCAGCCACCCTCCTGCATTAAATGCCCTCTTCATCCTGCTCAGGTTCTGAGACCCCACTCTTGCCCTCCTGTGTCCCTCAACCCCTACAGAGATGCCTGCCTTGCTCTGTCCCATCCAGTGACTTTAAGAATGAACTGTTCAGGAGGAAGAAAGGGAAGCTCAAGGGCTCTACTTTTTTTTTTTTTTTTTTAAACAAAATAAAAACAGTCATGACTGTCCCTACCCATCTTCCTGAAAAGTTAGGAGAATAAATGACTGTGGGGAAGGCATACTAAGCAATTAAAGTTTTACTTTTTGCTCATCAGAAATAATGTATTGATTAATAGTTTCCAGATGTTTTCTTTACAAACTTTTTTAATTTTTGAAAACCTAGTTTTGCATAAGGAATATTCAAAGGAAAAAACCCTTGCCCTCGTATGATTAAAATAAATGTTACATCTTCCAGTCATTCTTTGTGTCTGTACATGTGTGTTTTATATAGTTATAGATCTAACTTTTTTATTCCTTTTGAGTGGTTCAACTTTGAAATCTCAGAGAGGACGTGTAGATACTAGATTACTAATAGCAGAAGCTTTTTTGGATTTCTTACATTTCTTTAAAATTATTACATGTTGTGATATTCTCTTTTTCTCTCTATATATAAATGATGGTAAAAATATACATAATATGAAATGTACTAGTTTAACCATTTTTAAGTGTGTGATATATTTTGTCCTTTATTATCTTATTTTCAACTCTTTTATAAACATTGTATTGTGGATAAAGTTAATTTTGAATTGACAGTATTATGATGACTTCAAGGTCCTATTAAAGTCCAATACAATTTTGCCTCTTTTTGTTTGCAGGACTCTCATAGTGATGAAGATACAAAGGATAATAAGGCAACCAGTCCTGGTCCAACTGACTTGGAGACCCGCAGTCCTTCTCCCATTTCAATCTCCAGCAGTGAAACTAGCAGCATTATGCAGAAATTGAAGAAAATGAGAAGCCGCATGGATGAAAAGTAATTTGTTTTGTATAAATATCTCTTGTTTAGTTACATTGAAAGTAGTACAACAAATAATATTTGTAATATACTTCATTAGATTGAGATAAATATTTTATGGATTCTGTAGCATTTTAGCAGAATTGTTAGAAGCCAATTAACTGTAGATCTTATTTATAAAACAATTTTAATACGAACAGGTTTCTTATTTTAAAAAACCAAAAAACAAGGCTAGGAGTGGTGACTCACACCTATAATCCCAGCACTTTGAGAAACTGAGGCAGGAGGATCATCTGAGCCCAGGAGTTCAAGACCAACCTGGGCAACATAGTGAGACCCCCGTCTCTACAAAAAAATAAAATTAGCTGGGCATGGTGCCATGTGCCTGTAGTCTCAGCTATGTGGGAGGCTGAGGTGGGAGGATCCTTTGAGCCTAGGAGGTCAAGGCTGCAGTGAGCTATGATTGTGCCACTGCACTCCAGCCAGGGTGACAGAGCTAGACCCTGTCTCCAAAAAAAAAAAAAAAAAAAAAAAAAAAAAAAGTATCTGCACGTGTACCCATAACAAAGTTTTCCCCTTTCTTTTACTAAAAGAAAAGCATGTCTAATAATTTGGGGAAGCAACTAATGGTATATCCTGACATTTCATCCTGTGGCTCTCTGGCACCTCTCAGGCTTATTCAAATAGATGAAATTTTAACCTGGTGAATAGGTATGAGTTCCTTAGCTAAAAGCAGAAAGGCTGAAAATTTCCAGGAATGTTGATTTGGCAGTCTAACCTTCTTCTAAAATAGTTCTGAGAATTAATGTGTAAAGACTCTGAAAGAAAGCTACTCCAACTTAGATATAGCTCAGGTGTACATCAGTGTTGACCGTATAAAATGACATTTATGTGAGACTTTTACTCTTTGGGGTATATATTTAATTAAATACGGTTATAAATTAACTGCTTGTGGACTCTATTCTTGCCTCTGTAACCTCCACCCCATATCTAGCTTCCTCGAAACCCATTAAATATGAAAGAGACTCATTAGAAGTTTTTGTTGACCACCCATTTTAAGTTCGCAATTTGAACTACTACAGATTGAATTTAAATTTTAATTTGATAACCTTTGGCAGTATACCACACATCACCAAATTTAATGATGCTCTATTTATATGTTAAATCAATCTATGATTTAGTTTGTTTTGCAACAGTCAAGCAGTTGTAAGTGAAATCCTTACTTTCTGTAGGTGCAGTTCTATATTGGAACTTCATTGCAAGAAAGGCATTTCATAACTTAAAAACACCTAAATTGATTATGAAAATGTCTTAAATACAGCTTTAAAAAATTAAAAATATAAGAGGTGAAACCAAGTATTGACAAATATATGAATGAATGGTCCTTTTGGATGATTTCCATGGGATAGACTGATAAAGGCTTCTTCAAGTAGGAATTTATTAAAATTTAGATTAAACATGTTTTCTTCCTTTCCTGATAAAAATTTCCAGTAGCCTATATGGGCATACTGTATTGTTCCAGCAATCTTTTGAAATAAAAATTAGAATAATCTCTCCGATTTTTATCACTAATTTGACTTTGTATATCTGCCACAAATGTCTTTGAGTGGTAAATGTTGGGGGAACACAGTGTCAGGGTGATTTCTTCATTGATCCCTTGCTCTTCTGTTTCAGTAAAATCTTCATTGCCAGTGTCTACGAATGATATCCTAATTTGACCACCTTTGTAGAAAAAAGCTGTTAATTCTAGTCTGCCCTTGAGATCAGTCAGTTTCTGGGCTGCTTATTTCAGATTTGGTTAAAGCTTTAAAAATCCTAAATAACAAGTTTAAGTTTGGATTTATTGACTTTGTTCCAAATTTTGTTAATTATTTTAATATACTCCAAAATATTAATCACCTAGAGTGTTTGTATTATTCCTCTACCTTTCCTTGACAACTATGGCAATTGATTTTTGAGAGATTTGTCAAGGAGAATAGGCATTGAAGCATTCAGTGACTTTTTGATCTGTTTGAGGCAATGAAATTGTGTTTGTGATAGGAATAAAGACAGTAGTGTCAAAGAAATGTTTGAATGATGGTGCTGAAATCTGAGGATGTGGCCGGGCCTGGTGGCTCACGCCTGTAATCCCAGCACTTTGGGAGGCCAAAGCGGGCAGATCACCTGTGGTCAGGAATTCAAGACCAACCATGGCCAACATGGTAAAACCCCGTCTCTACTAAAAATACAAAATTAGCCAGGCGCGGTGACACATGGCTGTAATCCCAGCTACTCTGGAGGCTGAGGCAGGAGAATCACTTGAACCTGGGAGATGGAGGTTGCAGTGAGCTGAGCTCACGCCCCTGTACTCCAGCCTGGGCAACAAGAACAAAACTTAGTCTCAAAAAAAAGAAATCTGAGGATGAACTAAAGTATTTTCCGAAATTGGTGGTGCATAGAAAAGGAAGAGTATTGTTATGCACTATTTTTTGGTCTCTGAAACAAAGTAATGTGAAAACTAGCTTTTAAATACCATTTATATTATCAGAGCACCATAGTTTCATCTCCTTCAATGATGTTGGAATGTCAGCTCAATAAATACAGAGTCAGTTAATTTCATAGTCATTTGCTACAGTAGACACCTAACGACAAAATCATTTGAACCTCTGCTACTTCGTGACCAGGAACTTATTTGTTCCATAGATTTGCAAAGGTAGTCATTCCTATTTTATTGTTATAAATCACCAAAGAGTAGTCGTCCTTCTCAGTAAATTTAGCTAGTTTTTAGGGGGAACCTTTTCATTTTGTGTCATTGCTTATTGGTAACCTTCTGAACTCTGATTTTATGACAGATATTTTTCTGAAGTGATCATATCATTTTTGGCTATAGTGAAAGATTTCCTTTTTTTTTTTTTACTGAGACAGTAATGCCTTTATTGAATATTAAAAGCCATACGTTATATTCCTAACATATGGCTTTTGACCTCTTCGTTGAGTAGACATTTTATAAATGTCATATAATTTCCATTTATCAGCATATTAAAAGGAAAAAATAATATTCAAAATGCGAAAGACGATAATGAAAACATGTTTGCAAAAGACATACAGTAGATCTAAGCCATGAACTGAATAGCTCTCGGTGTTTTTGGTTATATTGGTAAGTGAAATCTGAGTTTTATTACTGCAAGGGATGTTATTTACAATTTAAGTGGATTGCCTATAAACATGAAACACATATTCATGGAAAAACACCCCGATTGACTCTTCCTGTTTATAGAACAAACGAAACACTGAAAGAATGGTGTTTTCTTCATCTTTAAGTGTTTCATTACTTAAAATAGGACACTGCATTTTTTCTTTCATTCGTTAACAGTAGCTTCTTCTTCCATATTATTTATTAATTATACACTTACTCTCTCAGCAATTGTTTATTGATTAATGTTTGAGTATGCTAAGTTCTGAGGGGTACCAAGATAAATCAGACTTAAACCCTGGTCTCAAGCTTAGAGTGTAGACGGAAAAAAGAATGAGGGGCAGGTTCATATAGAGAAGTATATCTAGATCAATTGTTAAGGAAGTTCAGAAAAGAGAAATTCTTACTGACAGTGTGATATATGTCAAGGACATTTTCATGGATGAGTGTACTTTTTTTAAGAGTCTCACTATGTTGCCCACAATAGGGTTGAATTCAAACTCCTGGGTATGAGTGATCCTCCCCACTCAGCCTCCTGAGGGAGTTAAATATATTGTTGAATTAGTAAGTACTTTCAAACATCAAAAGAAGGGGCAGAAAGTATATAGCTATTTTTTGGTTTGGTCATTCGTTGCAGACCACGGTAGCATAGAAAGATGAAACCTTTAGTCACAACATTTTAAATACTCTTTTTACACTTCCCAGTTGGCTTACAAAACTGTTAAAGGAGAAAAATTAATGTATTTGGTTTTAAATGATTGATCAAAAAGTTAAGCAGATAAATATTTTATGACATTTCTCTGTCCAAATGTCTCTGTCCAAATTTATTGTCTGATCAATGTCGAAATCTTCACCATTAATATGAATTTTAAAAATGAAAGATTTTCAAGAGAAGGCTTTTGATATTCCATTAAAGGAGATATTTTAATTAGATTGTTTTAAATAATAATGTTAAATAGCATTGCCTTAAATTGAATAGAATTTTCTTAGATAACATTCTAGTCTACGTATAGTAGCTGAATAAATCCTGATAGTCTGATACTTTTTATTCTCTGCGGGAATTCCTAGGTCAGGAGTAATGTGCTGTATTCTTTTGTTTACTTAGGTGTATGTAAATTATTAGATAATTTTAAGTAATAGAATAGATTTTGCTATAGAAAATCAGACCTGGAGGCCGAGAGGGGCAGATCACGAGGTCAGGAGATTGAGACCATCCTGGCCAACACGGTGAAACCCCGTCTCTACTAAAAATACAAAAAATTAGCCGGGCGTGGTGGCGGCGCCTGTAGTCCCAGTTACTCAGGAGGCTGAGGCAGGAGAATGGCGTGAACCCGGGAGGTGGAGCTTGCATTGAGCTGGGATCTGGCCACTGCACTCCAGCCTGGGCGACAGAGCCAGACTCCGTCTCAAAAAAAAAAAAAAAAAAAAAAAGAAAATCAGACCTAAGCTACATTTTCTTTTTGGTCAAAACTGTCTGTATCCTCATTTGTCCTCCTGTTTTTTTTTTTTTTTTTAATTATTAAAGATGCTAAAATACTCAAAATAATCCGTTTTAAAATGTAAAGCACTAATGTTCCATTTTTAATTATAACAGTAATAGAATTAAAAACCCAGAAGGAATAAAATGATTTAAGGTATTGTTTTTTTGTGAGTTTTGTTTTGGGAAGAGTAAAAAGTAATATTTTAGTTTAGCTAGGTAGTCTCAGTAGTTTGGAGATACATAGCATTGCATAAGGATTCATTAATAAAGCAGCAGTAATTTTCTTCAAGATCAGTACAAATACAGCAGTGATTCTTAACTTTTTGGGGATCTTGAGTTCACTTGTAAATCAGACGAATGCTTTGGAACCTTGCCTCAGAAAAATGCATATACACACATGTATACAATCTTACATGCAATTCCAGGGTGTCCATGGACTCCTTGGTATTCCAGTGGAGTAACTAATGATAATGGAAGCACAGTAACATACTAAACAAATACAGAACTGTAAATGTTTCTTCTGTGAAGGTATTAAGATTTTGTTTGTTTTTGATATCTTTTATAATGAAAGGATTTTTAGACATAGGAGTTCTATTTAAAATTTAGATTATAATTTTATTCAAATTATAGAATGATTTTATAATCTGTTAGAATGCGGCCACAATTATATCAGCTCAGTGGGCAACAAAAGTTCTCACCTACATCACATGGTCTAGCAGTCACATGGTCTGACAGTCTTTTGAGGTACAAAATAAGTGGAAATAGTCCAACGGAGAGTCATAAAATGTTAAAATTAGAAGGGCTCTTAGGGAAGCCATAAAACATAGTCCCTTTGTTTTACATGAAGAAATTGAGGCCCACAGAGTTTATGTAACTTTCCCCAGGTCACACACACACAGCAGAATGGCAGAGCTGAAACTAGAACCTTGTTTTCCAGAGTTCAGCTAGCTAAAGTCAAAGTTAAGTTAGCATATCTGCTTTCAACCTCATAGATTTTTTTAAAACCTAAATTGATGACTTAAAGTTATCTTCATTGGAAACTGATCCTTCTAAATAGTATTTTGTTGAAATTAGCAAAGTGCTAGATGGCTAATTACTGGAGTTGAATAGCTGTACAGAGCAAGTTCAGAATGTGAAAGTGTGACTTTAAAAGTGAATTAAGGCCAAGCGTGGTGGCTCACGCCTGTAATCCCAGCACTTTGGGAGGCCGAAGTGGGCAGATCATGAGGTCAGGAAATCGAGACCATCCTGGCCAACATGGTGAAACCCCGTCTCTGCCAAAAATATAAAAATTAGCTGGGCGTGGTGGCACGTGCCTGTAATCCCAGCTACTCGGGAGGCTGAGGCAGGAGAATCGCTTGAACCAGGGAGTCAGAGGTTGCAGTGAGCCAAGATCGCACCATTGCACTCCAGCATGGTGACAGAACAAGACTCCATCTCAAAAAAAAAAAAAAAAAGTGAATTAAGCCAGGCACAGTGGCTCATGCCTGTAATCGTACTACTTTGGGAGGCCAAGGTGGGTGGATCACCTGAGGTCAGGAGTTGAAGACCAGCCTGGTCCACATGGTAAAACCCTGTCTCTACTGAAAATCCAAAAAATTAGCCAGGCGTGGTGGTGCATGCCTGTAATCCCAGCTACTCAAGAGACTGAGGCAGGAGAATCTCTTGAACTCGGGAGACGGAGATTGCAGTGAGCTGAGGTTGCACCATTGCACACCAGTCTGGGCAACACAAGTGAAACTCCATCTCAAAAAAAAAAAAAAAATTAAAAAGTGAATTAAGCTGGCCACAGCGGCTCAGGCCTGTAATCCCAGCATTTTGGGAGGCTAAGGCAGGTGGATCACCTGAGGTCAGGAGTTCAAGACCAGCCTGGCCAACATGGTGAAACCCAGTCTCTACAAAAAAAAAAAAATACAAAAATTAGCCGGGCATGGTGGCAGGTGCCTTTAATCCCAGCTACTTCAGAGACTGGGGCAGGAGAATCGCTGAACCCGGGAGGTGGAGGTTGCAGTGAACCGAGATGGTGCTGCTGCACTCCAGCCTGGGCAACACAGCAAGACTCCGTCTCAAAAAAAAAAAAGAGCTAATTAAGTACTCATTAATTCCTTAAGTTCAAACATTTAAAAAACTTAATGATTTCCATACTATACTAAATCTGTTGTGTATCTTATTCTTGTCCAGTGTTCCGTTACCATCAGGGGACTTGTTGGGGCAATGCGTTGACATCAATCAAAAGCATTTTGTATTAGTCGGCATTTATGTCTGCATCATTCACAATTTTTGTTTCTTTTCTGTGTAGCATCTTGAAGGATTATTTATTCTATTGTGAAGTAATGCTCTTTTATCTCAACTTTATTCAACGTTTAAAGGGCACTCCTTATAGAATGTATTTATATTTAATAAGGAACATGTTTATGGAAAGAAGTTCTAACTTTAAGTTAAACTTTTCTTACACTTTTTTAAACTATTTTATTTTCATTTTCTATTAGTTAGTTATTTCGTTCCTCATTCCTAAACTAGAGCTTTTGAATATGCTTAATCTTTAATAGAGGAAAATTATTGTTCTCTGTATTGGGCTAGAGAAAAAGTTTAAATTGCATATTTTTAAAGTTTATTTCACATTTTCCAATATTATTTTACTTTTTGTACTAGGTCATGCATGCATTTAGCAGTTAAACACTTAAGAGGGTGGGTAATATTTGAATGTTATGAATAGATTTTTGAGCCTTTTGCCAAGTGCCTTTGTTTTGCGTAATATTTTGATAATTGACATCAAAATAAGTTTATTGTACGTTCATAAAGAATGGCAAGGAAGATTGTAATGTCTTAACTTGAAATTTAGCAAAAATGTTTTTCTTGAACTTCAATGCAGAAAATCAAGGCAATCCAGGTATGAATGTGTGTGTTTTTGCGTGTGTGTGTGTAAGTGAAGGGGAAATGAAATACTGAGTTATATGTGATGAAACAGACATTGAAATAGTCTGTTACCAAAAAATACACATAGGCAAGATTATACATAATTTTTAAAATCCAAATGAATCGCTGGATTTATACCTAGATCTTCTCACTTCTATGACATACTATATTACTCCTTGCCCTTCCAAGGCAATAAATGTTGCCCAGATCTACAAGTTATTGTTGTGTGCATGTGAACAGGAGCATGCTCTGTCAAAGAGAATTAACCTTTCCAAAGGTACTACTAGACTTTTTAATCCATTCACACACACACAGATCTATTTACTATTACAAAAGAAGAAAATGTGGGGTTTTTTTCCTGCTTTTATAACTATAAAATGGAATGTTCTTCTTACCTTTAACCTTATGCTTGAGCTATCCATATCAGTTTTTTTTTTCTACTGACAGTATTTATTGGGAGTAGCTCACTTTATTTATTATGCATCCTGATATCTTATAGAATGGGTATTGTATTTCAATATTATTAATTAAGTGGGCCTTTGTTAGATATAAAGCAAGATACCTCCAGTAGGTCCTCTTAGCTGTAAGTTTTATATTGTAGAGGTGAACAAGGTATTTTTGTGTAAATCAGTTTACTAAATTGTATTATTTTCAAGCTAGATTGTGATGGTAAGGTTAAGTAAGGCAAATGTAGTATTTTAAAATACATGACGAGGTACAGATTAAAAATCACTTGCTCAGGATTACGTATGTGTGTAGAGTTGTTGATATACTAGGTTCATGGCCATAATTGTTGTACTGTCTGTTAAAGCTTAATTGAAAACTAATTTAGTCCCACAATGTACTTCTTATTACTTTATTCACAAATAAGTAAATTTAACTGAAAATATAGATGGTGGTTAAGCAACATTTGAGAAGAAAGGCATGTTTATTCAGAAATCATTGGTAAGATCTATAAAAATACACTTTAAAAAATGTCACACAGAGTGTAATGCCTGCTTTAACTGAGTCGCTTATAATGTTCTTCAGGAAGCATATTAAAATTTCTTCACTCAGCTCTTACACTTTCCCTTTCTCATTCTTTCTGCCTCTTGATCTCTTGGTTTTAAAATCTTCCTCCTTATTTTGTAGACACTGCTCTCCTGTTCACTACTTCTTCTCTGTCTTTACGTCTCATCACTGGGCCTCTCTCAGTGTCTGTTTTCCCAACCTTCATCCCAAATTCCAGCTGTATATCTACAACCAGTTGGTCAGGTAACTTTGCACCTTTTTCAGTGCACTCTTTGATAGAGCATGCTCTGTTCTTTTTGTTTGTTTTGTTTGCTTTTTTTTCTCTCTCTCTCTTTTGTTTTTTTTTTAACAGCCTGGAGGCCTCTTGTCAAATGTCCCATAAATTTTACCTTTTGTTTCCACATTAATTTGACATGATGATTGCTCAAGAAGTAGAGTGACAGTTCTTGTGCTTTTTAGTGTTTGTGCGATACATGTATGCATTTTTGTTGGTTAGCTACCACTATAGATATAACACTAGTAATGTGAGCAGCCCACATTTTATTTAGTTGTGGCATCTACATTCGAAGATGGTTTATTAGTAGCCTCTAAACTAAGTAATTTTTCCTAACTCAGTAATTTCTCCTAACCCTTTGGGCCTAAGATATCATTGGCTATTTAAGTTCAGAAATCAGGTTAAATTGAGAATTTGATGCATATCTTTACTTAAGTAAATAAATAGTTAGGTTTATATGCATAAAACATGGACTGTGGTACTCAGTGTTCTCTCCATGAAAAAAAGATTTACCACTTGACATTGCATCTCTTAGGTAATGGAAGAAACAAAACTCACTAGACCTGAAACAAAGCCAGGCAGAACTTTAAAATAAAAGTAAAAAAGGGACATGAACATGTTTTTTGTTTGCTTGCTTGTTTTGGGGCTTTTGGGTTTGTTTTTTATTATTTTTGGTATTTGTTGTTTCGGGTTTTGTGTGTTTTCTGGTCTGAGCCTTCAGAATAAATTCCTTACCTCTTCTGTTATAGAAAAGAATAACCTACAAAAAATGAATATATAAATATGAACATTATCAATTATGGTTGTCTAGATATTCTGAAGGTTTTCTTTTCTCAATATACTGCTATTTTTCCTTTGCTAACTTTACAAACCATTATGAGTAAAACATAAATTCCCTCATTTTCTGAATAAGTTGACTCATGAAAGCTTATATTATCTCAAGCCTTTTTCAGAAAGAAGAGTAGTATGAATGTTCTGCTTTTGCACAGCTTGTTGATAAGGTGGTGAGTGATAGAGCTCTCATAGTGATCTCTGCCTATAGATTTGTTCTCTCAAACTGTTCTTCATGGTGTGACCATAGGTTTCTAACAAAGCGGGAGCAAAAATTAATGCAACGGCGACAACATGCAGAGGAGCTCCTAGAGTGGAAGCGACGTTTAGATGCAGAAGAAGCAGAAATTCGTCAAATGGAAAAACAAGCTTTGGCTGCCTGGGACAAAGAATTAATAAAACCCAAAACTCCTAAGAAAGAACTGGAGGACCAGAGAACAGAACAGAAAGGTAATAAATACTAATTCTGTTCACACTACAAACTAAAGCCTAACATAATTGAAAGATATATTTCATTACTTTTAAAAATGCAAGGCTGGGCACAGTGGCTCATGCCTGTAATCCGAACACTTTGGAAGGCCAAGGCCAGAGGATCGCTTGAGGCCAGGAGTTCAAGACCAGCCTGGATGACATAGCAGACCCCGATTCTACAAAAAATTAAAAAGTTAGCTGGGTATGGTGGTACATACCTATAGTCCTAGCTACTGAGGCGAGAGGCTTGCTTGAGCCCAAGAGGTCAAGGTTACAGAGAGCTGTGATCACCCCACTGTGCTCCAGACTGTGTGTCAGAGTGAGCTCTGTCTCTAAAAATAAAATAAAATTGTAATTAAAATGCAGATGATTGAGGTGATGCAAATGATGAGAAAGATGATATAACCACAAATGCTGGAGAAATTAGAAAGATAAAAAAAAATTGTGGCCAGGCATGGTGGCTCACGACTGTAATCCTTGCACTTTGGGAGGCTGAGGCAGGTGGATTGCCTGAGCTCAGGAGTTCGAGACCAGCCTGAGCAACACAGTGAAACCCCGTCTCTACTAAAATACAAAAGAAATTAGCTGGGTGTGGTGGCATGCACCTGTAATCCCAGATACTCAGGAGACTGACGCAGGAGAATTGCTTGAACCCAAGAGGTGGAGGTCGCAGTGAGCCGAGATCACACCACTGCACTATAGCCTGGCAACAGCAAGACTCCGTCTCTCAAGAAAAAAAAAAAAATTGTAATAACTTTATTCCAATACAAACTTGAAAACTTAGAAGTGGCTAAATTCTTCTAAAAAATACAACTTACCAAAGCTTACTCAGTAAGATGAGAGAACCCTCCTGATTCTTTCACCAGTAAAGGAATTGTACCCCAGTAACTAGACATCTTTTTACATAGACCTCATCCATCTTTACCAGTATACTAGATTAAAAAGGGGGGGGGTGAAACATGGTATTATAATTCTTTACTTTTCCATAGAATAAAAAAAGAGACATTTCTCAACTCATTTTATGAGGCTAGTATATAAGTTTGATATTATGTCCATAGAAGGACAGTAATAGAAAACGAAAGGCCAATCTTACCTATCCTGAAGTATGTATTAGCACACCAAGTTCAACTATATATGCAAATCCTAATACTTAATGACAGAGTGGGATTAGCACACATTAAACAGTTGATAATGTGGTGAATTACCTTACCCAGATTAAAGGAGAAGAATTGATCATCTCAGTGGATTCAGAAAGGCATTTGATAAAATTTAAAAAGCATTTGTGGGCCAGACTCAGTGACATACGCCTGTAATCCCAACACTTTGGGAGGCTGAGGTGGGTGGATCACTTGAACCCAGGAGTTCGAGACCAGCCTGGGCAACATGGTAAAACCCTGTCTCTACCAAAAATAAAAAAATTAGTTGAGCATGGTGGCACGCACCTGTGGTCCCAGCTACTCGGGAGGCTGAGACACGAAAATCACCTGAGCCCAGGAGGCAGAGGTTACAGTGAGCTAAGATCATACCACTGCACTCCAACCTGGGTGACAGAATGAGACTCTGTCTCAAAAAAAAAAATGACTACATAAAAATAAAAAGCATTTGTGATAAAATAAATAAACCTCAGATCAAAGTAGCCATAGAAAGGAACTTTCTTTACCCGATAAACGGTGTTAACAAAAACAAAAAACCAAACCTATAATAGATACCATACTTAATGATAAAATACAGAAAGTTCCTTTGGATTTGGAGATAAGACTAGGATGCTTATTTTTAGCTCTGTTCAGCATTGTGTAGAGGTCCTACACAGTACATTTAAGGCTAGAAAAAGAATTAAAAGCTATAAGGAGTGAGAAGAAGCAGAATTCTTGTTACTTACAGTTAATAAAGCTACACACATAGACAATCCAGAATTTACATGTTAATTATTACAATTAATAAGTGAGCTTAACAAGGTTTCTGGTTATAAAATTCATATACAAAATTCAATTGCATGTCTATAGATCAAAAATTGATTAGAAAAATATTTTTTAAAAAAGATACAAATAGAAACAATATATAATAGAAACAAAAAATATGAAGTACCTAGGAATAAATTTAACAAAAAGTGTACAGGATCTTTATATAGAAAAATTTAGAATTTTATTAGGAGACGTTAAAGAAAACCAAAACAGCCTGGGCACAGTGGCTTGCTTATGCCTGTAATCCCAACACTTTGGGAGGCTGAGGCATGCACATTGCTTAAGCTCAAGAGTTCATGACAAGCCTGGGCAACATGACCAAACACTGCCTCTACAGAAATATTAGCCAGGCATGGTGGCACAGGCCTATAGTCCCAGCTACTTAGGAGGCAGAGGCAGGAGGATTGCTTGTTCCTGGGAGGTCGAGGCTGCAGTGAGCCCTGTTCATGCTACTGCACTCCAGCCTGGGTGACAAAACAAGACCCTGTCTCAAAAAGTAAAAAAAAAAAAAAGCCAAAATAAATGGAACATTATTCCATATTCTCAGATTCAGTGTCATAAGATACTAATTCTCCTTAAACTGATCTGTAGATTCAAGACTATTTACATCAGAAACTCAGCAAGGTTTCTTCATAGGAAACCTTTGACAAGCTCATTAAAAGATTTATATGAGGCCAGGCATGGCGGTTCACACCTGTAATCCCAGCACTTTGGGAGGCCGAGGTGGATGGATCACCTGAGGTCAGAGTTGGAGTCAAGCCTGGCCACTATGGTGAAACCCCGTCTCTACTAAAAAGACAAAAATTAGCTGGGTGTGGTGACATGTGCCTGTAATCCCAGCTACTTGGGAGGCTGAGGCAGAAGAATCACTTGAACCCAGGAAGCAGAGGTTACAGTGAGCCGAGATCATGCCACTGCACTCCATCCTGGGCAACAAGAACGGAACGCCATCTTAAAAAAAAAAAAAAAAAAAAAAAATTACATGAAAGAACAATGACCAAAAAGCAAAGACACTAGTAAAGAAGAACCACAAAATGCTGAAACTTACTTTACCATATATCAAGACTTCTAAGTTGTAGTGATTAAAATAATACATTTGCACAGAGAGAGACAAATAGACTGTGAAACAGATAACCCAGAAATAGATCTGTGCATCTGTGGAAGCTATGACTCTCCTGTTTGTGGGAGGCAAAAATGCAACAAGTAATAATATGCTAAAAACAATGTTTATCAGTATAATTTTCCCATTGACCAAGATCGTATATTTTTTTTTCTTGTTTTCACCCTCTCTTTCTAGAAATAGCAAGTGAAGAGGAATCTCCAGTACCTCTGTACTCTCATCTAAACAGTGAAAGCTCCATTCCAGAAGAATTAGGCAGCCCTGCTGTTGAATATGTACCATCCGAGTCTATTGGACAGGAACAGCCAGGGACTCCAGATCACAGTATACTTACTGAAGAAATGGTTTGTTCACAGGAACTAGAATCTTCTACCTCTCCTAGTAAACATGTAAGTTAATGTGTATTTATATCTTAAAGATTCTCTGGAAAAAAGCTGTCTAAAATGAAAAGAAATAAAGCTTTTCATTTACAAATATATGAATTTTGGCATTAGTGGCGGTTATAAAATCATTTGCTATCAAGTCTGTTAATATTGAGTGAATAGGAACTTCTAAAGTCTTTATGAAAAACAATTTGTGGGAACAACACAAGTTCTTTCTGAAGTTTGTTTTTTCACATAACAAAAACAGTAAGATCTTAAACCACACCAGAGTACTTTTACTGTAACTGAATTAATAACTTCTGTATAACTCATAGAATAAAAGTAATGGTTTAACCACTTAAAGGCAGGTCTGAAATAGTTATTGATTTTAAATTAAGATAATGGCCATTATTAGACTAAGATTTTCTACATTGTCCTTAATTGTGTACTTTATAGAAAAAAAAAAAAACTAGCTGGTAAAAACTCAAGATAGAAACTTTACTGTTTTTTTAAAATATAGGAAATAATTAGCATAACAATATTAAATATTTAGTATACTGTGGTATACTAAAGTATACACAGACATTGTTAAAGCCTCTTTATGTTTAAAAAAAGATCTGCCCAAATTCAGAATGGAATATTCTTTGTTAGAGTCTTCCATTTTTATTGTGATGGAAATAATTAATTTTATTTCCCCATTGAAAAGTCAATCAGGTTCATTTATGTTACAGCACCTAGAAGATCTAGAAGAAAAACATTTTTTTTCTGAGATGGAGTTTCGCTCTTGTTGCCCAGGCTGGAGTGCAGTGACACGATCTCTGCTCACTGCAACCTCCACCTCGTGGGTTTAAGCAATTCTCCTGCCTCAGCCTTCCGAGTAGCTGGGATTACAGGCATGCGCCACTATGCCCAGCTAATTTTGTATTTTTAGTAGAGACAGGGTTTCTCCATGTTGGTCAGGCTGGTCTTAAACTCCTGACCTCAGGTGATCCTCCCACCTTGGCCTCCCAAAGTGCTGGGATTACAGGCGTGAGCCACCGTGCCTGGCCAGAAGAACATTTTTTATTCATTGAAGAGCCTATTCAATATTATGTTAAAAAATATTTCAGTGTCCTTGTGCACATACTTGAAATCAGCATTTTTAGGTTATTAAAGGCTTTTAATAATTATGTTAGTGGTCTCTTATTTATTGTATGATAATATTAGACTTATATAGATAATTTACTTGTAGCATTATCTATTATTCTGTAAATTTCTGCCTTCCAGGAATTTACAACCAAACTGTATTTATACAATCTTAAAAGTTTATTAGCTCTTATAAATCAATTACATTCTACCTAGCATCATTATTGATGAGGCTCGGAGTAGCCACGAACTGATTGACTATTAAAAATTAGAGCTTTTTTCACAAGAAAATATATCAAGGAAATCAAAACTAGTATATCTTAAAGTAGTTTTTATAATAAAAGCTAATATTTATTAAGTGTTTATTTACAAAGTTTTTACCAAGTGCCTTACATGGATTATCTCATTTAACCCTTGAAAGAATCCTATAGATACTGTTCTAATCCCCAACTTAGGAAATTTGCCCAAAGTCACAGGGATAGGAAGTGATAGTAGCTAGGAATCAAATCAGGCATCTCACTTCCACCTGATGTCAGGGTAGAAATTTTGTCTTTTGTTCTCTTGTGGGCAAACGTCTTATGCTCTGTTTTCTTCCTCCCTTCCTCTCTCCTTTTTGTAAAAGTACGTACTGAGTATTTTCAAAATTAAAAGAATTGGGGGAGGGGTAAATATCACTGACATAATAATCACTTCTAATTGATTGTAAAACTTTTTAAAAGCATGCTCTCTTTTATAATTTTTTTCTATGTCTTCAAAAAAAATTGAGGTCTTATCCTTTATATAATTTGTAAACTTTTTTTAAAAATCAGCTTTCCCAGGTTGAATAATTTGTAAACTTTTTTCACTTGGGTCCTAACATTTATCTTAAATTCTTTGTAAATATTATCTTTATATGGCTAGTATCTCAAATTTTAAATAGAATTTTACAATTATATCACAAAATAGTTTCTGTTTGGTTTTCTGTTTGAACAGTCACTTCCCAAAAGCTGCACATCTGTGTCAAAGCAGGAGTCTAGCAAAGGAAGTCATAGGACTGGAGGACAATGTCACCTGCCTATCAAGTCCCATCAGCACTGTTATAGTTGGTCAGATGAGTCATTATCTATGACACAGTCAGGTAAGACTAATCATGAGGAGTTTTTATTTGTGTTGTATTTGAACAGCCTCTACTCTAAAAGGCTTCAAGGAGTTTGTTGACTTTAGGAAGCATATGTAGACAGACAGTGGTGGGTTTATGTAGGATTGTGAAGAAGATTAATACCATATTGAGTATTGCCATATTGAATATATTGAGTTAGGCATATTCAGTGTATTGCTTTTTTTTGTTGTTTTTTAAGATGGAGTGTCACTCCGTCACTCAGGCTGGAGTGCAGTGGTGCGATCTTGGCTCACTGCAACCTCCACCTCCCAGGGTCAAGCGATTCTCCTGCCTCAGCCTCCCGAGAAGCTGGGATTACAGGTGCCCATTACCACGCCCGGCTAATTTTTGTATTTTTTTTTTAGTAGAGACGAGGTTTCACCATGTTGGCCAGGCTGGTCTCGAACTTCTGACCTCAGGTGATCTGCCCATCTCAGCTTCCTAAAGTGCTGGGATTACAGGTGTGAGCCACTGTACCCGGCCCAGTGTATTGCTTTTTGAATTCAGTTTTAGTTTTGAGAGTAAACATTTAGTAAAGGAAACATGAAAAATGTTATTCTTTGTTTTTTGTTGTTGTTGTTTTTGTAATTGATTATGTATTGTACCCTTTTGTTTTCCATGTGTCGGACAATTATAAATCATGGAATTTTCCTACACCCATATTTACAGCTCTTCTTTCTACTTTGAGTAACTATATAATATTTCAAAGAGTAGATGTACCGTAATTTATTTAACTGTTTCCCTAGTGATGGCCATTTAGATTTTCTCAGATATTTCACAATTGCAAATAATGCTGTAATAAACATCTTTATGTAAATATTTACACATATATGTAGTCATGCATCACTTAACATCCAGGATATGCTCTGAGAAATGTGTCATTAAGCAATTTCATCATTATGTGAACTTCATAGAATGAACTTAGACAAACCTAGATTGTGTAGCCTGACTGCACTCTCAGGCCATATGGTATAGCCTCTTGCTCCTAGAGTGTAATACCTGTACAGTATATTACTATACTGAATACTATACGCAATTGTAACACAATGTTAAGTATTTGTATACCTAAACATAGAAAAGGTGTAGTAAAAATATTATAATCTTGGGACCACTATCATATATTTATAATATATGATATGTAGTCTGCTATGTAGTCTGTCATTGACCAAAACATCATATGTGGTGCATGACTCGTGTGTGTGTGTGTAATACCATATGTCATTTATATGTGTGTTTATCATATATATGATAAAAATTCTTTTTGTATATTTCAGTGTGGAATAGATTCTTAGGAATAGAATAATTGAGTCAGGCCAGTTGAAGAATGTTGTCTCATATTTCTCTGTGGAAATTTATTAATGTTTTTATATATTTGCTTTTATGTACGTTGGTGAAAAATTGCTTCCAAGAGAATAACTTGTCAGTAGACATAAACTTAAATACTTGGAAACATGCGTTCTTATCCTGGATCTCTTACTTACTGGTGACTTTCTTCAGGTTTCTTTGCCAATACTGGCTTATCTTTTTCGTTTGTTAGCAATGGAATAATGTTTCAACCATCCTTGCATGAGTTATGCACCAAGGATTAATAATAACGTTTGTAAGATACTGTTTTATTGGTGACGCTTATTTAAGTAAGAATAAATGGTTTTAGAAAAGTAGTTCTGAGGTTTCTAGGCCGGGCGTGGTGGCTCAAGCCTGTAATCCCAGCACTTTGGGAGGCCGAGACAGGCGGATCACGAGGTCAGGAGATCGAAATCATCCTGGCTAACCCGGTGAAACCCCGTCTCTACTAAAAAATACGAAAAACTAGCCGGGCGAGGTGGCGGGCGCCTGTAGTCCCAGCTACTCGGGAGGCTGAGGCAGGAGAATGGCGTAAACCCAGGAGGCAAAGCTTGCAGTGAGCCGAGATCGTGCCACTGCACTCCAGGCTGGGTGACACGTGAGTGAGACTCCGTCTCAAAAAAAAAAAAAGGTAGCTCTGAGGTTTCTAAACAACAGATTCACTACCTATTCAAGATGACATTATTTATATTCAGTATTTGTAGAAGTGGCAGATATTAATGTAGTAAAGTTTTAATACCTTTACTTAAATGATGGAGAGTTTTATCAACCAAGCTAATATAATCAGTGTGTGTCAAATAATCAGAAACTCATTTTTTACAAACAAGTTATTCTAGCAGGTTATTTTGTTTTGAGACAGTCTCTAGCCCTGTCGCCCAAGCTGGAATGCAGTGGCATGATCTCAGCTTACTTCAACCTCTGCCTCCTGGGCTTAAATGATCCTCCTGCCTCAGCCGCCTGAGTAGCTGGGACTACAGGTGCATGCTGCCACACCCGGCTAATTTTTGTATTTTTGGTAGAGATGGGGTTTTGCCATGCTGCCTAGGGTAGTCTCGAACTCCTGACCTCATTAGTCTGCCCACCTTGGCCTCCCAAACTGCTGGGATTATAGGCGTGAGCCAGTGCGCCCGGCCTGTGTTTGGTTTCTTTAGTACTTAAAAACATAAACATTTTCCAAGGTCTTTCATCTAAAAACCCCAAGTTTTTCATCGCCTGCTATTAAATCTTCAACCATAGATGGTAAATATATTTTTTTATTAGAAAATCACTGCTGGTGTATACAATTTTTTAAAATATTAATTTAAAATAGTTATTTTGGGGGCAAAATTGAAACTAAGCCTGTGAGAGTGTAGTGGTCTACAAAATCTTATCAAAATAATAATTTTGGAAGTACATAAGTAAATAATTGAGCCTTGCCTATGCTAAGGGCTCAGTATGATGCCACCACTAATATAAAACAAGCCTAACTTTCCTAGTATGCCTTAACTCAGTGTCATAGAAGTGACAGGAACTCACATTTTATTATTTCTTATTCAGATATTTAGACCGACCACACTATTAAAAAGACATTTGTAATCTTTTTGCATTTAAACAACTTCTATAACTAGCTCTTATGCAGTTTAACCTGAAGTAACTGATAGAATCCTGGTCTTTGACGTAATGTTAAGTCTGAGTCTTAAGATTTGTGTATGATATTATTTCTATTGTAAGACTATTAAATGTCTCACTCAACATTAGTGTATGAAAATGACACCATTGTGTGATTGAGGGAGGTGTGAGGAACAGTAATTCCTATGCTATGTAATTTCCATGTGTAGTGAAATAAGCAGTGTCTTTAAATGATACCTGTTTGTTTTCATAGCATGTGTATGACACATTATAATGAAATATCCTTTTCATGATGTTGCTATGAGTAGACGTCTTGTATATGTGAACTGTTGGAGAGGAAAGATTTAACTAGCTTCCTTTCATTTATTTTAAATATTTTGAGAGCTTTCAAAGAAAGATTACAGCAGAGTCTATTTCTTTATAATTTCTCTCTTTTTAATGTGATATTAAGCCATCAGCTAATGAATCACAAGCAATTTGAAGTGGTAAAACTCTAGTTTGATTTTAATATGACTTAAAAACTATTAAATTATGTATTAATAACCAAGGCAAGAGACAGTTAAATATGATTATCTTGTCACCAGAAGTAATTTCTTGCAGAATATCCAAATTTCATCAGTCTAAAAATTTCTCAACTTCCAGCTGCATGTCTTACCAAGACAGCGTATCTCAAGATTTATTTATAATTTCAAGTAGTACAATTAGAAAGTGAAAATAAATAGGAGGAACCAAGCCAAAAATAAAGTGTGTGTGGCAAGGGGGGAAATTATAGGGATGCATTTTAGTAATACATTTTTTTCAGAAGCTCATATTTTAATTATTAGATTGGCTTTATTTAAATGGAATATTACATTACAGCTTTTTATTAGTAGTTACTGAGTTAACATTATGCTTAAGTCAAAATTATAAATACAAGATTTTGTATCTCTTTCAGAAACTACATCTGACCAGAGTGACATTGAAGGTAGGATCAGAGCTCTGAAGGATGAATTGCGGAAAAGAAAATCAGTTGTGAACCAGTTGAAGAAGGAACAGAAAAAAAGGCAAAAGGAAAGACTGAAAGCCCAAGAAGCCAGTCTGATCAAGCAGTTAGAGGTTAGACACAGGAAGAAAGGGGTTTAATGTCAAGGCTAATGTGTATGTGACGTCTAAAATGTTTTTAATGTTGTTAATAAAGTAATGGATTAGGATTCTTCATTATTAGTGTGGTGCCACATTTTATTCTCTTAAAAAAAAATCTGAGGGTGTCTAAGGACATTCTTGCTTAAAACATTAAATTTTATTTGTTTTTTATTTTTATTTTTTTTGAGACAGAGTCTCACTCTGTCGCCCAGGCTGGAGTTCAGTGGAGTGATCAGTGGAGCAATTTGTGCTCACTGCAAGCTCCGCCCCCTGGGTTCACACCATTCTTCTGCCTCAGCCTCCTGAGTAGCTGGGACTACAGGCGCCTGCCACCATGCCCGGCTAATTTTTTGTATATTTAGTATACAATACATAGAAACGGGGTTTCGCCATGTTAGCCAGGATGGTCTCGATCTCCTGACCTCGTGATCCACCCACCTCGGCCTCCCAAAGTGCTGGATTACAGGCATGAGCCACCGCACCCGGCCTAAACATTAAATTTTAAATTTAAATATTAAAATAAGTATTAAAATAAATATTAAAATTGGCTATATATAGTGGTGTGTTCTGAAGTCCCAGATACTCAGGAGGTTGAGGCAGGAGAATTGCTTGAAGCCAGGAGTTTGAGGCTGTAGTGCACCATGATTGCACCTGTGAATAGCTACTGCACTCCAGCCTGGGTAACATAGCAAGACCCCCACCTCTAAAAATTAATATTAAAATAAAGTATTAGATTTTTTTTTTTCCCTAAATAAGAAAGATTAGGCCTTTGAAAGAAAGATTGGTATCTATACCCTTGTAAGCAGAGAACTACCAGGTAAATAATTTCAGCGTTTGGAATTGTTGCTGCTTCCCTTCCCCAACTTTCTTCTTTCCTCTTCCTTCCCCCTTCCCTTTCCCCTTTTTTTCTCCTTTTCTTTCCTCCTTCCCCTTCCCCTTTCCCTTTTCCCCTTCCCTTCCCCTTTCCCCTTCCCTTCCCTTATTTCACAGAATGGTGTTTCATGCCACACAACTTATTAAATAGTACAACTCTTTGTACTGTTTGAATAGATTCTAAATGATAACTTAACTTGAATTTTCCCCCAAGCTGTAGCAGCCTTCCTGATTCTGTCCCAGGCTGGGATGTCTTCCTTATTCTGTTTTTCCCTGTCCATTCAGTCACTAGTTCTCATGGATTTTTTTATAAAGTTTCTTGTTTGTTCCTTTCCATTCCTACTGCCTCCAGGCTAGTTGGGGCCCTTATGACCTCTTGCCTCTACTGTCTGCGTAGTCTCTTAGATGTTCTGCCTCACACTGCTTTTCTATTACACACATTCTGCTTTTCTATTACACACATTCTGCCAGCCCCGTGTTCCTAGAACATGACATTCATTGTAGAATCAGACTGAATCTCCTACTTATTGCAAGAATCCCTTCTCATCTCATCACCAGAGAACATCATTCAACTTCTACCTGAACACTTCCAGTAATAGGAATTTTCAAAATTTCGAGCTAATTGGTTTCCGTGTTAAACTCTTAAGTGCTCTAAGTATTAGAAGAGCTCTTTGTTGTATTTAGCCAAAATTTCTGTCCTTTCAATTTCCACCTTTTGGTCCTTGTTACATAACAGCAAACACATGCTTCTCCTACCGCTATTAATTTAATCATCAAATATTCAGATGCCTATTTATGTGCCAAGAGCTCAGCTAATTACACATATTTTTCATTTAATCCTCACAACAAGGTGTGAGTATTATTATCCCTCTTTTACAGGTAAGGAAGCTGAGTTTCAGTGAGATTAATGATTTATCCAAGGATACACAGCTCATAAATGGTGAAACTAGGATTTTAATCTAGTTCTAATTTTAAATTCTGTGCCTTTACCATTGTATTGTCTTCCACATAGAAAAGAGGCCTGTTAATAGATCTGGAGAAAATAAACATTTAAACAGGTACACAGTACACAGATGGAATAGGGATTGTAACTTACACAATGGTTAGAGTAGGAAAAGTGATTAAGATACAATGACCATACTGGGGAGTTCATGCTGGAAAGAAGTGGAAATAAAATTTAAAAATACAGATTATATTCAGGACCTTAGAAGTAAAACTGATGAATTTGGATTTCATCTTATACGTCAGCTAATGAGTCATTGAAGTAACTGTTGGAAATAAAGTACTATTAGAATGAATGGTATTGCTCAAAAATGTTCCTTAATAACTATGTCAGTCAGAAAAGAGCCCTCTAGAGAAGTGCCATATGATCCATCTCTTCCAGCATTCTACTTAATGGCGTAAACAAAGACAAAAGAAAATTCTGTATTTAACTTTTAAAATTACAGTATATGAGAGAGATATATATAATACATAGCAGTTAATATAAAAAATTATTGGATTTTATTTGATCACAGATTTAATAAATGGACTGTACTCATAAATGTATAGCTTTCAGATCTTAGTAGTCATAGTCCTCATGTATACCTACTGAGCTAGAACACCTAGCTGTGGTATAGGTTTAATACCAGGAGTTACCTTAACAAAATGTTGACAATTCAGATGAAGGTAACATGGATGATGAGAGTTGTAAAAGTAGTGATTTCAGCCCAGATTTTAGGGATCCGTAGCAGTTGACAAGCATCCATCCATCCATTAGTTCATTCTATAAATATGTATTGATAGGCTACTTTGGACCAGACATTGTGAATAGGACATTACGTACCAGACATACAGTTTTGAACAAAACACTAATTTCAAATAGTGAGAGCTGTAAAAGTAAGGACTTCAGCCCAGAAAACTAAGGAATGATAATATGAGATGGAGGGATTCCCTTATATTTCATGCAAATTATAAATTAGTAAAGTTTTGTTTACAAAGAATGGGTAATAACCAGGAAAGTTTTGTTTTTTTTTTTTCTTTGTATTTCTGAACTATCATACTGTCAACTATACCTTTCTCTTTTTATAATTTGTATCCCTTACTTAGCCCATAAGAAACTTACTGCCATTGAAACTCAGAACAGAATGGCTAACTTCTTAAAAATATCATGAAAGTAATAGTACACTCTTTAGCAAATATAGTCAAAGAAGTTTTTTAATGTGGCAAGGTATGAGTTATTGCTTCATCGTATTAAATTTCTGTAGATTCACAATGTCGTTTCTTAATTGATACTGGAATTACAATTATATATCTTGCTTATAGATTGTACAAATAACTATAGAGTTCTGGAGAATGATGCTGAGGGGGCAAGGAGGGAGATTTTATATTGCATCTTCTTTATTGTTTGAGTATTTTACCTTAAAGTATACTATTTTATAATTTAAAATAAGTTTTAAAAATTATGCCTAGTGACTCCTCTGATTTTTCTGAACTTAGTCGTATGATGAATTTATTAAGAAAACTGAAGCCGAGCTTAGCCGAGATTTGGAAACATCACCAACAGCCAAGCCTCAGATTAAAACACTCTCCTCAGCTTCTGAAAAACCCAAGATCAAACCCCTCACACCACTACACAGGTAGAAATTTTTGATAACTGTCTGTATTCTGCCTTGTTTGGAAAAGGAATAAGGGAATATTTTCAGTAGAAGTTACCTTTTAAGTAACTGAAATTATAGAAGTAAAAATATTATTTTCTATTTTTAGTGTCAGTGAATTAAAACTGTTATGTATTACAATTAAAAATTACATATGTAAGGTATTGATTTTAAAATACATTTTTAATCCTGCAGTCTGATGGGTACAATGAAAATGGTACTTTCCAACATTGCTAGTAGTAGCATAAGTTGATGTGGACCTTTGAAAAAAACAGTTTGGCTGTGTTTCAAAAGTCAAAAATAAGTCTGTAACCTTTGACCCAGTAATGTATTTCTGGAAGTCTAAATTGAGAAAATGTGGGGTACTGAAAATCTCTATTTGCATGAATATATTTATCAGAACATTCTTTATATAATAAAACATTGGAAACAATTTTTATGTCCAAAAATGGATGAATAACTCAGTAAATGATGGTTCTCTGCAAGTGATGGAATGGTATGCAGTCAGTAAGCAAATACAGAAGATACTAAGTTGCAACATTAGAATATATAATATTGTGTATTAGGAAGTCAGGTTATAATATTTAAACTAAATTTTGAACAAAAAGGTTAGACAGATCATTTCAATTGAGAAATAGGGGTCATTTCAGAAAGAATGTTATTCATGAATGACTAAAAGCAAAAAAAAAAAAAAACCAGATTGGCATATCATAGAAGCTGAACATAATAGGATATTGCTGGAGTTAGCAGAAGGAACAATAAATAAAAGCCAAACTGTGAAAACCTTGTACTCATTTGTTCTTAGCAGTTTGTGTTTTACCTTTTAGAAAATGTGGAGCCTTTGAAGGTTTCTTTAAAAAGTATTTTGGGACATTTTTGTTAGAGAGGTATTGCAGGCTCATTACAATTAATTTAGCATTACCTAAATTTGAATCCTGGCTCCATTTCTAACTGGTTCTGTAACTGTGGGCAAGTTATTTAACCCCTCTGTGCTTCAGTTTTTTAATAGGGATTCATACCCTATTAAAAAGGAGTAATAATACCACCTGATTAATACACTTGTTATGAGGGTTAAAAGACTTAACAGGGCATAGGACACAGTAAGCATCGTGCATTAGCTGCTGCTATTATTGTTGTTACTATTTCTAGGGAAGCAGTAAAAAGAAAAGAGTTTAAATCATATCATACCTAAGTATCCCAAAATAGCAAATGTCAACAATTAGATATGTTTCCTTCTAGGATTTTTTATGCTCAGATTTTGTGTGTGTTTTTGTTACATATGTATTTTTCCATTATATTATGAAGTGTACATTTTAATTTCTACATAATATGTTATTGAATGGCTTTGTAATTTTCTTAATCAAGCTACTGAAGGATTTTAACCAGAGAGTGACACAGTCATATTTGTGTTTACAGAAATCTTTCTGACCACAATATAGAAGAAAGATAGAAAAGAGTAAGCTTGGAAACAGGAAGAAAAATAGTTTGAAGCCAGACCTCAAGTAACCAGTATTAAGAATAGAAAATAGGAGACATATTTTAGGATAGTGAAGGATTAAGAAGAAAAAAAAAAAACACGTAGACTTGACTAGTTAAAGTGCTAGATGGGGTAGCAGGGCAAGTCTAAGATGAATCCCAGGTTTCTCTTAGGTAGTTGATTGGGTCATGGTTTCATTAATGTAAATGGAAAAGGTGGTTTTCTGTGGGAGGCTTATGATTTTGGTTTTAAGTGTTAATTTTAAGTGCCTGTTGTTTAAGTGAAACTATGTGGAAAGTTAACAGGGTTAGAAATATGAGGATGATAAGCACATAGATAGTGGTTGAAGCCATAAATCACCCAGAGGAGATAGCATTCAGAGGGAATAAATGGGAGCCAGGTACTCAAGATGATAAAATAGCAACATTTTAGGGCATTATAAAAAGGTAGGAAGTAAAAGCCAAGTATTACAGTTTAGCAAATGAAGTCAAGAAAATAAAGAGAGTGAATGTAGTCTCTTCTGTTATCTGTAAAGAACAAGAGAGGACAGTAATAGGGAGTGGTTTGAGCAAATAGCTTTGAACAAATGAGAGAGAGACAACTTTTCATCCTGCAGACAGGAGGAAAGGCAGTTAGGATGGCTGTGAATATGGATAAACTTGTAGGTAAAAGTTTGAAGGTAAAGTTCATGCCTGATGGCCTCTGTTTTTGTCATCTAGTGACAAAGGCAAGCTCATTTAGTGAGAGTGATGAGAATTAGAAATAGGCTTGATGAAAGTGGCATAGATTGACCTACCTACTGTGGAGAAGAGGAAAGAAGCAGTTGTCTAAGAATGCCTGCTTTTTGTTACCAGTTATTATAGTAATATATTTATTTCTGCTCATTAATTTTTATACGTCAGATCTGAAACGGCAAAGAATTGGAAATCACTGACAGACTCAGAACGTTCTAGAGGATCCCTGGAGTCTATTGCTGAACATGTTGGTATGTAACTAGAAAAAATAATTAACTTGTAGCTACATAGTCTAAGGATTTATGCAGAGGCCTACAAAATTCTACCTCTATAGCTTTTTTATTAAAAAGTGAATTTCTTAATTACATTATTTAACATTTTAAAGTTACTTTTATATTTTAAAGTGATTTATTGGCTACGTGTAAATTATATGAATCCTTTTTGTTTGGTTGGTTTGGTTTTTAGGGGTTTTTTTTTGTTTGTTTGAGACAGGGTCTCACTCTTATCACCCAAGCTGGAGTGCAATGGCATGATCATAGCTTACTGCAGCCTTGACCTCCTGGGCTCAAGCAATCCTCCCATCCTAGCCTCCCAAGTAACCAGGACCAGGATCACAGGCACATGCCACCACACCCAGCTCATCTTTTTTTGTTTTTTTATTTTTTTTATTTTTTATTTTTTTATTTTTTTTTTTGAGACGGAGTTTTGCTCTGTCGCCCAGGCTGGAGTGCAGTGGCCGGATCTCAGCTCACTGCAAGCTCCGCCTCCTGGGTTCACGCCATTCTCCTGCCTCAGCCTCCCGAGTAGCTGGGACTACAGGCGCCCGCCACCTTGCCCGGCTAATTTTTTTTTTTTGTATTTTTTAGTAGAGATGGGGTTTCACCGTGTTAGCCAGCATGGTCTTGATCTCCTGACCTCGTGATCCGCCCATCTCGGCCTCCCAAAGTGCTGGGATTACAGGCTTGAGCCACCGCGCCCGGCCCTTTTTTTGTTTTTTTAAGAGATGGGTGTCTCACCATTGTTGCCCAGGCTGGTCTCGAACTCTTGGGCTCAAGCAGTCCTCCCACCTCAGCCTGGTTGAAAATTACCAGCACTTCAGCCAAAGTGCTGAGATTACAGGCATGAGCCACCACACTCAGCTGAATCAGTCTTTATTGTTCAAAATTTATTAGAAAAACCAAAGCATAATGATTAAATAGCTGAGTATATCATCAGCATCTCTAAATTTCCCCTAACCAGATTTTTTATCTGGTTATGTATATTTTCAGCCTAACTGTTTCTCAGGTAAATAGCTGTATACATTTTTTCAGTTTAACCGAAAGAAAGTTAATTATTGAAAATAAAATGTAGGCTAGGTGCAGCAGCTCATGCCTATAATCCCCACACTTTGAGAGGCTGAAGTAGGCAGATCACTTGAGCTCAGGAGTTTGAGACCAGCCTGGGCAGTCTGGTGAAACTCCATCTCTACAAAAAATACAGAATTAGCTGGGCATGGTGGTGCACACGTATAGTCCCAGCTATTTGTGGGGCTGAGGCAGGAAGATCGCTTATACCCAAGAAGTCCCAAGAAGTGAGTTGTGATCAGCCACTGCACTCCAGCTTGAGTGACAAAGTGAGGCACTATCTCAAAAAAATAAAATGCAATTCAGTGAGAAAATAAAACTGAGGCGCAAAGAAACATCAGTGACAAAAGAGAGATTTGGCTAGGCACAGTGGCTTGTGCCTATAATCCCAGGTACTTAGGAGGCTGAGGCTAAGGATTGCTTGAGCCCAGGTTCAAGGCTACACAGAGCTGTGACCACTGCACTCTAGCTTAGGTGACAGAGCAAGATTCTTGCTCTTAAAAAAAAAAAAAGATATTTGAATTTAAAACTTTTAACTCTTGGTTTGTTAGCTCATTATATTGTACTTTGATCATATTTTGCAAGTTAAGCTCTTAAAGTGCTATATTTGCAGAAATAGTTGATCTGTTTTCTTTTTAATTCAAGAGCTTAGTTGAACCTCCTAGGAAAATGTATTCTTTTAGAAGTATATATGGAAGTCTGTTTCTCCTTCACTAGTTTCCTGTTTGAAAAATGTTTGTAATTACCATCATACAGTTCTATTTTTGCATGATTTGAGGATGAATGTGCAAAGCAATGGCTCCATCAACTTAGATATATTTTTCTTCACTTTATAAGTTAAGACAATGCTTAAGAAATTATTCCAAACTTTAGAATTTTAAGCAATTTTAAGTGTTGATACAGATGATATTCTATTAAAAGAAAAACTTACAAAGTAGCCAAAACAAGTCATATTTGTTGACTAGAGGGTTTTTTTCCCCCCACTAAAATTTGGCTTTTCTCTAAACTTTGGTCCACAAAATTGAAAGATTGTGATTAAATCATTTTGATGTGGTGATTTGTTTTTTCTTTAAGATGCTTCACTGTCAGATTCTGAGAGATCCGTATCAGAAAGGTCTTTATCTGCATATGCAAAGAGAGTAAATGAATGGGACAGTCGAACAGAATGTTTTCATACCCCATCTCCAGTTCTCAGATCATCAAGGAAAATCAGGGAAGAATCTGGAGATTCTCTAGAAAATGTACCTGCATTACATCTTCTCAAAGAATTAAATGCCGCTAGTAGAATTCTTGACATGTCAGATGGCAAGGTTGAAGAATCTAGTAAAAAATCAGAAATACAAGAAATAGAATACACAAAATTGAAGAAGAGTAAGATTGAAGATGCCTTTTCTAAAGAAGGTAAATCTGGTGTCTTACTGAAATTAGTCCTAGAACAGGGAGACTCATCTGAAATTCTTTCAAAGAAAGATCTTCCTTTGGATTCTGAAAATGTTCAGAAAGACCTAGTTGGATTAGCTATTGAAAATCTCCATAAAAGTGAGGAAATGTTGAAAGAGAGACAGTCAGATCAAGATGTGAATCACAGTCCAAACAGCCAATCAGGGAAAGACATTCATGAACAAAAGAACACAAAGGAGAAAGATTTGTCTTGGTCAGAACATCTTTTTGCTCCTAAAGAGATACCATACTCTGAAGATTTTGAAGTGTCTTCTTTCAAGAAAGAAATTTCAGCTGAATTATACAAAGATGATTTTGAGGTGTCATCTTTGCTGTCACTCAGGAAAGACTCTCAGTCTTGCAGAGATAAGCCACAGCCAATGAGGAGCTCTACAAGTGGAGCCACTAGCTTTGGTAGTAACGAGGAAATCAGTGAGTGCCTAAGTGAGAAAAGCCTTTCTATCCATAGCAATGTTCACTCTGACAGGCTATTGGAACTCAAGTCCCCTACTGAGCTGATGAAAAGTAAGGAGCGCAGCGATGTGGAGCATGAACAGCAAGTTACTGAATCCCCTTCCTTGGCTTCAGTTCCTACTGCAGATGAGTTATTTGATTTCCACATTGGTGATAGGGTGTTGATTGGAAATGTTCAGCCAGGAATTCTTCGATTCAAAGGTGAGACTAGTTTTGCTAAAGGATTTTGGGCGGGAGTGGAGTTAGATAAACCTGAAGGAAATAACAATGGAACATATGATGGCATTGCATATTTTGAGTGCAAAGAAAAGCATGGTATTTTTGCTCCTCCTCAAAAAATATCTCACATTCCAGAAAACTTTGATGACTATGTAGACATTAATGAAGATGAAGACTGTTACTCAGATGAACAATATCAGTACTATAATCAAGAGCAGAATGATACAGAGGGTCCAAAAGACAGAGAAAAGGATGCCAGTGAATATTTTTATGAGAAATCCCTACCTAGTGTGAATGATATAGAAGCCTCAGTTAATAGAAATAGAAGCCTTAAAATAGAAACAGACAACATACAGGACACTTCTGGGGTACTTGAAGCCCATGTTCACCAGCAGTCTTCAGTGGATTCACAGATTTCTTCAAAGGAAAACAAAGACCTCATTTCTGATGCCACAGAAAAGGTTTCCATTGCTGCAGAAGACGATACTTTAGACAATACCTTTTCTGAAGAATTGCAGAAGCAACAGCAGTTTACAGAACAGGAAGACAACCTATGTGCTAAAACTTCAGAAAAGCTTTCTACACCACTTCTGGATCTTTTAACAAGAGAAAAAAACCAGCTGGAAGCCCAACTGAAGTCATCACTAAATGAGGAAAAAAAGTCAAAAGAACAACTGGAAACAATCAGCTTACTGACAGACAGTTTACTAAAAGTTTTTGTAAAGGACACAGTCAATCAACTACAACAAATCAAAAAAACCCGAGATGAGAAAATCCAGCTTAGCAATCAGGAGCTTCTTGGTGATGACCAAAAGAAAGTAACACCCCAAGACCTATCCCAAAATGTTGAGGAACAGTCACCAAGTGTTTCAAGTTGCTTCTTAAGATCTGAATTGGAAGATGAGAAAGAAGAGATTTCCTCTCCAGATATGTGTCCCAGACCGGTGAGTATTTCGTCTAGAAAAAGTATCAGTATACCTTTTGACACTTTTAACAAGGCAACTTACCTTGCCTATATAGTACATTTTAATTCTGTAACTCCTGATAGGTTTTTTTTTTCCTTGACTTGTTGTTTATTAGAGAAGGATCACTATACAAGTTTTTAAAGGCCTTGTAGCTGTTTTTCTGGCTGAAGTGTAATTGTCCTCTATTATGTCATGAGTAGTCAATATAGGGTTGTCACAAGCACTGGCAGGTTTTGGGGAACTAAAATATCCATTTAAACTGCTTAGTTGACAACCCCTGTACTGTCCACAAATTACATCTCCTTCCAGATTCACTGAACAAATTCATTCCATGGAGTTTTCCAGTGGCTCACCACCCAATTCTTTTTTGCCTGTGAAATTGTTTGTTTACATGTCTACTCAGTCATGGTTGGCCTGCAGAGGTTAGTAGTTGTGATGTTGATTCTGGTAAAATGAAATATATCCACTATGACATGCACTCAGACCATCAGCTTGTTTATGTTGCCCATGGACAGTTGAGCAAAAGTAATGACTTTGAGTAACTTGAGCCAGATGGTCACCAGAGGTGAGAAATTTTATATCCCATTTCCATATCCCATAGATGGACAGTTGTTTAGAAACAGAATAATGATCATACAAAAAGCAGGGAGAGCCCTAATCAATAAGCATTTTATAAAAATTCAATTATGTGTAAGGTTTATATAAGTAGAATTGAGGGAACAGGATAACTTTTTCTTAAGATTGTTTATGAGTAGCCACCATATTTTTTTTATTCTGCTTACTTACAGAGAAATATTAAATATATAAATAGTACATTTACTCTGTCTTTATTTTAAAAAAATGATATGAGGTCCCTAAATTGTGCTCTGTTTGAATGGTTCCATTTCTATAGGAGAGCCCAGTATTTGGTGCCAGTGGGCAGGAAGAACTTGCTAAGAGACTTGCTGAACTTGAGCTCAGCCGGGAGTTCCTGAGCACATTAGGAGATGATCAAGACTGGTTTGATGAAGACTTTGGTTTGAGCTCTTCTCACAAGATCCAAAAAAATAAGGCAGACGCAACCATTGTACCTCTAATGGCAGAATCTAAAAGAGTAACCCAACAACCATGTGAAACATTATTGGCAGTCCCCCATACTGCAGAGGAAGTAGAGATTCTTGTACATAATGCAGCAGAAGAACTTTGGAAATGGAAAGAATTAGGCCATGATCTTCATAGCATCAGTATTCCTACAAAACTGCTTGGCTGTGCCAGTAAAGGTCTAGATATAGAAAGCACTAGCAAAAGGGTCTACAAACAGGTAGGTAAAATAAAAGGATAATTTTAGTTTTTAAACTTCTTTCCCATTGTCTGAAATTTGATTCTTAGCCATTTTGTTTTGTTTTTCTTTATCAAGGCGGTTTTTGATTTAACAAAAGAGATTTTTGAGGAAATATTTGCTGAGGATCCCAACTTAAATCAGCCTGTCTGGATGAAGCCATGTAGAATCAACTCTAGTTATTTCCGACGAGTGAAAAATCCAAATAACCTTGATGAAATCAAGGTAAACTGCAAACTATAAAGTGTCTTCTTTTTTGACTTGCTGTTCATTTACACATATCTATAAATGTTGTAAAAGCAGGTGCTCTTCTGTATTATTAACCTTTGTGTCTTCAGGACCTGTTCCATAGTGGGTATTCAATAAAGATTTGTTGACTCACTGAATCCATGAACAGTGGAAAGATTGGAGTGAGTGAAAGGGCTGAATCCTCAAGTTTGTGCAAAAAAAAAAAAAAAAAAAAAATTTACCAGTCATTTTCTCTATATACATAATTATATTATTTAAGAAAAATTAGGAAATACGTAGGGAGATAAATTATTGCAACTCATAGGAGTTTTAGGTAAGTTTGGGGGGCTTTAGAGACAGGTATAATGTTCTAAAAGTACATGTGAATACATGTCATATATATGTCTTTTCAGTATGCCAGCCCTGGACACGTAGGTGTTACTTCTCTATCTTTGACTTTGGAGGTTTCAAATTGGTAATGTGGTTTTGAACTATGTAGGATAATAATATAATACATAAAAATATTTATTTTGTTATCTAAGAAACCGTTGTAGACCCTTGCCCAGAAGCTACAAGGACTGCGAATTTTAAAGTCACATTGGTGGCAATCTGTTCTGCCTAGTCACATGTTTCCTTACAGGAAAGGTTATATTTCCAGAGCAGTGATTCTCAACTTTTAATGTGCATGTGAATGATCTGAGGATCTTGTTAAAATGGAGATTCTGATTTAGTAGGTCTAGAGTAGGACCTGAAATTCTACATTTCCAACAAGCTCTCAAGTCATGCTGGTCCTGCTGGTCCCAGGACCACGCTGAGTAACAAAGCTTTAAAGTTGTATTTCCCAAACTTACTTGATCACAGAAAACCTTTAAAAATATTTTATACTGATAGAACACCAACAGATATTTATGAGATGGGATGTATGCTTACCTCAGGGGTTGGCAAACTATGGCCCCTGAGCCAAATCCAGGCCCTTGTATGTTTTTATAAATAAAGCTTTGTTGGACCGCAGCCATACCTATTTGTTTACATGTTATATATGGCTGCTTTTCTGCTACAACAGTGTAATTGAATAGTTGTGACAAAGACCACATGGCCCACAAAGCCTAAAATATTTACAGTCTGATGTTTTACAGAAAAAGTTGGCCAGCCCCTGGCTTAAAGTAAGTAGCTTTTTAAAAACACACTGTATACTCCATTCCTTCTACCCTTCCACAATTGATAAATGCTTGAATGCTATGTGTGTCTGTGAACAGGTAGGGAGTGATGGAATTTGCGGGCACATTGGTACTTTGAGAATCTTTCCAGGTGATTCTGATTCATAAATGTGTCCCTTCCCCTGTTAAGAACATTGTTTTTTTAACAGAACAACCATAAAAGTAACAAAATAAATTATTAATAACATTAAGTTGAGGTGAGACAAGATACATAATATATACCAACAATCAAACTACATGTATCAATATAGCGTACAATAAATGCCCACAAATTTTAGTATTGACATAGCATTTTGTAAAGTTTTTAAGGGTGATAGTTCAAATATTGTTAGTAGTAAAATTATTATGCTTCTCATACTGAAGTGTTGATATTTTTTAATTTAACATATTTGAGTTTTGGTGCTTCAAAATAAACTATCCCAGATAAAGTCTTTGCTTTTCTCACATTACATTGTCCCCAAAAATTTCTTTGAGATTTTTCCAATTCAGAGATTTATTTTATGCTTTCTTTAGTAGTTTTGCCAGCTTGAAGTTAGCTAATGGTAGGTTTTTTGTTTTTTTGTTTTGTTTTGTTTTGTTTTTGAGATGGCGTTTCACTCTTGCTGCCCAGGCTGGAGTACAATGGCGTGTTCTCAGCTCACTGCAACCTCCGCCTCCTGGGTTCAAGCGATTCTTCTGCCTCAGCCTCTCGAGTAGCTGGGATTACAGGCATGCGACTACCCCACCCGGCTAATTTTGTATTTTTAGTAGAGACGGGGTTTCTCCATGTTGGTCAGACTGGTCTTGATCTCCCGACCTCAGGTGATCCGCCGCCTTGGTCTTTCAAAGTGCTGGGATTACAGGCATGAGCCACCGCACCCAGCATGGTAGTTCTTAAGTAAACTCTAAAGTAATTTTTCTTTGCAGATTAATCAGCGGGTTTTACTTTATTGTTGTGATTTTTAGACAAGATCTCACTTTGTCACCTAGGCTGGAGTGCAGTGGTGCAATCTCAGCTCACTGCAGTCTGGACCTCCTGGGCTCAATCAATTCTCCCACCTCACCCTCCTGAGTAGCCACAACTACAGTCATGTACCATCATGCCCAGCTAATTTTATATATTTTTTGTAGAGATGAGGTCTCTCACTATGTTGCTTAGGCTGGTCTCAACTCTTGGGCTCAAGTGATTCTCCTGCCTTGGCGTCACAGAGTGCTGGGATTACAGATGTGAGTCACCGTGCCCAGCTAGGTTTTACTTTTATATGTTTCGTAAGTGAATAAAGTCTCAGCATTTGGAATGCTTTTGCCTTCAAATTGCTATGTGGAACTGTAAGTGGAAGAAATTTGTATGATATTTTATTGTAAATACTATATTCTTAGCACGAATCTGTTTACTGCATTGTAAACACATGAAACTCAGGAATTCTGTTGTTTGTGTTTCGTGTATTTGTCTTATTTCCACAGAGCTTCATAGCAAGTGAAGTACTCAAGTTGTTCAGTCTTAAAAAGGAGCCAAACCACAAAACAGATTGGCAGAAAATGATGAAATTTGGAAGAAAGAAAAGAGACCGAGTGGATCATATCCTGGTCAGTGTATACAACCAAACTTTTTATTTTGACCATATCTTTTAAACTCAGAATGTAGTTAGATTCTAAAAGGAAAAGGGATAGAATTATTCTTAAGTCTGTGGTATTAAAATCTTAAAACCTTTACTTGCTGCATTTCTACCACTCAGTTTTGTTGATTATTTTCTTTTGTACTCAGTAGATGAACATTTAACTTGATCAGTAGTATTTTATGTAGAACTTGAGAAATTAACTCGAATGGAAGCAAAGTTTAAGGTAGTGAATTGAAAAGAGACCAGTGTGGACTCTGGAGCCAGACTGCCCACGTTTAAATCTTTGTTTTGCCACTTACTTGATGTGTAATCTTGGACAAATTTATCTAACATTTTTATGCAAAGTGAAGGTAACAATAATAGTACTTACCTGATAAAGTTATTAGGAACATTAAATGAGTATATGTGTAAAGCACTTAGAATAGGTCCTCATATATAATTCAGTAAATATTAGCTGTTACCTCATCACTATTATCATTATCCAGAACATTCCCTGGATAGGATTTATTTGGTTTTGCAATATATTTCTGTAACATTAGAAAAGTGTTTATCAAAAAAAAAAAAAATTCAGGTTTAACTCTGAACATTTTAATTCTGGACCTTTTATCTTATCTATATTGACATTTATATAATGAAAAAAAGTGTAATACTTAAATTTATCACCGTTCTCATGTATGTACCTCTCTAGTGTTTCATTTACTCAGTAATAACTGTACTAGATAACATTTGCTTAGTATTTTATAGTTTATCATTCTTATGCCTTATTTTTTATTTTTTTTTTTTTTTTGAGATAGAGTCTCGCTCTCTGTCACCCTGGCTGGAGTGTAGTGGCTCAATCTCCGCTCACTGCAGCCTCTGCCTCCCAGGTTCAAGTGATTCTCGTGCCTCAACCTCCCAAGTAGCTGGGATTACAGGTACCTGCAACCACGTCGAGCTAATTTTTGTATTTTTGGTACAGACAGGGTTTCGCCATGTTGGCCACGCTGGTCTCAAACTCCTGACCACAAGTGATTCGCCTGCCTTGGCCTCCCAAAGTGCTGGGATTACCGGCACTGGGATTACATGCCTGGTGTCTTATGCCTTATTTGATCCTCACAATAATTAAATGAGGTAGGAAGGACTAATGTTGCTTTTTGTTTTACAAATGAGGAAATTTAGATTCAAAAATATCAAGTGATTTGCCCAGTAAAATAAGAGGCAAGATTTTAATCAACTAATTCTTCATAGATCTTCGCATCTCAAGAAAGTGAACTTGTTCTCATATTTCTATCATGTTTTAAAGTCTGAATTGTTATTAATTTCCAAGTTGTTACTTCCTTTACTTCTTAGGAATTAAAGAAAAAAGCATATTAAGAGGCATTCATCTAACCTATCAGCTAAATTGATGATATCCCTTGTACATCACCTCTGTGTATACATCGAGTCAAAAATTGTGCTAATTAAGGACTGATGTTACAATAGTAAGCAAAACAGACATAGACCCCACCTTCGGAGATTTCCAGTTTGATGGCAGAAACTAGCCATTAATATATCATTTACACACAAGTGTATAATTGTAAGTTAAGCATAAAAATGGAAGAATAGGGAGCTGTTAAAACCACAGGAAGCTGATCGAATGAGGATGGTCAGAGCAGACTTCTCTGAGGAAGTGACATTTGAGCTCAGATCTTAAAGATGAATACATGGCAACAGTAAGAGAAAATGAGGAGGAAGCAAAAGTGGAAACCCCTGGTAAACCCATCAGATCTCACGAGACTTATTCACTATCACAAGAATAGCATGGGAAAGACTCCCATGATACAATTACCTCCCCCTGGGTTCCTCCCACACACGTGGGAATTCTGGGAGATACAATTCAAGTTGAGATTTAGGTGAGGACACAGTCAAACCATATCAGTACCCTGACAGCAGAGGCTTCCAGTAGGTGCCAAATAGGGTCAGTTAAGCAGAGACCTCTCTCTAACAGTTATCAGAAATTCTCAAATACTAAACAAAATATTTGTTTTTCAGGGGTAAGGTTATTATAGTTTGGGTGAGGGGAGTACTGTGCATAAGAATTGAAGCAATTTAGCAACTGGTAAACAACAATAATAAAGTATATATTAAGTGACTATCCCCTTTGCTGGTTGTAAAATGTTTTTTAGCTTCCTACAGAGAGACCTGACCTATATAACTTTTTGCATGAGCTCATTCTTCTTAGTTTGTTTTTAACAAAACGATACTGTCAGCTTCTTGAGCTAATTATTAACAAGAAATGCTAAATAAACTAGTCTCCTCTCCCATGATTAGATTTGGTCAATCTTGTATTTTCAGATTCTAATGTTTTTACATTTTAGGGGGATTGAGATTTAAAACAACAATTTTTTTTAATAACACATAAAATTTTTCTCAAACCACATTTTCCCTCTACTCTCACATCACAACAATCATCACCACACAAGAAAACTTCTGTGACCATATGTGTGTGGACTTTTCCCATACACATCAAGCAGTGGACACCAGCTGGGTGTCCTCTGAATCAGTTCTGATACTCTCTACCCAGAAATAGTGTCACATCCCACAGATTGAGTGCTCGGTCCCCAAGACTGCCCCTGTCCCCTCCACACACACATACCAGTTGCAAGTCCAGGCCTCCAGAACTTCTGATGGACCAGCTTCAAGTTGGGGCTCCCACCTTTGGGTTCAATTAATTTGATGGAGCAGCTCACAGAACTCAGGAAACACTTACTTAGGTTTACTGGTTTATTAGGAAGCATATTGCAAAGGATACAGAGACACATAGGGTGGGGTATGGGGAAGGGGCACAGAACTTCCATGCCTTCCCTGGGCTGCCACCCTCCAGGAACCTCCAGGTTTAGCTATCCAGAAGCTCCCTGAACTCTTTGCTCTTGGGTTTTTCTGGAAGCTTCATGACATCAGCATTCCTTCCCCCAAGATTGGATTGGACCCTCTCATGGGAGGGCCTTAAGACCCACAGTCAGAAAGGCAGGGGAACATTAGAATGAAAGGAGGGCAGGCCTGCCACTGAGGCCTAACACCCCTGACATTTTATTTTATTTATTTATTTATTTATTTTGCGAGACAGTCTCGCTCTGTTACCCAGGCTGGAGTGCAGTGGTGCCACCTCGGCTCACTATAACCTCCGCCTCCCAGTTTCAAGCAATTCTCCTCTCTCCTGTCTCAGCCTCTGGAGTAGCTGGGATTACAGGCGCATGCCACCATGCCTGGCTAATTTTTGTATTTTTAGTAGAGACGGGGTTTCACCATGTTGGCCAGGCTGGTCTCAAACTCCTGACCTCAGGTGATCCACCTGGTCTCGGCCTCCCAAAGTGCTGAGATTACAGGTGTGAGCCGCTGCACCTGGCCAACCCCCCACATTTTAATGAGACTATAACAAGGGCTATGGGAATTATTAGCCATTTTTTAAGTTTTTACTAAAAGAATGAGCTTATTTTGCTCTATGATTTTGTTAACACTTTTCACCTGTTATTGGTTTTCTAAGTCTTTTACATGTTTAATTATGAAATATTTTTAAAGTATAAAAAAGAGTAGAAAATATTACAGAGTGCATTGTTTCTGCATCCTTGTCCTTCATTCTGAGCTTGGTTGCATCTACCTAAAGTACACACTTAGTATTCCATTAACTTCAGGCCTTTAATGTAAACTCTGTCTTTGTTTAAAAATGTCTGTATTTCAGCTCTTACTTTTGAGTTATATTTTAGGTCTATATAAAATTTTAAGTTGGTACTCTTTTTACTTAAGCAGTTTGAAGATATTTCATTGTAATTTTGAAGCAGCATTGTTTTCTGGGGTGAATACCCAGGGTTCGTCGTCTCGAGCTGAGAAAATTAACGACACACACACACACATACATGAAGTGGGTTAAGGAGTGGAAAGTTTAATAGGCAGAAGAAATGCGAGAGGAGAGCATCTGTCTCTCTTATGAAAGAGAGGTGTTCCAAAAAAGGAAAAGCGGTGGACCACAGCAGATTTTACAGGCAGGCTTCAAGAGGTGGTGTCTGATTTACATGGGGCCTACAGATTGGTTCCACCAGGTGTGATGTTTACTGGTGGGGGAAAGGCTGGTCACCCCACCCTAATCTTATTAGGCAAATGGATTTTCTACTTGGCCAGTGCCATCTTGCCTGCTCCTTACTGTACACGTGGCAAAAAGAAGAGAGGATGGAGCCGCCATTTTGAATATGCCTATTCCACGGGTAGTTTTTTCTGTTGTCACAATTGCTAGCGTTTGCTTGTGCAAGCTTTCAGCTTGCTTGTCTATGTCTGCAGCTTGATTTTACAGGCTGTTCTTCATTAGAAAAGAAACTGATTTGGGGGCTGCTTTTCATTAAAAGGAAAACCTTACCAAGGACTTCCTTACCCTATCTGCTTAAGTAATTTCTTTTTTAACTTTTATATCATTCTGACCTCTCTTGTTGCTTTTGAGAAGTCTGCTGACGGTTCTTTATGGAGAATTGGTCTCTTCTGTTTTCCATGTAAGATTGTATGTGTGTGTGTTTGTTCTCTAATTTTTCTGGATATGTCTAAATGTGGATTTGTTTTTATTCTGCTTTAGACTCATTGTGCTTATTGAATCTATAGATTCATATCTTTACTCAGTTCTGGAAATTTCTCAGCTATTGTCTTTTAAAAGATTGCTTCTTCCCAACTTTCCCAATTCTCTGTGAAACTTCTTTAGACATCTTTGGCCTTATTCTCTTTCCATGGCTCTTAACTCCTCCCCTAGGTAGTCATAGCACTTGCCCCTCTTTTAAATCACTATTTGTTACTTAGGATTTTCCCTCCTTTCTCAAAATTTCTTTATACATTACAGATGTTTATGTTATATCTTATCTAATACGTCTACATATTTATATGAGGACTTTTTTGGCATTATCTTACTTTACCATTTTTGCTGGAACTGAATCTTGACAG
The DNA here is from genome assembly GCF_043159975.1 of Macaca nemestrina. Taxonomy (NCBI): domain Eukaryota; kingdom Metazoa; phylum Chordata; class Mammalia; order Primates; family Cercopithecidae; genus Macaca; species Macaca nemestrina. The sequence continues at coordinate 37,837,108 of NC_092125.1, forward strand.
CTGTAGTTTTCTTGTAGAGTTGTTTTTTGATATACTCCAAGAGTTTTTCCAATTTTATCTGTAATTAATATTTGGATATTGTAGTTTAAAAGAGCAGGAGAAGATAGTGGTTAATATTTTAGACAACACAATACTATAGATAAAAGGAAGTCATCTTTTCCTATAAAATTGATGTTTTTTATTGTTTTTCTAGAGTTTTGACTATTGGGAATTTTGCTTAGGATCTCTAGTTTTAAAAGTTTCTGAAACTTCCTGAGCCTCCTTCAGTATTTTTGCATGTAATAAACCCCAAAGTTCTCTCATGGGGATTATTTTATAAATGGAGAGAATGGCATATAACAAGCAAAGTCTCTGGAATCAGACAGCTTATAAGTGTCCAGTCTTGTCTTTACCACTTATTAACAATGTGACTTTGGGTGAGTTCTCTCACCTCTCTGTCTTTCTCAGTCTCCCCCTCTTTAAAGTAGCAACCTTGTAGAGTTGGGATGATTAACCAAGGTCTAATATGTATTAAGTGGCATATAAGAAGCTCTCAAAAATATTAGATATTATTAATGTAATTATTTTCATTGATACACAGTAGTTTTTTCCTTGCACTTAAAGCTATTTCAGATGTAGCATTTTTAATCTGCCACCTGATACAGCATTCTTGAAGGCAAAAGCACTTGGACTAATAATAAGCATAGACCATCACCTCCCCTGCATTACGCATTTTCTCTACTGAATCTTTTCCATTAGCATACAAACTGCATATTTCTTTAAAGCTAAAATAACTCTCTTGTCATCACTTCCCCCTCCAATTTTCTCTTTACAATAAAACTCCTTTAACATGTCCATTTTTACTCTCCCTAATCTGTCTTTCTCTTATGGAACCAACTCCAGTCAAGCTTTTACCTCATCCATGCCACCAAAACTGCTTGGATTGTTGAACCCAGTGGGAAATCTCACTTCCTGTGTTCCTCGAACCATTGGCAGCATTCAGCACAGTTGATCCCTCCCTTTTCCTTGAAACCTGGCTCTCTGCTCCCTCACTGGCTGCTGCTCCTCAGTCTCCTTTATTGGTTCATCCTCACCTTGAAACATTGACGTGCTCCTGGAATCAGCCCACAGACCTCTTCTTTGTCTACACTCCTTCTCAGTCTCATGGCTTTGACTACGATCTGTATGTTCACCACTCCCAAATTCGTATCTCCAGCCTAGGATTCTTGCTTGACTCTAGATGCAGATAGCCATTTCCCTACTCAGTATCTGCATTTGGATGTCTGTTAGACATCTCAAATTTCACATGTTCAAAACAACTTCTGAGAATTACGTTAGCTCTGGGTTTGTCATGTATGGCCTTTCTACTGAGGTGTATTTCCTCTATACCAATCTGTTGAGAGTTTTATCATGAAAGGGTATCAAAGGCTTTTTCTGCATTTATTTAAATGATCCTCTGATTTTTATCCTTCATTTTGTTAATGTGGTGTGTCATATTTATTGATTGTGTATGCAGTAAATCCCACTTGATCGTGGTGATTCTTTTATCAAAATCTTAATTACCCCATTTTAAAATATTTGCAGCATGATAAACTATCTTACTAAACATTTCATAATAAACAGTTGCTTCTTCCAATTTAAGAAAATGTATATTTTAGCTGTTGCTTGGACTGAGAATGTCCCTAATCAATCTAACTATATTTGTGTCTTCAGGCATTATTTCAGGTGAATAAAATGCAAATAATTTTTAGACATAAAGGCTTCTGTTAGCCAAACAAGAAGAGAAATCTTTCTTTCACCTCTAGTTCTCATTCACTGCCCTTTTTTTCCTTCACAAAGGCATTGATTAATTTGTATCTTAGGTTAGCTAAGAATTCGAGCTATTTTTAGCAGTACATTCTCAAAGTATAGATGCTGTGGAATGAGTAGCAAGTAATTAGAGCACTGTTTGTATAACCTTTATGTACAGTAGCCTTGAAAAATCTCTGTACTGTAGGTAGAATTGCACCTAAGATGATAAATCTCCTTTATAGTTTATAGCCTGGGAGCTGGTAAGAAGGATACTCAGCACTCCTGAGTTCCTCCTGTCTCTGCGTTCTTTCTCATATTAAGCCTAAGTTGGCCTTCACACAATTAATTACAATTTGCTTCTACAGCTTTAGGGTTTTACGTAACAACTTTAATTTTTTCTACACCCTTTTGAAACAGCTATCATGTTTCACCCGAGTCTTTTCTCCTTATAAAACATTAGTATTGTCTCCTGTTGTCTGATATAGTTTTGAGCCCTTCAACATAACTGTAGCTCTGTCAGTGTCTCTCTTTAAATACAGTGCTCAGAATTAGCCTTATAATGTTTCATGGTTTTGTTTTTAGATACAAGGTCTTGTTCTGTCACCCAGGCTGGAGTGCAGTGGCATGATGGTAGCTCACTGCAGCCTTGGACTCCTGGGCTCAAGGGATCCTCCTGCCTCAGTCTTCCAAAGCACTAGGATTATAGGGATGCATCACCACGCCCAGCCTTGTATATTATTTAATTAGTAGTCATTCAACCTATTTTTTCTAGATAGTATATTTTGATTAGCTCAGTTTATGATCATATTTCTTTTGTTTATTTTTACCTGTATCATACTTAGAGTACTTGCAGGAGCTGAGGAAAACCCCAAGACCAACCTGTGCCCAACCTGTGCTTTTGTAGTGATGTTTTTTGGACCCTATTACAGAACTTTCTTTATTCCTTCATCTTGTTAAATGTGGCCCGTTGTTTCAGGCTACCACCACATTTCTTGATTCTTTCTTTGAACGTAGTTATTATATTTCCCAGCTTCATGTCATTTCTAAAATTGATGTACCTGCCTTCATCTAGGTCATTGCTAAAAACAATGAAGTAGAGCTAAAGACAGCCTTTCACTATTCACAAAAATGATCTATTCTATATGCCAGATACTTATGTAGCACCTTCTATTTGGACTGTCCTAGTCACGAGGGAATCATAAATAAAAAGAAACAGCCCTTTAAGAGCTCACAGCCTAGTGGGAAAACAGATACACAGAATATAATTTAGCATCATAATTGCTATAATGGAATATGAAGAAAATAGAATGGGAGTGTAGAGGAAAAACTCCCTGAGTCTTCAAGTCAGAAACTTCCTTCCAGGTTGAGAGCTGTCCTTTAATCAAAAGAATGTAAATTAGCCAGGTGCAGTGGCTCACCTAATCCTAGCACTTTGGGAAGCTGGGGCAGCTGGGTCACCTGAGGTCAGGAGTTTGAGACCAGCCTGGCCAACATGGCAAAACCCCATCTCTCTGAAAATACAAAAATTTGCTGGGCACAGTGGCGCATGCCTGTAATCCCAGCTACTCGGGAGACTGAGGCAGGAGGATCACTTGAACCCGGGAGGCGGAGGTTGCAGTGAGCCAAGATCGCACCACTGCACTCCAGCCTGGGTGACAGAGCGAGACTCCGTCTCAAACAAGTGTAAATCCACCTAACTGACCTGTCTGTTTTTTCCCAACTTGTTCACAAGGATACAGTGAAAGACCCTGGCATCTGCTTGCTGAAATTGGGCCACATTCTATTTACTACATTTCTCTCTTCCACTAGCCTAATACCCTGTCTCCTCCTCCGCTCCCAAAAAACAAAACAAAACAAAAAAACTGTTAGTCTTTTAGATGTAATTAATTAGGCTGTTTATATTTTAAATGTGTTAATTTTTACATATGCATACATATATCTTCAGGAGCAGGATCGGGGAAATGAGTCATAGAATATAATAAGATCAGAAGAAAAAAAATAGAGGCAAATTTGCAGGCTATGAGATCCCTCAGTTGTTATAGTTGAAGTTCCAAATTAGACTCTGAGCTTTCTAAAGGCCAAAGAGAAATGGAAAAGTTCATGTTCTTTCTGAGTGACAGAGAAATAGTTCCTGTTCTTAAGTAGGAACAAAGCTTTTGCCAACACTGAAATCTTAGTTTCAGTGGGGGCTGCATTGAGGTTACACCGAGAGAAAGAATAAAAAATGTCATGAGCATGTATTTCTACTGCAGGCGCACAAAAGGTTTCCTTAGTGTTTCCTAAATTTTGTTATTGTGGAGGAAATTGCTCAAAGAACAGATATAATATTACAGGCCAAGAGAGGCTGTGCAGCATGGCTCATATCTGTAATCCCAGCACTTTGGAAGACCAAGGCAGGCTAGATAGCTTGAGCTTGGGAGGTGGAGGTTACAGTGAGCTGAGATCGTGCTACTGCGCTCCAGCCTGGGTGACAGAGTGAGACCCTGTCTCAAAAAACAAACAAACAAAAAAACAGGTGGGGGGGTCTGCAAGAACTGTTATAGAAAGGAATGCTGCACAATTTTGAGTAACAAATTCATTGGAGATGTGAAATTTTTTGTGCACACACCTAGACCATCCCTCAGCACAAGTTCAAGAAGTCTTATATTAGGCTGTTTATTATAGCATCCTTCATAAGAGAGGAACACCAATTCCATGGTAGGTTGACAAGTATTTCGTAGATACCCATGATTCTGTGGTCAAATATAGGAAACGCTGAGTAAGACAAGTTTCTTTACTGGTGGGCTTCTGTCTTATAGGCTTAATTACAATGTAACTCTCCCAGAGGGAGTTCTCCAGAACTTATTTGGCCATAGAACCCTTTTTGGTGGTACATTAGGGAACATAGGAATGAATGTTTACATATCCCCCAAACAACCTTTCTAAAAGAGAAAGAATGTGGCAGCCACCCTGTTACATATTTGTCAACTCCAGCCAAGGACATATGTTGGACAATACTATTCTTGCCCTGTCTTACTCTCTCAAGCTTCAGGATGATGTAGTCTCTTTTTTGCTAGAGTCTTCTTGTTTCCTCATAAGGCAAACCAGAGTACAAGTTCCCCTGTTCACTTTCTCTGCTTTTTTTTTTTGGAGACGGAGTCACTCTGTGGCCTAGGCTGGAGTGCAGTGGCACAATCTCGGCTCACTACAACCTCTGCCTCCTGGGTTCAAGCGATTCTCCTGACTTAGCCTCCTGAGTAGCTGCGATTACAGGCTCACACCACCACACCCTACTAATTTTTGTATTTTTAGTAGAGACAGGGTTTCACCATGTTGGTCCAGTTGGTCTTGAACTCCTGACCGCGTGATCCACCCGCCTCCGCCTCCCAAAGTGCTAGAAGTACAGGCATGAGCCACCACGCTGGCCCACTTGCTATGCTTTTTTAAAGATGAAACTATGATCTGGGCAAGCCAGGAGCATGTTGTCACTTGGCTTTTTGCCAAGTAAGACTTCTAGTTAGAGACCCCTGTCACTGCAATTAATTTTGCTGAATTTGTGACTAGATCAGGGTTCACTTCCCTATCTGGCCTCCATCCCATCCACAGTGTTATTTTGTATAGCAAATCTAATGTGGTTTTTTTGTTTGTTTTTGTTTTGTTTTGTTTTTTAACAGAGTTTCACTCTGTCGCCCAGGCTACAGTGAAGTGGTGCAATCTTGGCCCACTGCCACCTCCGCCCCCTGGGTTCAAGCGATTATCCTGCCTCAGCCTCCCTAGTAGCTGGGACTACGGGCACGTGCCACCATGTCTGGCAGATTTTTGTATTTTTAGTAGAAACGGGGTTTTGCCATGTTGGCCAGGCTCATCTTGAACTCCTGACCTCAGGTGAACCACCCACGTAGGCCTCCCAAAGTGCTAGGATTACAGGCGTGAGCCACCGCACCCAGCCAATCTAATGTATTTCTTTTAGAATAAAGTAGTTTTTTTTCCATGTATTATAAACAAGCAATAAATCTGGGGAGGTTATTTCTATTTGATTAGTTTTTATTTACCTAAGAATCCTAAAATGCAAAAAGAGCAAGTATTGTATTAATATAACAGTGATTCGAAAAATAAACTTAAGCAATATTACATTTGAAAACTACCATAAGGATAAATTTATTTATAACAAGTGTTATTCATTTATTATAATACTCCAGAATCACATTCAATATTGTCTTTTAATATATGCATTTTATAATTGTAAATCCATATACAGATGTCCCCTACGTAATGAAGGTTCGACTTAACTGTTTTTCAACATTACAATGGTATGAAGGCAACACACACTCACTAGAAACAGTACTTCGATTTTTTGAATTTTGATCTTTTCCTGGGCTAGTGATATGTGGTATGGGGGCAGCAGCAGTGGGCTGTAGCTCACAGTCAGCCATACCATCATGAGGGTAAACACCGATACCCTCCTGTGGACTGTGATGCAGATGATTCTGCCCAACTTTAGGCCCATGTACATGTTCTGAGCATGTTTCAGATGGACTAGGCCAAGCTATATGTTCAGTAAGTTAGGTGTATTCACTGCATTTTTGACTTAATGATATTTTCACTTTACAGCGAATTTATTGGACATAACTTCATTGTAAGTAGAGGAACATTTCTGTCTAATATTTTGTGTTCTCCTTCCATTAAATTCCTTATTCCCTTATGGTATGGAATTCCTTATGGAATACATATTCCCTTATGTTGACATAGACAACATACTGGTAATCTTTAATATCTATGAAATACTCCAATATTGTCAAATGTATTTTTGAAGTCATCTTGATATTATTTGGCAATTGAGGTTTTTAAAACTTTTTGCAATTTTAAAAGGGGTATTGATGTCATATGAATTACCTTTTTTCTCTGGTTTATTTCCTTGGGCTGTATTCCTATGGATAGGACTACAAAGTCAGCAGTTATATTTTCTAGCTTTTGTGTGGCAGGAATTTTCTAAGTTTGTTGTCTTCTAAATCCTAGGTTCAGGAGCTCCATGAGGAGGAGGCACAGTGGGTGAACTATGATGAGGATGAATTGTGTGTGAAGATGCAGCTCGCCGACGGGATCTTTGAGACCCTGATCAAAGATACTATTGATGTTCTGAATCAGATCAGTGAAAAGCAGGGGAGAATGCTACTTGTGTGACATCTTGCAAATAAATCGAACACTGAGTGCTAATGTGAGTCCTGGGCCTTTCTGCCTCCTGCTGTACACCCCATCGCCATCATAGCAAGAGTGCTTCTGGACCTTGTACTTATTCTTAAAGACTACCAGTATGGAGTTCATAGGACAATGTGGTATATCTGGTATTACAGCCTTTGCCTTTCGAGACTATCCACTGGATTAATTGGTTATTTTCGGTGGGCAGAGTTGTACAGTGTAATTGTATACCTCTCGCTAGCAACCCCACTGGGTCTCAGAGAGGGCCAAAAACAGCAGACTTACCTCTGAGTTTAGACTAGGGTATCACTTATTTGAGTCTGAAGTCAAGTGAGAGAGGTATAGATCAATGCATCACATCACTTTTGAAATGTAATTCTGGTCTATACTATGGAAGTCATAAATGGACATTATAGTCTCTAAACAGTATTAAACCCTTAACCGCTTCTAAAATAGGCAAGCTTAATAATGTCTGCCAACTTCACATTCTGGAGTTTATTTCATTTCTTTTTGAAGACCATTTTCTTCCATTATTGTAGTTGAGCAGCACCAAGTGGACTGTCAGGCTAACAGGAATAAGTGGTAGCCTTGCTTTTTGAGCACCATCTAAAGAATTTTAAACCTCTGCATTATGTTTAGTGTTCTCTGTGTGGGCGTAAAAACAAAGAAGTGCCCCTACTGAAGACTGGGCTCAAAAGGACCAATGCAGGGCTGGTTCTTCTACCCCTTGGTTTACTCCTGCACTTTTCTTACTCGTTCTGAATCTCTACCAGCTGCTCCCAGAATCACAGATACTCAGGACCATCTCAGGCATCCAGGCATGGCAAAGTGGAAATAATTCATTTTGGCCTTCAAACCTTCAACTCCCATCTTTCCCCAAGAAGTTAGAGATGCTGTTACTTGAATGATTTAGGAAATGAGTGTGTGCACCAAAGACAAAAAGATATTGTCTGTTGTTTGTGTGCTTGTTTTGTGCTATGGAACATTTTTTAATTTATTTTAAGATAAATTATTAAGTTGAAAATGTATGTCCCTATTCAGAAGTGAAAGATTCTTCTTGTAATAGTTAAACCTCCATCTTGAAGCTTCTTGGTTCAGTCTTTGCACAGGAACCTATGGTTTTAACAAACCAATACACATATTGAAGAAGTCATTTTAATTCAGTGAAACGAAGATGGGCTTTCCAAGATGACCTGCAGTAGCAGGATGGGATAAAATGATTTAAAGACACTGTACAATTTAACTCTGCCTCTCTTGCAGCATTGCTTCTCACAACTATTACCTGCATCTGAAAAAAAAAATCTATAGACTCCAGCTGCTACATTAGAGCATAAGAGATGCTCTCCTGGGACCCCAGTACCCTGCCTTCTTGACTGGTTTCTGTTCATCAGTCCTGTCCCTCTTCAAGTAATCTAGAAGAATGTGGAAACTCTTAGGCGCAAATGTAAATGCCTTAATATTGAAGGTCCTGGTTAGAAGCATGATCCAAGACATCCACTGGATTCATATTTACAAATATCCTGGAATGTTATAGCTTCAAAATGTGTTAGAAAAACCCCAAAGATGGTATAATCTTTAAGTGTGCACGTTCGTTCATTTCTGCATCTTCCCTCCAAACTTGCCTTTGCATCTTAAATATTTCACTATGCACACTCCCATTCCTCTTGGGTTTCATCTTGTCGTTATTAGAAATGTACTGAAATAATCATTGGAATATTTGCATTTTGCACAGTGACTGGTATGATAGCTCTTGACAAATAAGGAAAGCACTGAAATGTTGTGATTGGGTCTCGGGAAATGCTCAGATTGATGTCTTACCAGCATTTCTTCTGGGCTTGTGATGTTGAGCTGTAGTCTTGTAGCCATAATGAGCATATTGACTAAGAAAAGCAAAGGTTTCTTGGGGTTATTAACCAGTAGTGTGGAAATACTATTTTTATGTGGTCAAGGAAAAGCAAAGGCTTTTCTTTTCAGTTTGTGTTATTTGGAAGACAGAAAAACATCTTGTCTGCATCCTTTGGCTGTTTGTGGGATCACGTTGTCCTTATGATACTGAAACTTTACAGCTGCTGTAAATTTTTTATAAATGAATTTCAAAATGTTATAATGGGACTGTAGGTTGTTTTTCTACATCTTCATTATTTGGACCTAAAACCAGTTTTTAATAAGAAAGTTTATTCTTTATGACATTATGACTCCAGAAAGAGAAAAAATAATACAAGTCATGGAATCAGCAATCTGGTAAGAAGTGCTGCCAAGAATGTGGCAGTAGCTGTCCTGACAGACTCCAACTGCCTTTACTATCTGAAGAATCCTAGGCTCCACATGAGAGGCAGAAATGGATCAGTCTTATTCTTTGCTAGAAATGATTATCTGTAGTTTGGTAGCAAAAATAAAAAAAAAATACATAATTAGCAGATTTCTTATTAACTATTTGGATCTAATTGAAATGGCTTTATTCTTAGGATTAAGAAAGATAGATGTGGATACCCAGCCACTCGTTCCATGCTGGTATCTTTTAAATCAGCTCTGCCTCTTAATCAAGAACCTAAATATTCCCTCTTTCTAATCTTTGTTCCTTCTCCCTACATCCTCGTCCTCTTTCACTCTTCCTTCATAATTCCTCTAAAAAAAAATCTTTGCATCAGCAGTAATATCTTTTAGAATAGCACTATCAAAATTTAGTAGTAAACCAACATATAGGCTTCAGATTTACTTCTGAGTCCAAAACAATTTGTGCTATCCAGAGTAGTAACTCTGGGTTAAACAAGTACAGGGTATAGATTCCCTCTTCAGGTCTACACAGGAATTTTTACCGTAGGGAAAAGTGGGGAGAGCTCAAACGTAGTTAATAAGGAAGGTAATTTGTTTTTCTTTTACCTAAAAGAAAATAAAATTCCTTCTGTGACTACAGGTCTCTGAGAAATTATCTTTCAAAAGAGATTTCATTGCTCATAAGAGTGTTGTGGCCTATTGATAAAAACAATTTTGTTCACTTTCTTGTCTTGAAAAAAAGTGGCCTTAGCTTTTTGCAATACTTGAATAAAGTGTGTACTCGCAAAAGAATTTCTGTAGCACAGCATTAGAGACTCATAACTTTTCTGCAAGAAATACAAACTTACATCTTCCTTTTACTACCTTAAGAATACTAGTGAGTAAAACATTAATTCAAAGAGCAAATTATAGAAACTACAATGACGTTTAATGCAAATTGTAGGAATTTACATGTTTACAAATCATCTTCAACTGGTTGTGCAGCAATTCAGTAAAATATCTTTGTATTATAAAAATGTGAAGAAAAAATGTAAACTGATGTAAAGGAGGTACTGTCATTTTAATTAATCTATGTTTAATAGCTTTTCCTTCTGAACTTTGCAAAGCCTTCTTGGTAAACACATTGCAAAGCATTCTGTGGGAGGTTCAGCCTCCTTGTGTGTACTGTACTGTGCAGACATGAAAAAATAAACCCGTTTACTGTGTGCGTGTAAATAGCCTGGTCATCAGGCCATTTTCAGCCAATAGTCACATCCAGTGCAATTTTGCACCGAACACTTAAGGGTGTGGTTTGTAAGTATGATCTGTAAAATAACTGGGATGAATTCCCATGTATACCTGTGTAAATAGATTTGTTAACTGAAATATACTTTAAGAAAAGATAAAATCTGTAAATAAACTGATTTATAAATTAATTTTATGTCAGGTCTCCGTTTTTCCCCTCCTGAGCCAACTTCAGAAAATTAGTCCCCATAAAATTCACTGATTTCTGATTTCTTATTTAGTCACAGGATGCTGATACTTGGACAGTAGAATAAGGTAAGCTGTGGGTAAGAGCTGTTTACCTGCACATAAATGCCATCAGCACATACATTTGAGCAGCCTGGGCTTTGGTCCCACACTCATTGATTCAGCAGATAGCCACTGACCACCACCTTCATGTTCTGAGTACTGTGCTGAGTGCTGGGAACATAGCAAAAAAGACAGACATGGTCCCTGACCTCAAGAAACTTAATGTCTAATGAAAGCCACCAAAAGATATTTTGAAAACCTGTGTGACAAGTTCTAACAAGTGCTGCACAGGAAGCATACATAGGATTTGAGAATATCTTAATAAAAGGACCCAATAAGGGTAGGAGTGAGTCAGGGAAGAGTTCTCTGATAAATTATAATAATAACTGTTTTATTAGTTTCTTCCTTCTAATTCATGGCAAATGCCATTTCTCCCAAATGACCTAAATTTTGATAACCCTTGCAAAATAACACATGGAAAAGTCATACTCAAGTGGACCACAAAGAAGTGCAACCAGCTGATGCCCAGGTGTGGAGGCTGTAACTTATTTCTGGAAATATGAGCTTGGAGGAGAATGGAGCTGAAGTGATAGAAGAATAAAAACAATCCAAGGATGGAAATGCACAGCACTGAGGATAATGAATTGTCTGTGGTCCAACAAATTAGAAGAATTCATCTTACCTGAATTCTTCTAGTTGCCCCTAGATGGCCATCCTTGCTATATCTTTAACCCCTACCACAACCATGAACATTGCGGAAATTCTCAGAAAAAAATTGGCCCCAAATTACAATAGGTCCTAAGAAATTCTTCCTCTCATAAAATGGATAGTTGAGACTGGGCATGGTGGCTCACACCTGTAATCCCAGCACTTTGAGAGGCCAAGGCGGGAAGATTCCTTGAGCCCAGAAGTTCGAGACCAGCCTGGGCAACATGGCGAGGCCCCATCTCTCCAAAAAACTTTTTTTTTTAAATTAGTGGGGCACAGTGGCACACACCTGTGGTCCCAACTAGTTGGGAGGCTGAGGTGAGAGAATCGCTTAAACCCAGGAGGTCAAGGCTGCAGTGAGCCATGTTCATGCCACTGTACTCCAGCCTGAGCAACAGAGTGAAACCTGTCTCAGAAAAAGGAAATCAGATTATTTGAGTGCCTACTATGTGCCAGATACTGTGGTTGGTGCTGAGGACACAATAGTACAATAGTAATAACAAATAGACTCTTGGAAAAAAGACCAAATACCTGTAACCTTGAATCAAACTATATGAAAGTGGCAGTCAAGAGGATGGCAGTTGACACGGCAGAGCCAAGAACAATGAGACCTACACTGGGGAGAAGTACAGTGGTGAGTGCCTACAGAAGGGAAGCCAGTCATGCCCCACATAGTGGTCAACAATGGGCCATATGTACAGCCGTGGGCCTGGAAGATTCTGTATAATGGAGCTGAAAGTGTTCTGTCACCTAAGGAGGTCATAGCCATGGCTAACATTGTAGTGTGGCACATTACGAGATTATGGTGACGCTGGCTGGTGTAAACAAACCTGTGCTGCCAGTTGTATAAAAGTATATAGTAATGTCCTAGCCATTCACATTCACTCCCAACTCACCCACAGCAGCCTCCAGTCCTGCAAGCTCCATTCATGGTAAGTGCCCTATATACACATTCCATTTTCTATCTTTTATACTGTGATTTTACTATTTTCTATATTTAAGTTTGTTTAGATACCACAAATTCTTATCATTTGTGTTACAGCTGCCTACAGTGTTCAGTACAGTAACATGCTGTACAGATTTGTAGTCTAGGAGCAATAGACAACACCATGTAGCGTAGGTGTGTAGCAAGCTGTACCATTTAGGTTTGTATAAGTGCATTCTACGATGTTCCCACAACAATGAAGTCACCTAACGATGCATTTCTCAGAACATATCCCAGTGGTTAAGCATGCATGACTCTACTGAGGAGAAACAGCTAATGCCCTACAAAATCCCAGCAAAGCTCAGGAATTGGAGGCACTGGCTGCCATGGTAAAAGGTGCGAAACACGGCGATTGTTTCACCATTTGCTGGGTATCCAGGCTGTGCAGCCAAGGTCAAAAGGCAGATACGTGCCTCCCAGGGAAGAGACCAGTGCATGACTCAAGGTCACTGAGGACAGACAACACACACACCAGGCTCAGGTGGCACAGTGTTTACTTACACCAAGAGGAGACAGTGCAGGAGGTTCAGCCCCTTGCAATGCATCAGCCCTGCAAGGGCAGTAGATCTGCTCCACAGGGAACAAAGGCGATGTGACTGCAAGTGCCCCACTTAGTGCTGCAGTGGAAGGACCCTCCCCCTCCGCCAGGGGGTCTGAAAGGCAGAAAGCTGGGTGTGGATGAGGGCCATTGACACATGAGCTTAAGCAGAACAAAGGAGTACACGTTGAGTCTGTAATAGGTCAAGATATTCCCGCTCATGGAGATAAGCCCCGCACAGCCTGTAGTGCTCTTATATCTCAGTGAGGAAGTGTTCCAGGCCCATTCTCACGTGATTGTGCAGGAGCAGGAAGCTGGACGTGATTGCTTTTCCCAACAGGGAAGAAAATAGACAAGTTGATGGCAAGTCTGATCGGAACAGTTAGACCACCCAGGTAACCACCCCTCCCAGTGGATCCAGGCACTGCCTGTGCTCTCTTCAGTGCTCTCAGGAGGTGAGTAATTCTCTGGAGAAGTTGAACCAGAGAGTCCCTGAACTTGAGGACTCCAGACACAATGAAGCATGGAAGTCAGGCAACAGACTGAAGATAAGGATGAAGTTAAAGTGGATGGATGGAGTAAGGGACCCAGCCAGGCTTAGCCACAACCCTCTCCCACAGGAAGGAGACTGGAGGACCCTCCTCTGGAAAAACTGGCCACAGAGGAAAGGCCTATAGTTACTGTCATTTGGAGAGGCCTCCAAAGAAAAAGCTGGCTTGCCCTCGATCCCCTTCCCATGAAATCCATCAGCCAAAAAGCCCCGCCCATGCTCACGGAGTTGCTCATCACATTTTTAGCACATCACCCATAAGTGAACAAGTGAACCCGTCTCCAGACTTCGGAGGGACGCCACCAAGATGAAATAGACCAAATCAAAAAGAAAAAAGAGGGATTCTGGTGAAACAACCGCATGGTACAGAAGACAAACCTCATAAGAGATTTAAAAACTATAATTAAAATTCTCAGCTCAAATAATATTGCATCATGAAATAGGATTAGGATGCTCTAAGAGATTAATGAGTCAGAAGACATGGTTAAGCTCTTGAAAATTAAAAGTATAGCAACCATAATTTAAAATTCAATAGAAAGTCTGAAAATAAAATTGAAGAAATCTAGAAAGTAAAACAACAACAAAAAAAAGATAAAATTAGAGAACCAATCCAGGAAATCCAATGTCAAATTAACTGGATATCTAAAAAGAACAGAGAAAACACGAAACTATACAAGAAAAAATTCCAGAACTTAAATATGTGATTTTCCAGTTGGAAATGGTCTAATGAGTACCCAGCATAATAAATGAAAATAAACCCACACTAGGACATATCATTGTGAAATGTCAACTCCATAGGTAAAGAAATTATCTGGCTGGACGCGGTGACTCACGCCTGTAATCCCAACACTTTGGGAGGCCGAGGCAGGTGGATCACGAGGTCAGGAGTTTGAGACCAGCCTGACCAACATGGTGAAACCCCATCTCTACTAAAAATATAAAAATTAGCCAGGCATGGTGGTACAATTCTGTAATCCCAGCTACTCAGGAGGCTGAGGTAGGAGAATCACTTGAACCCAGGAGGCAGAGGTTGCAGCAAACCAAGATTGTGCCACTGCACTCCAGCCAGGGTGACAGACAGAGGGAGACTCTGTCTCAAAAAAAAAAAAATTATCGTAAAAGTTTCTGAAGAGGAAAAATAAAACACCACATGTAAAAGGTTAGGAACAAAATGTCATTCCTGTCCTGAAGAGCAGCATTGGAGGCTTAAGAAAACAGAGCAACATTTTCAAACACAGTAAAAATAATTTCAGCCAACCTATGAATCCAGTGTAAAGGTGGAATATGGGCTTTTTCAGAAATGCAGGGCCCTTGCTCCCCACGCTTCCTTTCTCAGAGGGCATCAACCATGAAGCATAAAGGCTTGAGGTCTAGAAGCAGGGAATCCAACCCAGGGAAAGCACGAGGGGCATTCCCAGGATGACTGCTGTCTGGCAGGCCCAGAGAGCCAGCAGTCCAGTCCAGAGCAGGAAGGAAGGTCTCCCACAAGAACGGAGGAGAGGGGAGCAAATACTCATTTTTTAACAACATGAGGAAAAAAGGGTGAGGAAAGACTTAATAATAGGTTCCAAGAAGAGCAAGTAATGAAAAAATGAGGATTTGAGACCAGCCTGGCCAACATGGTGAAACCCCATCTCCACAAAACATACAGAAATTAGCCAGCCGTGGTGATAAACGCCTATAGTCCCCACTACTCGGGAGGCTGAGACAGGAGAATCGCTTGAGCCCAGGAGGTGGAAGTTGCAGTGAGCCGAGATCACGCCACTGCACTCCAGCCTGAGTGACAGAGCAAGACTGTCTCAAAAATAATAATTAAAGGAAAAACAAAGCACCATACAAGTAAGGAACAACCATGGTGCACTTCTTGGCTCAGCAATGAGCAATATTTATAGTTACAGTAATATAAACATTGAGCACTGCAGTGTCACTACACTGGGAAGATGGAGGAAGAGAAGTATTAGCTAAGTCTGCATTCACCCTATTAGGAAGCGTGACGGTTAATTTTACGTATCAGCTCGGCCAGACAACAATACCCAGCTATTTGGTCAAACATCGGTCCAGATGTCTCTTTGAAGATATTTTTCAGATAAGATTAACAGTTAAACAGGTAGACTTTGAATAAAGCAGATTCCCCTCCATAATGTGGTGGGCCTCTGCCTGCAGCCTCCAGCTGCACATCAACTCTTTCCTGGGTCTCCAACCCACCAGCGTGCTCCGCAAGTTTGCTTCTTGCTAGCCCTCACAACCGCATGAGCCAATTCACACGTGCACACACACACACACAAATGCATGTGTATGTATACACACATGCAAATCCTACTGGTTCTGTTATCTGGGGAACCTTAAGTAATACAGGAAGTCAGTAGCTAAAGTCTGAAGCTAATGACTCAGGAGTCAGCATATATATTTTTTATTTTTATTTTATTTATTATTATTATTATTTTGAGAGGGAGTCTTGCTCTGTTACCCAGGCTGAAGTTTAGTGGCCCAGTCTTGGCTCACTGCAACCTCCACCTCCCGGGTTCAAGTGAATTGTCCTGCCTCAGCCTCCGGAGTAGCTGGGATTACACCACGCCCAGCTAATTTTTGTATTTTTAGTAGACAGGGTTTCACCATGTTGGCCAGGCTGGCCTTGAACTCCTGACCTCAGATGATCCGCCTGCCTTGGCCTCCCAAAGTGCTGGGATTACAGATGTGAGCCACCATGCCCAGCCAGTATATATATATTTTTAATACAGAGGTGAGCACCAGAACAAAGATGTTAAAATGAAATGGTTAACAATGCGTGCCCTGGCAAGTAGGATGATGATGATGAGAGGAATGGGGCTCTGTGTGTGTGTGTGTGTGTGTGTGTGTGTGTGTGTGTGTGTGTGTGTGTAAAAACCTTTTTTTGCTATGTACAAGTATCATCTGATAATAAAAATTAATATTCTCTCCAAAATAACAAAGCATCACCAAAGAGGACATATTCCACATGTCTTAATTTCCCTCTCTGCTAAGTGCTGCAGGGGGTACATTTAGATAAAATTATACTCCCTTTTATAACCTAAAAACTACTCCAATTCTATTATCTGCTGAAATTAAGAAGTTAAATTTGGGTTGGGGCTTTTTAACCTAAATATTTTTTATTTCAAGTATAAATTAGACTCAAAGTAATTAAAAAGCTTTGCTGTCACGCATAATTTAAGTGGTATATTTAACACAATTCAAGCATTCTTAGTGCTTTTTTGTATTAAAAGAAAAAGATGTGCATTTGGTGGTAGGCAGACAGTATAGGGAAAAGAATTGTCAGGTTGTGTCACTAACCAGCAACCTCCGTGTGTCAATCTGTGTCGAACTACACTAGGGAGGCCAAGATTTCTTTCTCTTGGTTTTGTAACTATTATTATTATTATTATTATTATTATTATTATTATTTGACGGAGTTTTGCTCTTGTTGCCCAGGCTGGAATACAATGGCTCGATCTTGGCTTACTGCAACCTCCACCTCCGGTTCAAGCAATTCTCCTGCCTCAGCCTCCCGAGCAGCTGGGATCACAGGCACCTACAACCATGCCTGGATAATTTTGTATTTTTAGTAGAGATGGGGTTTTATCATGTTGGCCAGGCTGGTCTCGAACTCCTGACCTCAGGTGATCTGTCTGCCTCAGCCTCCCAAAGTGCCGGGATTATAGGTGTGAACAATCGCACCCGGCCTGTGACTCTATTTTCTATTAAAGTATATTTTGTTGTGATACTGGCATCTTTTGCGAGTATATATCACATTTTCTTGTGCTTCTGTTTTGAACAAGAATACCACATGGGCTGGGCACGGTTGCTCATGCCTGTAATCCCAGCATTCTGGGAGGCCAAAGTGGGTGGATCACTTGAGGTCAGGAGTTCAAGACCAGCCTGGCCAACAGGGTGAAACCTCATCTCTACTAAAAAATATAAAAATTAGCTGGGTGTGGTGGCATGCCCCTGTAATCCCAGCTACTTGGGAGGCTGAGACAGGAAAATCACTTGAACCTGGGAGGCAGAGGTTGCAGTGAGCAAGACTCTGTCTCAAACAAAAAAAAAGGGGGTACTACATGAAAATATGTTTTATGCAACTTATCTTTTCACCTGAAGAATGCATGTCAGGAAACTCAAAACCACTCTTTTAACTCTAAATGCATTCCAGGATTCTTAGTTTCCACAACACAAACAGGTATGTGTGATGACCCATTTTAAATACAGTGGAAATATTTTTTAAAATAATAATCATCTAAATAACCTCCCCAACTGGTCTGTCAGTGCTCCTGCTACTGTTTTGAAAAAATTAATTCAAACAATTAGATGAGCCAAATGGAATTAGAACTTTAAATTCCTACTGCAAGTCTCAAAGTTGAACTTCTTCACTTAGAGAAAAGGGGTAGAAAAGGCACTTACTCAAGAATTCCGACTGGCAGTGGTGGCTCACACCTGTAATCCCAGCACTTTGAGAGGACAAGGGGGGAGGATCGCTTGAGCTCAGGCATTCAAGACCATCCTGGGCAACATAGTAAGACCTCGTCTCTACTAAAAGTAAAAGAAAAATTAGCTGGACTTGGCAGAGTGCCCCTGTAGCCCCAGCTACTGGGGTTGGTGGGTGCTAAGATCAAGGCTGCAGAGAGCTGCGATTAGGCCACTGCACTCCAGCCTGCCTCAAATGAGGTCTCAGAATGAGACCCTGCCTCAAAAAACTAAAAAATTGAAAATAAAGAATTCCTTGGGAGCTGCAAGACTGTATTATCCCTGCTTCTGACCTGAGAGATCATTATCTTGTTAATTCTACTTCCCAAACTATACATAATATGAGGGTTTAAGAGGTGTTTGCAGGATTTTTATGATTTGGGGAGACCCAGAACAGAAGACGGGAGGATTTGCTGGTTTCCAATGAAGAAGCTGAACCCTTGAAGGGTTTTGCTCTTCAAAGAGGGGACAGTGAATGGAAACAAGATCATTTCGGTTTCTACATCTTTGTTTATAAAAAGAGCTAAGGGATGCTCTGCCTATGGAGTAGCCATTCTTTTGTTTCTTTGCTTCTCTAAAAATAAATAAATACATACATAAATAATAAATAAGCTGAGGATCTCAGTGTGTGAAATAACCATTATGAAAAGTAAATAACTCAGAAGACCCGAGGCAAGCTAATATGCATTTGACTGTAAGAAACAAATTACTTGCCTCAAAGTCTTAACAACAGGAGTTTATAATTCTCTTGTAACAAGGACTCCAGAGGCAGACAACGCCAGCGCTGGTCAGGGGCTTTGCAGCATCAGGGTTTGGGTCAGCACCTCCTTGGTTCTCTTGGCCCAGGTGGCCACAGCAGCTCCAGTGTCCCATCCTCACACAAGGTCCAATGTGAGAACGGAGGGAGGGGACTTCTCATTACCTTATTCCCTCCTTTCATCAGAGAGTAAAGTTATTCCGAGAAATTACACCTTTAAAAGAAATCACATAATTTTTTTAAAAAATGGACAATTTTGAAAATAACATTAGAAAATTAATGTGTTAGGAAAGTATTCATAAGAGCAAAAAAGTTTAAAAAATAATTATTTTAGGCCGGGCGCGGTGGCTCAAGCCTATAATCCCAGCACTTTGGGAGGCCGAGACGGGCGGATCACGAGGTCAGGAGATCGAGACCATCCTGGCTAACACGGTGAAACCCTGTCTCTACTAAAAAATACAAAAAATACAAAAACTAGCCGGGCGAGGTGGCGGGCGCCTGTAGTCCCAGCTACTCCGGAGGCTGAGGCAGGAGAATGGCGTGAACCCGGGAGGCGGAGCTTGCAGTGAGCTGGGATCTGGCCACTGCACTCCAGCCTGGGCGACAGAGTGAGACTCCGTCTCAAAAAAAAATAAAAAATAAAATAAAATAAAATAAATAAAAAATAATTATTTTAAATTAAAAAACAAAAGTTTTTAGGAGTCCCTGGCAAACTTCCCCTCATGTGTCATTGGCCAGGAGTGGGGCCCACAATGACCACCAAGAATCGTAAGGGAGACTCAGAGAGCAAGTGTCTAGAACTCTGGTCTGTAAAGTAGAAGGTAGGTTCCTTGGGTAAGGAAGAAGGGTGGGGAAACAGCTGTCAGTTTCACAACCAGCAGTGTCTGCCAGTGAATAAATGTATCCTCAGCTGCTGACTTTCTTGGCAAAATCATGAGTTTATGAATAAATAAAGGTGTAGCTGAGTAGTCATTGCCGACCTGTGGCATCATCACACCAACACCCTTCCGCATGTTCTACTATGACCAGAAGGGCCTTGAACACTCATCTTTTCCATCCCTCCACCCTTGGGCACAACTGCATGTCAGACAGCCCCTAAATGGAGCAATTTCTCCAGCCTAAAGCACCAGGGAAGAAGCATCCTTCTTGACCTCGTTCATTGACCAGAAGGTCTTCAAATTTCCCAGGAGGACAGCCCTTGCCCTAGCATGACTTAAGATCAGGGTGTGGAGACAAAACACACACGTGTTAATAAGCATAGATTCAGGTTCTTCCGCGGTGGGAAAGACAACTGTGGCCTATGGTACTAAGAGCCCTTTCCAGAGGAGGCACAGGAGGTGTTTCATGCGAAGGGAAGTGCGAGCAGAAGCAGAAAGGCAGGCTATTTTTATTGGACGTCTGGGGCGATGGGGCTGAAGAGGTGTGATGGGACCACACCATGGACATTTGAAGCTTCATTTAACAAACGATTTCTCCCGTCAGTTCTTCAGCAACCCCACAGTGACAGCTGTGCTGGCAGGGAAGGTCCACTGGCCACTGTCAAGAGGCCTCACTGAGGGGCCTTAACTACTTGGGACAATTTGCCACCACCAGGGTCTGCCCCCCAGCCTGATAGGGTTAGAGACCAGAACACATCCGTGCTCCCACAGATGAGCAGGCGTTCTGGAGAAGGCAGAGTAAGTCATGTGAATTGGAAGAATGAGCCAGAAAGCCACGTTAGTAACTCAGAGTGAATCCCAATTGCCCCATCCTCTTTCCACAGCCACACCCCTCTCCTTGCCCATCCCCCGAGGCTGCAGCAATAATTAGTGGTAAGTTTGGTGAGCACAGAAATGGAGTCAAGTCTTAAGGAGTATTTCACCCAGGCATGGTGGGCCCGGGAAATCCTCTCTTCCCACTCATGCCTGGGACTCCTGTCTCCATGCCACCTCTCTCCCTCCTGGACGATGCGGACCCTCACGGCGTTTGCCTTTCCAACTGCCCAAGAAAAACCTTCGCAACAAGCCGGGTGCAGTGGCTCACCCCTGTAATCCCAGCACTTTGGGAGGCCGAGGTGGGTGGATCACCCAGATGTGGTGGGACGTGCCTGTAATACCAGCTACTCCGGAGGCTGAGGCAGGAGAATGGGCTTGAACCCAGGAGACGGAGGTTGCAGAGAGCTGAGATCTTGCCACTGCACTCCAGCCTGGGCAATAAAGCAGGACTCTGTCTCAAAAAAAAAAAAAAAAAAAAAACCTTCACAACAGATAGGGCTGCCCGCCAAGCTTACCTCGTGGAAGCCCTTGGCTTACGTCATCGTCTGCAACCCTCACGACCACCTTCTGAGTCAGCCCCATTCTACAGCTGAGGGAACTGAAGTTAAAAAGGTTAAGGATCTTGCTCAAGAACACAGAGCTTGTGAGTGACACAACCTGGCCTCACCTGGGTCTGTCTGGCTCCCACAGCCAGACCCTCTCCAGAGTCTTTACTCCTCTGTTTGTATTCACCCATTGTTTCTTGGAACATCTTCCTCGGGCCTCAGAACACGTTCCACCTCCTCCTTTGGCACTTCTGAGAGGACACCCTCAGTCGCCAGCCAGACCACCGCATCCTAGAAAGACCCGAAGGACTCTCCATGGCAAAACTAGAATCTTTACATGCCACCTCGTTTGTTCAGAATAGAAGCCAAGGCCCTAGCGGGCTGCAAAGCGCCCCCCACAGCCTGGGTTCATGTCCCCACGACACACCTTCCTCAGGCCAGCATTGGGATCACTCGGGGGCTATTGAAAATGCAAATATGGTGGCACCATTTCCCCAGCCTCTGGCCTGGTCTCTTGGCATTGTTAATAGTGATGATACAGAACATGACTGTTGGGGCCGGGCGCGGTGGCTCAAGCCTGTAATCCCAGCACTTTGGGAGGCCGAGACAGGCGGATCACGAGGTCAGGAGATCGAGACCATCCTGGCTAACATGATGAAACCCCGTCTCTACTAAAAATTACAAAAAACTAGCCGGGTGAGGTGGCGGGCGCCTGTAGTCCCAGCTACTCGGGAGGCTGAGGCAGGAGAATGGCGTAAACCCGGGAGGCGGAGCTGGCAGTGAGCTGAGATCCCGCCACTGCACTCCAGCCTGGGCAACAGAGCGAGACTCCGTCTCAAAAAAAAAGAACATGACTGTTTACTCTTGCTAGTCACTTGTTTTATAAGTATTTGTTCACTTAATCCACAAATGGCCCTGTGAACCAGATACAGTTAGTAGACATAGTTAATAGACAAGATGGTTGAGGCACCGGGAGGGTAATTAACTTGCTCAATATCATCAGCTAGTAAGTAGTGGAGCTGGATCAGAAACCATTTGTCACGTCTATCCCCAGACGCCCAGCAGGTTCACATCTCGGATCTAAAGCTTGTTCTCTGCTGAAAACAGATGACTCAGGCCTGACTTCCAGGTGTTGGAGCAGAGAAGCGAGAAGACCAACTGGGTCTGCAGCCTGCAGTGGGACCAGGCCCTCCCAAGAGCCAGTGGGCCCAGGTTAGGACGGTGCAGGTTCAGTTCTGCCACGTGAATTCAGACCCCACTTCTTCCCAAATAGGGTAAAGAAAAGAATGTCAGCCTCAACATCTTGTTCTTTAGAAATCCCTGCTGCTTTCTTCCTCAGCCCCACCCACTGTAATACTTGCTCAAGGTAGGTTTCAGAGTGAGTTGAAAGGCAGCCTTCATTTCTCAATATGACAAATTAAACTCTTGTCAAGGGATGCTTTATATTTAGCCATTAAAAAGAACCAAAAACAATTTGCATGTCTGTGAATGTGTGTTTGTGTCTGTGTGTGGTGCAATCATTATTAGCAAAGGGGAAGGTGGCAGGAGGCACATGTCACAGGCAGAAGAATTTCACAGGGAAGTACACAGAGAATCCTCAAGGTGGTGGCATGCCCGCCATGTTGCAGGACCGCATGGCTCCCAGCAGCTCATAAGAATCCCACTTCAAGCACTGCAGAGAAAACAGGTCACCTCATCCCTTCCAGCTCAGCTGTGCCCAGGGCCTAGGACTTCCCACTGGGGGCTCTGTGGCTCTTTATTTTAGTCCCTGTTCCTGCCAGCTCTGTGCTTGGCGTCCACCTGACGCAGCTTCCTGGAGAAACGGCTGAGCCACAGGGCATTGTCCCCAGATCACAGAGCAAACGGTGGAGTGCCATGACGGGGACAAGCATTTACTGAGTGCGTAGACATTCCCATTTAATCCTTAAAAACAGAACACAAAATAGGCTAAGAGGTTACATAATTTACCTGATGGCACAGTTAATAAGTGGTGGAACTGGCATTCAAACCCAAAACATACACTTCGAACCACTCGACGGATCCCTGGGGACCCGCTCAGGACGCCGGTGGGGGTAAGCCTCCCGGGAGAGACCGTCGCGGAGTTTGCTGGGTATGGTGGAAATGACCAACATTTGAGCTCCCAGGAGAGGAGCAAGTTGGGGACAGGACTGCACAGCCACCATGCAGGGCGTCCTCTGGGAAGGTGCGTGGCTTGGAACACAAAGGCTTCCCGGGTGCAGCATGGGAGGGAGCCCAGGCCAGGCTTCTGGGGTCCACACCTAGCTCTGCCACTCAGACCCACCCCAGTATCTGTGGGCCCAGTATCTGTGGGCCCGGCGGGGAGGATGAAAGGAGGCCACAGACCACATGTCTAAATATTTCAAATATTTTAACTGTCAGTCAAGCCAACAGACATAAGGAGAATACATTCCACCCTCCTATCTTGACACATAAACCTTCTCAATGACCTGGAAGGCCAGGTTTGAACGTAGAACTCTGGGGCTCCACACAATTCTGTGTCTGAAGGAGGAAGTGTGGGGAGGCCACGGCTCACCCTCCTCTTCCCACGCCCTGCTCTGTCACACCTTCAAAGGGGCCACGTGTGGACAGTGAGACTGCCGGTTCAAGTTCTGTCCACACTTTTCATAAAGAGCTGCCCTGCGGCCACCATTTGGGCCCACTGAGGTGGCAGTGTGCACCCAAAGGAAGACGGGCCTGGGGAGAGGCCCTGGCAGCAGCCTCACAGCTGTGTGGGCTGGAATTCCACAGTGTATGCTCCCCAAGTGCAGTCCACAAGCAGGAGGTAAGCCTTCCCCTTGGCTCCGAGGACTCCTTGCCCTGTAGGGAGGGCACCGCCAGACAGGGGCCAGAGCAGGCCATCTAAAGCATGGGGCCCTGGCAGAGGCCCCTCAGGCCTGGTTCTCGGAAGGTTGCTGCCACCATTTCCTTATTGTGGAACTTCGGGCACGTTAGTCTCTCTGTGCCTCGCTTTCCTCCTCTGTGAATGGAGATGATGACAGTGAGGAATAACCATGTCATGACTGGTTACTCTTAGGAACACTGTGCCTATTCAGGATGAGTAAGGTGCTTACGGCGGTGCTCGGAAATGGTAAGTGTGATATAAATGCTCACAATTAAGTGTAATTAGTGTAATTATTTATTTGGTTTTAGTCAGGGACCTTCAAAGTTGTTAACAGATTGAGTGCTGGGGGAAAAAAAAAACCTCATCCGTTCTCAGGCCAGAGCTTGTAAAGGAAGAGAAAGTGTGGGAAAGCAGGGAGCAGAAGGCAGTGGGATAGAGGGAACGTGGGGCATTTGCTGCAAAGCAACTCAAAAAACACGCACTAGGGAGGCACGTTTCCAGGCCCCCGGTCTAAGAGGAGTGAGAAAGACAGATGGTGATTCCTGCCTTCATTCACCTTCTTGGTGCAGGAGTCAGGGTGGGAGGTGAGAAGGAAAATATTTAACAAGGAGGCAAAGAAATAAGCATTATCGGCCGGGCGCAGTGGCTCACGCCTGTAATCCCAGCACTTTGGGAGGCTGAGGCAGGTGGATCACGAGGTCAGCAGATCGAGACCATCCTGCCTAACACAGTGAAACCCCGTCTCTACTAAAAATGCAAAAAATTAGCTGGGTGTGGCGGTGGGTGCCTGTAGTCCCAGCTACTTGGGAGGCTGAGGCAGGAGAATGGTGTGAACCTGGGAGGCAGAGCTTGCAGTGAGCCGAGATCGCGCCACTGCACTCCAGCCTGGGCGACTGAGCGAGACTCCGTCTCAAAAAAAAAAAGAAATAAGCATTATCATTCCAGATGGAGACAAGGGAAGCCTATAATCTCGGCACTTTGGGAGGCCGAGGTGGGCAGATCGCTTGAGGTCAGGAGTTTGAGACCAGCCTGGCCAACAAGGCGAAACCCCATTTCTACTAAAATACAAAAATTAGCCAGGCGTGGTGGCGTGCAAATGTAATCCCAGCTACTCGGGAGGCTGAGGCGGGAGAATTGCTTGAGCCTGGGGACGCAGAGGTTGGAGTCAGCTGAGATCATGCCGCTGCACTCCAGCCTGGGCGACAGAGGGAGACTCTGTCAAAAAAAAAAAAGAAAAAGAAAAAGAAACAGGGCTCCAGCATGACTCCTACGTTTGGGGCCTGAGTAGCAAACTGGTGTGATGTCTTTACTGAATGGGCCAAGACTAAGGGAGAAACAGAGTTTGTAAAGAAAACCCACTGTTTCAGTTAGGACATGTCAACTTCAAGATGGCAATCATTTATTCCAATGGCAATATCGAGTCAGATACACGAATTTTGAACCCAAGAGTGAATTTAGGGCTAAAAATATAAATTTGGGGGCATTGGTTCACAGATGCATTTATTTATTTTATTTTATTATTATTATTATTTTTTGAGACAGAGTCTCGCTGTCACCCAGGTTGGAGCGCAGTGGCATCTTCTGGGCTCAAGCCATCCTCCCACCTTAGCCTCCTGAGGAGCTGGGACTACAGGTACACGCCACCACACCTAATTTTTTGTATTTTTAGTGGAGACAGGGTTTCTCCATGTTGCCCAGGCTGGTCTCAAACTCCTGAGCTCAAGCAATCCACTCACCTTAGCTTCCAAAGTGCTGGGATTACAGGCATGAGCCACCACGCCAGCCTGCAGATGGTATTTTCAAGGGACAAAATCAGATGGGATTGCTCACAGAAAACGTGTAGGAGATAAGAGGGCTGAAGGCTGAGGACTGAATGCCTCTCACATTTAGAGCTGTGGGATGATTAAGAGCCAGTAAAGGAGACTGAGAAGGAGTTGCTGGGGAAGTAGGAAGAAAACAAGCAGATGACATGGTAGGCCCAACAGTGGGCGCCAGAATGTCCATACCCTAATCTGAGGAACGTGTGAATATGTTACCTTAGGTGACAAAAGCGACCTTGCAGATGCAACTGAGGTTAAGGAGTTTGGGATGGAGAAAATATCCTGGATATCTCAGTATGCCCAATCTAACCACCTGATTCTTTACAAATACACAAGGCAGCAGTGGGTGTCAGAGAGATGTGATGATGGAAGGGCCCAGAAGATGTGAAACACAAGGAAGGCTTGACCCACCACTGCCAGCTCTCAAGATAGAGAAGCCAAAAATTCAGGCGCCCTCTAGAAACTGGGCACGGCCCTCAGCCGACAGCCAGCCCAGACACAGGACCTCAGTCCTTCAGCCGCAAGCACTGAATTCTTCTAATAAGCCAAATAAGGAAGGAAATGGATTTTCCCTTAGAACCTCTGGCAAAGAATCTAACTCTGCCAACGCTCTGATTTTAGCCCAGTGAGCCCCATGTTGGATTTCTGAACTACAGAACTGTAAAATAATAAATCTGCATCATTGTAAGCCACAAAATCTGTGGTAATCTGTTTTTGCAGCAAGCCAACGAATGTATGTGGTTTAAACTAAAAGTTGAAGGAAGAACATATTTCAGGAAGGAGGGGGCCATCAGCTGTGTCACAAGCTGCTGAGAGGTTGAGTCAGAGGAAGACAGACATAACCTTCGAATGGGGCAACACAGAGACTGCCGCTGACCTCGACCAGCAGTTTCAGTGGAATGGTGAGGCTGGAACGCAGACGGGAGTGGGGCAGGCCGTGGAGGTCAGGGTGATGATGCAGTGCAGACAGACAATTCTTGTCAAGTTTTGAAGAGGAGGGAGGAAATGGGGCAGTATCTGGAGAAGGGTGTATGTTCATACAAGAGTTCTGCTTTGTTTTAGTGAGAGACCGAGAGCAGGTTGTTTGCTGAAGGAATTGACCTTTTGGGGAGAAAAAGTGAGATTTGAGAGTGGGGTTGGGGGGTCAGCAGCAAAGTGGGACCCAGAGTACAGGTGGAGGGGCCGGTGTTGATGGGAGGAAGGGGCAGGAAGGATGAAAGAAGATGAGTATCATGGCCGGGCGCGGTGGCTCACGCCTGTAATCCCAGCACTTTGGGAGGCCGAGGCGGGCGGATCACAAGGTCAGGAGATCGAGACCACGGTGAAACCCTGTCTCTACTAAAAATACAAAAAATTAGCCGGGCGCGGTGGCGGGCGCCTGTAGTCCCAGCTACTCAGGAGGCTGAGGCAGGAGAATGGCGTAAACCCAGGAGGCGGAGCTTGCAGTGAGCCGAGATCGCGCCACTGCACTCCAGCCTGGGCGACAGAGCGAGACTCTGTCTCAAAAAAAAACAAAAAAAAAAAAAAAAAAGAAAGAAGATGAGTATCGGCTCAAGGTGGCTTCTAGCTTGATGGTGGGAGGAAAAGGGGTTCCAGTCTGATGGCTTCTATTTTGTCATGACAGTGACGGAAGTGAGGTCTTGTGTGAACGTGCAAGGGGGAAGAAAGCATGCTGGAGGCTTGAGGAGTGAGAAAAGTGTATAAACTGGCTCACCCTGGGGCCTGGGAAGCAGCCTGATGATAGAAGTGGAGCAGCGCTGCCCCAGGAGGGAACCGGCCTCTGCTGTCTCTTTCTCCTTCCTGGCGCGGGCCTGGGGGTGGTCTGCTGGGTTCAGGTTGGACTGTGGAATATGTTCTTACTCACTAGGCAGGTAACCCAAGCAGTTTTTCTAGCCTTGGTCTCTTCACCACCATCATCTTAGTCCAGCTTGCCCCGCCTACTTCCATCAAAGGAGGCAGCAAGTGCTGCGTGGACAGTCAGGCGCTGTCTGAGTGGGAGTCGTGGTTTTTTCCTTATGGATGGGGTCCAGCCTGTAATAGCTGGCCAGTGAGGAGATCCCCAGCAGGCTGGAGATGAGCAGGGAGGGAGCGTGTCTGTCTAGCTCGCAGCAGTGGCCTCTGCCTTCTGAGATAGCTTCCTTCCTAAGCACAAGCAGTAACTTCCACCTCCACCCGGTCCCCAAGAGGCCTGACAGATTCCCAGCCTGGGTTTGCTTTCCTGGAGCAATAGTCATATGAATCCACATCGAGGCTTGGTCTCCTTGGGGTGCTCCTCCAGCCATAGTGTCTGCAGCTGTCATCTGGCTAGATGAAGGGAAAACAGGGCCTGATGCTGTCCTGCCACTTGCTGAATGTCACCCTCCAGGGTAGCCCAAGAAGCAGCAATAAGTCTTCGAATGTGAGTTCCCTGTAAAAGCTCTTTGGCGACGTAGGGCCTTTTGTGTATTTGATTTGGGAAGGGGCAACTTTACAAAAATTAGATAAGCTGTGCAGGTGGCTCATGCCTCTAATCCCAGGACTCCAGACAGCCAAGGTGGGAGGATTACTTGAGCCCAGGAGTTTAAGACCAGCCTGAGCAACATAACAAGACCCCACCTCTACAAAAAAATTTTAAAATTAGCCAGGCCTGGTAGTCTGTGCCTGTGGTCCCAGCTGCTCAAGAGGCTGAGGTAGAAGGATCACTTGAGTCTGAGAGGTCAAGGCTGTAGTGAGCTGTAATTGTGCCACTATACTCCAGCCCAGCCTGGGCAACAGAGCAAAACCCCATCTAGAAACAAAACAAAACAAAAATAGATCAATAAGCCTCACTGTGACCAAAGAGAGGTGGCGTTCTCCCAGTGAAAAGCAGGAGTCAGGGAGCTCAAGGACTTTGTACAGGATCAAACACAGGTCAGCTGAGGACCCAGGAATCCAATTAGTTCGACTTGACTCCAAGTTCATGTTTTATTCTATCATACGAAACTGCTTCCCTGGATCCAACCAGCCTGCCTGCGTCCCACCAAAGGGAAGAGGAGGGAAGGAGCCAGTATTTACCAAGTGCTCGCTTACCAGGGGTCCTGCTCTTTGCAGGACACGGTGGGAGAAGGAGCACCCCTAGATGGCTGAGAACCTCTCAGTCTAATAATGACAGAGGCTGTTTCATGATTAACCCCTGCCAATCCAAGGTCTATGAGAAGCAGGTATGCTCTCACTGAAAGCCATGCTGAGTTCAACATGTCATCCTGGTCACCAAAGATAAAAGGATCAGGAAAATAACAACAGAAGTAGATAGTACATTCTCCTCTCCAAATACCTTCTCTCCTCCTCCTCCTCTCAGTCCCCTAACGCCATTTTCCCCCGAAATGGAAAATAGGAGATAAAACTATCAGGGAGATGAGGCCGGCCGTGGTGGCTCACACCTGTAATCCCAGCACTTTGGGAGGCTGAGGCGGGCAGATCACAAGGTCAGGAGTTTGAGACCAGCCTAACCAACATGGTGAAAATCTGTCTCAGCTAAAAATACAAAAAATAGCCGGGTGTGGTGGTGCGCGCCTGTAATCCCAGCTACTCAGGAGGCTGTGGCAGAGAATTGCTTGAACCCAGGAGGCAGAGGGTGCAGTGAGCCAAGATCACGCCACTGCACTCCAGCCTGGGCAACAGAGCAAGACGCCGTCTCAATAAATAAATAAATAAATAAATAAATAAATAAATAAATAAAAACTGTTAGGGAGATGAAAGTGAAATGGAACTCCTTCAGGTCTCACAGAAACATTCAAACAGTGGAGGAGAAAGGCACATGAAAGAAACTGGATAAGGTGTATAAAGAGAAACAAGCAGACAGCCCCTCCAAGGGATCTTGCCAAACACTTCACTTCTGCTCTTTATCCACTTGTGATATTTCTAGATGACGTAAGCTGGTTATGTGGCAGCTCTATGAACTTACTGTTGCATTGTTCAAGGCCAAGTTTCCCAGAAGGAGCTAGGGAAGAACATAATGTTGGGCCCAGAAGTTTCCTCTGACACAGTTTTATGTTAGAATCTTAATAAAGAAATGAGAAGAGAATGAATACACTGATAATATTTATTTTACATTTACAGGGGGATCCTGGTAAAAGGTGTTGGCACCCTTTTAAAAAATTGTTGGTACCTTTGTACAGAGCTGTGGTCATATAAATTGGCACAATACTTTTGGAAATTACAATTGTTCTGTGAAAGGGCCATATGTGCAAAGTGATGCCCAAATGCCAAAGAAGTCCAGAAACCAAAGCAGGAGGCTGTCAAATCCAGTTTGTTGATTTTAGGTCACTTATAAGGGCAACTTAAAGACAGAAGCATGCCCTTGGGCAGCCACAAGATATGTAGGTCTCTGTACTGCAACCCCCAAAACCCAGGGCTCCTATCTTGGGGAAAAAGTGTATGTGCTCTGAAAGTATATGTGGAATATAATGTATCTGGAAGTATATGTACTCTGGGAAATGTAGGTGGCTACCGGCATCACAGCCTATTTCTGCAACAGCATCAAGGGTTGCTTTGGAGAAAAAGCAAAACTTGAAATGAATAGGTATTCCCACAGAAAGAGTAATACATCAACTAGCCATTTTGTTCCTGGACTTGAAGTTAGTCAGGTCGATTAGCATTTAAAATAAAGTCACTCTTGGCTGGGCACAATGACTAATGCCTGTAAGTCCCAGCACTTTGGGAGGCCGAGGTGGAAGGATCACTTGAGCCAAGGAGTTTGAGACCACGCTGGGCAACATAGCAAGACTTCATCTCTATTAAAAAAAAAAAAAAAGTAGCTGGGTATGGTGGCACACATCTGCAATCCCAGGTATTCAGGCGGCTGAGGCAGGAGGATCGTTTGAGCCCAGGAGGTCAGGGTTGCAGTGAACTAAGATCATGCCACTGTACTCCAGCATGGGGGACAGAACAAAACCCTGTCTCAAAAAAAAGTCACTCTTGTCCACAACAATGTGTACCATGAACCACAAAATTGTTCATATATATTTTGACCTAATGAACTTTCTGAGGAAAAAGAGATAAACACCAAAGATATGCATAAATGTTTGTGACTATTAAACATTAAAAATAACCATAATATTCAATGTTGTAGGAATAACAGAGTAAACTGTTACCCACTCATATGGCAGAATATTTTACAACCACTATAATTAGTAGTGTGCTGGACTCAGCCCATACTGGCTTGAGAGAGCCAATTGAGTGCATTCTTCCCAACTCTGCATCCCATGATGTCATGTCAGTAGCATGAAATCAGCCATGGTGGGAGTATTTACACCAGAGAAACTGGCAAACACTCCCAATTAGGGCTCACCTCATCCCCAGAGAGAAAGTTGTTAAACATTTTCCAGCACACCATTGGTACAGTGATATATATAAAAAAGATAAAAAGTTGTAAGTGTACCATTGTCATAACAATGTTAAAAATGAATATAAAGATAAGACATGGACGGGACTATAGATGAGCTGAAAAAAGATTATGGATAAATTTTTTTTTATTTCAAGCTCTGCTTATTGCTAGAGTCTTATTTATATAAAAACACATTTTTAAAATGTTTAAAGCTGGTCTTCTGTTTTCACTATGACCAAATAATTTCCTATGAATTCATCCTGTCACATACACAAACTATAATCTCTGGAAAATACACACACAAACTGCATGCAGACACTGGAGAGTGAAAAAGGCAGGCAGATTCTGAAGCAGAGTCAACATTTGGAAGAGGGAAACAGTATAAAATAAAGTGTCCCATTTTTATGACAGTTAATTTGAAGGCAGGCTGCAGTTGGTACTGTGTGTAGAGCAGCTAAAACTATGGTGGGAAATTAGCAATATTTTCTAGCCTGAAGACCAGGAGACACAGTTTAGGGCACCTAAAGCCATTTAGAAAATGAGGAGGGAATCCCAGAAGTGAGAGTCAGAGAAGGAAAGTCTCAAGTTCTGTGTATAAACTGCCCAAATCACTGGCTGCCCCTGGATCACACATATGTGGTACAGATTCAAACCAGCCCAGCTTGAGCTGGAAGACGTGAACTGATTTTGAGCTGCTGCCCAAGATACAGCATTTGTAGCTAACATCCAGCCAAGTTAACTTGCTTGTTCCTAAAACCAAATCAAACCAAAAAGCCAACTCTCTGGAAAAAACAACAGAATCCAAAGTCTCCACAGCATAACACTGACAATGTCTAGGAAAAAATCCAAGAATATCTGATATATAAAGAACAAGGAAAATGTAGTCTATTCTCAACGGAAAAGAATCACAAAATGACTCAGATCCTAGAATCAGGAAACACAACTTTAAAGCAGCTATATAAGCATGATTGATGATGTAAGAAGAAACATACCTGCAATACATGGAAAAGTAGGGAATCTCAGAAGAATCTATGAGAGTTTCTATAGACATCATAAAAGTAATTAAATAAAATTCTAGGACTAAAAATTACAATATCTAAAAGAAAAAATTACGGAATGGGCTTCACAGAATGATGATGAATCAAGAAAAATTCCATAAACTTGAGGTTGGGTCAACAGAAATTACTCAGTCTGAGAACAGAGAGAAAAACAAAATTGAAAAAAATCTGAAAAGCATTTCAGAGACCTGTGGAACTTGTGGAACCTGTGTCTAACATACTTATAGTTGAAGTCACAGAAGGAGAAGAATGAGAGAATGTAACAAAAAATATTTGAAGAAATAATGGCTGAACCATTCCCAAATATGATGAAAGACATAAATTTATTGATTCAAGAAACTTAATAAACCTGAGGCAGAATAATTATGAACAGGACCATGTCTAAGCACATCATAGTCAAACTATTGAAAAGCAAAATGAATGATATAGCAGTCAGAGAAAAACAACATATTACATATAAGGAACAAATATGTGAATCACTGCTAATTTCTCATCAATAGTCATAAAAACATCCTTAAAGTGCTGAAAGAAAAAAATACATTCAATTCTATAGCTAATGAAAATATCCTTCAAGAATGGGGGCAAATAAATACATTTTCAGATAAAACAAAATTGAGAAAACTCATTGCCATCAGAGCTCTACAAGAAATGATAAAGTTTTTCTTCATGCTAAAGGAAAATAATACCAGATCAACACTCAGATCTTCAAGGAAGAATAAAGGGTATTGAAAATGGTTACTATCTAAATAAATAGAAAAGACTATTTTTCCTCTTAATTCCTTTAAAAATATATGACTACAATTTGAATTTTAAAAACCAATATTTTTGTGGGTGATTTTATAAGTAGATATAATTAATAGATATGACAACTATAATATAAAGTGGGAGTTGTAAAGAGCAAGATAGTAAATATTTGGATTGGGGCCATAGAATCTCTGTCATAGGACTCAACTCTGCCACTTGTAGCCATATAAAAAACAAAAATAATAGCCCTGGCTGTTTTCCAATAAAACTTTATGTACAAAATATGCAGCAGGCAGGAACTGTTCTTTATAACAGGAACCACTGTTATAAAGAACACAGGCAGCAGGGTAGCAGATGAACTTACACAATTCTGAAGTTTCTGCATTTTATGTGAAGTACAATGTTAGCTCTAAATAGACTGTGAAGAGTTTATGTAAAGTATAATATTAACTCTAAGTGGACTGTGAGAAGTTAGTGTCTCTCAATAGCAGCACTATTCACATTTTGGCCAGATAATTCTTTGTGGTGGGGGACTGTCCTGAGCAATGAAGGATGTTTATCAGCATCTCTAGCTTCTACCCCTACTCACTAAATGTCAGTAGTGCCACTCTCCCCAGTTGTGTCAACTAAAAATGCCTCCAGACTTTGCCAACTGTCCACTGGAGGGGCAAATGTTCACGGCCCCTCTCATAAGAACCAACACCCTAAGGTAACCACTAAAATTGCAGAGGCATAACCAAAAAGCCAATAGATACATTACAATGGAATTCTAGACAACATTCACATAGTACAAAAGAAGGCAGGAAAGGGAAAAACAAACAACAGAAGAGTAAAACAGAAGATAATGAAGCAAGACATAAATCCAACCATATCAGTATTGCATTGTTAATTGGATACTCCAATTAAAAGGCAGAGATTGTGAGAATGAATGAAAAAGCAAGACCCAACTACATGTTGTCTCAAAAGACATACTTTTAATATGAAGACATAAATAACTTGAAAGTAAATGAATAGAAAAAGCTATGCCACGTAAACTGTAAAAGATTGAGAAGACTGCAGTGGGGTGTGTATATATATATATATATATTCCTCCTATATATATCCTCCTTTATCAGCAGCAATGCAATGGATATATTAATAATAGATAAAATATAATTCAAGGTTAAGAAATATTACTAAAGAAAAAAACAGACAGTTTGTAATGATAGAAGGATCAATTCATCAGGAAGCCATAACAATTATAAACATGTGCATTCTTCTTCGTAACAGAGACTAAGATACATGAAGCAAAAGTCAACAGAAAGGCCAGGCGCGGTGGCTCATGCCTGTACTCCCAGCACTTTGGGAGGCCGAGGAGGGCAGATCACAAGGTCAGAAGATCAAGACCATCCTGGCTAACACGATGAAACTCTGTCCCTACTAAAAATACAAAAAATTAGGCAGTCATG
Organism: Macaca nemestrina; assembly: GCF_043159975.1. NCBI lineage: Eukaryota > Metazoa > Chordata > Mammalia > Primates > Cercopithecidae > Macaca > Macaca nemestrina. The sequence goes on from NC_092125.1 coordinate 37,871,426, forward strand.
GTGGCACGCGCCTGTGTCCCAGCACTAGGGAGGCTGAGGCAGGAGAATCGCTTGAACCCAGGAGGTAGAGGTTGCAGTGAGCTGAGATCACGCCACTGCACTCCAGCCTGGGCTACAGAGCAAGACTCTGTCTCAAAAAAAAAAAAAAAAAAATCAACAAAAGAGAAAAAGACCGTCCCACAAGTACAGTAAGAGATTTTTAATCTCTCTCTCTCTCTCAGCAATTGATAGAACAAGTCAGTAAAGACAAGATGGTTGGACAACACTGTCAACTGCCTTGACCTAACTGATAATTACAGAACACAACACTCAACAACTGTAGAATGCACACCACTCTAAAGTGAGTGTGGGATCTTTACCAAGAGTGACCATATGCAGGACCACAAAAACCAAGCTCAAGAAATTGAGAAGAGTTAAAACTATACACATTTTAAAATACAACTTCAGGCCTGATGCAGTGGCTCATGCCCATGATCCCCATGCTTCCAGAGACCAAGGTGGGAGGATCCCTTGAGGCCGGGAGTTCAAGACCAGCCTGGATGACATAGCAAGACCCCATCTCTATGAAAACTAAATTTAAAAAATTATCCAGTTGTAGTGGCGCATTGCTGTAGTCCCAGCTACTTGGGAGGCTGAGGCAGGAGGATCACTTAATTAAGCACAGGAGGTTGAGGCCACAGTGAGCTATGATTATGCCACTGCACTCTGCCTGGGTGACAGGGTGAGACTCTGACTCTAAAATAAATATACTAATTAACAAAATAAAATAACACCCCAATACAATTAAATTGGAAATTAATCACATTAAGATATTTAAGAAAATCCCAAACATTTGGAAGTTAAATAATTTATTTCTCAATAATTCATGGCTCAAAGAAAACAACACATAGAAAATCAGAATAAACATTTTTAAGCCAGTGTAGGGAGGGAAATATATTTATCTGAACATGGAATTAGAAGTTTATAAGTACCAATGTAGAGGCTTCTTGTCACAGTGACATTGCTAAAGAAAAGACATAGTAATGCAGGAGGCAGGGGATTCTAAACAGGCTGGTGACAAAAAGCTCTCAGGAGACAACATTTGAACTAAGACCTAATTAATGAGGAGGTATACAGTTGTCCCTCTCTATCCATGGGGGATTGGTTCCAGGACCCCTAAAGATACCCAAATCCGCAGATGCTCAAGTGCCTGATATAAAATGGCATAGTATTTGCACATAACATATGCACATCTTCCCATATACTTTAAATCATCTCCAGATTGCTTATAGTACCTATTACAATGCCTCCACATCACTTCATTCATGTGGAGTCAGCGTAGTAATCAGCACGGGCAAATTCAAGTTTTACTTTTTGAACTTTGTGGAACTTTTTCACCCTGAATATTTGCAATCTATGGTGGTTGAATCCTTGGGTACAGAACGGAAGGCCAATTGTAAAATCAAATAAACAAACGTGTTAGGGGTTGAATTGGACTTCCCCAAAAGATGTTGCGGTCCTAGGCTGGGGCCCGGTGGCTCATGCCTGTAATCCCAGCACTTTGTGAGGCCAAGGTGGGTAGATCACTTGAGCCCAGACCAGCCTGGGCAACATGGTGAAATATCCCTCTGAAACAATAAAAATAAAAAAATAAGCTGGGTGTGGTGGTGCACATCTGTAGTCCCAGCTACCTGGGAGGCTGGAGGCCAGAGGATTGCTTAAACTCGGGAATTCCAGGCTGCAGTGAGCCGTGATCTTACTACTGCACTCCAGCGTGGGCAGCAGAGCAAGACCCTGCCTTGCCTCAAAAATAAAAAACAAAACTGAAGTACTAACTCCACCCCATATCTCAAAATGTGACCTTATTTGGAGATAGGATCTTTACAGAGGTAATCGAGTTAAGATGAGGTCATTGGGATGATCCTAATCCCATATGACAGTATCTTTACACAAAGGAGAACTTTGGAGACAAAGGGACGGCATTGGGAAGCACCAGGAGCCTGCATCTGCAAGCCAGGGAATGGCTGAAGCGAAGAGAGAGTCCGAGCTACCAGGGAGGCCTGAACACACCCTCCCTCGCAGCCCTCAGAAGAAACCAACCCTGAAGACACTTGGATTTGGGCCTTCTGGCTCCAGATCTATGAGCAAAAATATTTTCAAAGCACTCATCTTGAACTTCTGGCCTCATTGAAGTCACCCGGTTTGTGGAACTTTGTTAAGGGCAGCCCAAGAAAACTATTTGAGTAAGCGAGTAAATAAGGAGAGTGGGCAACTTGGGACTCCCCTTCCCTGACTTGTTTCAAGGAGCCACAGGAAAGGCATGCAGGCAGAAAGAACAGCGGGGCCGGGGCCGGAGGCAGGAGCCAGCAGAGACATCCTGTAGACATGGCGGCCACAGCACCCGGGCCGGTGGCTTTCCTAGGCCTTCAGAACACACCTGCAGATGAGGAGAGGGAATGATCTCACAAAATTCATGTTAATAAATGTCTATCTAAATGCTCTAGATGTAATTAAGTCTTCACTACCTGTTACATGTATTAATCATTAAAAAATTGCATTACATTTGAGCACAATTCGTTCGTTAGACTTTCTGGCTCTGTAGTAACTTCTCCATGTGCAAAGTAACTGCTGAGAAATCATAACCAATTATAAAATAAAGGAGTTTCTCAAAGTTATCCAAAGCAGAATTCTAAACAGTGCGTCCAAAGAGTTTATTCGGAAAAAAAAAATTGAAAGATGGTAGTGCGTTTGAATACGACATGAGGGAGGGGCTACGAAGTTACTACTACTTAGGGCCAATGGTAGTCTTAAGACCACCCCAGGCCGGGCGCGGTGGCTCAAGCCTGTAATCCCAGCACTTTGGGAGGCCGAGACGGGCGGATCACAAGGTCAGGAGGTCGAGACCATCCTGGCTAATACAGTGAAACCCCGTCTCTACTAAAAAATACAAAAAAATAGCTGGGCGTGGTGGCGGGCGCCTGTAGTCCCAGCTACTCGGGAGGCTGAGGCAGGAGAATGGCGTGAACCTGGGAGGCGGAGCTTGCAGTGAGCTGAGATCCGGCCACTGCACTCCAGCCTGGGCGACAGAGTGAGATTCCGTCTCAAAAAAAAAAAAAAAGACCACCCCAGTGCTCACTGGTTGGTGGTGTGGCATGCGAGGAGCAGGGCGGGGAGAGTGGGAGACCCTGTCTGAGAGGCAGGCAGTACCTGTAGGTCTACACAGAATGTGAATTTTCTAAGTGGATGGAAAGTCACTGGAAAGTTTTAAGCAGGGACTGAGGTGCTCTGGGAAAGATTCTAGAGGGGAGAGACCAGGAAGAATTCTGGGACCAACAGGCTAGGACAGCCTGTCTGCCTCTCTGTGTCCTAGAAACCTACTTCAGATCTGAGTTGGGCACAGAACTCTGGTGACAGTGCAGCAGAAAAATTAACAATCCCCTCCTGGTCGGGCGTGGTGGCTCACACCTGTAATCTTAGCACTTTGGGAGGCTGACACGGCGGATCCCTTGAGGTCAGGAGTTTGAGACCAGCCTGGCCAACATGGTGAAACCTCATCTCCACTAAAAATACAAAAATTAGCTGGGCGTGGTGGCCCATGCCTGTAATTCCAGGTACTTGGGAGGCTGAGGTAGGAGAACTGCTTGAACCCGGAGGTGGAGGTTGCAGTGAGCCGAGATTGCACCACTGCACTCCATCCTGGGCAACAGAGGGAAATTCCATCTCAAAAAAGAATCCCCTCCCCTGCCTAACTGCTGCCTACTCCCCCAACTTCAGCTCTCAGCCTAGGGAAGCTTCTCTGACTCCTTCTCTATTACTGCACGCCGGGCACTCCACAGTTCTTCGCTACCTTCTCACGCTTTACAATGATATACTTGTTTGTGCAACTCTTTGATCAGTGTCTCTTCCTCTAAACTGTAAACTACTTGAGAGCAAGGATCATGTCTTGCATTTACTACCGGGGCGGATTTGGGTTTTCTGCGCCTGAATATTTTACCATTGGGGAAGCAGGGGGACAGGGGTTGGTGTGAGGGAGGCTCTCTTTAGGAAAATAAACACACAATTACAAATACAAAATTAAATATAAATGAGTATTCATTTAGACAATCAAAATCACAACAAATTCCTAGATCTTAAGAGGTTTAGGTTCCCTTTGAGGAGTTCAATTAGACAATTTAGCAGAAACACTGAAGCGTTTTCTGATGGTAACCAGGCTTCCTCTCTCTACCTATTAATTCTACACCTCCGAGCACTCACATGGGCTTTGCGGGTGAGCTTCATCTTCATTAGCCGCTCAATATGCCCACCTTTGTTCATCACTATATTTCCAGCCCCTGGCATCATGCTGGTTATACAGATGCTCAATGATTCATGGCTATTATGATAATTTTTATTTTAAACCAACATTTCCTGAGCATCTACAAGGACGTGAAAAGACAAGCAAGGACAAAAGAGATCTGGTCTCATACACTTAGTGAATGGTAAGGGAGACAATCACAACTGTCATTACTTTTTTTTTTTTTTTTTTGATGCTAATGTGGTCATTACCTGGAACCATAAAACACTCAATATTTCATTTGGGCGATTATTCAGCAAGCATTACTTGAATGCCTGTGTGGGCGAGGCAAATTCTTGCAAGATATTCTTTTTTCTCTGTATACTTCTCTCCCCCTTTTTTGCACCCAAGTGGCTTAAGTCAAGTTTTCCTAAACACCTGGAAATCTCAGCTACATTCATGACGCATCTTAACATGGGTATTGTGGCCTCCAGATGTACTCACACCTCAGCCTTTCCTATGAGTTTAGCCCTATTCTGTCTCAGGCCCTGTGCTAGACTCTTTCATTCTCCTATTTGATCCCTACAACCTTATCCCTCCCAGTGGTGGTCACTGCCCACTTTGATCTGCACAGCCCCACGTGACCGCTTCCTCTGGTAGCCGTGCGCCTTCCTTACTCCAAACATACAGTACCAGTGAAGGCTGCCAATTACAGTGCTTACCTCCTACCTATAGAAGTGAGCACACTGCCCCAGATGAGCCACCTCCCTGACTATAGCGACTGATCTAGGCATGAACACATAACCCAAGCCTGGCCAATCAGTTCCCCCCAGTGTTTTTCTAACTAGGGTCAGCCGAGCAGCTCTGTCTTTTCTCTCTGACCTCAAAAATGAAAGCATGTGACCAGAGTTCTAGCCTTCTGGAAGCAGCTGGGCTGAGAGAATGAAGCCAAAGTACAGAGACTAGAAGTGCAGAGAGGAAAGATGGTGTCACAGCCTTCCCCCACCCTCTATTTGACTCTCTGAGGCAATCGATTCCACTTTCCTCCTCAGTTAGTTCAATTTAGCATCTTTTTTAGTGTAACTGAGAGTCCTGTCTAAGACACTCCTTTATACAGACAAATCCCAGAATCTCAGGGAGCCCCTTCAGCTGGCAAGAGGCTCAACTTTTGTTCCCGAGTCTGACATGCCCTTGAAGTTCTCTTGCTTCCTCCTTAGCTTCCCCCTCCACACTGGCTCCAGCACAGATCTCTGAATGAAATGCTCAGAGCTCTGAACCAAATATCCATGTTAGCACTGTTAAGACAGGGTAGATTATCAAAGAACTGACTAAAATTCTGAGGAGTAACAGCAAGGAAACAAACAACATGAGTTAACAAATGTACAAAACAGACAAGATGATAGAGAAGTCTTCAGCTAGATTGCTTTGGGGCCTGCGGGCCTATTTTACCTCATGAGCTGTCTGAAAATTGCTTTATTGTCATCCTGAAGATGTGGCAAAATATTTTAGCAATCCAGTCTGGATTCCTGGCTTCTTAACTATGCGTCTGATCCCACATGGAGGACATGGTTTAAAAAATTAACTAATTAAAAAATTAAAATGTAGCAAACTAAATTGATCTATAAATATAATGCAATCCCAATCACAATCTCAATAGGCTTCTAATTTTTTAAAAGAAGCCAATAAGCTGATTCTAAAATTCATATGGAAATACTAAGAACTAGAGTAGCCAAAACAATTCAAAAAAGATAAATAAAACTAGGGGATTGCTACCAATTAACATAAAGAATTACAGGCCAGGCACAGTGGCTCACGCCTGTGATCCCAGCACTTTGGGAGGCCGAGGCGGGTGGATCACCTGAGATCAGGAATTTGAGACCAGCCTGGCCAACACGGCAAAACCCCGTCTCTACTAAAAATACAAAAATTAGCCAGGTGTGGTGGTGCATGCCTGTAATCCCAGCTACTGGGGAGGCTGAGGCAGGAGAATCGCTTGAACCTGGGAGACAGAAGTTGCCGTGAGCTCAGACCGTGCCACTGTACTCTAGCCTGGGCAACAAGAATGAAACTCTGTCTCAGAAAAAAAAAAAAAAAAAAAATATATATATATATATATATATATATATATATCCAGCAATTCCACTCCTAGTAATATACCCAAGTGGACTGAAATATATGTTCATACAAAAACATATACACAAATGTTCATAGCAGCATTATTTATATAGCCAAAAGGTGAAAACAACTCAACTAATAAAACTCAATGGAATGTTATTGGGTCACTTAAAGGAATGAAATGCTGATACGTGCTCCAACAGGGATAACCCTCGAAAATATTATGCTAAGTAAAAGCATCCAAACACAAAAGACTACACATTCTAAGATTCCATTTATATGAAGTGTCCCTAATAGGCAAATCCATAGACACAGAAATTAGGTTAGTGGTTTTCAAGGGTCAACGGGAAGTAGGGAGTAATTGCTAACCTATTAGCAATTTTGGAGTTATAAAAATGTTCTGAAGTTACATAATGATGACGGTGGCACAACTTTGTGAATATACTAAAAATCACTGAATTGTATACTTTAAAGGGGTAAATTTTTTGGTATATAAATTTTATCTCATTAAAAGACTTACTATGAAGCTATAGTAATCAAGGCAGTGTGATACCAGCACAAGGATACCATATGTGTCACATACACATGTATTTTAGTTGAACAGAACTGTGTCTAGAAATAGATTCACACATATATGGTAAATTATTTTTTGAAAAATCTGCCAAGGCATTTCCACAAGGAAAAGATAGTCCTTTCAATAAATGTTGCTAAGATAACTGGATATTTCTTTGGAGATAAATGAACTTTGACCCTTACCCTCATACACAAAAATTAACTTAATATGACTCAAAGACCTAAATGTAAGAGTTAAAACTATAAAATTTATAAAAGAAAACATACAAGAAAAGGCTGGGCATGGTGGCTCATGCCTGTAATCCCAGCACTTTGGGAAGCTGAGGCAGATGGATCACCTGAGGTCAGGAGTTCGAGACCAGCCTGGTCAACATGGTGAAACCCCATCTCTACTAGAAATACACAAATTAGCCAGGCATGGTGGCGTGTGCCTGTAATCCCAGCTACTTGGGAGGCTAAGGCAGGAGAATCACTTGAATGCGGGAGGTGGAGGTTGCAGTGAGTAGAGATTGAGCCACCGCACTCCAGCCTGGGTGACAGAGCAAGACTCTGTCTCAAAAAAAAAGGAAGAAAATTAATACACCAGCTATTGACTGATAGAAAATGTTTGCAAAACATACATCTGACAAAGGATCTGCATCCAGCATATATATATATGTAAATATAAGTACATACATACCTATACATACAGAACTCTTACAACTCAGTAATAAGACAACCAACTTTTTAAAAGGAGCAAAATATTTCAACAGATACTTTACACACACACACAAATATTTAAGAATAGCCATGAAAAGATGTTTAACTGTTAGTTATCAGGGAAATGCAAATTACAACCTAAATGAGATGTACTACCCACCTGCCAGAATGATTAACACTCAACTAAAGACTGACACCACCAAATATTGGCAAGCATGTTGTGCATCCAGAACTCTCCTACATTGTTGGCAGGAATATAAAGTGGCATAATCACCTCAAGAAAAGGTCTGATGATTTCTTTTTTTCTTTTTGATAGGGTGTCCCTGTGCCACCCAGGCTGGAGTGCAGTGGCATGATTTCAGCTCACTGCAACCTCTACCTCCCGGAGTTCTAGCAATCCTCCCACCTCAGCCTCCTGAGTAGCTGGATACAGGAATGCGTCACCACACTCAGCTTATTTCTTATATTTTTAGTAGAGATGGGATTTCGCTATGTTGGTCAGGCTGGTCTCGAACTCTTGATCTCAGGTGATCGGCCCACCTCAGCTTCCCAAAGTGCTGGGATTACAGCTGCAAGCCACCACGCCCAGCCAAATACTAAATATACACCAAACCTATGACCCAGAGACTCCACTCCTAGGTATGTTTGCAAGATAAATAAAAACAAAGGTACATATAAAAAGACTTGTACAATAATATTCACAACTGCTTTACTGATAATAGCCCCAAACTGGAAACAACCCAGTGTCCATCAACAGGAGAACAAACTGTGGCATATTTATAGGATGGAATACTATCTAATAAAAAAGAATTACTAGAAAATTACTGTGTCAATTTCTGAAAAAGTTAAACATAGAGTTACCATTTAATTTTTAATTCAGCAATTCCTTGCCTAGGAATATGCCGAAGAGAACTGGAACATGCATTCAGAAAAGAAAACCTTATACATGAATGTTCATAGCAGCATTATTCATAACAGTCAAAAGGTGGAGACAATCCAGATGCCCAGTAGCTGATGAACAGATAAACGATGTTTAACTTTTCAAGGAACTCCAACAAAAAGAATTTCATCTCAGCCAGGAGCAGTGGCTCACACCTGTAATCCCAGCATCTTGGGAGGCTGAGGTGGGCAGATCACTTGAGCCCAGGAGTTCAAGATCAGCCTGGGCAACATGGCAAGACCCCGTCCCTACAGAAAATACAAAAATAGCCAGGCATGGTGTTGTGCACATGCAGTCTCAACTACTCAGGAGGCTGAGGCAAGAAGATCACTTGACCCCAGGAAACTGAGGCTGCAGTGAGCTGAGGTCATGCCACTGCACTCCGGACAATAGAGCAAAACCCTGTATCAACCTCAAACTTATGCTTCACAGAAACAGCCACATGCAAAAGGTAACGCAGGTCAGTGCTTGCCTGGGGCTGGGGTGATGGTGGCAATAGACTTCAAAGTGCATGGGGGAACGATATGGCATACAGAAATGTTCTACATATATATAATATATAAATATATGTAAGGGTGTGTGTGTGTGTGTGTGTGTGTGTGTGTATATATTTTTTTTTTTTTTTTGAGATGGAGTTTTGTGCTCATCGCCCAGGCTGGAATGTAATGGTGTAATTTTGGCTCATTGCAACCTCCACCTCCCAGGTTCAAGCAATTCTCCTACCTCAGCCTCCCAAGTAGGTGGGATTAAAGGCTTGCGCCACCATGCCCGGCTAATTTGGGTATTTTTAGTAGAGATGGGGTTTCACCATGTTGGCCAGGCTGGTCTCAAACTCCTGACCTCAGGTGATCCACCTGCCTTGGCCTCCCAAAGTGCTGGGATTACAGGAGTGAGCCACCGAGCCCAGCCTGATCTACATTTTGATTGCACTGTTGGTTATATAGGTATGTACATTTCTCAAAACACATGGAAATGTGAACTTAAAGTGGGTGGATTTTACTGTATTAAATTATACATTAATAAAGTTGATTTTTAAAAGTAATATATGGGCATGAAAAAATTTTTTAATGAAACAGAGTCAGAAAATTAAAATTTTCCTTCTTTACACAACCTCTCCAAAGATAACACAAGGTGATGCCAGTTAAGTTCAATGCCTTACAAAGTCTCTGTATTCCACCTATTCATTCCCCTCTCTCTATCACTGTATTTTTTAAAGAAACATTTAATATTCTAAAAATTGGAAAAATAGAAAACTGCTTTCCAGGCCAGGCACAGTGACTCACGCCTGTAATCCCAGCACTTTGGGAGGCTGAGATTGAGATGGGCAGATCACTTGAGGTCAGGAGTTCGAGACCAGCCTGGCCAACATGGCAAAACCTCATCTCTACTAAAAATACAAAAGTTAGCTGGGCGTGGTGGTGCACATCTGTAATCCCAGCTGCTCATGAGGCTGAGGCATGAGAATTGCTTGAACCCCGGAGGCAGAGGTTGTAGTCAGCCAATATTGTGCCACTGCACTCCAGCCTAGGCAACTGAGTGACACTCTGTCCCCCCCCAAAAAAAAAACAAAAAAAAAACAAAAAAAAAAAAACAAAAAAAAGAAAAAGAAAGAAAAAGAAAAGAAAACTGCTTTTCACCACCCTTGTACTGGTAAACTCTGTCAGGCATCTAGACAAGGCTAGGGACTAGTAATGGGAACCACTAGTAGAGCCAGAGCTGAACACACAACAATCACCACAGCACTCATAGATGGGAACTACCCACTTAAAATGACTGCTTACCCATTTTACAGATGAGGGAACTGAAGCTCAGAGAGTTGCCAAGGACTGAGACCCAAATATCCTGACTTCAAAGACCAAGTGTTCATCTACCATACCCCAGCACCTACCACGAGAGTTAAACTGGTGGCTCTGGAGAAGAAGGAGGGTGACCCCAACCTAGCTTCAGTTGACTGCCCTCTTTCAACTTGTCCCTGCTCCTCCCACCCTTCTCCCTCCACACACACATTTAATGCAGCTTCTAACGTGTACTGATAACATTATTACCTTCTCTTCAGGGAAATTCTGAGAATGCGCTTGTTATTTAAAAAGTTGATAAATTCTGTCCTTTTGCAGTCATAGTGTTGCAGAGTATCTTATTTAGAGTTGTAGGTATTTATCTGTTATAGAAGAACTGCCGTATACACCCTTAAGTCACGGCAGGCAATATTCCAAATTAGAACATCTACTCCAGAAGCTTAAAGTTCCCCCAAATAAATCTTATCATACCATCACAATGTTGCCAAGGTCCCCAGAAATCTTCTCTGGGGAAGGCTAGCATCCTGTATCCTAGCAAATCAACAATGTGGCCTTCCTGCCTCTGACTTTAGGCCTCGTTTGATGACTTGCAGGTTCCCAAAAGGCCTCATCCCTGATATTAAGCTAAAGACCACAGACAACAAGGTCTTCTTGAGTCTATAGTTTCGTACCTTCATTCTGCTCTAAATAATTAGCTGTGTGTGTGTGTGTGTGGTGTGTGTGTGGGGGGGCGGCGGGGGTGTACCTATGCCCTTTGAAGTGCCATCAGGTGACCTGGGGACCAGGGAAGGTTGACCTGAACATGGGAGTCTGCCCCACATATCCCTTTCACAGACATCCCCTTCTCAATACTTCTATGACTGTATTGGAAAGCCTGGCAAAAATGGCTCTACTATTACCTTGGTAAATGGCCTTGAGCAAGACACTCCACTTTTCTGGGCCTCAGTTTCCTCCACAGATATAGACTAGGGCAATTAGACCAAGTATGAATAGGAAAGGATGAGGTGCTGGGAAGGAATCTCTGTTACCCTCTTCCTCCGCCTTGCTTTCTCTAGTGGTCAGATAGATTTCTACCCCCAACTCCTACTCAGGAGACTCACAGAAGGATGTTCAGGGATTTCTGTGTTTTCCATTCTTATTTCTAAGGCCTTGAAGGGCCCAAATTTGGGGACCGTGTACTAGGTACATTATTCTCCACCCTCCACTGTCCTGCCTTTTGTCTTGGAAGCCAACTTCTACAAACTATATGATGAGGGCATATTCACCCTCTGGTTTTGATTGGGTTTGGCCAATGGGAGACAATGGCAAGAAACTGGAGGATTGGAGGAGAAAAAAGTGGAAATCATACTCTCCCAGTGCCTCCCTGTGTTTCTGGCAATGGTGGCATTGTGTGGTTGCAATGAAAGTTGGGCAGCCCCTCTCCCTCACTTCCTGCAGTCACTGGTTTTCATCACAAAGTTCCCTCCCTTTCTCTGCTCTAGTCCAGAAGTGCTAGAAAGGCTTTTTGCTATTGCCAGTTCCTAGATTAGTTCCCTCTGCCCTGCACACACCCCTGTGAATAGTCCTTCCAGTAAACCATTTTCAGTAGACCCTTGGAATGTGCCTTCTCTTTCCTGCCATATCTAACCGATACAGACTCTTGCTATTTTTCTTCCAACTTTCAGAATTAGGGTTCTAACTGCTCCCAGCTGTGGAAAGGTTCATCTGAAAGACCTAGAGTTTTGAAGGGACAAAGCAAGGGTCTCTTTTCTGTTGCCGGGCACTTGCCTCCAGCTGCATACATCTTCTCTGATCCTTGGTGCGAATGATTAAGGGGAAAGTCATCTAATGCTACTGGGTGACATATTTCACCAAACACTCTTCTATTGCTCACTATAATTATGTGAATTGTATATAAGCTGCGTTCCTCTCACAGTCTATTTCATTTTTGGGTGGCAGACTTCCAAATTCCCTCTCCTTTATTCATGTATAACACATGAATGATTCACAAGTAGGAAAGTCAACAGGGCCCCTTCCGCTTCAGTATCCATCTGTAAAAATGGTTTATCAACCTCATGTTGAGGTTGAGAGTTGGTATAATATCAACCTCAGATTGAGGGTTGGTGTGAGGACTAAATGAGTACCAGCTGTAAATGCTTAGAGCAGCAGGTGCAAAGTGCTAGCTCATACTATGAGTATTTGCTCATCTGATTCATCTCAGCCCCCTTTCCTACAATTTATATGTAGGAAGGCGGAAAAGGGGACTTGGATAGGAATTTCTAAGTGCTCCCTCCAGCTTCCGGGGCTTTCCTCAGCACACCTTCCTCTCTCAACACCCACTTTTGAGTAGATTTCCTTTTCCGCAATCTTTTCATCCCAGGAAGTTCCAGGAAGTGCAAGAAGGGCAAGTTCTGATTCTTATGTTTTCTGCTCTTAATTCTAAACCAGTGATTGTCAAATAGAGGCCTAGGGAGCCCCACTGACCACAGAAAGTGGGTTTTGCTCTAGGTTATATATTTGTTATTGCTCTTATCTGTTTAAGTTTCAAGATTCTGTTTGAACAAAGGTTTCCAAGACTTTAAAGAATTGAAAATCCCTCTTCTGATGAAATACAGAAACCTCAGACTTTAAAACTCTCAGTCCTAACCCTCTTTGGCACCACTGCCAACAACCTTTTCTCTACTCCATTCAAATAGTTTGTATTCTTTTCCATTTCTGATGCTCTGAAACAGATATTCAAACAAGCAAGTCTTTGTGTATTTATCTGGGGTGTCTTTCTCAGGCACTCAGCATGTTCAGTAGACATTATCTCTTTAATTTCTAGGCCCATGGGAAAGATAACTACAACACTGTTTAACAATAGAGGCATTTGAAGGTACCAAACTTTACTGGAACCGGATCCAGCCGCTGCAGTACTTCCAACCCATGGAATCCAACGTTACTAGAGGACTGTCCATTCTGGTCCCAGAGGCTGCTAGGAGTGAGAAAAGTTGGACAGCAGAAGCTGTACAGGGACTGAGTCCCAGGGAGGAGTACCCAGCAACTGGAATTGGCTGGGTCATGGGGAGGAGAGTCAGCAAGGTACTAACACTCCAATTGGTTAACACATAATTCTTTACGCAGCTTAAGACTTTGGGAAGACAGAATATGAACACATGAAGGTAATAAAAACTCCAACCTCGGCCGGGCGCGGTGGCTCAAGCCTGTAATCCCAGCACTTTGGGAGGCCGAGACGGGCGGATCACGAGGTCAGGAGATCGAGACCATCCTGGCTAATATGGTGAAACCCCGTCTCTACTAAAAAATACAAAAAACTAGCCGGGCGAGGTGGTGGGCGCCTGTAGTCCCAGCTACTCGGGAGGCTGAGGCAGGAGAATGGCGTAAACCCGGGAGGCGGAGCTTGCAGTGAGCTGAGATCCGGCCACTGCACTCCAGCCTGGGCGACAAAGCGAGACTCCGTCTCAAAAAAAAAAAAAAAAAAAAAAAAAAACCTCCAACCTCTGGACCACTTCCTGGAATGCTCCTAACCCAGACTCCCACAGGGCTTCCTCCCATACTTCATTTAGGTCTTTGGCTCAAATGTTACCTCTTTAGAACTGCCTTAAGACTGGGGCAAGAGGAGCTCCAGTCTAGGGCTCTGAGCACCTGATTCTCTTCCGTCCATGTTCCTTTACATAGAGCAAGAAGCCCACAGGCCAACGGGATGTACTCACTGAAAGGTCTTGCCCCTCTCCCCTTTTTATAGCATACTGTGAGTACCTGGGACCCTAGAACCTAGTGCCCCAATAGCAACAGGTCACCAGCTACAGGCTGCATCAGCCTTTCCCAAGGTCTGTCCTCCTGAGGAGCAAGGGGTGTTTAAGGGGAGGCTATTTGTAGGAGGTGTGGACAAAACTCTGATGTGCAGATGTATTCGTTATAGGTGTGGGCACAAGGACATTTGAAGTATGGGACAGTGCTGGGGTGCCAAGAGAAGGAAGGCTGAGGGCCAAGGACATGTTCCCCCTCCAAAGCACTGCATTCAAGGGCATATCTCAGAAGGGTCCAAGAATCCTAAACTTAAATGTGGCTTTCCAGATTATGATGAAGGTATACATGTCAAGATAAAAAGATAGGAATTTTGCATTACAGTTTAATTTGTAGTTTTAAAATATGTAGACATGGTATGTGGGCCTCCGTTTGTACTACTGACTCAATTCTAGCAAATATTGAAGGTAGACCTGTCCCTGATCTTCGTGTATAAAATAGCACCTCCTCTGCCACTCTATTCTTACCCTAGTCTACATTTCTTCATAACATCGGTCACCATCTGATTTACATTTACTTATGTATCATCTCTTTACCCCTACTGGAATGTAAGTTCCACGTCCCTAGAGTCTATATTTTGTTTACTGCCTTATCCTTATACCTAAACAAGTGCCTGGCATGACACCACTCAGTAAAACTTGTATAAATAACAAATCTAAGTTCAAAGCTCTTACAGGTGAAGGGGACTAACCTGGCAGACACAAAGGAAAAATATTACCGTGACAACCCTCTGAGGAGCACCTTCTCCCCTTAAAATAAATCACTCAAAACAGTGGAGCTGCAAAGGTAACTAGAGAAAATCCATTAACACCTTAGTGCCCATGAACACCAGGTGAGTTGTTCAGGCTACCTGCGACAGGGATATGTGAGTCAGCGTGGAGAGTTCTGAGTGGGCTGAAGAGTCGGATGTGGGGGATCTGGGCTGCCGGTAACCCCGAATCTTGGAATCGCCCTAACAACCTTATGAAGGTGGCCAGATGTGGGTCCTGAGGAAACCGATTCCACGGCAACGGCCCGCCAACCCAGCACACCCCACAGTAGAGAAGGGGCTTCTGATCCATGAGTAGGGCCCCTCAAATGATGTTCCCCTTTAGATGGTCACGGACATCAGCAGGGGTGGGTGCATCTGATCCTGTGGGGTCTTGGTGGTCGCAGACCACGCGTCCCTTTTCTCTCCCACCTGCATCTAATTCACAACGTCTCATCGCTTTGCGGGAGCCCAGGAACTGCCCTAAAACAGCAGAAATCCGGGTCGTCTATTCCAACGGACTCCTCTTCCGTTGGATACGGGGGCCGTGACAGGCCAAACAACCTCCGCGAGTTCCCCGCAGCGACTGCTCAGCGGGCGCTCCATTCCTTTCCTTGGGGATGGAGCTCCAGGGACCGGACTGTACACCTCGCCTCCTGGGGCCTGAGGCGGGAACCCGGCTTGCGCAGCTCTGAGGCCTCGGCGGACCGCGAAAGGATGGCTCACCGCCCGGCCACGGCCAGCCCCAGCAGCAAGCTCAGCCCCTCCCGCTCCTGGGCCCAGGCGAGGCCTGAGGGGCGGGGCGGGGGGTGGGGGGACGGGGTCGGCCACGGAGGGCGGGGGCTCAGGGGCGGGGCCACGTGGCTCCTCCTTGCGGGCGGAGGCAGGCGGTGCAGCGGCGCTGGGACCCGACTCATCCGGTACTTGCGTGTGGTGGTGAGCGCAGCGCCGAGGATGGGGAGGTGCGGCCGCGGCTCCGGGCCGCTGCCGTCGCTGCTGCTGCTGCTACTGTTGCTGCTCGCGGTTCCCGGCGCTGGCGCGGCCCCGCGCTCGGCGCTCTACTCG
This sequence comes from Macaca nemestrina, assembly GCF_043159975.1. Classification (NCBI taxonomy): domain Eukaryota; kingdom Metazoa; phylum Chordata; class Mammalia; order Primates; family Cercopithecidae; genus Macaca; species Macaca nemestrina. Next base: position 37,887,400 of record NC_092125.1, read on the forward strand.
CCTTCCGACCCGCTGACGCTGCTGCAGGCGGACACGGTGCACGGCGCGGTGCTGGGCTCTCGCGGCGCTTGGGCCGTGGAGTTCTTCGCCTCTTGGTGCGGCCACTGCATCGCCTTCGCCCCGACGTGGAAGGCGCTGGCCGAAGACGTCAAAGGTGAGAAGCGGCGGCAGCCCGCTCCCCCGTGCCCCGCCGCCCCGACCCCTCCACCTGCCCCGCGGGCAGCCCCTTACTCCGGGAGCACGTCCCTCTTCCAGTCACCTCCGCCCACCTCTTCCTCTCCGCGCATCCCGCGACCCCCACCTTCATGTTTCTCATCTCCATTTTTGGCTCCCGCTCCCTTGCCTTTTCCTCTTGGCCCTCATCCGGAGCTTCTCTCCCCTCTCCGCGGCCTGGTCCCCCAGACTTGCCCTGCTTGCCCGGTTCGTCCCCCGCCAGGTTACTGCCTCCTCCCCAGAGAGGGGTCTCCTTTGTTCCTTCCTCCGCATGGTCCGCTGACACCTTACAGCTTCCTGGTCCAGCCTTGTGGCAGTCCTCTTCCTCTCGTCCAGGGACCCATGTCGCTTTCCTGCCAGGTTCCTTAGCTGCTGTGGGTCAGTGCTGGGGAGAAAAGGGAACGGGCATTCATTTTGCCTCCCCACCACCTTTCTCCACTCCCTCGACTGGTTGACCGAAGTGGTACATAGACTTCCTTTCTCATTTTTGTTTTTGATGGAGGTATCTCTGTTCTGGGCCTCTCCTGACCTGCCGCCTCCAGCTCCTTAGCTTCCGGGCCACATCCTTCTCTCTCTTCCCCCGCTCAGACCCTAATGTTTTAACTCCATGCACCCAGAGGCCTTTGGTGCATGTTTGGCTCTTGCTCCGTGTTCCCAATCACAGGTTGGGGCATCAAAACTATATTTCCTGGATTCCAAGACATCAGCTGTGAGACACACTGTTCATTTTGTGACAGCCCAAGGGGTAGAGGATAGGAAAAAACCACTACATGTATAGAGATTTTAAGGGGAACTCTATTACAGAAATGCTAAAATTTTGAAACACTTAAGACTTAGAGTCGAGGAACTATGGTAATAATAGTAATTAATATTTATGGAGCACCTATCATTTCAGGCACCTTACTAAGTACTGGGCATACGTTGTCTCATAGTTTCCTTTCCACAATTTAAAGATTCCTGTGGTGTCACACATCCACCTAACCCAGGTAGTGGGCATTTGGCGGGCGGGAGTGGTGTAGTGACAGTGATTTGTTCCTGACTTGCTGCCTCTGAATGGAGCTACTTCCTGATTCTGGTGCTAGGTCGCTAGCCCGGGCTCCTGCCCTGAAATGGTCACTGAATGAGAACTGTGGGCGTCTTTGGAAATAGGCATCTTTCTAGAGAAAGCGGAACTGGAACCCTTGTTCTCCTTCTCTGCTGTCGGTATTTCTTGATAAACTCAACTCTTTGTGGTAGAATAGTGCCTTTGTAGATGTTAGTTTTCAGACTCATCCTCCCTCTTTCCTGAGCAGCTTGCAGATTGGTTTCTGAAGTGGCTAGATGGAACCATGCCTACGTCTTTTAGCCACATGGTCCTGGAAAATTATTTTTAAATGAAACTTATAAGCTGTTTTGACCTTCAGTTTACACTTGCCCACATACTTCACTGGTCCCATTAGCTGAACCAGCCTTTCTGAGCAGTGTTTCACACCATTTCAACACATTTGGTCAGGGAAGGAGTGATGTCAACACATCTGGTCAGGGGAGGAGGAAGAAAGAACACGGATCATGGAAGTGGAACACCTAAGAGAAGGTAAATCTCAGGGGACATTGTGGGCATGAACATCATAAAAATTCCCTGATCACTTTCCACTTTGAGGCTACAAGAGGTGTTCAATGGTTGCAGATGGACTTAGTCTTGAATTTCTTCCTTCTTGAGAGTGCTGGAGGGAAAGATTAGCTTCCAGCTGACTCACATGTTTAGCCTCTTGCAATGCAGAGTTTTAGTTTTTCTATGAGTTGCATATCTAGATACTGACCCAGTCTGCTCCTGGATGAGGGTTACCACTTCCAAACGGGATTCCCCAGTGCATGGAGCCTTTCTTTAAAATAAGAAAGCGAAATCAGAATTTAACCTCTGAAAAGGAAATGGAAGGATCAAAGCCTGTGGGGATGATCCAGGGTAAATGGGAGGTGGGAGATTTCAGTGGAAGCTGGAGGTCTCCTGTGAGCCATTGGTGTGTCAGCCCTTGAACCAGATGGTGTTGGGAGGCTACTGGCAGAATCTGCTGTCAGCCTGCAATGAAGAATGTCCTCCACTCTAACCCAAAGGGGTATTCGCTGGTGAGGCCCTGCTAAGAAGCTCGGATTGGTCTCACTTCATCTCTGTCCTGAGGTTTCTTGAGAAAGATTGGTTGTGGGCCTGCAGAGGGCTGCTCTCATCCCACCCTGGGCTGTGTGAGTATGGCCCATGCTCTCTGCTGAGGACACCTGTATCCTGAGGCAGGAACAGAGACAGAGTGAAGGTCACGGGGAGAGAGAAGAATTTTGCAGCCATACTTGGCTGGCTTCAGGCATTTAATCTGACTGAATAGGGTTCATTTCTTCAGTGACTAGGGCAGTAGATTCTCTAGGGCAGATGCTGCCCTGGGGCTGAGCATGTGTTTCTGAGAACCTGGTTCACCCCCTTTCTATTACAGAGCAGCTCCCACCATATGTTTGGGAAATTGGTAGTATCCTGGGCCTTCATTGCTATTCACTGGCTAATCAATCAGCAAATATTTGTTGAGTGATAAGCATTGTTTGCATTGCAGTTGGGGAAATGAACTACTCACAGAAGGAAAATTGGCAATTGTTACAAAGCTGTGTTTGAAAAAGGCCAAAGGAGTGGTTCAGCCATTTCTTGTAGGAACCCAGGGGAGGAAAGTCACAGAGGGCTAATCTCATCACCAAAGGCCTTCATGCCAGTGGTTATTTATTACATGCTTGCCTTATGCCAGCAGTTTGCTAAGGGCCTTCACAGGCCATTATTATGACAATCCTTACCCCGGAAAATATCTGAGCTATGGATATTGTCTTCCTCTTTTTTTTTAAACAGATAAGTAACTTGCCAGGTTTACACAGATGCTGGAGGAGGCCATTGACTCCAGCTCTTTTTGGCTCTCTGGAGCCTGGGCAGGTAGAGAGGTGGGTGGAGGAGGAAGGATATTCCAGGTGGAAAAACAGTGTGTGCCAAGCTACGAAGGTGAGGTTCGTAAGGTGTGTGTTTGAGTGACAGTGAGCTGTGTTGGTTTTGTCCCCCTTCTCTTCCAGGGCACAGGCCACATCTGCTATGTGTACCTGTGATTCCCAGCACCAGAGCTTGGTACAGAGTAGGAGCCCACTGCAAGTTCATGGTGGCCAGTGGCCTGAGCCTCACAGGATTCCAAATGACGGTGTGAGTGTAGAACCTTCTGCTGGTGCCGTGGATCATCTTGACTCAGACTGGGGGTGTCAGCCAGGTGTGAGGGGTAGGGAAGGCATTTTGTCCATCCAGTGATGTCACTGCCCAGAAACTGTCAGCAAGGAGGAAGGAAGGCATGAGTTGGTGACCGCATAGTGCTGACTAGCTGGACAGGGCATAAACCAACCCTGTGTCAGGAGAACTCCTGAAGACTTCGGTGTAGAGTCCCAGAGCTGAGGGTTGGTAGCTTCTGGTCACTAGACCACCAGGTCTCGCTGGCTCTTTGTGGTTGGGTACATCTGTGCCTCTTACATCTGAAGCCCAGACCCACTTAACACTCGGAGGCTGCATGTTTCTTGTTAAGAGTTTTTTTGCCATCCAGCACTTGAACGGTTGTCAGAGCTGGAAGGGGCATTAGAGATCATTCATCCTGGCCCTCGCTGATCCAGGAGGAAGCAGAGGTCCAGAGACACATGTGGAGCTCACGGTGCTGCAACCAGTTAAACTCCAAGCAAGGCTTCCTACTCCACCCAGTGCCTTCCCTGAACTTGTGAGTGGGGCAGGGATGCTGCCCTTGACTCCAGACCAAGCCCCCGGAGGGGTCTCAGCAGAATCCCCACAACACCCTCACCACAGGGCATCCTCTCACCCATCACTCCAAAATTTACAGCCGTCCAGCTTCTCTTGCCTTGCCACCCTTCCCCTCTCCATTAGTCCATTTATTCTGTTGTAGGTACAAAAATTACTCTGTTCAGAGCAGTAACTGCACCAGGAAAAGGTTTTCTCCCCACTGGTAGAGCTGGACTGATACTAGTGATCATTTTGGTGTTAGGCATTTAAGTCACCTGACACTTCAGAAAGTCTCTGTCACTCAACTCTGCATTGCTTTGACAGTAAAGCTTAAATGCAGCTTTGCTTTAACAATGGAGCACTCAGATAAGGACCTTCTCTATTCCATTTCCTGTTACTTGTCAAAAGACAAAATTACACCACAATCAAAAATCTTAACTGGCTTTTATTGTGATTCTAGAATCAGGCAGCAGCACATTCTCTCTTACAAAATGAGTATTCTGATGAGCTGAGCAGAGGAGTTTGGCTTTATAGACAGAAAAAGGCTGAAGAAAACAGAAACAGATCAAAAATCAGATGGGTTATTTCGGTCGCTTTTAAAGGTTAAAGCAGAGACTTCCTTATGTTGACTGAAACTGGCTTGTTTGGAGATTTGACTGTTATCTCACTCTCTCCTGATTTCTTGGAAGGTCAGATCAACAGCTTAGTTTTGGCTTGTGGCATGGGACTTCAGCTTGAGGGACTCCATCATGGTTTGGTCTCTTGGGCCTTGTGCAGGAAGGAGCTCAGTCCCCACCAGTGGCCTCCTAGAAATATTTAACAATTCTCCCCTTTTGGTCAGGTTCTCACCTAGGTGAGAGTGTTACTAAAACAGGACATCAGCACTACTCTCAGTAATCATCATTTTGGGTTTTCAGTCTTTTTTTTTTTTTTTTCTGAGACCGAGTCTCGCTCTGTCGCCCAGGCTGGAGTGCAGTGGCCTTATCGCAGCTCACTGCAAGCTCCGCCTCCCGGGTTCACGCCATTCTCCTGCCTCAGCCTCCCGAGTAGCTGGGACTACAGGCGCCCGCCACCTCGCCCGGCTAATTCTTTGTATCTTTTAGTAGAGATAGGGTTTCACCATGTTAGCCAGGATGGTCTGGATCTCCTGCCCTCATGATCTGCCCGTCTCGGCCTCCCAAAGTGCTGGGATTACAGGCTTGAGCCACCGCGCCCGGCCTGGGTTTTCAGTCTTAACACATCATTTATAGGTTAAGGTATGCTCATTATCACGTGTTACTTGGAGTTTTGATCATTTCACGCTGGAGAGAGACCATTTAGCATTCGGCAGATGACTGCATAAAGACATTTAAGACTTTTTGAGAGGATACAGTGTAACAGGGAAACTACTATAATGACTCTCCCCAGGATAATACTGAGAGTTTACAATATGCCGCCTAGCCATGGACCCATGAACCAAACCAGCTAAAATCGAAGAGATGAAAGAGTGAGCCAGATGAGGAATTTACCCTTTTTAACCGAGTACTATTTGTTCATTTTTTGCGACTGAGTCTCAATACCCTATGTATCTATCCATGTGCAACAAAAAGTGTCAGCAATTGCACCGATTCCCTGTTCCGCTAATAGGTAGCATTTCTATTATCTAGCATCCCATGACTGGGTTAAATTAAAGCAGGGAGTAAGAACACATGGGTCTAAAAGTCTGACTCTATAAAAGGGACCACTAGTACAGTTTGAACAATAGTTGTGTTAGGGATGTTGCGGAGGTTACCCCCTGGGTGGAGTAAAGGATCCCTTTGGTCATGTAAAGATCTGGGTTGAGCGTGACAAATCCAACATTTCATGAAGTTACCCCCAGAAGCCACTGATTGTGAAATTCTGACTACAGCATTATCCTGCCAGACAAAAAAAGGTAGACGTAATCAAGGATAAAGTGGAAGACTTATTCCAATGAATCTCTTGTTCAGATGTTTTGGGAAAGCATGAAATTGTCAACTTCTTGTCCTGGTTTGCAGTTTGATTGTCTCTGGTTATGGCATTGGGCATTTTGGTGAACTCTTTGTGTGGCTTACACATCAGGCATGAGACTTGTCCCTTGAAGTTGTTCAGCTTCTGCTTCTAGGGCTTTAGGCACAGAACAGTTCTTGTTCTTAGTTGGAGAATTGTAGCTAGTTATTGGAAGAAACTGGAAGAATTCAGGATGCAATCCATCTTATAGGTAGATGATAAAAACTTGAAAATGATCAACAAGGCTACAATCTAATAACAGATGTACTATAGTTTTTCTTCAGGAACATATTTTTTCTCTCTGTAGTCACCCCCATTTCTACCAAAGATAATCAGGGTAAGTGAGAGGCAGAGGTCACAGTGAGCCGAGATCGCGCCACTGCACTCCAGCCTAGATTACAGAGCAAGACTCCATCCAAAATAGAATAGAATAGAATAGAATAGAATAGAATAGAATAGAATAGTCAGGGTAAGACTAATTTGCTCGCAGAGTATGTTTAGTCTCATCAAACTTGGCCTGATTATTTATATAAGTGTGGCAAGGATAGTGATTGATCACATAGGCTCTTCTTAAGTTTGCTTTGCTGGAACTTATCGATAGGAAATCTCAGATTGGACTTTTAATAACCTCTCAAGGCTAGGAAGCCAAACCAAGCCCAACTTTAGATTTTACCTGCAGTACCTGTAGATTCATCGTACATATATTCTCAAGTATGGCATCACACTCAAAACCTCGGTAACATCACCAGTGTTTCCTATTGTATCTTGTTATAAAGAGAGCAGATGCTTATTGAACTTATGCAAATAACAGTATTGCCATAAAAATAAGAATATTCACAAATAGTTTCTGAATTCCAGAGAGGTCTTATAGGGAGAAAATGTTTCCATTTTTGTTCACAAGAGTATACTTACCAACTTGCTGAAAACTATAGATAGCTTAAAAGAAAATAAGTTTTCTTAAATAAGGACAACAAAACATTAGAAAGAACCAACAACTTTTCAAATTTAAAAACCATAACAACCCATAATTCTTCATTGGTTCATTTAGTCTCATGTAATTAATTCTTGTTCTGCTTGATCTTGGTTATCAGTTCTGCAGACCCATCAGTTTTTTCATTAGAGTTCTGGAAATTCTTTGCTAGTCCAATCATATTATCTCGAAGTTATCAGAAATGGTACTTATCAGAGACTTTTCCGTGGATCTCCTTGAAGATGAAGCACTTTAGGATTATAGTTGCTTAGCAAAAAGCTTTTAGAAAAACAGAATAAAGCAATTAACTGTAGACAATAAGACTTAAAATGTTTGTGGTAAAGATCTGATGAGAGTTCATAATAATAATGACACAATTGACAAGGAAATTTGGTTATTGCTGTGCATATAACATTTTAACCTAATAACCGAAATTAAGGCTGATAATACATCATATTTCTAGGAATATCATATAATTTTGGGGATACACATTAGTAACAATTATATATACACATTAATAAATATAACTCAAAGAAGATTAAACATCATTTCTTGTTTGACAATGCTTCCCATATAATTAATACGTCAAATGAGCCTAACTATAGTTTAATATCTCTCCTTTGCAGAATCTTTGAGATGTTCCAGGGCCCTCTGGAATGTTCCAAAGTTACTTCAAGTTCAGAAAGCCTTAATTTAGAATTTGATTTTGGGAAGTTTGTACAAAATATCAAAGGTTTAAAATTAAAACACTTAATCAGGCTGGGCATGGTGGCTCATGACGGTAATCCCAACACTTTGGGAGGCCGAGGCAGGAGGTTACCTTGAGCCTATGGGTTCGAGACCAGTCTGGGCAAAATAGGGAGACCCTATTTCTATAGAAAATTTTTAAAAAATTAGCCAGGTGTGGTGGTGTGCACCTGTGGGCCCAGCTGCTTAAGCAGCTGAGATGGAGAATTACTTGAGCCCAGGAGGTGGCAGACAAGTGAGCCACGATCGCACCACTGCACTCCAGCCTGGATGACATAGTGAGACTTTATCTCAAAACAAAAACAAAAAAGCAAAACAAAAAAATCACTTGATCAAATTGGATCACAGGTCACTGTTAAGTCACAGTCATTCATCTAACCAGAATGATAATTAAAAGATTTCAAAAGGAAAATATAGAATGTTACACTGTTGCAGAAAAAAATCTTAGCTCTTTTATAGAGAGGACTCTATTTTCTTAAGTAATCAAAGACCTAATAAAGACAACACGAAGCACAGGGAATCATCTTGATAAAACAAAGGATCCTTCTTAGGATAATTACCTACAAGGTACAGAAAAACCTTTCACTATTTCCTTTTAAGAACAGATCAATACTTCAAGAAAACCTTGTTTTAACAGAGAGGACCAAATTCTGATTTTTCATCAGTGTACTTTTGATATTAAGGCTCATTAAAAAAACACACAAAAACTATAAGTTAGCCCATTTGACCACACTTGAAGTTCTTTTCTCTTCACAACTTCCTTGTATCCGTTAGTTTGTCCTGTACTCTTCCTCTTTCTCATTGTGAAATAACCAGTCACTCTAGAACAAAATGACTCTTTTTCCCTTAATCAAAATACATCCTTATATTTTATGGCTTCCTTTGTAAACCATGCCATACTTCCCTTGCATACAGAATTATGTCCCTTATTATTTCTAGTTTTAGTTGCTTATATTAATTAGTTTTTACTCCTTAGTAATCTTAATTTCTAGTGAAAACTAGCAAGCATTGTGAACTGTCTTCCATTAACATTCACCATTTCATAATTTCTAGAAACATGTTTCCTCAGCTTTTTGTGCTTATTACAGACCCAATTGTATTCTCTATGCCATACAAAAACAAGATGCCAAAGCATATATACTTTAAACTTATGTTCAGCAATTAATGTTTCAGTATTTTAATTTACTTAGAAATGTTATTTTATGAATATCTGTGACTTAATTTAATGTAAAATAACTGTAAGAGGAGGCTGGATATGTGGACAGAGGCCAAAAGAAGAACCGCCTTCTGGTTGTAGGTTTTCTTCTAAAGTTAGTTAGAGCCCCCAGAGACTGTTGAATAGAGATTGACATACTCAGATCCACAGAAAGAAAAGATCATTTGATGGCTAGAGAGGCCAGTGAGGGGTGGAGCACATTAGAACCTCACCAGGAGAGAAATAATATGTTGATATTTCTCTAGAGGCCCTGCCATGAGAACCTGTACTAGCTCATGGGACACGGAGGGTAGGTTGGAGGTGAGGTCAGTAAAAAACCAGATCATGGGTTCATGCCAACCTAGGACAGGCATGAGGAGATGGAGGTTTGGGTGGGGGAAGAGATTTCAGAGGGAGAGTGGACAGGATGTGGAGGCAGGTTGGGATCAGCAATCCCATGGTAGGGGCAGAGGGATTGCATCCTGGGCCTGGCGTGCAGCAGGCCCTGACCATACCTGCCTTTGTACAGGCTACCTTGGAGGTGAGGTTTAAAGCCAAAGGATGCACCCCAGCTTGCAGATACTTGGATAGGCTCAGGTTGCTATCCTTGTGTGCTAAGGGAGTCAAGAAAGCTCCCCAAAAAGTGTGTGGTGGGGGGTGTTGAGGAAGTTGGGGAAATGGCATCCTAGGATGTGGCTCACCTGACTCTGCTAAATACTTTTGAAGTCTGACTCTGGTAAATACCTCCATCCACTTCCTCTCCCCAGCTCCCCAGCCACCTCCCTCCTACAAGGAGTCCAGAAGCTGCAATGCCAAAAGCAGACTACCAGCAAAAAAGGTGGGGAAAGAAGGGGGTGTTGTGGCCACAGGCCTTCCTTCAAGCTCTCAGAGCCCCCTCCCTTGTATCAGCCCCAAGAGGGGCCAACTTAGTTGCCTTCTTTCCAGGGATGCGTCAGGGTGTGCCAGGCTTTTCCTGCATCTGTCTCATGGAGGTGAGGGTAACACTCCTTCCCCAGGCATAAGGTGTTCTTAGGAGCTCTGATACCTTCTGCAATTGTGTTTTTCTCAGACATTGTAAGGAGTTAAGTTCTAGGGTGGAGTATTAGGGTGTTTTTGCATTGCTAAAAATAAGTACCTGAGGCTGGGTAATTTATAAAGAAAAGAGGTTTAATTGGCTCAGGGTTCTGGAGGTTGTACACAGCATCTGCTTAGCTTCTGGGGAGGCCTCAGGGATCTTTTACTCATGACAGAAGGCAAAGCAGGAGAGGAAGCAGGAGGGGGTTGGGAAGTGCCACCCTATTTTAAACAATCGGATCTTACAAGAAGTCAGAGTGAGAACTCACTCATTACCAAGGGCACAGCTGAGCTGTTCATGAGGGATCTGCCCCCATGGTCTAATACCTTTCACTATACCTCACCTCATCTAACATTGGAGATCACATTTCAACATGAAATTTGGAGGAGACGAGATCCAAACCTTATCAGGTAGGGTCAGAGGTCCTGCTAAAACTGTGACCGTCAGGAATGTTGTTCAGATATTAGTGTTCTGTACATAACGGGTGCTAGGTGGGCTGCCTGTGTAAATTCCATTCCCTGCCCCTGGGGCATGAGCTTCAAATGGAAGTTGTGCTTGCCACCAGGCAGGCCTCCTTCTCCTCTCATCTGCCCCAGAGACGCAGGTGGGTCCAGCTGCCATGGAGGTCATCCTGAGCCGTCCAGGCAAACACTCCCAGTCTGGCCCCTTCTTCCCTTCTATTCTGGCTCCCATGCCTCCCAAAAACCCTCCTCTCCAGGCAGCATGGTCTTTGCCCATCCTCTCCCCCTCCACCTTGCTCAGGAAGTTCCCTGCCCACTGGACCGACGGTCTAGGTTCAGCTCTGTTTCCACCTTTCCTGCTGAGCCCATGCCTTGGTCTGCAGGGCCGACCTCTCCTGGCTGGGTCCAAACTTGAGAGTTCTGTGCCACATGATTTGGCCCCGTCACTGCCCTCTCACGGCTTGTGTGACTTCCTCTGTGCACACCTTGGCTTCCAGCTGGAGCAGCCTCCGTGTGGGTGGAACTTTGGTGGATGCTCACGGGGCACCTGACCTGGAATCTGAGCTCAGGAGAGCTGCCTGGTATATGAGCTTGTTTCTTCTCGGCCCAGAATCGTGCCATTATTCTCTCTGCCAATGTTTCAGCGGCCAGCAGCCTTTTGACCTGGGGCCTGATGCAGGGGCAAGGTTAATTTGCCAGACTCTGGCCTCAAGGCTTCTTTCCCCACAGTTCCTGGATTCCAGATGCTCTCATTTCTGGCTGGGGACCCAGTTCCTGATACCCTTTACCCCAGTCACTCAAACTCTGCCCACTACCAGTACCTCTGGCCCCAGGAACCTTCCCCAAGAGTCCCCTGGGGAATTCCAAATCCCCTAAGGCATGTTCTCCACCCTTCTGGACTGATCCCATTTAGGGCCCCAGGGACAGAGGCAATACCAGGGCTTTTCCCAGGGCGTGGGGGTGGGGAGTGGCGAGGAGCGGGACAGACTCCTTCAACATCTCTCATCCCGTATCCCTGGCCTCACATAGTAGTAATGGGGAAACAGATACCATTCTGAGGCAGTGTTACTTACGCTAATCACCTAAAACACAGGTTCCGTTTTGAGAGATGCTATCGTAATGCAGACCAGCCGGAATATCTCAGAGGTCCTTTCCCAAGGAAGGTGTGACCTTTGTCATAAGAGCTTTGGGATCAGGTGTTGTGGGGTTGGCAGGGGTGAGGCATTGCATTGGGGGAGATGGGTGGGCAGAGGGGGTGCCAGCCCCTCTTATTTACCCTTGGGTTTTTTTGTCTTTTCAGCCTGGAGGCCGGCCCTGAATCTCGCTGCCTTGGACTGTGCTGAGGAGACCAACAGCGCAGTCTGCAGAGACTTCAACATCCCTGGCTTCCCAACTGTGAGGGTGTGTGACTGACAGGAGGGGAAGGCAGGCTAGGCCTGCTCTGTTTCCCTTTATAAGGGAAAAGGGCCATGTGGGATGTGTCTGGATGGGCAGATTTCGGCTGCTGTGATTTGAGCTGGGAGGTGATCATCACTTGGGCTGGTGAGAGCTCCCAGCTCCCAAGGTCCTCTTCGATTGCTCTCCCTCCTGACCTCCAAGCCTTAGAGGTCTGATCTAACTCTATAAAACCAGGATTCAGGCTCTGACCCATCTGTGGGCAGGGTCAGACTCTAGGAGCCTAGTGGTTCCCCACAAAGGGACCCCAGACACTCTGGCAAGCCTCAGCCTCCTCAGGCAAATGCCTTGAACCACAGGTAGCTGAGAAGGGACCTGTCAGGATAGCTTCACCCCACTGTCAGAATGTCAGTGCCTCAGGCAGCAGGGATCCCTGGCACGGGAATTATCATACCCAAGGCATGAGGGCTCTGTCACCCCAGCTCTGGTGGAAAGTGGCACGAGATCTCTGATGATGCCTTACCTGCCAGCCTGCCCACCGCAGGGCATCAACAGCTTAATTAATGTCTGAACAGCTTCCAAGGCTTTCAAATAGGAGGCCTTGGATAGTCCAGAGCAGCAAGGCTGCTACAGTTATGGTGAGGGCCCTCCCCTGGGCTCAGGCCTGGCTCCAATCCAATTAGTTTTCTTCCAGATTAGAGAAGCCAAATTCGAATCTCTGTCTCTGTATCACCAGCTATAAATAATATGTACCCTTCCACCAGAATGGCATCTAGAAAAGCAGTTTCCTCTGTAGCCATTAAGAATAATTATGAAATGCCTTTGAAAGCTGAAATGCCAAGGATTGTCCCTGGAACAAGATACCTCTGAGCTGGGGGTGGGGGCGGCCAAGTTTCAAACAGAACTGTGAGCCAGAACACAGCTTAATTACCCCAGCAGCATCCATCCGGGAAGTAAGGCAGTGGCTCCACCAGGAACGTCCAGCTCTAACTCCATGTGACCTTTCTGTTACTCAAGCCCAGTGCAACGCCCCCTGGACTCAGGGTTTCCACACCTAATAGAAGTCCCTTCCTAAACTGTTACCACATAGGGTCAGGGCCCCCCAGGCCCCGGGTTTAGCTGAGACCAGGTTGGTCTCTGGACAGTGTGGTGAACCAACAGCTACTGCCACGTCATTGAAAAGTGGCAGCAGAGAGACTGCATGTCAATCATCCCTTTGAAATAAAAGGCCTTCCTGGCAGGGACATGGCGCTATCCTTGGCCCTAAGGTGTGTAATTGAAAATACTCAAACAGGGCACTCTGTTCCTTTGGCTGAACCAGGTGAGCAGCCCTCAGTGGGAAGCTGTGGGCAAATTAGTGTGGCAGCAGGAACCGTCATTCACAGGCTGATGTTTTTCTCACAGTGAGCATGGGGCACAGGGGTACAGCCACTGCCCAGCCCCCAGGGGAGGGGTTGACACTGGTACAGCAGCCAGGGCAGGATGACCAGTTGACAGCCAGGGCCTGATACCTGGGCTTTCTGACTCTGCCTGGAAGAGGCTGGGCACAGCAGGGATGAAGGAGGTGGCCCAGGCCCAGCAGGTCAGAGGCTCCTCAGTGCCACCCCATGTCACGCAGCGCACGCAGCCTGGATGCCTCAGGTGAGAGTCACCATCTCCTGAACTGCCTGGCTGGCTGTGGGCGGGGCGCTGGGAGGGCCCTCCCTGCGCTCCTCAGCCTTCCCCTGTCTCCAGACGGCAGCACCTGGCAGGGCCAGTCTGGTAGTCATCTGTCCACAGACCAACACGGTGGCCTCCCCCGGCACAGCCTTTCCTGCCTCTCCTGAGGAACCTGCAGCTCAGTTTTGGCCAGGGGAGACTCAGTGCCCAGTCCATAGGCCAAGTGGCTTGAGCTGGCAGGTCCCTGCTCTGAGGTCCTATGCAGCAGCTCTCAAATAGTTTCTTACTGTGACCAACTGTAAGCAGTACACATTTTTACATTGTGATCCCAAAGTTGGTATGTATCTATTATCACTAGAACACAAGTTTCAGATTAATTCTTACTGAGTGCAGTTAAACTGTGATATTTTCTGTTCTTTTATTTTTAATACGGCTGTGATTAAATACATTGATTTGACAGCTCATTACAAGGTTGTTTCTAGTGTTTGGAAAACACTACTCAAACAGATTCCAATCTCCAGAGATTCGGGGCCATGAAGAGCCTGGGTGCCCTTGGGCATCGTGGCCAGATCCTTAGGTAGCAGAGCTGCCCTGGGGACCGCTGGTGGGCAGAGACATAGCCCTGTTGCCCTGCCTGCTGCCCCCTGGGGGCTGGAGCCTGTCCTTGCACTCTGCCCATGAAGAGCTGAAAGGCCAGGGCAGCTGAAAGGCAAGGGCCCGTGTGAAGCAGGGGGAGGAGAGAGTGCTTTTGGTATGGGGACAGGCCCACACACAAGAGTCTGGCCTCCCCCAGTGGCATGTGTGACTGACCTGCCTCTGGCCGCTTGCCAACATGAGCAAACAGTGAGCTTCTACCAGCCCAGCCTGTTTAGTAAACACCTGGGCCTGAAGGGCAGGCTGGCTGTGTCAGGTCCCCATCAGGCTGGAGCCAGAGTCCAACTGGAAGGAAACAAAGGTATGCAAGAGGGAGGGGCTGGTTGGCTGCAGGTTCTGACTGGAGCTTGGTGACCTAGAGGCTGGAACTTCCGAGTCAAGGGGCTTCTCCGTGGGCCTCAGGAGTGCCCTTCAGTGGGAATAGAATGGGACTTTTGATGGCCGAAGGCCTGGCCAGAACAAGGGGTACACAGCACAGCAGCATAGGGGTGGGGAAGGGCGGATCTTCCCTCTTCAAGGCTCTGAGGAGATCAGTGATGTTTCAAATCCTGGCCTCACTGCTTACTGTATGTGGCTTGGAAAGTCACTTATCAGTGCCCCAGCCGTGGACCCCAGTTTCCTTGTCTGTAAACATGGGGTGATAACATCCACCTAAGAGGACCGTTGCCAAGTGTGAAGTGAGGTCTTCCATATGAAAGTGCCACCACACCACGCTGGTGTGATTTGGACTTCAGTAAAAGTTTGCTTCCTTCCTGTTGTCCCATCTCCCTCCTGGGCCACCCATGGGGCTGCTGGTAGCTGCTCTGTGGCCACTGCTGGACTGTGTGGCAGTCCATCTGTCTGTCAGCAGCCACTGCGGGCATGCTTGCTGGGTGTCCAGCACCGCACTCACCACTGCAGGCGAGGCCAGGAGCGTGAGATCCCCAGAGCCCATGGCCAGTGAGAGGCAGCCAGCAACAGGTTCCCAGGGAATGCCACAGGAGTTTGCTGGGCTCACGGGACTCTTTCACTCGTCAGAAAGGAGTTCGTGTAGGAGGGGACCTCAACTTGGTATTGGGGTTTGGCTAGGAGAGAGGAGTGTGGGTGGGCCTCACAGGCAAGAAGGTGAGAGCCAAGGCCCTGTGTGGGCAGGGTGAGGTGGCGTGTTGAGGAGACTTGTCCAGCTGGGCAGAGGCTCATGTTGAGGGATGAGGCAGAGCTGGGGGAGGAGGGAGCCCAGAAATGGCAGGTCCTTGAATGCAGGTTTGGGAGCGGGGACGCCCTGTGAGGGTACAGAATCTGGGCTGTTACCTTTTGTGGCTTTTGCTAGAAGGGGAGATGTCGGGGAGGAAGGCAGGACTCCAGGATGTCTACTGTCTCTCTCTGGAAAAAGGAGGTGGGCCCCTTTCTCAGCAGTCAGCTGCTGTTGTGGGGTCTTCTCCAAGGATCATCCACAGTGTTGGAAGTGGTTAAGGTGGATCCTCATGGGCTTACCATAAATATCTGGAGGCTAGACCATTTTCCTTAAAACATGTTATAAAAGCTGGAATTGAATGTCATCGGTGTCACCCCTGGGAAGTGTGCTTTCTCTTGAGCTCTTTTGACCCCAAGAAAGCAGTCACTCCGTAGTTTCGTGAAGACCAGCCGGGTGTTGCCTGGTTTTCTGCCATTAGGGAGCGGCTGGAGGTCTTCCAGAAGCTCCTGTGTAAAGTGATGAAAGAAAAGGGATGGGTGATGACTGCTCCTGAGGAAAGAAACACACTCCCGAAGTCTTAATTGTCTGCTTCCAGGGAGCCGTGGTGGTTTCCCTTGGGCAGGGCACACACCTCCATGGTTGACTTAATAAGGATACATTTTCATCAGAGGACAAAAATGTGCCCTGACTTGATTTCCACATGAGCTTCCAGGGTGATCAAAGGGCAGAGATTCTCTGTTCAGCTGAACAGATGTCTGTTGAGAGATGCCAGACACTGTGGAGCTTGCAGAGATAAATAAAATGTCATCCTGCCTCCTGGTCAAAGGTGGGTGCATGGGTGGGTAGTGGATTCAGGTTGAAGTTCATTGCAGCTGGAGTGGTGGGAATGGAGGACAGTGAGAGGTTAGTTTGGGTTTGGAGTCTGGACGGCCTTGAATGCAGTGAGTTTGGACATTATTCATTGACAGTGGGGAGTCATGGAAGAGATTTGAGGAGGAGCAAAATGTTCAGACCAGAACTGTGCGTTAGAAAACTAACCTTAGTAGCAGTAAGGAAGATGGCTGGAGAATGAAAAGATTGAGTACACTAAAACTTCTGAGAGCATTAAAGGTGGAGACTGATGTGGTGACCCAAAAATACATCATCGTCTGTCAGGCCTGGTCTAGACAAGGCAGGTGGAGGAGAGGACTTTTGAAGAGGTAACACGGAGGTCGAATTCACAGAACTTGTCAGCTAACTGGATGACAGGTTTTTGAAGAGGGGGATGGTGTGGGTGGCAGGGAGGAGGACCGGTCGCTGGGTGAGGTAAACACAGGTCGCAAAGCAGGTTGGGAGAGGGGTGACTCAGTCTTGGGGATGGTGGGGAAGGGGATGCATCCTGACACCTGGGTGGAGGCCACCAGAAAGAACCAGGAGTCTAGGACAGGGGAGCACTGAGATGCAGAGGGTTTAGCTGGCAAATCATTTGGACAAACAAAGTCATTGGCTTTGGCAAGGGACAAATGATAGGTTTGTTCATTGATCCCTTTATCCACTCATTCATTTAGAAACAAGATTGAGCAACTTCTTTGTGACATTGCTTTCAACAACTTTTTAAACAGAGGAGTGTCAGGACCTGACGTGTGGCTGTAGGAGAGACCGGGGTAGGAGATGGGGGTGGGCAGTGGGCACAGGAGAGCAGTCGAAAGTGAAGCTAGGACCAGGGCAATGGTGGCCAAGTAGGGCTGGTCAGTGTCAAGCCAACCAGGGAAGGGTGGCAACATGAAGGCAATGAGGGAGAGCAACCACGAAATGTGGCACGAAAGATGACGAATGCTCGCCATGGGAGGACAAAGCAGGCAGTAATAACACTACCACAGAGAGGCCGGGAGGGTGGGGAGAGATCACTACAGTGGCTGAAGAGAAAGTCACCACAGAGCTTCCTTAGAATGGCTTCAGCTAAGGGTCGTGGGGATTGCGAGAGAGCAGTCCAAGGAGCAAGGGCAGACACTGTTCCAGGAACGTTGGCAGCATGGGGACACGGGAAGGAAATGCGGTTGCTGGAGAAGGAAGGGGAGGGCCTTTCTTCATCCCCATCCTCCTTCCCTTCCCATCCTTTCCTTTTTTAAGGTTTAGACTAGAAGGATTCTAATCTCTTTGTAGGCCTAGGGGGGGCTGTGGTAGAAAAGAGGAATGATGTGAGGTGGCTAGGAAGAAGTTCCTGAGGAGCGTGAGGCGTGGGAGCCAGAGCTTGGAGGAGACATTGGCCTGGGAGGTGGGTGCGAAGCTTCCGAGGACAGAGGGAACAGCTGAGGTGCAGCAGGGCCTTCCCTTCAGCCTGCATCCTGGGGAGAGGCTCTTGGGGTCCCTGCACCCCCCTGGGCCACTCTGGCTGACCGAGCTTCCTGGTCAGACTCCAAGCTGCATGTGGTTGCTGGGATCTTGAGAGGTTGCCTTTTTAAAATTTTTTTATTTTTTGAGACAGAGTTTCTCTCTGTCACCCAGGCTGGAGTGCAGTGGCGTGATCTCAGCTCACTGTAACCTCCACCTCCCAGGTTCAAGCAATTCTCCTGCCTCAGCCTCCCGAGTAGCTGGGATACAGGTGCATGTCACCCCATTTGGCTAATTTTTGTATTTTTAGTAGAGACAGGGTTTTACCATGTTGGCCAGGCTGGTCTCAAACTCCTGACCTCAAGTGATCCACCCACCTCGGCCTCCCAAAGTGCTGGGATTACAGGTGTGAGCCCCCACACCCAGCCTGGAGAGGCTGCCTTTTGGTGGAAGTAATGCAAGCCCCTTTTAATGTGGGCACCTGCTCAGATGTGGGTGACCTGATGGTTGATGACAAAAAATGACCGTATTACTTTTCAGAGGTGAAAATAACAGCTGTAGCTGTGGGAAAGCCACCCAGTTCAAGGCTTCATGATGTCAGTGTTGTTCTCGTGTGTAGAAACCAGTCAAAGTGTAACCTGTCTGTAAATAAACAAGAGCACCATCATTATGAATAACTGCAGCACAACATCTCCCTCGGGTTTCTTTTTTATTTTATTTTATTTATTTTTATTTTTATTTATTTATTTTTTTGAGATGGAGTCTCGCTCTGTCGCCCAGGCTGGAGTACAGTGACCGGATCTCAGCTCACTGCAAGCTCCGCCTCCCCGGTTTATGCCATTCTCCTGCCTCAGTCTCCCAAGTAGCTGGGACTACAGGTGCCCGCCACCTCGCCCAGCTAGTTTTTTGTATTTTTTAGTAGAGACGGGGTTTCACCGTGTTAGCCAGGATGGTCTCGATCTCCTGACCTCGTGATCCGCCCGTCTCGGCCTCCCAAAGTGCTGGGATTACAGGCTTGAGCCACCGTGCCCGGCTTATTTTTAATTTTTAACTTTTTGTAGAGATGGGGGCTCACTGTGTTGCCTAGGGTGGTCTTGAACTCCAGGGTTCAAGTGATCCTCCCTCCTAGGTCTCCCAAAGTGCTGGGAATACAGGTGTGAGCCACTGCACCTGACCTGGTTTATTATTTGTCGGCAAACCAAACCTCAAATAGATGTATCTTCAATTTTGTTTATGAAAAAGTATCAGTCCATAAATACTGTAACTTACATTATCAATATCTCATAATCAAGGAAATTTATGATCATTTTCATAAGTATTAGAATAACGATTGTATTAGGCAAATAAAATTAAATAACTGTAAAGAACACTATTTAAATATGTGTGGTATGTATAAGTGGATGGTTTTCATCCACGATAAAAGTTTGTATTAATGTTTTGAAAAGAGAGAGTAAAGCAGTGAGCAGGAGTAAGGGGCCAGGGGAGGTCACAGGGAGCAGAAGGTTGCAGGTGGGGAGAGACAGGTGGCTCCTCTGCAGCCTTTGTTCCTCATGTGGGAGAGGGTAGCAGGTGGCTTCCAGATTTTCTGCCTACAAATGGCTGTAACAAACAAGTCCTAGCTGATCATGGTTCCTAGTGTTTAAAAGGTATGAAGGAGGGAAGAGGATGCTGGTGGTGGGTGATGATGTTGCAGTGAACGTTTACCGGTTCCTTCTTGTATGCACCAGGTACTGTGCTAAGCATTTTAGGTGTGTGGTCATGGAATCCTCACAAGTCTTCAAGGTAGATGGCGTCATCCTCATTTCAAAGATGAGAATGCGAAGGTTCGGAGCAGTTGATGCATTGCCTGAGGTCACACAGCAAGAGAAAAGCAGAACCAGTCCTTGAACCAGGTCTGCCGGAGCCCAGGGCCTGTTCTCAGCCACCAGCTTAGGATAAGGCCAAACAGCTCTATCCCAAGGAGGGAGAAGGAAACCAGTGTTTGGCTGTTGGAGGCAGAAGCCCAAGGTAGTGAAAAGTGGCCCTGAGGCTAGGGTCCCACAGGAAGAAGCCTCTTCCCAGCCTGCAGGCTCTCCCCAGGCAGTTCAGTGGCCGGCTTCCAGGACAACTCAACTGTGTTCCCTCCTGAATCGGAAGAGCGCAGGCAAAAGCCTTGGCAGCTGTGTTGCCGCCTGGGCAGAAGCCCAGATTGCCAGGAGTCAGGCTCTGTTCTCTCTGTCCTCGTGCCCCAAGGAGGTGACAGACTAGGCTTGGGGTGTCATGTACGTGGGAAAAGAGAACAAAGTGATGTGTTAAATCAGCTAGTCTGTAGCAAGGCATGTTTTCCAGGGACTCAGGCTCTCCCTTCAAGAGGATCTGTTCTGGAGATCCCTTCCTTGATTGTGTCTGCTGTGTCGGGCTGGGACTTCTCAGTGGACAGACACACCAGCCTCTAAGCCCCTTTTCCCAAGTAAGGAGCAAGGGCACATTGACCTAGAAGCAAGCTGACATTTCCCAAAGGATGTAGGAAGTGCCTGCACTTCATATTTTCAGATGGGTCTGCGAAGGAAAACAGCAATGGTACTTTATCACTCATCCATACGATAAGTATTTGTCAGTAATTACATGCTAGGTACTGTGCTGCCTCAGCCTCCTGAGTAGCTGGGATAGAGGTGCATGTCACCAAGTTTGGCCAGAAATGGCCCTCGTGGAGAAAAGTGTATGAGCTGCTGCCCACAGGATCCCTGGATGCTTCCGAGGGGTGGATGGGAGGGTAACGGGAGGGAGCCAGTGTCCAGCTCCTAGAGCAACCTCCCCCCAACTCACCATTTTACAGATGAAGAAACAGGCTCGGCTGGGCACAGTGGCTCACGCCTGTAATCCCAACACTTTGGGAGGCTGAGGCGGGCGGATCACTTGAGGTCAGGAGTTCGAGATCAGCCTTGCCAGTATGGTGAAACCCCATCTCTACTAAAAATACAAAAAAAAAAATTAGGCGTGGTGGCGGGCACCTGTGGTCCCAGCTACTCGGGAAGCTGAGGCAGGAGAATCCCTTGAATCTGGGAGGCGGAGGTTGCAGTCAGCCAAGATCATGCCACTGCACTCCAGCCTGAGTGACAGAGCAAGACTCTGTCACCAAAAAAAAACCAAAAAAAAAAACAAAACAGTCTCAACAACATTAAGTGATTTGCCCAACTACCGCATTGAATAAGTAGGCAGATTTTCAGAGCAGTAAGTGGCTGCACTCTTGGCCACTATCTATCACTGATGCCCGCCTGTGTGTTTGCTTCCAGTTCTTCAAGGCCTTTTCCAAGAACGGCTCGGGAGCAGTATTTCCAGGTGGGTGCCCGACTCTGGTTGTCCTGTTAGCATCTTCCTCCCCCAACCTCCCTCTTCGCCTGGGTTTCTGTTGGGGTGGAGAAAGCCCTGGCAGTCGGCAGGGTCGAGGGTGAGGTGCTCCCCACGGGAAGTCTAACTTGTGTCTTCCTAAAACTGTCCTCTCAGTCAGCCTTAGGGAAAGGCAGGTTGAAGAAGCCCTTCAGGTTGGACGTATCCAGGGCCCTAGGGTCGGGGCAAGGGCACCATATTCCCAGAAGAGCTCTCCTCTCACAATGGGGTTGGTACCCAGAGACCAGACCAGAGCCCTTGGGGAATGTCCTGATGGCTCCCAGTTCTGAGAGATCCTTTCCTGTCTGAGCGATGGGTGTCCTTGCACTGCTTGGGGCCACAGGGGGACCCCTCAAGCTTCATTCTTCTAGCACAGGGAAGGACTGATGCCTCGTCTGTCTCTGTCAGAGCTGGCTGTGCCCTCAGCCCTTTGTTTCTGAGAGTGAAGGTGGCAAGTGTGCTGTGGAAGCAGCTGTGCTCTCCTGACACCCCACTCACGCCTGTTTTCATTTACAGTGGCTGGTGCTGACATGCAGACGCTGCGGGAGAGGCTCATTGACGCCCTGGAGTCCCATCATGACACGTGGCCCCCAGCCTGTCCACCACTGGAGCCTGCCAAGTACTTTGGGCTGGGGCAGGTTTAGTGCATAGTGGGCCAGGATTCCAGGCCTAGGAGTGAGAGGGTGGTGGGAATAGCAGGGCGGGGACCCCAGTTTATTCTCTTTGCTGCCTTTGCCTGTGGGGCTCACACCCCAGTCTGCTGGAGCTACTCCAGAACCAAGTGGCAGCTGATGGCTGGTGGTGGGCTTCCTATCGCGCAGGTCCTACTGAAGAGCCCTGTTGTCCTGGGGCTGACTGATGGGTGCAAGGATCCATCCCACAGGTGGGAAGGAAAAGATGGGTGGGGTTTCTCCAGGTTGTACCTGCTGCTGTTTCTTGCCTCCTGCCCTCAAAATGTTTGGCGGACGCAGCAGATTTTCACATGCTCTAGCCCTGGAAAGGCCACTGAGAGTCAGAATGGCATGAGGAGGAAAAAGGAGATCAAATATTTTGAGGGAAATGGAGGGGAGGTGGAGAGAAGGTGGTTATGCCTGGAGCATGGGGGTGGCCCCTGACTCTGTACGGCAGAGCGTGGGGTGCAGTGGCTGGTGCTCTGTATCTGTCGACCAGGCAAACTTCCCAGCTTGCCGCTTTTCCAGGAAAATGAAGACAGTAAGGTGCATGGGGTCTTGCCCATACTCTCCCAAAGAAGGAGGCAGCTAGGTTAAAAACACTAGGCCCCCCACTTCTGGATCAGAACTCAAGATAGGATAATGTGCATCTCAGAGGACTCTTGCCAAGAAGGAACAAATCCATGCCCAGTCTTGAACACAGTGGAGGCCCCAGGTGCTAAGAAGGCCTCACGAGGCCGCTGTTGGTGCACAGAGGCTCTCTTAAAATTTTGTGTGCAGGTGCTCTCAGAGACATGGCCCTGCTGAGAGATTGTGTTTCCAAGTGTCCGTTGGGGTTGAATCCAACTCACAATGACTCCTTTGTCATCTTTCCCAATTTTCCATCCTCCAGAGGGCCTTCGGGGGACCCTGGATGCAGCATAGTCTTCATGTGGTTTGGGGTTCTGCAGCCAGACCCTGTCTCTCCAGAAAACACCCATGTCGGCCAGTGTCCTGGCCCTGGCTGCTTCCATTTCTCAATGACTGTGTCTCCATCTCCCTCCTCCCACACACATGTGCATCCCCCATGGCACATTTTCAATGGGGTATCTCAAAAGCAACAGATCAAGCAAACCTACCAAGGTCTCTCAAAGTGATCCTTTTTTTTTTTTGAAGACAGAATCTCGCTCTGTTGCCCAGGCCAGGAGTGCAGCGGCGTGATCTCAGCTCGCTGCAACTTCCACCTCCTGGGTTCAAGCGATTCTGCTGCCTCAGCCTCCCGAGTAGCTGGGACTACAGGTGCCTGCCACCAAGCCTGGCTAATTTTTTGTATTTTTAGTAGGGATGGGGTTTCACCATGTTGCCCAGGGTGGTCTCAAACTCCTGAGCTCAGGCAATCCTCCTGCCTCGGCCTCCTAAAGTACTAGGATTACAGGCGTGAGCCACCACACCCAGCCCAAAGCTATCCTTTTAAAGAACTTTAGGAAGGAGGCAGAGATGTGTGATGAAAGGTGAGCTGCCCCTTTCAGAAGTCTGAGGGTGGGAGTGGGGAAAGGGGTACTGGCCCACATGTAGGTCGTGCTCTTCTGCCAGCTTAGGGAAGCGGTCTGAAAGGCTGGCTACCTGATGCCACCCTAAAGGCTCAGTGCCTCCTTCCCTCCACCCTAGTGGGGTGCACTCAGGTGATCACCTGTCTGTCATATCCATTTGGACTGTCACTGGCTGGGCTCCAGCATCAGTGCCATGTTTTCATTTGTTTTGTTTTGTTTTGGAAACTGGGCCTCAGTTTCCTCATCTTAAAATAAGGAGATTGGGTGAGATATATAGATGGCTCCTAAGGTCTACTGAACCCAAGGCTTTCTGATTCTTTTATTCCTTTTTAATGCCTGCTTTAGGAACAAAAGAGCACATCTCCCACTTGGTCGTGACTTGTCACAGTTTAGACTTACAGCTGTTGGGTTCTAATACCCCCAGCTCTCAGGGGACCAATAAAAACCACATCCAGTCAGCCTGGGCCTGCCCCAGCACATAGAGACAATTGGTCTCAAAGCAGCCCTTCCCAGTCCCCCTCCCCACAGGGCCTCCTACCCACTCCTGACTTTTTTTTTTTTTTTTTTTTTGAGAAGGAGTTTTGCTCTTGTAGCCCAGGCTGGAGTGCAGTGGTACAATCTCAGCTCACTGCAACCTCCACCCCCAGGGTTCAAGTGATTCTCCTGCCTCAGCCTCCTGAGTAGCTGGGATTACAGGTGCCCGCCACCACACCCGGCTAATTTTTGTATTGTTAGTAGAGACGGGGTTGCACCATGTTGGCCAGACTGGTCTCGAACTCTAGACCTCAGGTGATCCGCCCGCCTCAGCCTCCCAAAGTGTTGGGATTACAGGTGTGAGCCCCCGCACCCGGCCCACTCCTGACTCTTAAAAGAGACAGGAAGCAAAAACAAAACCAAGCACCCAAGGTAGGTCAGATGAAGAGCCAGGGTTAGATAACAAGGGCAACATCCTTTAGGACTAAAGGTTTGGTTGACTCCCTTGGAGGGCCCTGTGTGGAAGCGGAGGAGGGTGGGATGGCCGTACCAGCAGCACTGCATCACCAGCAGGCGTTGCCAGCGGTTTTGTCTTATTTCTGCTGGCTGTGCAGAGTGACTGCCAGAGTTGTCTCTTGCAGGCTGGAGGAGATTGATGGATTCTTTGCGAGAAACAAGGAAGAGTACCTGGCCCTGATCTTTGAAAAGGGAGGCTCCTACCTGGGTAGAGAGGTGAGCTGCCCTGAAGTTCCCTGCAATTCCTGGATAGCCATGGAGAGAGAGCCCCAGTTTGGGAACAGGGCTTTTCCTGCCAATTCTAGGGTGTTTGCTGCCTGGGTCTTTTAGCCTGGCATTGGCCTGACCCCTGCTGGGAGCCATGGGAAGTGCAGGGGCTGGGCCTTTGCATTTAAAAACCTTTCTGTTTATTCTTATCTCCTTCATGGAAACCAAATGTAACACCTGCTGTTATTGAGCATTGGACCAGATTCCTGACACACGTAGCTGCTAATCCCCAAAATTAATGAAGGTGATCAAATAGAATGCCCAAGATCACACAGCTAGTAAGTTGGTAGAAGAAGGCTTTGAACCAGGTCCGTCTGGCTCCAAAGCCAATGTTGTTTCCACAATGTCCCACCCCATGGGATTGGAGTGAAATATTTGGGAGGGAGGGAGCATTAGCGATGCACTAGCGCCACCGGAGGAAATGGGGTCCTTCACCCAAGTGCTGCTTTGTCTCATGTGGGGTGTCTGTGAGCCAGCTCCCCGGCGCTTCTGGTTGCAGTGCCCTGTCTAGAGAGTGGGGATGATGACGTGTCTTCATAATATTGTTGAGAGAGTCAAATGCAGCAGTTTATGTAAAGGGCCTGGATTGCAGCTGACGCATAGGAGGTACTTTATAAAGATCCATTCCCCTCGCCTAACGCAGAGAGCTCACCATTCTGCCATTGGTTCATGGACTTCTCCATAGTCCACTTGTGAGCTTTTCCCAGCTGCAAAGGTGGGATGTGCCAGTGCACGGGAGATGCTCCAAGGCAGTGCAGGGAGACAGGCATGAGAGTAGGCATGAAATTAAACTGCCCTGTCGGCCTAAGTGATTTTGCTGCTGAAACTCATCAAGCACAGCTGAGAGTCTGAGTGGAAGCCAGATGCTGTCTCCAGGCCTCTCAGCCCTGAGAGGGGAGGCACAGGGGTTGGGGAGGGGAAAGACAGCTTGGCTGAAGGAGTGCCTGTCCCTCTAGGGTCCCAGTTCATGCCTGGGGTCATACATGTTACATAGAGGTGATACATTGTGGTTGGAATCAGGTCTTCTCCTTCCCCTCCCACCACAGTCCCTTGAGTACCTACAGGCAGGGGTCCCAGTGGTTGGAGCCAAGTGCCCCATGTCCACACAGGGGTGCTCAGCGTAGGACCAGTGACTAAGGGCCCAGGTTCTGGAGCCACACTAAGCTGGGATTTGTAGCACAGTTCAGACATAGGCAAGCTGTGTGAGCTGGAGGCATGGTTTCACTTCTAAGCCTCCGTTTCTCCAGCTACAAGATAGGAGCTTTATTTATTTACTTTGATTTTTTTTGAGATGAAGTTTCACTCTTGTTGCCCAGGCTAGAATGCAATGGCACTGTCTTGGCTCACTGCAACCTCCACCTCCCAGGTTCAAGCATTTTTCCTTCCTCAGCCTCCCAAGTAACTGGGATTACAGGCATGTGCCACCATACTTTGCTAATTTTGTATTTTCAGTAGAGACAGGGTTTCATTTTGGTCAGACTGGTTCTCAAACTCCTGACCTCAGGTCATCTGCCCACCTCGGCCTCCCTAAGTGCTGGGATTACAGATGTGAGCCACTGAGCCCAACTAGAGCTTTATTTTTATTATTTTGAGACAGAGTCTCGCTCTGTCGCCCAGGCTGGAGTGCAGTGGCGTGATCTCGGCTCACTGCAAGCTCTACCTCCTGGGTTCACGCCATTCTCCTGCCTCAGCCTCCCAAGTAGCTGGAACTACAGGCTTCCACCACCACGCCAGGCTAATTTTTTTGTATTTTTAGTAGAGATGGGGTTTCACCGTGTTGGTGAGGATGGTCTTGATCTCCTGACCTCGTGATCTGCCCGCCTCAGCCTCCCAAAGTGCTGGGATTACAGGTGTGAGCCACCAAGCCCGGCCTGGGAGCTTTATTTTTAAGTAAACACTTAACGTACCTACTATGTGCTAGTCACTGTTACAGCATTTTAGTAAAGTTAACCCCTTCCGTTCTCAGAACGCCCCCCCGAAGCTGGTGGTATTATTATTGTTGTTGTTGTTATTTTGCAAGTAAGGAAATTGGGTCAGGGAGTGGTTCGGTGCAGTGGCGCCAGGATTCCAATGCAGGCGACCGTAGCGTACGGCGCTGCATCTCTTAGTCTCCTGAGAATAGCTGCTATTTCAGTGTTTCTCTGAAGATAAATGAGGCGATCTGTGTGGATACTACATGATACCTACACAATACATGTTAGCTAGTGCTTTCTCTTATTTCTTTCTAAAAAAAAATAATGATGACTGAGAAGTGTATTTTTCTAATTTGGAGTCTAGATAGGAAGCGTTATAAATATAAGAATAAAGGCTAGTGGGCGCCACCTGCTCCATGGTGAGGCGTGAGAGGTCAGTAATAGAAGCTCGTGCCTGCCATTTGCAGATGGCCTGTCTGATTATGCTCAGAACTTCTCTTCCCATTTCTAATGTGGAGACATTGTCATTCTCAACAAGGTCTCTTGTTGCCTTCAGAGAGCCCCACGTTGGTGGCTCAAGCCTGTAATCCCAGCACTTTGGGAGGCCGAGGCGGGTGGATCACGAGGTCAGGAGATCGAGACTATCCTGGCTAACATGGTGAAACCCCGTCTCTACTAAAAATACAAAAAAAAAAAACAAAAAACTAGCCGGGCGTGGTGGCAGGCGCCTGTAGTCTCAGCTACTTGGGAGGCTGAGGTGGGAGAATGGCGTGAACCCGGGAGGCGGAGCTTGCAGTGAGCCGAGATCACGACACTGCACTCCAGCCTGGGAGACACAGCCAGACTCCGTCTCAAAAAAAAAAAAAAAAAAAAAAAAAAAAAAAAGAAGCGTTTTCAGATCTTATAACTATACACATTGACCAAAGGGCCCCTCTGACTGCTGCACATACTGGGCTCAGAGTTAGCCTGCTGTTTAGAAGTTTACCCAGTTCCAAAGGTTTATTTTGTTTGTATCCTAACCATGAAATTTGTTACCATATGTATTTGGATGCAATAAAATCACAGTTCTTTAAACATCTGTGACTCAAGCTTCCATAAGGAAGACTGCTCTTGCCCCCACCAATTGATATTTCAAACAAACAATGATTACTAATTTCTAAAGGGATATTTTCCTTTTAGAAAAATGTTATGAGAAGGCCCTGGGGAATACTGGACATCAGAGAGCAGTCAGATCTTGGGGTGTGAAGGTCTTAAGGACAAGAACGTGCTGGCTCAGTACAAAAAACAAACAAGAATTAAAATGAAACCACATTTTATTGTGCTTTTTACAAATTGCTCTCATTAGAAGGAAAATGCTACCCAGTTGGGACTGTGGTAGGAGATTAAAGCGTGTGTGCTGTGCACAGCTCCAAGGCCTCCCCTCCTGGGCGGTGGTTGGCACTTGTTACTTGCCGGCTAGCTGCCGTTGATGGTGAGTGTCTCTCGTGCATCACTGTGGCCCACTGTTTGCAGATTTAGAGTCTGGAAGGAGCACAGCTGCCATCTGGGTGCCTTCACAGAGCTGAGACTCAGCCCTGGCTCCCTCCACCCAGTGGCCTGGCCCCCAGATGTCCTGCTGTCCCTGCAGGTGGCTCTGGACCTGTCCCAGCACAAAGGCGTGGTGGTGCGCAGGGTGCTGAACACAGAAGCCGATGTGGTGAGAAAGTTTGGTGTCACTGACTTCCCCTCTTGCTATTTGCTGTTCCGGAACGGCTCTGTCTCCCGAGTCCCCGTGTGAGTATCCTGTCTCCTGGTGTCCCCTCTCCTCCCTCCCTGTGCTCATCCTTCCTTCTTGCCCAGAGGGACTGCCCACCTTTCACAGTGGCTAACATGTTCTTTCTGAGGAGCCCCCTGCAGGAGAAACTGCAGTCTGCTGTCTGCGGGGCCAGCGCCTCCACCATCAGGAGCCTGGGCCTGGAACCCTGACCCTGCTCCACAGCTCAGAGACCTCAGAGGCCTCAGCTCGCCCCATGCAGTGTTGTCTGCACCCCCATTATGTCCCCACCACAGCCCTGGCCCTCTTCCCCACCCTCTTCTGTTTGCAGGCAGACTCATTGGCAGGCTACAGGCCCGGCAAGCACTCAAATATGCTTGACCCTCCCTCTCTTTGGTTTTCTAATTGCAGAAAAGTTCATTAGCAGCCAGACAATAGCGGGTTCCAAAATGCCGAGAGAAAACAATCAGGCCAGCCTCAGCCCCTCTGCCAGGCTCCCACTGCTGAATGGCCCATTAATGGCACCAGATGGTGCCTTGGTGCCCTCCCTGGGCAGATGATTGATGTCAGCCAGGCCCTGCAGGCAGGAGCATTGGGCCAGGGAGGCAAGGCTTGCCTGTGGTGCCTGATGAGGTGCTCCTCGGGGCCCTCAGTGCTGACCCACACGGTGCCAGGCAGGATGGCCACTCAGCCTCACTCTGGCCCAAATCACCTGCTAGAGGGCCCAGGAGGCACGATGCCACCGAGGACAGGGAGGTGCTCACTTTCCGGGTGGGCCCAGAAAGTGCCAGTGCTGGTGGGGAGAGAAGGCATTGTCTCCTCTCTCAGAGTTGGTGGAGGGGAAAATTGTTTGTGACGATGCTGCCTCCCAAGCCATCTGCTCACTGAGAAACCCTGGGCCAGGATGGAGTGGAAGGAAGCTGTGCGTCCCATGCCAGCTCCCCCGGGGCGGCCCTCATGCTGCTGCTGGGCCTGGCGTCTCTCTCTGCAGGGGCCCTAGCTGTGGGTGAGAGAGAATATGTGCTCAGGAGGTATCTTGTGCCCTAGAGGACTCCTCCCTGTTGGAAAAAAGAAAGAAACCAAAAGGACTGTAAAAAGATTTAGAGAATTCTGAAGGCTGTTTGTCATTGTTGGTACCTGTTTTTTTTAAAAATCGCATATCAAACTCCCTGGACTTCTTAGGGGATAATGTCACTCACAGTACCACAGGGCGGGCTTATGGAAGGGCAGCTGCCAGTTTGAACCTTGGGGTCCTTGGGGAAGGGAGTCACACCCCGCCGTTCCTGTCCGTGGGCACCAGGCTGTCCTGTGCCTTTCCATGCCCTGCCTGGAGCCAGAGGGCCACTGGGGGAATTCTCAGGCCCAATTGCCTTACCAGGTGAGGTTTGACATCAGACTGGTGTCAAAGAGGCTTTCCAGAGCAGGTACAGTGATTAGAAAGGTTAAAGTGAGGCCTGGGTGCCATCTTCTGGCCTCACGGAGGACAAGATGGAATCTAGTTCATATATTTAATAAACCTTCTGTCTGATGAGCCACCCTGCTTCCTCTTCTGACCTTGATTAGCTCTAATCTTGTTCTCTGCACTCACTGCCTCTCCTCCCTGGTTCTGTGCCCTCAGGCTCATGGAGTCCAGGTCCTTTTATACCGCTTACCTGCAGAGGCTCTCTGGACTCACCAGGGAGGCTGCCCAGACCACAGTTGCACCAACCACTGCTAACAAGATAGCTCCCACTGTTTGGAAATTTGCAGATCGGTAAGGCCACGCCTGGTTCTCCTCACATCTTCTCCCTCCTCTGTCACAGACCACCACACCTTCACACCCACACCCTCTTGCTCATTCTTCTTCCTTGTCATACGCTTAGTGTGTACATTCTGAGCCAGGCTGTCCCCCACCCTGGGGGCTGGCCCTGCTCAGGGGCCTTCAATGTGTGGGAGCGGCATTTAGCTGCGGTCCCACTGGTGTCTGTTGCGGGACTGGGGCTGACTGTGATGAATGCTGGCTGGCATTGCCAGCCATCCTTCACGAGGGAATGAACACCTTCCATGCCCATGCTCCTTCAGCTTAACTCTACTCCCAGACAGGGAATCTGCATGGAAGGACACTCTGAGGCCTCCAGACCAGCTTCCCATCCGAGCAGTTATTTCTGCAGTAAATATCTTTGAGTACTCACTGTGTGCTAGGCACTGTGGATGCAGATATGTACAGGCAGATGCAGTCCCTGCTTGTGCAGACCCTACGGCATCCCTTCTAGGCAGGCACCCAACCTCACTTGAATGCCTGTGGTGTCAGTGAGCTCACTGCCTTTTCAGGTCTCCTGTGTGTGTCCACAGTCGTAAGCATGAGAGCGCCCCTCTTCTCTCTGAGGCCTCTTGGCTCTTCTGTTGTGGTTGGGCAGTGGGACAGAGCTGTAGACCTCCTGCACTGGTACCAGCTGCATACCAGGTGGAAACATCTGGCCAGGTTTCTCAGAGCTGGTCAGGACGGTGCCCCTCACAAGGGGATGCATGAGACAGTGGGGGAAAGGTGATGGCAAGAAGGACTTTGCATCTTAGCATGAGGGACTTTAAGCGTGGAAAGTGCCAAATGGAGAGACTTTTAGTAGATCAAGGGAGAAGGAGAGATTGAGAGGTGGTGTGATCATTACGATCATTCCGTCATTATGAATGATCATTGTAATCATTCAATCATTACGATTATGCAAACCATTGACGTACTTGTAATAGCTTGGGCTGGTGTATGTGGCAGGCTGTGTGCTGGGCACCTTCCATGTGTTACCTCATTCAGTCATGGGGCCACTTCTGGAGGCAGGGCACATGAATGGAGAGGTAAACTGAGGCCCAAGGACACCAAAGTGGAGCACAGAGGAGACCTTGCCCTGAGGGAGAGCATAGGCAGCCACAGTGCATACCCTGTGAGTTGACCTTATTGGCTCTTTCCAACCTCAGGAGGTAGCAGGGGCAGGAGCGAGTCATGTGTTTTACAGCGAGGTGACTGAGGCCCAGGAAAGTCAACTGAGTTGCCCAAGCTCACAGAACTAGCTCATGGTCAAACTGAGGCCAGAACCCAGGTCTCAAGAGACAGGGGAGGAGGCAGCCAACTTTCCTGGCCCCTGCCATCCGAACCCTGAGCCTGGACCCCAGCATGATGGGCCTGGGGCGGAGCAGCCAGCATGGAGCCTCTGTCCCTTCCCTGAGGGCTGCGGAGAGGCGTGAGATGGGCCCATCTGAGACATGAGGTCTGGCAGCTGTGAGCACATCAGCCCTGAAAGAAACACAGGCCCTGCTTTCCCTGCTGCCCCCAGCCCCCATTTCCCAGCCTTGGTGGGCAGCTAAACCCTGGTCTTTCAGAGAGGGCCCAGTTTTTCCAGACCATGTCGTGTGTTTGAACCTGCTGGTCTGACTGTGTCTAGTGGGCTTGGCTCAGAGCTGTCCTGAGGAGCGAGTTGCTGGGGCGCTGGCTGTGGGCTTGTAGAGAGAAAACTCCTACTCCCTGCCAGGAGCTGCGGAGAGTTGTTTACATTTGTGTTTGTATTTGATCCTCTCAGCAACTTACCTGTGAGCAGTGTGTTATTGTTCATATCTTACAGATGAGGAATTGAGGCTCAGAAAAATTAGGTTATTTACCCAAGGTCACACAGCACATTTCTGGCAGAAACCAGTGGTAACTTACAAGGCTGTGACCATCAGCAGTGCCCCTCCTCTTCTCTCCCTTTAGCCCTGGATGCTCCTTGCAGCCCCTGCACCATGGTTAATACCCCTTTCTTTCTCTACCTGCCTCTGGGTCCTCAGCTCCAAGATCTACATGGCTGACCTGGAGTCTGCACTGCACTACATCCTGCGGATAGAAGTGGGCAGGTTCCCGGTCCTGGAAGGGCAGCGCCTGGTGGCCCTGAAAAAATTTGTGGCAGTGCTGGCCAAGGTGAGCAGGGCCATGGCCTCCCTTGTCTGTGCAATTCCACAGATGGTCAGTGTGCATTCCTGTAAGCTGGGTACCCCGTCAGCCCCTCCCTCCAGAAGCCCATGGTCTGGCTGGACACCTGGACCCACAGCTCTCCCTGTCCACCGAAGGTGCTACCCTCCAGCCTCAGCCATACCCCACACCAGTCGCACACTGCCAAGGACAACCCTGCCGCATGCAGCAGTGTGGGTGGGACACAGGGCCCGTGCTTCCCACCTGGGGATAT
The DNA here is from genome assembly GCF_043159975.1 of Macaca nemestrina. Classification (NCBI taxonomy): domain Eukaryota; kingdom Metazoa; phylum Chordata; class Mammalia; order Primates; family Cercopithecidae; genus Macaca; species Macaca nemestrina. Next base: position 37,919,705 of record NC_092125.1, read on the forward strand.
TTCCAGCTGATTCGGCAACTGTGGCTCTGCCTACCTGAGTCCTCAGTCAGAGCCCCAGTGTGGCTTCCCACCCCTTGCCGTGGTCAGTGGAAAAGCAGGACCCCGAGGACACCCTAGCGAAGGAGAGGATGCTCTTCTGATACTCCTTGCTTTCCTCCCAGTCTGACCCGATCTCTGGCCCTGGCCATGCCTTCCTTATTCCCTTATAGTTTCCCTGGGAAGGTGGCTACTCCACAAAGGGTAGCTCCTATTTATTGAGGACCTGATGTTTGTCTAGGATTTAATCCTCTTAACTACTTTGTGAGGTGGGCGGTTTATTTTGTCCACCCCGATTTAAGAGGCCCAGGGAGCTCAAGTGCCATGCCTTCATTCTGCCAGCCCGGAGGTGTTCTGGTCAGGCCTTGAGCCTGTGCTCCTCCCTCTCTGAAGGTGAGAGGTGGCTGCCACTCCCTCTCTGCCCCCTTCCCTTTGGTTCCAGATCCTGGCCAGTGCGTCCTTGCTGGAAACCCGGGACTCTGCTGCTCAGTACTGCTGAGTCAGATGTGGCTCTGGGCACTTCGGGTTTGGCCGTGGGCTCAGCCTTCCTTGGCCCTGGGGCCCGGATCTGAGCCCGCCCTCCTCAGTACGGGTCTGCAGGAAGCTGGGGCTGCCCTCGGGGTGATTTGTGCCTCTCCTTGGGAACTTTCTGCCAGCCTGATCCCTTCTTCGCACCTCCTTGTCCTGACCCCCTGGCTTGGTTGCATGCATGCACGGTGACACAGAGGGCCTGACAGGGACGTTTCAGCCTAAGGTAGGACCATCATTTGCCCCTCACAGAAGTCCCATGCAGAACGAGCTCTTGTTCTTCAGTCCATTGGCATAATAAAGACCTTTCCTCCAAGGCTGAGAGCTGTTTGGTCTTCACAGTGCAGAGACCTGGGGTTGTCAACCTAGAGACTCAGAGGGGAAAAGTCCAGAACGGTCCCATGTACGGTCCCTCCTCCTGACCCATGAAGGAGAGCCCCCAGCATGCTTTCCCAGCATGCCTCAGACACCCCACCACCCTATCCAGTACCCTCCAAAGGGGTCACCCCAGGAAGATCGGCTTGTGTACTGCTCGCATCTCTCAGCTGTGCTCACACTTGCTACTTTCTTTGTCCCCAGTGGGGCTGTTTGCAGCCAGTATGGGGGGAAAGAATGAGATACAGGTCCCTGAGCTGGGTAGAGGCTTAAGCATCACCCTCTCCGTGCTTGCTGAGTCTCCGCCTTCAGCAAGGGCTGGGAATGAGCTTGAGATGAAGATGCCTGCCCTGCCAGAGCTAGGGCCCTGAGAGAGGGCAGGGCTGGCAGTGGGGTGTAGGACAGAGGGAAGCCGGGGATGCCCAGCAGTAGCAGTAGAGGCACCTGGGGCACGGGCCTGGAGACCCTCTGTTTGGGTTTTGCCCGCACATCCTCTGGGGTCTGCAGAGTATTCTGGTCCTTGCCTTGCTTGGGTAGCTTCTTCCTGAATAGTAGTATCCTAGCAGCTACCATTTCTTCAGCCCTGCCGGTGCCTGCAGTGCTCTTTGTATATTAGCTCCTCATTCTGTTTCTCAGAGCAGACTCCACAGCATGGCTTCTAGTATGATCTCCGTTTCATAGAAGGTGAAACAAAGCCCCAGAGAGCTAAAGCACCTTGCCAGGGTCCTCCAGCTGGTGAGGGGCTGGGCAGGGAGCCACACCCACTCGCATCCAGCCCATGCCAGTTACCACCAAGTGCCCGGTGCTCGCAGGCCCAAACGCCTAAGGATGCGAGCGCACACTCTGCTGGCTCCCCCGGCGAGCTGCCAGCCCTGCAGGTGCCCGGTCAGTCAGGAGGCCCTCTGCATGTCCTGGCGGTGCCATTCCACCCTGCCTGTCCCAGCCTGTGCTCCCCCCTGTGAGCAGCTGGCGGGAGCGGCCACTGGGTGGCGTGTGGGCGCCAGAGTTTCCGTGCTCCCAGTTGTCCAGAGCTCCTTAATTCATCCTTCCTTCTGGCACTGTCGCCTTAGAAGGGGAAGTTTCCAAGTCGGGATGATGGCGAAGGTCAGTGAGAAGTGCTGACTTCAAGCTATAAATTTGTGCGTGAGTCCCAGAGGCCCGTGTGGGCTCACCAGGAGGGCACGTGTGAAAGCATGGTCTTTTCCGGCCACTTCTCACTCTGGGGGAAGGTGTCCAGCCCAATGTGTGATAGGACTATTTAATGGCTTTCTCAGAGGAATGGCTCTGTTAGCAGGTTTTCCTGTTCAGTTACCATTCATATCGCCAGTACCCTTCTCCTCTCAAATGTTTGTCTTCACTGCAAGTTTCTCAGGGTCCTCATCCCCTCAGCCAGCCTTGTGGTTTTATCTGACCAGCTCGCTACTGTGCCCCTCTTTTTCCTGCCCTCCTCCCCTTGTGCTGTGCATGTGCACGCAGACACACACACACACACGCACACATACACACATACGTCCTCCTTCTGGGAGTCCTTGTGGTTTTAAAGTGCTGATACTAATCAGATTTGAGTTGACTTATTGTCAGAGTAGCTTTTCATGCTCCTCAGAGACCAATGGGAGTTACCATCAAGATCTGGATCTTGGCTGTGAGCCCCTGGCCTGGCTGGTCCTCACTGGCAGCCCATGGAATCCAAATGAAAGGTCTCGTGCCCACCTAGCCCAGCTGGCCAGTCGGTTGGCAAGTCAGCTGTATCCGAGGACCACCCAAAGACAGGACTGTGTGGCCCAGGGCTCCCAGCAGCCCTGGCAAGGGGCACAAGTGCTCCCGCCTTCCTCCCAGTGGTGGCACATGGTTGGGGGATGCTGCACAGGAGCCTGCGGTGTGAGAGAGGGAGACTTCCAGGACCCCACCCCACTTAGAGTGAGCACCTTCCCTTCCCCATCTTCTAGCCTTACCAGGTGTCCCAGAGCAAAGGTAGTACAGAAGTCACATTTGTGTCTTAGTTAGAATGTTTTCCTGGTGGTTTTGGAACTTTCCACAATCCCCCCCACTTCCTGCCCCTCCAGCCTGCTTCTGCATAGCTTCCTACCATCTGCAGGACGGGGAACGTGGGGAATTGCTTTTCACTCTCCAGCTTCTGCTTGTTCCTCCCCACAGTATTTCCCTGGCCGGCCCTTAGTCCAGAACTTCCTGCACTCCGTGAATGAATGGCTCAAGAGGCAGAAGAGAAATAAAATTCCCTACAGTTTCTTTAAAACTGTCCTGGATGACAGGAAAGAGGTGAGTATGGGAAGCAAATAAAGATGTCTCCATCTTTCATATTTATGAGAGTGCAAGGGGTTAAAAAAACCTCCTTTGCCAGTTTGCACCAGGGAGTCAGTGGTCTTGGTTGGGTCCTTCCATTAATAATTAATAAATGACTATTGATTGAGCTGTCTATCCATACATCTCATTTAATCCTCATAACGTTAGTGGAAGGTAGATATTCTCCCCATTTAGCAGATGAAGAAACAGTACTTTGAAGAGGTTAAGCAACTTGTCTGGGATCATGCAGCCAGTAAGTGTTTGGGCTGGGATGAAAACTTGGTGAGGGGCCGGGCGCGGTGGCTCAAGCCTGTAATCCCAGCACTTTGGGAGGCCGAGGCGGGTGGATCACGAGGTCAGGAGATCGAGACTATCCTGGCTAACATGGTGAAACCCCGTCTCTACTAAAAATACAAAAAACTAGCCGGGCGTGGTGGCGGGCGCCTGTAGTCTCAGCTACTTAGGAGGCTGAGGCGGGAGAATGGCGTGAACCCGGGAGGCGGAGCTTGCAGAGAGCCGAGATCACGCCACTGCACTCCAGCCTGGGAGACACAGCGAGACTCCGTCTCAAAAAAAAAAAAAAAAAAAAAAAGAAAACTTGGTGAGACACCTGTGCTGCCTCTTAGCGTGTGGTGCTGCTCAGCATGGCCTCCCTGGCCCTCTCCAGGGCACCTTCTGGGCTCCTGCTCATGCTGCTGTTTGCAAAAGTGGGTCACTGCAGCCAGCAAAGGTGTAAATCCTTACAGACTTGTAGGGTGTCAAATCTCGAAGAGACCTCAGAAATAACCCCCTTGTTTTACAGCTGGGGAAGTTGAGGCTAGAACGGGATGCAACTTGATCTGGGTCACAGCTTTTTAGGTGTGCTGCTGCTTCAGTGGGTGGAGCTGGTGAAAGGGAAATGCCACCTTCGAGGTGATAGACTGAGGGACCTCATTTGTCTTAGGGCTCTGTCTCCTAGAAGCTTCTCTCTCTGCCTCTCGCATCCTTTTCATTCTCCATATGTGCACTCACACTTGTGTGTCCCTTAGGGTGCTGTTCTCGCCAAGAAGGTGAACTGGATTGGCTGCCAGGGGAGTGAGCCACATTTCCGGGGCTTTCCCTGCTCCCTGTGGGTCCTCTTCCACTTCTTGACTGTGCAGGCAGCTCGGCAAAATGTAGATCACTCACAGGAAGCAGGTACGTCCAGGGCCTGTTCACCCCACTGTGCCTCCGACCCTGCTCTGTTCGACCCTCCAAGGGGAGAGGCAGCAGGGCATCTCCCTTGAATTTCCCCACTGGCTCCCAACTGCCAGAGGATGGGGAGAGTCAGCCTTGGGGCTCCGGCAGGATTGCTGTATCTGCAGGTAGCCCCACATGGCCAGAATAGCACCGATCCCAGGAGGGAACAGACTTTGGGAATTCACCCAGTCCTGTCCTCGGCCCCGGGAGCTCGGAGGCTGAGGCCTCTCCCTGGCTTTCTCCGGGCTTATAGTTTGCTTTGCTTTCAGTCTTCATGAAAAATTTGCGATTCTCTTTTTTTATACTCTTAACAAAGAAAAACGTGTGTTTCACAGTTTACATGGCTGACACATAGCAGGCACTTTGAGCAATTTTATTGTGCTTCCCACTGGAAAACAATTTCCTGGGGGAAGCTGGGGAAACACATTTCCCCCACTGCCTCGTATTGTCCACAAACTGCACCACCATGCTCTCTGGCCACGCTGCCCCACCCCTGCTTTTGAAGACTGAAAGGGTGCGCATCCAATTCAATCCACACATCCACACTGATTCAGGAATCAGGTTTCTATCAGACTGTGACTTGGCTTGGAGGATAGATACATGGGTGAAAAGGGTGACAGTGCCTGCTCTTGGTGGACCTCTAGTGTGAGGCTCGGGGACAGAGAGGCCTGCAGTGCACCAGGGCTGGGGCCATGGCAGAGAGAAGGATGTGGGGGTGAAGAGAGGGTGGGCTCGACGCCATTGGGAAGGGGCCCCAGGCCTCACGGGATGAGTTGAGGGGTGATGGGTGAGTAGGGATTCTGCCAGGAGAGGAGCATCCCAGCAGAGGGAGCAGCCTGTGCAGAGCCCCACGAATCAGAGGAACTGCCGGGCAGTGGTGTGGGAAGCCAGTGTGTATGGAGCCTCTCCACCATGCCGTGTGGCACTGCAGGAGCCAGGGACACAGCAGCATATGGGACAGGTCCCTGTCCCCCCAGGGCCAGTATCTGAGTGGCAGGAGACAGACACAGAGGGATGGTTTCAGCCATGATGACGAACGCTGAGGAAGACAAAGCACAGCAGCGCCGGAGCGGGTGCTGTCTGGAGAGGGGTCTGGGGACGGCTTCCCTGTGGAGGGCCCGGCGCTGGGACCCAGGTGGAGAGGAGGAGGCAGTGTGGGACATCTGGGAAGAGAGCCTCCCAGGCTGTATTGGTGTCCTTGGACTGTGCTGACGAATGTCAGGCTAGGGCTCAGACAGTAGACGTTTGTTGTCTCAGTTCTGGAGACTGAAGTGCAAGGCGGAGGTCTCGGGGCTGGTTTCTTCGAGCCTCTCTCCTTGGCTGGGTGGCGGTCATCTTCTCCCTGTGTCTCCATGCAGTTGTCCCTCTCCCAATCCATGTCCAAATTCCTCTTCCTGCAAGGACACCAGTGCTATTGGATTAGGACCCACCCAAATGACCTCATTTTACCTTCCTTACCTCTTTAAAGACCCTGTCTCCAAATACAGCCACATTCTGAGAGGCTGGGGATTAGGGCTTCAACATAGGAATTTGGGGGGACATAATTGGGCCCATAGCACAGGCCAGGGACCAGCAGGTGCACAGGACAAGCCTGGTGTGTGGGCAGCACCGAAGAAGGCTGCTGTGGCCGGAGGGAGGGAGGGAGGCTGCAGAGAGAGGCCGGCGTGGAGGTGAGCACTCAAGGGCTCAGAGGCCTTGGTGAGGGCAGGGTTTGGAGGTTGGTGTTGGCATTTTGAGAAGCCACTGGAGAGTCTAACAGAAGTGACAGACGGTTGACACTTTAGAAAGGTAGAGGATGGGCTCTTGCGGGGCAGGGGGAGGCAGGGCGGCCGAGGAGGGAGCTGCGGAGCTCGCCCAGCAGTGGTGGTGGGGCCTGGACTGGGGTTGTCACTGTGTCCCTGGAGGAAGTGGTCAGATTTGGGGATATGTTAAAGGCAGAGCTGAGGGACTTACTGATAGATTGGAGGAAGGGTATGTGGGAAGCAGGACTCAGGTGGACTCCCGGGTTGTGGGGCCTGTGGATGACGGTCCTGTCAGCTGAGGAGTCAGGGGCTCGGGGTGGGAGGGTGGAATCAATGGCCCACTTTGTGTCAGTGGACCTCCCAGTGGAGGTGTGCACAGCTGAGTCTGGAGTTCCAGGGAGAGGTCTGGGATAGAGAGATCAGCTTTTAGTCGTTAGTAGCATCAGAGCTCAAGCCATGGGACTGGATGAGCTCCCTGGTGGGGAGGTAGAGAAGAGTGCTGAGGACTGAGCCCTGAGCATCAAACTGCCAGCAAAGGAGGCTGAAAGGGAGAGGCCATGGTGATTTCAAGGGGGCCCAGAGTCCAGTGTTTCAAACAGAGGTGTAGTCATTGGGGTCAGGGCTGCTGCAGGTGGCACAAGATGAGGACATCTCTAGCAAGGGCTGTGTCAGTGGCGTAGTGGAGGTCATGGCCTGGTTGGATTTGGCTGAAGAGAGACCAGGAGGCAAAATTCTGGAGATAGTGAGCAGGAACTGGGGTGTGACTGGGTTAGAGGGACTTCTTTATGATCATCCTTTTCCCCAGTTGGAATGATCCCTTATCAAGGGAGAAGTGGATGACATAGTAAAGAAAGAAAACATTAACGGGAGTGAAATCCTGGAGGAGGTGAGGAGTAGGGCAGCCCGAGCAGCAGCGGAGACAGAGGCTGAGACCACCAGGGCCGTGTAGTGAGGCCTTGTGGTGGGGAGGTGGGCACCTGTGCTGGGTGCGGAAGACCAAGCTGAGAAGGCAGAGGAGAGAGAGAGAGGCAGGCATGGACTGCTGCGGGTCTCACCTTGCCAGGAGTGACAAAAGAGTAAGGGTGCCAGTGTCCTGCTGCGTGAAGGGGTAAAAGCAGGAGATTGGCTTCTAAAGGCCTGGGAGGTTTGCGGTAGGAAGGAGTGAGCTTGGAGGCAGGCACCAGCAGCCCTAGAGCCTGAGGGTGAAGGACTTAGGAGGGGTGTGTTTGAGTAGGAGTGGTGTCTTCAGCGGGGAGCCTGGTTTCAGTTAGAGCAAGAAAGTGGGGCTGGTTAACAGGCCTTTGCTCATGCCAGTCCGGAGGACCCAGTGGGTGGGCGGGGTGGGGGGAGTGGAAGGGGAGAGCGAGGAGAGACGGAGACAGATTAGGGTATGCGCAGGCCAGGTCCAGGCCCGAGGGAGGTGAGGCATGGTGGAAGCAAGTCAGACAGGCAGCATGAGTGGGTGGGGAGGAGGGGCCTGGGGCTAGGGCAGTGGCCCTGTGGCCCCTGCTGGCCTCTCCTACCAGTGTCACAAAGAGCCCAAGTGTCCTGCCAAAGAGTGTGGACTTTATCCTGGGTGTGAGTGACAAGCGCCCAGGTGAGTGGCAGGGAAGGGGATCCAGATTTAGGAGTTTAAGGGGGATGGGGTCTCCTGTAAAGTGACCCTGGCAGGTAGAGAAGTAGACAAGGGGACACTGGGCCTCTGCTGGCATAGGCTGGGGTGTGTGGCACCTGTGCAGGGGTGGCCACGGCAGGATGGGGGACAGCAGGGTGGCTTGGGGAGGCAACGGCTGTGGGACTGGCAGCCTGAAGAGCTGGTGCATGGCGTCTCCTCTCCCCTGTAGCCAAGGCCCAGGAGGTCCTCCCAGCCATCCGAGGCTACGTGCACTACTTCTTTGGCTGCCGAGACTGCGCTGGCCACTTTGAGAAGATGGCTGCTGCCTCCATGCACCGGGTGGGGAGTCCCAACGCTGCTGTCCTCTGGCTCTGGTCTAGCCACAACAGGGTCAACGCTCGCCTTGCAGGTAAGGAAGGGCCATCCCTAAGGCTGGAGTCACCTGTGGGAGACGACAGGGTGAGGATACTTTGGAGTCTTAGGCCAAAAGTTGGGGAAGGGACACTCATTGTCCCCTCAGTCACAGCCCAGCCCTGTTAACCAATGCCAGTATCATCAGCCCCATTTTCGAGATGAGGAAACCAAGGCTTTAACACTGTAAGACCCTGGCCTTCCCATGCCGTTGCTCACTTTCCCTGCTCTAGGGCCCGTCTTTAGCCTGCTGGGGTCCCTCTCCCGCCTCCCCTGCTCTGCCTTCTGGCTGTTGGCCCCTTACTCAAACTGCTAGGGTGGAGGGAGCTCGGGTTCTCTCTCCCTGGGAAGGGTCTGATGAGAGAAGGGGCTGGAGGAGACCAGGTCCTTCCTGGAAATACCAGGTACCGGCTCCCAGGAGGGAGCCTTGCCCTCTGCGTTCCCTCATTACCGTGCTTCCTTTTCCTTACGCGCACGAGTCTGATGGCTCTAACAGGCAAACACATTAAACTCCAGGGAGCTGGGTGGGGAGGGAGCCATCTGTGGACAGGAGGCAGCCTGTGTGTCGGGAGAGAGTGGTGCACGTGGCTGTGACAGCCTCCCAGGGGCGGGAGACCGGGGCGGAGCCGAGGTTAAAGGAGCTGAATGGAGCAGGTGGTGGTGCAGGCGCAGGCACTTGGTCGTGGTCTCCTGGGGCCTCCTATCGAACTTTGAAAAGAAGACACGTGCCTGTCTTCTCCTTCCCCCTGCCCTGCCCCACCCCTGCCACCAAATGCTCCGTTTGACCCTTCAGCCCCTTGACCTCATCAGGCTCCCAGCTGCTGCTGGAGGGCCAGGAGCCGGGCCCTCTCCCTGAGGGGCCAGAAGCAGGGTGGTTCCCTCCTCTTTCTGGTGGGGTCCTTTCAGAAGAAACTCAGAATTGCCAGGCACAAGCTGAGAGCCCCCTCCGCAAGGCCTGATCACTATGACTCATGACTGGACCCTCCACTCTGCTTGTTGCCCCTCCCCGGAATAACCATTCTGACTTGCTTGCCACTTGCTGCTGCTGCTCCTGCTTCCTTGTAGTTAACAACTTGTCCCCCTATTAAAACCTTTAGGAGAGGTGCTTCTACAGAAGGGATGGGCTGATGCATTCCCTGGGCAACACTGCATGAGGGGCTGGTGGCCATGGCTCACGCTCTGGGACTTATCCAGAGGCTGCCTAGAGGGCTGGCCCCACCTGGGGTACCAACAGCCTGCAGCCCCAGCAGCATCCTGACTCTTCCAAGTACCCCTCAGGTCTCCCCCAAACTACCCCTTGGAGCCCACCCCTACCCTAGAGGGCTGCTGCTGGGTAAAGGCAAGGATTGCCATGAGCGGCTGACTCTTGCTCTAAAACACATTTTCCCTTGAATTGACAAAGTAACCTATTTGCGCAGTTTGTAATTTGGAAAATGTAGGAAAAAGGCAAAAAAAAGACGAACACAAGCCGACCAACCAAAGACTGCAAAACAGATCAAAATGAGTATTTTTGCCCTTTTCCATGTCTGGTTCTGGGGTACAAGCTGGTTGTAAAGTCCACCAAGCAGGACAGTGGGTCTGGCCAACACTGGGAAGTGACTGAGATGGCGCTCTTCACGCTTCCCTGGAAAACCACGGAGGGCCGGGGCTGAGGGCTAGGTGGATCCGCCGCCGCCTCCAGGCTGCCATCTGTTGAGCTCCCACTGTGGGCTAGTGTTTGTAATCTGTATTTCCTCATTTCCCATCGTCTGGAAGGGCAGTGGCAAGCCCTTTCTGCAGACAAGGAAGCTGGCATTCTGAGTGGAGGAGTGTGGTCTGGGCTTTTGGGTGGGACTGATGTCACCGCCAGCCTATATATGCTTCCCTCTGTAGGTGCCCCCAGCGAGGACCCCCAGTTCCCCAAGGTGCAGTGGCCGCCCCGTGAACTTTGTTCTGCCTGCCACAATGAACGCCTGGATGTGCCCGTGTGGGACGTGGAAGCCACCCTTAACTTCCTCAAGGCCCACTTCTCCCCAAGCAACATCATCCTGGACTTCCCTGCAGCTGGGTCAGCTGCCCGGAGGGATGCACAGAATGTGGCAGCTGCCCCAGAGCTGGCAATGGGAGCCCTGGAGCTGGAAGGCCGGAATTCAACTCTGGACCCTGGGAAGCCTGAGATGATGAAGTCCCCCGCAAACACCACCCCAGATGTGCCAGCTGAGAGACCTGAGGCAAGTCGCCCCCCAAAGCTGCGCCCTGGCCTCGGAGCTGCACCAGGCCAGGAGCCTCCTGAGCACATGGCAGAGCTTCAGAGGAATGAGCGGGAGCAGCCGCGTGGGCAGTGGCACTTGAGCAAGCGAGACACAGGGGCTGCATTGCTGGCCGAGTCCCGGGCTGAGAAGAACCGCCTCTGGGGCCCTTCGGAGGTCAGGCGCGTGGGCCGCAGCTCCAAGCAGCTGGTCGACATCCCTGAGGGCCAGCTGGAGGCCCGAGCTGGGCGGGGCCGAGGCCAGTGGCTGCAGGTGCTGGGAGGGGGCTTCTCCCACCTGGACATCAGCCTCTGTGTGGGGCTCTACTCCCTGTCCTTCATGGGCCTGCTGGCCATGTACACCTACTTCCGGGCCAAGATAAGGGCCCTGAAGGGCCATGCTGGCCACCCTGCAGCCTGAACCACCTGGGGAGGAGGCGGGAGAGGGAGCTGCCATCTGTTAGGCTCCTCGAGCTCCCTGACCCCGTTCCCTCCCCTCCCACCCCTTGCTCCTTGTCTGGCCTAGAAGTGTGGGAAATTCAGGAAAACCAGTTGCTCCAGTGAAGCTTCTTGGGGCTGCTAGGACAGAGATCTCCTTTGACACAAAAGACAGGAGCAGGGTCCAGGTTCCCCTGCTGCGCAGGGAGGGCAGCCCCGGGCAGCGGGCGAAGGGCAGCTCAGTCCCTGACCTCTCAGCACCACATTCCTGTTTTTCAGCTTATTTGAAGTCCTGCCTCATTCTCACTGGAGCCTCAGTCTCTCCTGCTTGGTCTTGGCCCTAAATTGGGGCAAGTGAAGCCAGAGGAGGGTGCCCTGAGCTGGGTGGGCTGGAGTGGAACTCCTCACTAGCTGCTGGGCTCTGCCCACCCTGCTCCCTTCCGGACAATGAGGAAGCCTTTGCACCCTGGGAGGAAGGACCACCCCGAGCCCTCTATGCCTGGCCAGCCTCCAGCTCCTCAGACCTCCTGGGTGGGGTTTGGCTTCAGGGTGGGGTTTAGAAGCTTCTGGAAGTCGTGCTGGTCTCCCAGGTGAGGCAAGCCATGGTTGCTGGGCTGTAGGGTGAGTGGCTTGCTTGGCGGGACCTGATGAGTTGGTGGCATGGGAAGGATGTGGGTCTCTAGTGCCTTGGCCCTGGCGTAGCTGCAGGAGAAGATGGGGGCTTTCGCTTCTCCCCGTTGAGCTCTGCCCCCTCTGAGCCTGGTCTTTTGTCCTTTTTTATTTTGGTCTCTAAGATAAATGTTCATCTTTGGAGGGTGCTGGGTAGAAGCTAGGGAGGGGAGTGCCTTCTCTCTCCAGGTTTCACCTTCCATCGTGCAGAAGTTAGAAGGGTCTGAGGGAGGGGGCAGTGCCTTACACATGCTTGATTCCCACGCTACCCCCTGCTTGGGAGGCGTGTGGAATAAATTATTTTTGTTAAGGCAAGCATTGGTGTGTTCTTTAACTTGCTACTTGGAGACCTAGTGTCCAGGTCTGGACAGAGTGCATGGAGACCAACCCCACCTGGAATGCAGCCAGACTCGATGTCCCTCAGCACACACAGCTCCTGGCCACAGACTGCCCATAGAGCTGTCCACACCCAAACTCCATGACCTCCTCATGCACGGGGACAGGCCTCTGGATGTGCAGCCTTGCCACCCCCTGCCCCAATCCTCCCTGAGAGCTCCTGCCTCAGCGCCCTGGGCCGGCGAGGGAGGAGCCTGTCTGCACCTGCCTACTTCCAGCTCCTGCAGGAAGGAAGGGCTTGTTGGTCAGAGCTGCCAGGCTGGCCACTCGGTGGGGAGGAGTCAGCCAGGATTAGAGAGCCTGCCCCTAATCCGGCCTGCTGGGTTTTACAAGGATCAGAGCCGCAGATAATGAACCTCATTAAGGGGGAGCAGGAGCCTCAATCCGATTTGAGGTTTTCTCTTTGACATCTTCACTCTGCTCAGATGGCTTGGGCGCTGTGTGGAGCAGGTGGGATGCCAAGGCCACTCCCGCTATGGGGCAGCTGGGGAGGGGGAGGGACGGCAGTCTCCCTGCGTGTTTCCCTGGACCCCTTTAGTTGCAGTGCCTTGCTGGGCTCCTGGGGTGGATTCCCTCTCTGTGCCCCTGCTCCAGGCACCCACTGGCTCCATCCTCCTGGTTGTGCTCTGCACCTCCTGCTCCCCTGGGCTGGCCCTGGCTGGGGGCCTGAGAGACAGATGGGAACCCACAATCAGGACCCAACCCTGGCCTGCAGGAGGGAGACAGAGGCTCCCAGGGCCAGTGCCCTGTGTGCCCACTGGACCAAAGCCACTGAATAAGCCTGTCCCTCACCCCCTAAGGGCTCCTCGCCCAAAGCCAAGTGCAGGGGATTTCTGTCTGCAAGCCCTGTGGCTCCAGTGACCCTATTTCTAAAGCCAAACTCAGTCACCTAGAATTAGGGCTACGTTGGAAACGCTGTCGCAGCAACCCGGGCGGCACTGTGTAGCCCATTCTCCAGGCCCACGAAGTGGTGTGGACCTCCCACCTCACAGCTGCCTCTGGCAGCCGAGCCTCTTTTCGCCTGGCCCCAGCCCCGCTGGTTGATAAACGGGTGGGCTTCCTCAGCAGCGCGGCTGCCTTTCACCTTGATTTCCCCAGGGCTCTCTGCAGCATCGACAAACTAGCCTCGCCCGCCAGCTGGGCCCTCCCCCCACCCAATCTGCCAGGCTGGGAGCTGGGGCCTGCTGAGTCTGGAATGCCCTTCTAGAAGGCTTCTCTAGAGGCTCCCCTGGCAAGAGAGGGTCCCAAGGGGAGCCCTGCAAAGCAAAGGCTCCTTGTCTGGGGCAGGACAGAGAATCTCGCCTGTCTGGTGTGTTAACCTACTGGGGGCTCAGGAACAATTTCCTCAAGGAGACGGTGGCATGGAGCTTTGAAAGATGAGTAGGTGTTAGCAAGGAAATGAGGAGGAGCAAGGGTTACGGGCAGGGGAGAAAGCACTTGCCAAGTCAGCAAACAAAAATAAAATTCAAGAAATTCTAATAAAAACTTTTTAAAAATGTTATTAAGGATTTTCACAGTGCTGCACTGGGCTAGAAACAAGCTGAAACAGAGATGCGGTCCCTGCTGCTGTGAGGCTTCCATTCTAGAGGCAAGGACAGGTTATGATGAGGGCTCTGAAGAATAGAGACCAAGCAGGGAGGGTGTTGGGGAGGCTTCTGCGAGACCTGAAGGATGGGAAGCCAGGAAGTGGGAGGGTGGGGATCAAGGCTGGAGGGGCCACAGGGCAGGTGTAGAGGGACTGCAGCTCTGAGGGGCTGCCCCATGCAGCATGCTTGGAGGTCCAAGAGGGACAGCCCCACCTTGGGCCAGGCTCCTCTCCAGCAGCCTTGGTATGCGGTGGGGGCGGGAAGACCGCTGATGCAGCCCATCCTCTGGGTATGGGGGTGGAGGATAGGGCTCCGGGGACCCAGCCAATCTTGACCCTGGAGGAAAGTCAGGTGGGCACAGAGGGAGCCCTCAAATCTGGGCTCTGGGTCAGGGTGGGGATCAAGTCCAGCCTTGAAGAGAATGGACTCTGGAATCTGACGTCTGGGGTTGAATCCAGCTTCCAGCGCTCGCTAGCTATGTGACTTTGAGCAAGATAACTTATCCCCTTGTCCCCATGTGTCACTGAAGATAAACTACCCACCTACCAGATTGTTGTACCACGCTGGGCAAACAATAAGTGCTTAATAATGGTAGCCCACTGCTCCTGTCGTGTCGTCTCCTGTCTTAATACTCGAAAATTCAAGGGGCCCCGTTGTGCTTGCGGGGGGGTGCCGTTCCCACAGGATATTCTGTGAAGGGTGTCCCTGGAGCTGTGCTTCCAGGTGGCAATCCCCAAGCCACCCCGGCAGGTACCACTGTCCAGAGTTGAGCGAGGTGTTGAGTGGAAAATTCTTCCCCACCCCTATCTGCCACAGTGGTATAGATGTCCCCCATGAGATGGGGCTCCTAAAATGCCTGAAATGTGTATGCTATTGGAGAGTTGATGTTTACGATTTATTGAACTTTGCCCTTATTTAAATCTCATTTAATCCTCCAACAACGCAAGATGAAGAAGCTGAGGCTTAAAGAGATTAAGAAACATCCTATCCCCTTTACTCTCACCAAAATAAATACATTTGCCCTATTCTCCCAAATGGTGAGAAGTAGATCTAGGACTTGACCCCAGACCCCACCCTGCTCAACCCTGGAGCTGCAATCTCTACACCTAACACATAGGATTCTGTTTCATGTCCTGTTCCAGACTTGCCCGAGACTTTGTGATGGTGCTGGGTGCCAACCCTTCTTCCCTCCAACGGTGGCATTAACCACTGTTGTGTGTTGGTGTCAGGGAGTGGGGGCACCCTGAAAGATCTGCCTTTTCTAGAGCTCTGGCTCCATTCCCTACATTGAGGCCAAAGTGCCCTGTCTCGGGTCCTTGTTTTTAGGCCTGGTTGTTGAAGGAGGGGAGGAGACCAGGTTCATTCTCCCAGCCCTGCCGCCAACCAGTTGGGCGTGACCTTGGCTCAGCTCATCTGTGAAATGGGGGCTACAGACCTAGTTTCCGGGTCCCTGCTAAGTTCATCTCCCTCTCCTGGGCTTCCCATCCATGTATTGCCAGCTCCATGGCGAGTGGAGAGGAGAAGTTCTTCCTGCAGGGCCTTCCAGAGAGGATTCTTGGCCAAAGGAGACCACAGCCTGTAAGATCAATATCCTGATAGAATCCCGGGCTAGCTGTGAGAGGGGCGAGCAAGCTCACACCAGCCTGACAGTCTTGGGCAGAGCACCCCAAAGGCCTCTGCAGCCCCATCACTGCCTCATTCTCCCTCAGGTGCCAGGGAAGCTCCAGGGTGGGCCCAGTATCCTTCACAGCATCCCTCCTCTTCCCCTTCAACACCACTTTCACCCCTCCCTCCACCTCCTCCGAAAGGAAAGGCTGCTCCTTGGGCAGGGCGATAGGATTCCCACCCCTAGCTTTAAGAACTAAACCAAACTTCAAGAAGAGCAATTTAATCTTCATATCTGACTCCTTGTCCCTCCTCAGGCATGCTGTTGTGCAGGACAGAGCCCCGGCTTCTCCTGGGTGTCACACCTGGCCTGTCTCTGACCCTTGCTTTCCCTTTCTCTGCTGCCCTCGAGGGTCATTCACACCCAAGAGGGAAAGAAGCTGCCCTCTCATCCCTTCCTCTCCCGCCCTGGGCCTCTGCCCCTCTGCCTGGCCCCAGAAGCGCAGTCTTCTCCATAGAGAGGGGCCGGGCCATGGGACCCTGGTTTCTGGGGTCTCAGTGACACAGTTCACCGTTTGCTGCACAGGAGGCCCGCACTCACAGCCTTGGCCTCTGCCCTGCAGAAGAATTCCCCGTAACTCACCAATGGCCGTGGGAGCCAGTGGCCTCGGCAAGGGTCAGTTGGACTGCATACCTGCCAGCCGAGTCTCTCTGGCCACCCTCACTGGCCCCGTCACTCCAGGTTTCACTGCTGCCCAGGGGGTTTGTGCCAGGCCTGAGTCATAGTGGAAGAGAGTCTGGAAGTTACAAGGCAGAGGAGGAGACCTCTGCGAATGTGAGAGAACAAAGTTAAGGGGCAGTCCCATGGGGGCATTGACCGTAGGTGAGGAGGACTCGGGGAACATCTACAGACTCTAGGGCTAGGGTGAGATCCTCCTGATAGCGCTGGTAGCTCCAGCTGCTGCATTGGCAGGACTTGGTCGCCTCTATACTGAGAGAGCAAAAGCTCTTTTCCTGGGGCTGCACATTCTTCCGTGGGAAAGTGGGCTTCAGGTGCTGCCTATTAAACCTCCTCCCTCCCCTGCTGCGATGGGTTGATGCCTTTCACCTCTGTCTGCCTGTGAGCCTCTGCCCACCGTGGAAGAGCAGCTCATATTTGGAAGGGGTTAAAATTTTTACCTAGTTTGAATCTGCTCTGCAATGTCCCCATCAAGTTCTTAACCATCCCAGTTTCCAATGGTCACAGAGTTCTGCCCTGGGGAGGGAGGAATTGCTTAGCAAATGATGTTGAGAATGGTGATTATTTGGGGGAAAATTCAGGTAAGATCTCACCTTCATACCATAAAGCAAAATACATCTCAGTAGGTTAGTAAACTAATGCAAACAAACAAAAAAAAAGGAAATATAATTGAACACTGTTTTTGAAAGCATGAAAACAATGTGCAGCTAATGTGAGTAATCCATCTACTTGACGTCACTTTTAAGAAATAAGGCTGGCCGGGCGCGGTGGCTCATGCCTGTAATCCCAGCACTTTGGGAGGCCGAGGTGGGCAGATCACGAGGTCAGGAGTTTGAGACCAGCTTGGCCAACATGGTGAAACCCTATCTCTACTAAAAATACAAACATTACCCAGGCATTGTGACACACATCTATAATCCCAACTACTCAGGAGGCTGAGGTAGGAGAATCACTTGAACCCGGGAGGCAGAGCTTGCAGTGAGCTGAGATTGCGCCATTGCACTCCAACCTGGGCGACAGAGCGAGACTCCATCTCAAAAAAAAAAAAAAAAAAAAAAGAAAAAGAAAATCAAGCTGCATATTTAAAAGCTGGGAAAATACATGCTGTAAGTATGACAAAGGGCTGTGACTCTTCTGCAACATACCATCTTAAGAATGCACTAAGTCGGCCGGGCGCGGTGGCTCAAGCCTGTAATCCCAGCACTTTGGGAGGCCGAGACGGGCGGATCACGAGGTCAGGAGATCGAGAGCATCCTGGCTAACATGGTGAAACCCCGTCTCTACTAAAAAAAAATACAAAAAACTAGCCGGGCGAGGTGGCAGGCGCCTGTAGTCCCAGCTACTCGGGAGGCTGAGGCAGGAGAGTGGCGTGAACCTGGGAGGCGGAGCTTGCAGTGAGCCCAGATCACGCCACTGCACTCCAGCCTAGGCGACAGAGCGAGACTCCATCTCAAAAAAAAAAAAAAAGAATGAGCTAGGTCTGCATTTATTGACCTGATAAAATGTCCAAGAAGGAGATATTTCTATTAACATAAGTTACTATTGTTATATATATGCTAATGTTTGTCTAGAAAAAGTCTAAAAGAATACACACCAAACTGTGAATAGCAGTTATATTTAGAAAGCAAGACTAGGATGGACTTAAGTCAGGGCTGGGACTAGAGCAAGGCAAGTGAGGTGCCAGGATGCAAAAGTTAAGGAGACACCTGACCTCAGGGGCCCACAAGTGCAGAGCCCCCGACAGTGAGTGCCTCAGTAGCCTCGCCCTAGTCCTGGCTTTCACTTAAATATGTTTATGAATGTTTGTAAAAAAATATTTCTTTTGGAAGGCAAAAAATAGGAAGGAAAATAAATAGGATTAAAGGACACTAAAGCCCATTAAATAAAATTTGTAGGAGGCCACTGATTTGGCCTAGGCTCCTATGCTGTAGCCAATAGACCAAACCAATATGGAGTCATTCATGCTAAATGAAACTAGTTAGCAGTATAGTCATATAACAAGTGGCTAAGTGTCAGTTACAGCAGCTGAGCTTTAGTCAATTGTAGGTGGCCAGTAGATTCAGATAAGGCAATCCAGTTAAAAACTCTATATCCCACTTCTGTTTTCTGTCCATAAATTCTGAGTACATTGCAGCCCTGAAGTTCTTTGAACCTGTTCTGGGTTCTGAGGGCTGTCCAATTACTGAATCATAAATAAAAGCCAGTTAAGATTTTTAAATTTTTTATAATTTTGGTTTTTAACAGCTTCTGCTGTAAACAGTAAAAGCACTAAATCCCTACTGAAAATAAAGGGCCTAATTATTAAGACTGAATGATAGATGCAATTTTTTTGGCTAACCTATTGGTAAAGAAATGATGATGATGATGATGATACCTAGTGTTGCTGGAGGGGAAATGAGATGTATCAGTTATCTATTGCTATGTGACAGCCACTCCCAGACTTAATGGTTTGAAACAACACTCATTTTGCTCATGAATTGGTAACGTGATCAGAGCTCCGCAGAAAATAGCTCCTGGCTGCTCCGTGCAGCGCAGCGTATCTGGGCGCAGTTCATTTGGCAAGTTGGTGTTGGCTGTTACCTGGAAGCTCAGCTGGGGCTGTGGGAGGGGCTTCCAGTCCTCTCCCCATGGGCCTCTCCATGGGCTGCTCAGACTTCCTCACAGCATGGTGGCTGGGCCCATCAGGGTGGCATTTTCATGTGCTAGCCTCGGAAGCCACCTAGCATGACTTTTGCGATTCTCTGTTGGTTGAGGTTGATGTAACAGCTTGCCCAGGATGCAGATAGAAAAGCCTGAACAGGTTCAAGGGGAGCAACCTTGGGCTCCACCTTTGACAGGGGTGTGACGGAGTTCTGGAACACTGTGTGAGATGGGAGATACTGTTGCAGCCATCTTAAGAAAATACAGTCTGCCCCCGCCCCAGTCCTCTCATATACTGCTAGTGGTAGTATAAACTGATACAAGTTTTGGGAAATAGATAATTGATAATGTAATGTAATAGGTAATATACTTTTAAAAAGTCTTAAGAAAATATATAACCTTTGATCCAGCAATTCTATTTCTGGAATTTATCCTAAGGAAGTAATTGAGGATATTTACTAAGATTTGCTGCATGATAAATATTTATAATATCAAAATAAGATTAACCTAAAGTCCAAAATGGGATATTGAGTAAATTCTGGTACATAATTACAATGGAATACAATGTAACATCTAAAAATGATTTGAGGGCTGGGTGTGTTGGCTCATGCCTGTAATCTCAGCACTTTGGGAGGCCAAGGTGAGAGACTCCTTGAGTCCAGAAGCTCAAGGCTGCAATGACCTATGATTGCTCCACTTCACAGAGCGAGACTCTGTCTCTAAACAATAAAAAATAAATACAAATGATTTGAATGTATATATTTTTTAACCTGAAATTATTTTCACACCACACTGTTAATGGAAAATATTGTTACAAAAACAGTTCTGTATAGTACGATCTTATTTATTTTATTTATGTATTTATTTATTTTCTTTGAGATGGAGTCTTGTTCTGTCGCCCAGGCTGGAGTGCAGTGGCACAATCTCAGCTCTCCACAAGCTCCGCCTCCTGGGTTCATGCCATTCTCCTGCCTCAGCCTCCAGAGTAGGTGGGACTATAGGCGCCCGCCACGACACCCAGCTAATTTTTTGTATTTTTAGTAGAGATGGGGTTTCACTGTGTTAGCCAGGATGGTCTCAAACTCCTGATCTCGTGATCCACCCGCCTTGGCCTCCCAAAGTGCTGAGATTACAGGTGTGAGCCACTGCGCCTGGCCGATCTTGTTTTTTAAAAAAGAAAATACATATATTTATGGATATTGAATGCATGGATAAAAACTGGGATGAAGACACCAAAACATTAATAGTGGTTAATGGCCCATGGTGGGATTATGGCTGTTCGTTTTCCTTTTTATTTATCTGTATTTTCTTACCTTTATTAAATATTTATTACTATATAATTAAACACTTTTAATGAGCCAAGAATATGAACTGTCAACTTACAAAAGAAGAAATACAAAGATCAATACTTACATGAAATGGTATTCTACTTGTTGAACAATAATCAAGGAAGTGGAAGAGTAGTGCAATAGCATTTTTATATAGTATGCAGCAGTACAGTTTGGTACTGGAAAGGTGATAATGTAATTATACTGTATGGCATATCTGAAAAATAATATGACGATATGTATCAACCTTAAAAAGTTTATGCCCTTTGGTTCAGTTATTTTACTGTTCAAAATCTACCCTAAGGAAATAATCAGAGATATTGACTAGAACCTGGAGCAATCTACAAGTCCAATCAGAAGACATATCCACATAGGCCCAATTCCCATGGCAACAGTCGGCCGGGCCCCCTTCCTCACCCAGGGCCATAGTCCCCATCTCTCCCTTTTGCTTCCCAATATGAAGGCCAAGGGGCGATTACCATTTATCATCACATTTGTGCTGTTGATTTGGAAGAGGGAAATATTTCCCTGCACTGTGTCTCTAACTGCATGGGTTTTTGGTGGTTTTTTTTTTTTTTTTTTTTTTTTGTTGGCTTGTTTCTTTTAGACAGGTTCTTGCTCTGTTGCCCAGGCTGAAGTGCAGTGATACAAACACAGCTCACGGCAGCCTCAACCTCCCAGGTTCAAGCACTCCTCCCACCTCAGCCTCCTGAGTGGCTGGGACCACAGGTGTGTGCCACCACACTCAGCTAATTTTTTTTTTATTTTTTGGAGAGATGGGGGTATCCCTATGTTGCCCAGGCTGGTCTTGAACTCCTGGGCTCCAGCAATCCTCCCACCTAAGCCTCCCAGCCTGCTGGGATGGGCCATATTTTAAAAAAATGGAAAGGAGCATTATCTGTATAGAAGTGAAGCATGCTGCTATGTCTTTGGTATTGAGGAAGAGCACATCTATGCCTAAGAATGGACCTTTCCTTTATTCATTTACCTCATGGGCCTGACCTATAGCCATTTGAGTTGTGACTCTATTTTAGACTCAGCTGATACATCACTCCCTCTAGCAGCCCGGGGCCTCCCAAGCCTGAGCCAGGTACCCCTCTTCAAGCTGCAGGAGCACCCTTGGCTGCCTTCATCGGAGTGCTTAGCACACTGCAGCGTGGCTGCCTGGCTGTTGTCTCCTCCACCTCCTCTAAGCTTCAGGACAGTGGGACAGTCTTCTCTCTCACTGCAGCCCCTGAGCTTAACATGGGCCCTCACACATAATAGAGGTTCAGTAAATATCTCTTCAGTGAACAGAAATACATTATAGGATGTGGATCTCTCAAAACTCATCATTCATCTTTATACCCCTTCAGTGCTATGCATGGAGCTCTGAGCATCAAAGGTGATTATTAAGGTTAAATGAGTGAATCACAAATTATTAGGAGGCAGCTGCCATTGTGGAAAAAGAGTGATTTCAGGGTCAAGGAGACTAAGGTTCAAATCCTGATACTTACTTGTCATGGGACTTTGGGCACTGGCTTTTCTGAACCTGAGTTTCCTTCATCTGTAAAGAAGATAATGTAGCCGGGCTGTGGCTCACACCTGTAATCCCAACACTTTGGGAGGCCGAGGCAGGCGGATCACTTGAGCCCAGGAGTTTGAGACCAGTCTGGGCAACAAACCCTGTCTCTACAAAAAAATACACAAATCAGCCGGGTGTGATGGTGCAGGCCTGTAGTCCCAGCTACTTGGGAGGCTGAGATGGGAGAATCATTGGAACCTGGGAGGCAGGGGTTGCTGTGAGCCGAAATTGCACCACTGCACTCCAGCCTGGGTAACAGAGCAAACAGAGACCCTGTCAGAGAGAGAGAGAGAGAGAGAGAGAGAGAGAGAGAGAAAGAGAGAGAGAGAGAGAGAGAGAGAAAAGATAATATAGGGTTAAAGATGTGGCTAACAGTGTCCAGCACATAGCAGGAGTTCCATACCTGTTCTTACCAGTAGTATCATCAGCCTTCTTTACCAGTCACAGTGGGCCAGGAATTGGGCTGGACTTAAGCAACAAAGGACAACTAGGTAGCCAGCATCATTAGGAGCAGCATGAGCTGGCTGCAGGAGGTGCTGGGCACTGGCCATTAGATGTGACACGGTGTCCTGACCACTCCATTATGGCTGAGGAGCACCAGAAATGAGGGTGCTGCCTTGCCCCTGGGGAATTCCATAGAGGGCTTTTCTCCGGAGGCTCAGTACCACTCTTCAAAGGCAAAACCACTATGTTTTCAAAGTCCTTTATGCATCCTAAAGTCATTTCTCATCCTTTGTTTTTGAAAAAAATTTAATTTCATTAATTGTTTTGAATAGGTAATGCATGTTTAGGTATTCAAAATATTCAAAAGGGCACAGAGTGTCTCTGCCCTGTCTGCCTCCCAGCCACTTAGCTCCCCTCCCTGAAACAGTTTTCTGGTGTCCTTACAGGCCTGTTCTATGCAAATACAAGGAAAAACTCACACTACCAACCCCACTCAGCACCTGGTCTTTTTCACTTAATCCTGTACCTCGCAGACCCTGTACCTTGCAGTACCGCATAGGCAGAGTGTAGAGTGGCGCTGTCTGGCTCTCCAATCTCCAGCTCCTCCTGGTCTCACTTCTGAACTCCATTTCTCTCTTAGGCTGCCACTTGCTAGTTTTCATGGGACGTCTCTGGCGCCTCAACTCTCCAGGTGTCTAAAGTCAAGCTCCTTGTCTTCCTCTTAAAGCCTGTTTCCTCTCTTGGCCCCCCTCAGTTTCCTTTCCTCTCCCCAGGACTAGCAAGCGCCTCTTCCCATCTTCCTGATGAGTTTCGTTTGCTCTGAGGTCTCTCCTGCCTCTCTTCTTCTTTTTGCTGACTCTCCACCCTGCCTCCTGGAGTCTACCCTGTCTTGCCTCTGCTCCACTGCCTGGAGAGCCCCACTAAATCTCCTCTTTCCTGTCATCTGGCCCCTGCTCACAATCTTTTAGAATCTCCCTTTCGCCTATGGGGTAAAGGCCAAACCGCTTAGTGTAGCACCATGCCTTCCACCGGCTGGGCCCCACACACTCTTCTCCTTTCTCTTCCACTACAAACCACGGCCCTGTGGCTGATGACCCGTGCCACCTTGGGAAGTTCAACTTTCCTTTTTTTTTTTTTTAAGATGGAATCTCACTCTGTCACCCAGGCTGGAGTGCAGTGGCGTAATCTCGGCTCACTGCAGCCTCCGCCTCCCGGGTTCAAGTGATTCTCCTGCCTCAGCCTCCTGAACTACAGGCGTGTGCCACCACATCTGGCTAATTTTTGTATTTTTAGTAGAGATAGGGTTTCACCATGTTGGCCAGGCTGGTCTCGAACTCTTGATCTCAGGTAATCCACCCCCGACTTTGGCCTCCCAAAGTGTTGGGATTATAGGCGTGAGCCACCACGCCCGGCCCAACTTTTCTAAATCTCAGTTTTTTCATTAGTAAAGTAGAGCCAGTAACATCCAGACACTTCGGGGGAACAGAGGTAAATAAAATAGAGGTCTCTGATTACATTTCTGTGGCAAGATGATAGGACGAGTGATTTGGTTTGGCTCTGTGTCCCCACCCAAATCTCACCTTGAATTGTAATAATCTGCACATATGAAGGGCAGGACCAGGTGGAGATAATTGAATCATGGAGGCGGTTTCCCCCATTTTGTTCTCATCACAGTGAGTGAGTTCTCACGAGATCTGATGGTTTTATAAGGGGCTTCCCTCCTTGCTCGGAACTCGCTGTCTCTTGCCACCCTGTGAAGAGGTGCCTTCTGTCATGATTGTAAGTTTCCTGAGGCCTCCCCAGCCATGTGAAATGGTGAGTCAATTAAACCTCTTTCCCTTGTTAATTACCCAGTCTTGGATATTTCTTCATAGCAGCGTGAGAATGGACTAATACAAGGAGACAGATTATAATCAGGTGAAGAAATGAACAACGATCTCTCATAGTGATAAGACATTCTTACGAAGGACATAAAGAGCTCACTAAACAGAGATTTTGTGGTATGGATGGACAGCTTAAGATTGTAAAGATCAAAGTTTTCCAAATAATCTAAAATCCAATGTAACACCAATCAAAAGTCCACATGGATTTTTATAAATAGAACTCAACAACCTTATTCTGAATTTTTTTTTTTTTTAAAGACAAGGTCTCACTCTGCTGCCCAGGCTAGAGTGCAGTGGCCTGATCATGGCTCACTGCAGCCTGGAACTCCTGGAGCCCAGCGATCCTGCTGCCTCAGCCTCCCAAGATGCTGGGACTACAGTCATGTATGACCCCACCTAGCTAAGTTTTTTCATTTCTTTGTAGATACGGAGTCTCCCTATGTTGCCCAGGCTGGTCTTGAACTCCTGGTCTCAAGTGATCCTCCTCTGGGAGAAGATATTTGCAGTGTCCAAAGCTGCTGCCACCATCATCCTGTAGACCCCAGGACAAGCCTGTCCAGTAGGCCTGGTAGGAGATTCTCTCCCTTCCACCTCCCATCGGGGGGGTCCAGGCGCTAAGATGAGTAATCCAGATAACACTGCAGGTGAATGACATGCCAGGGCCTGCAGCCAGGTTTGCAGTCAGCTGGCCAGGCCTCTCCAACAAGATTAAAGAGGTTCCACCCTCCATCTCTCTGATACTAGCTTCCGTCACGGCTGCCACAGCTCAGAGGCTGAGCACCAACCCTGAAATGTGTGTGGTAAAACAGACAAATTACCCTGATGAGTTCCAATTTTCACTCTCCAGAAACAATTCCCTACTGGCCTATTCAGGGCGCAAGTGTGAAATGCGGCCTTCATGGTGGATTACCAGCCTAAAGGAAGCTGCCATCTCCCAGGCCTGAGGGACAGACGGGGCTGATTCTGTTTCTCTGTGAAAGAATTCCTTTCTGTGTCCAGCCTGTGGCTCCAGCAACACTCCTTGTCACCATTGTCTCATTCCTGTGACTGAAAAGAATAAATCCATGTGTGTGTGTTGGGGGCTGGGGGAGGGAGGTGTCAAAGAATTTCTGGATGTGTATTTTTTTTTTCTTGAGATGGGGTCTCACTCTGTCACCCAGGCTGGAGTGCAGGGGTGTGATCATGGCTCACACAGCCTCAAACTCCTGGGCTCAAGAGATCCTCCAGCCTCAGCCTCCTAAGTAGCTGAGACTATAGATGTGTATCACCACGCCCAGCTAATTAAAAAAATTTTTTTTGTAGAGATGAGGTCTTGCTATTTTGACCAGGCTGGTCCAAACTCCTGGGCTCAAGCGATGCTCCACTTTGGCCTCCCAAAGTGCTGGGATTATAGGTGTGAGCCACCGAGCCTGTCTGGAACATGTTTTAAAAGCTCGTTGCTGGAAGCCATAGTCACAGATGCTTCCAACCATGGAAGAAAATCTCCTACAGAAGTGCTGTTCCTGAAACTCTGTCCCCCTCCAGAGAAGAGCTTTGGGTGGGCTTCTCCTGAGGGAGAAGAAAGATGGGGGGTGGTAACATTCACAGCAAATATTGATGAGGTGCTCTGCTCTCAGGGAGTGTGGAGTCCAGGGGAGAGGGGACAGACACAGGCAACCAGGGGCTGTGCAGCTGCCTCCTCCTCTTGGTGGTGGGGTGAGGGAGAGGTGGGGGCATGGGACTCATGCAGGAAAAGCTGGGAGCTTGCTAGGAGGTTAGCATGAGTGGCGGGGATGGGGACAGTGGGGGAGTGACTAAGAGTGAGTAGGTGGGATGTGGGAGTGAAAGAACAGCCTAGACGTGGGCTGGATCCTGTGGGCAGCAGGGCCACTGGGGTGTTCCAGCAGGAGAGGGCACCGCCTCAGGTAGTTTTTAGGAAGATGTCCTGGTCAAGAGGTCCAGGCCTCAGGACCAAGTTTTTCTAACCAGTGCGTAGTGGCAGGACCCTGCTGTGGGTGCTCTGCCACTGCCTACCTCTCCAGCTGTCCCTCCGCCCACCCCCACCAGCACCCCTCACCCCAGGCAGGACTATAGGCTCTGTGGGTCCCCCGGGTCTCAGGCTCTCTCACTCCTGGGTCTTTGTGTGTGCTCTTCTCCCCACCCCAAATTCTTCCCTCCCAAACTCCTGCCCAGGTTCACATGCCACCTCCTCTGGAAGCCTTCCCTGGGCACCGTGCCCTTGCTCCATCCAGGCTGTGCTTCCGGTGGGTAGGTCATAGTGAGCACCATCCCTGCCCCCTTTCAGTTCCTGTCGCATTGTTGAAGTTGTGTGCCGACTCCTCGGCCTTCCCCGTCAGACTATGAACTCCAGGAAGGCAGGAGCTCATCCTCTCCATCCTGTAACTCTCTGCTTGTCACCCTGGCTGCTCAGTTAATGGCTGACAAATGAGTGCACAGCCTCCAACTCCCACCACTAAGTAAAACACTTCCTGATTTTGCTACGACTCAACTGCTCGCTGTCCCAGGCCGACTAAACTCCCTCTCAGCTGGTTTCACTCAGCATCCTGGGAAGAGGAGAGATACCAAGTATTTTTTAAAAGGATATTTAGGTTCTCAGAAACAGCATTAGATTTGTACATGGTAAACCCTTTCTGGAGTTTACCGAATATGCTGCTTTTGGGCAGTAATCTTTCAGAATGGTAAAGGTACTTGCCCTTATCCAGGAAGTCCATTTCCAGGATCTAACCTGTAGGAATATATGCATATATATGGAAAAATACACGTACAAGAATGTTCATGACAACATCTATAGTAGCAAAAAATAGTCTGCCCATCAACAGGTGACAAAATTATTGTATAGTAACATTGTGGAATATCCAGCGACCACTGAAAAACAAATGGCAGGGTGTGGTGGCTCATGCCTGTAATCCCAGGACTTTGGAAGGCTAAGGCGGTAGGATCGCTTGAGGTGAGGAGTTCAAGACCAGCCTGGGCAAAATATCGAGACCCCTATCTCCACACAAAATTTTTTTTAATTAGCTGGGCGGACAAAGGTGCTCAACTCTCCAGTTTCCCTTCCTCTGTCTTGGCCACAAAGGAAACCACACATTCCAGATACAAGATGTTAGAGCCCCCTGCCAAACACTGTACTTTTGTTATGCCACTGAGATTTGGGGGTTAATCTGATGCGGCATTGTATTCTGGCCTATTTCAATTCTCTACTGCTATCTGGCAAACCACCCCAAAATGTCTTAGCTTCAAACAACACCCATTTTCTTTGCTCATGACTGCAGTCTGGGCTAGTTTCAGCTGGGCAGCTCTTCTGCGGGTCTTGCCAGGGTCATTAATGTGGCTGCATTCAGCTGGCGGGCAGGCTGAAGGCTGGGCTTAACTGAACTCACAGGACAGCTGAGCCTTTCTCTCCCCACACCGCCGTCCCCGCCCCGTCTCTCTCCCCACTCCCCTCCATATAGTGTCTCCACAAAGCCCAAGGTCTCTCTGGCAGAGTAGTTGGACTTCTTGCACAGATGGGGGCTCAAAGATCCCTAAAGTGCCATGCTATCTTAAAACTTAGTCCCAAATGGGCACAGTGTCACTTCTGGTACATTCTGTCTGTTAAAGCAAATCACAGGCCCAGCCCAGACTCAAGAGGAAAGGACTCCACAAGAACATTCCAATATCAGAGATGTGGTTCACTGGGGCCACCTGTGCAACACAGTGCCATGGCCTCTTCCGAGCAGTATAAACACCAAGGGCCTGCTCCACATGGGAGAATGCTGTGTTGCACACATAATGTTGTGTAATCTTTTTTTTTTTTTTTTTGAGGCGGAGTCTTACTCTGTCACCAGGCTGGAGTGCAGTGGTGTGATCTCAGCTTATTGCAACCTCCACCTCCCAGGTTCAAGCAATTCTCCTGCCTCAGCCTCCCAAATAGCTGGGACTACAGGCATGCGCCACCACACCCAGCTAATTTTTGTATTTTTAGTTGAGATGGGGTTTCACCATGTTGGCCAGGATGGTCTCTATCTCTTGACCTCGTGATCTGCTTGCCTTGACCTCCCAAAGTGCTGGGATTACAGGAGTGAGCCACCGTGCCTGGCCAATGTTGCGTAATCATTAAGGGTGTGATCATGTAAGTGGAAACCAAATGTTTTAGAGCAATTTTTTTTTTTTTCTAAGTGCTGAGATGACAGGCGTGAGGCACTGCGCCCAGCCAGAAGGAAAATAACTGCTTGTTTCTGCCTGGTTTCAAACCAGGGACCTTTCACATTTTAGGGGAATGTGATAACCAGTACACTATGGAAACACCCCCTCATTTTTGTATTTTAAGAAAATAATGGGCCAGGCACAGTGACACGCCTGTAATGCCAGCACTTTGGGAGCCTGAGGCAGGTGAGTCCCTTGAATCCAGGAGTTTGAGACCAGCCTGGGCAACATGATGAAACCCCATCTGTACAAAAAATACAAAAATAAGCCTGACATGGTGGCGCATGCCTGTAGTCCCAGCAACTCAGGGGACTGAGGGTGGGAGGATTGGTTGAGGCTGCAGTGAGCCATGATCATACTACTGGACTCCAGCCTGGGCAACAGAATAAGACCCGGTCTCAGAAAAGAAAAGAGTTAATAATTTTAAATTTAGTTAAAAATCAGTTGCCCACTTTGAAAAAGCAAAGATCTCATATGGAAGTTTGGAGATCAACTCTTACTCTTATTATTGTGGGTTAAAGAAATAGTGGAAAAAACAAGTAACTCCAGATGTTAAAGTCATTTTGAAAGTACTTATTTACAGTAATTTAAGTGCTAACTAAATTAGCACTTAACACACACACACACTCACAACCCAGAAAAATCAAACTTTCAAGTTACTTTATTCGAAGGCAAAACTTTGTGGGAAGTAGTAGTCCTGCTGTAGAACTGACTAGCAATGGTCCCGGCTGCCTCTGAAAACTGCCCCCGAGACCTGCTGTGTTCACAGGAGGCTGTCATCCAGGGATGCCACAGACATAATTCGGCAGGGAGTGGGCAGTTGGGCTTGAAGACCTCTGAGATGCCTTCCAATCTGATGATAAGATGCTGTGATGCTAAGAGGTACATGAGTCTTGATTCCCGAGCTGGCTGGAGGAACAGCCAGGACTTGGAAATGCGGCAAGAGCAGGACAGGCCTCCTGGGCCTGGAGAATCACATAAAAAGTGCGTAGGCAGAACCCCAGCCTTATTCCAGCCACCAGTGGCTGAAGCTGAAGGCTGGTGCCTCGGTTTCTGGATCGTTTTCAAAGGCTTTTCCTTTCTTCCCGAGTGTTCATCACAGGAGACCACGTGGCAAATGTAATAGAGTCTGTAGAGTGCTACGGAAGAGCAGGAAGTACATAAAAAGCCGGGAACCATTACAGATGAGAGGTAAGTGGGGCCCTGACAGCAGCATAACTGTGAGTATCTAGCCAGCTGCCCACACCAATAACAGGCCCAGTCATCTAACCAGGCCTGACAGAGCCACCACAGGCTGCTCAGCTGCTCCCGAGAGCGGATGCCACCTCCGCAGCCCTGCTGACCCAGGGAAGATGCGCTCAGGTTTCTTCCATTCTTGGGCCTGAGCAGTGGATCAGGTCACTTAGAAATTCTTTCGCTCACTTCATTCTTGTAACAGATATTTACTAAGCAGTCATAATATGCCAGGCGCTGTACTTCAAGCTGGAAATATAGCAGTGCACAAGACCATGTCTTGGCTGTCACTAGAGAGGAGTAAAAGGGCCCGAGGACCTCATAGAAACATCTCGGCACAGTGATTTCATGTCTGCCCCTGACAGCCAGGGACCCCCTCTCTGTTTTCCCACGAGGAAGTCATCTGTGTGGTTAAGTAACTTGCCCAAGGTCTCCAAGCTGGTGGGAAGCGTCTACCTGGCGCTGGGGCACTGATTGTCCTTGGAGAGTGAAGCTAATGGGAATCAGGGGTTCTCGAATGCTTTCTAAGAGCCACTGGAGAGGGTCCCCAGGAGTGGGTGGCTGGGACATGGTGGAAGTTTCCCAGCCCCATGAAGGATGGGAGCTTGTTTTTTCAGGGGTGTTCTTGTCATGAAGATGGCTGGAATCCCAAGGAGGGAACTGACCCCTATTGTAACAGGGGCTGGGGGAGAGAGAGTGTTCTCAGGAAACAGGGGCCTTGTCAGTTGTCAATGCTATTTGGTGTGTCCAAAGCCAGAAAGCCTGGATGCTGGGAAACTTGAGCAGCCTCCACTGGGAGGGTGCCAGGCCATCTGCAACCCCAGCCAGCTTCCCAGACTCTCCACGTGCCTTCAGATGCTATGCCTGTGCCCTGGAAATTGGGCAAGCATCAGGGGTTGGGTAGGGGCTCATTGGAACCCATCTCCAGGCAGGAGCCGCCCCTCAAGGGAGACCCTGGGCTGGAGAGTGCTGGCAGAACAGGCCACAACCCACTGTGCAGCTAACACAGCTGGGGAAGGTCCGCGTACTCTCTCTCCCTTCCTCAGGGGTCTTCCCTTTCTGAGCACCCCGTCCCCTTCGCTCCCCCAAAGAACACAAATCCCTTGCTCTTCGGGGGAGTGCAACCACCCCAGCAACATAAGTACTTTGGTTTAAGGGTGAAGCTCACCTGGGCCCAGAATTCAGGGCGCATGGTGGGCCTTAGGAGAGCCTGTGAGAGAGGGTCCCCTAAACCAGAATAACTCATGCCACCGGTCAGAGACAATGCTTTATACACCACTACGTATTCTCAGAGCTCATTTTATTTATCTCTTATTTAACTTTTATTTTCAGTTCAGGGGGTACATGTGCAGGTTTGTTATATAAGTAAACTTGGGTCACAGGGGTTCATTGTATAGATTACGTTGTCACCCAGGCGTAAAGCCTAAGTACCCAGTAGTGATTCTTCCTGATCCTCTCCCTCCTGCCACCCTCCATTTCCCGATAGGCCCCAGTGTTGTTCCCCTCTGTGTGTCCACGTGTCCTCATCGTTTAGCTCCCACTTATAAGTGAGAGCACGTGGCATTTGATTTTCTGTTCCTGAGTTAGTCTATGTAGGATGATGGCCTCCAGCTCCATCCATGCTCCTGCTCAGAGCTCATTTTAAATTGCCTGTGCTTGTGTTTCTCCATGTTCTAGAAACAGCACTGGCTCTCCTCAGAACACATTGTGTGTGCATAATAAAGTTTTGTTAAGCAAATGAAATAATTTTATAGCCAGAAATTGAGGGAAATCAAACAAACTCTTTCACTGATCAACATGAAGGAGGTGGGGGAGCATTTCCTCATGGACAGATGGCCAGCAGGGGCCGGAAGAGGGTCCAGCCGGCTAAGACGGGCCTGTGGATCAGGGGCCTGTGGTGCCACTGGTGCTAGGAAATAATGGATTGGCAAGTGGGCCCTGGAAAGGCCTCAGATCTAGACCCTTCTGCCAAAGTGTTGAGACAGTGCAAAGTGTATGAACATACGGCCAACAGCTCATGATGGCCCTGACATTTGTGGTTTTTGGTTTTGGTTTTTTTGGTTTTTTTTTTTTTTGAGACAGGATCTCTCTCTATTACCCAGGCTGGGGTGCAGTGGCACCATCTCAGCGCACCGCAACCTCCACCTCCCGGGTTCAAGTGGTTCTCCTGCCTCAGCCTCCAGGCACGCACCACCACACCCTGCTAATTTTTGTATTTTTAGTAGAGATGGGGTTTCGCCATGTTGGCCAGGCTGGTCTTAAACTCCTGGCCTGAACTGATCCACCAGCCTTGGCCTCCCAAAGTGCTGGGATTACGGGCGTAAGCCACCACGCTTGGCCAACATTTGTTGAACTCTTAGAACGTGTACTCAAGCAACACAGTAGCCTAAGGTGCATGTTATTATTATGATGCCCACTCACGGGTGGATTTATTTGACGATTTACCATCATGTTCCATTAGTTTACCATTACACGGCATCATCAGATGCCAGCCACTTGTCTTCTCCATCCCCACTCCCTGGGTCTCAACCCTGCTGACTTAGTCCTTGCCTCTTGTCCATCTCCTCACTTCTATTCCTGGCCTCTTGCTCCCCCGTCGTCTCCTCCACCTGTCCCCCTCCTTCCTGCCTCCCAGCCCCTCAAGTCCAGCCCCCCGACTACCCCAGTGCCCAGTGCTCTCCCTCACCTGACCTCTGACCTCCCTTGTCCCTGCTCCAGACTGAAGCAGGGTAAATCTGTCTCTGTCCCTGGGGTGCTGCTTGTCCTTTTCTCCATGTGTTCCATGAAGCTGCCCACCTGCTCTGTGCTCCAGGAGAGACTCAAGGTGCTTGTCCTTCTGGGCCCCTGTCAAAGAGCTTGGGGGCTGTGAGTGGTGAGAGGGGGAATGAGAGGGGAGCGGGGGCAGCTGGACCTCCGGCCTGGCTCCCCCAACGGAGGGACAGAGCTCACCAGGCTCTGGGTGGAAGTGTTGGGCCTAGCTAATCACCTAAATGGACGCAGGCTGTTGAGAGACAGGCTCTATTCCCTAATAGAATTTGCCCTCAAGTGCAATTTAATTTTCTCTGAGGCGGTCTCCAGACCCTCTGCTACCCTCCCCCTAGGCAGACCCTCATTTCCCAGCTTCTGAGGGGGAGCAGAGCACCTTCTCTTAGAGAAAAGAGGAGCGGGGCATCCTCTGGGCTCTGTGCACTCCCTCAGGTTTGGCCTTCTCCTGGGGAACGCCCTGGCCCACCCAGGGCACCCCTTCTCCAGGTTCCTCCCCACAGGGAGGCTACCCCCACCCACAGATGCCCTGATTTCTCTAGAGTCCCGGGCCCTGCCAGGATCTCTGCTCCCAGGCTGTTCCTCCTTCAAACCCTCACGGTGAAGGCAGTCTTTCCCTGACCTCTGGTAAGTGCACATGCTTTGAGAATTCTCTTTGTCCTGCTTAGTGCCCTGTGCTTACTGAAGGGGACTAGTCAGAAGGAGGGGTGGGCGACACTGAGGTGGGAGGGTGTGGGCCACGTGGACACACAAGCAGGGGCCTCTGTGGAGGGGCAGAGATCCACTCAGAGCCCTGCGGTTTGGGGTGCAGCCCAGATCTCGAGTGCCCTGGGCCCCCTCCTGACTCACCAGCGCCTCTCCTGACCTGGTCACTGGGAGCGGGCAGCCCTGGGGGTCCAGGGTCGGGGTGCACGTTCTTTCCGGGTGGGAGGCGGGGCCGCTGTGGGGGTCCAGGCTCGGGGTGCACATTCTTTTCGGGTGGGAGCGGGCTGCTGTGGGGGTCCAGGCTCGGGGTGCACATTCTTTCCGGGTGGGAGGCGGGGCCGCCGTGGGGGTCCAGGCTCGGGGTGCACGTTCTTTCCGGGTGGGAGGCGGGCTGCCGTGGGGGTCCAGGCTCGGGGTGCACATTCTTTCCGGGTGGGAGGCGGGGCCGCCGTGGGGGTCCAGGCTCGGGGTGCACATTCTTTCCGGGTGGGAGGCGGGGCCGCCGTGGGGGTCCAGGCTCGGGGTGCACGTTCTTTCTGGGTGGGAGGCGGGGCCGCCGTGGGGGTCCAGGCTCGGGGTGTACGTTCTTTCCGGGTGGGAGGCGGTGCATCTTCAGATGCGGCACTCCAGCTGTTTCTGTGAAACTCCTCTGGGCTGCTTGCAGCCTCTTCTCCTGGGTGACAGGGGCTCAGGGAGGGCTGTGCAGGTTCATGTCTGGCCTGTGCCCTGTGGTCATGAGCTTCTCCCAGGCAGAGGTGGGGCGAGGACCCCAAAGAGAAGCCGAGGAAGTGATGTGAACTGTGGGAGGGGAGCAGAGGAAACGGATGAGGCCCATGGGTTCAGCCCCGGTGGCTTTCCTGGTTAGCCGGAAGCCTGTGGGATGCAGTGTTCCAGCGCTTCGGGCAATCCCATGGCCCCTCCCTCTCCAGCCCTGTCCTCTTAGCTGGCAAAACCTGGGGAGGGAGCCCTGGAATTCCTTTTTCTTTGCCACCAGAGTCTTGAAAAAAGCAGAGTGTGGGGCGGAGGATGACAGAGAATGGGTGGGTGGCACGTCAGGGTCAACTGCAAGAGGGAGATTGTCAGGCACAGCCACCTGCTCAGCTCCCACCTGTGCAGCTGACATCTCCTCCTCAGTGTGGGGTGGGCCCATTGCTCATGTGGCTCCATCTGTGGGCAGCCTTCCTCCTCCACCTGGCAGTTTTCATTAGGCCCTTACTTGGTACCAGGAGCTGTGCTAGGGGCTAGGAGGAACGGAGACTTCTCTGTGTATGTGTGCGTGTGTGTGGACAGTACCATACGCCTGAGTGGGGACTCCAAAAGGGGGTAGGAGGGAGGGCACAACGGGGAAAAAACTACCTACTGGATACGATGTTCACTATTTGGGTGATGGGTTCACTAGAAGCCCAAACCCCGGCATTACACAATACACCCATATAACAAACTTACACAGGTACCCCTGAATCCATTTTCTTAAAAAGTACCATACAAGTCAGAGCACCCTAGAACAGCATTGCCCAATGGAAATATAATGTCAGCCACTTACATAATATTTATTTATTTTTATATTATTTTTATTTTTTTTGAGACGGAGTCTCACTGTGTCGCCCAGGCTGGAGTGCAGTGGCGGGATCTCAGCTCACTGCAAGCTCCGCCTCCCGGGTTCACACCATTCTCCTCCTGCCTCAGCCTCCCGAGTAGCTGGGACTACAGACGTCCACTACCGCGACTAGCTAATTTTTTGTATTTTGTGTGTGTGTGTGTGTGTAGTAGAGAAAGGGTTTCACCATGTTAGCCAGGATGGTCTCGATCTCCTGACCTAGTGATCCGCCTGCCTCGGCCTCCCAAAGTGCTGGGATTACAGGTGTGAGCCACAGTGCCCGGCCGCCATTTATGTAATTTTAAATATTCTAGTAGCCATATTCAAATAAGAAACAAGTGAAATTAATGTGAACAATAGATTTAACTCAATATGTTTAAATGATTATCATTTCTACATATGATACAATTTTAAAATATCTTAATGAGATATTTAACATTCTTTTCTTTGTATTAAGCCTTCAAAATCTAGTACATAATTTAATTTACAGCCCATCTCAATTCTCACAGCCACATTTCAGTGGTCACCTGCTACATGCGGCTAGCAGCTGCTTTCTGGGCAGTGGAGTTCTGGAGTGTCCCCACACACTCCGAGGTCCAGAGGCCAGCAGCATCAGCATCCCTGGGAAACTCCTCAGAAATGCAGAATCCTAGGCCCCAGACGTACAGAGTCAGAGCCTGCATTTGAACAGCACCCCGGTGATGATGTGCGTAGGAAAGTCTGAGGAGCTCAGTGAAGGGCCCAATAGTACAAGGAATATTCGTGGAGCATTTGCCTTAGGAGCTTTGCCTGTGGGATCTCCTGATCCCCCAACAGCCTCTTCTCAGGATAATTATGGGAGTATCACCCCCATTTAAACACAGGAAAATGGAGGCTCCCAGGGTGTAACTTCTCACAGACATAACACTCAGAGGTAGATTACAGCCAGGGTTTATGTTCTCGGCAGAGTACCTCCTCGGGTGAGGCCTGGGTGGAAATCCTTTGCCCCCAAAGCTCTCAATATTTCCTCCTTGACCACCCAAAGTGGCCACAGTTCCAGTGACCTGGTCCCTTTTCCGCAGGTCAGTGTTTTCACGAAGAAAGGTTTGATGACCAGTGGAAAGCTCTTCATAGTGAGCCAGAATGTAAGAAGTGAGAAGAGGCCAAGCAGGGAACCCCTGTTCTTGGACAATAAACAGCATCACAATTATGGGGGCTTGCTTGCGCCAGGTCTTGTGCTAAAGGCTTTATTCCTCCTTTGCCAATGGTATTAGGTAGGAACTGTCACTATCCTGTTACACAAATAAGTAAATGGAGGCTCGCAGGGGGTCGCACCCAGCAGGCAGCATGGCTGGAACCCACACTGAAGTCTGTCTGGTTCTGGAATCGGGAGTCTGGCCCCTGCCTCACTGCCTGTCCTCACACACACCTCCCGGGCCTTCTTCCCATTCCCTCTGCCCACATCGAACACATTGACATGTTTTGGTTATAAGTCAGTTCCTGAAGGGAAACTGCTGAGTTAGGCTCCTCCAGTAAAAATCTTTCGCCAAGACAATGACGGGGTTGTTTTACAGATTAGCTTTGACACCTGCAGCTATTTAAAATGGAGCCAGGCTGGACTTTCCACCCCTTCTCCTGACCATTTCTAGCGTCCTCTTAAAGAGCTGAGAAATGATCATCTGGTTAGAAGCTCTGAGACAGAGCCCTAGGTCAAGCCCAGACAGCGTGACCTTTCTGCGCTTCAGTTTCCTCATCTAGAAAGTGGTTGGAGTATGATGTGATCTACCTGCCTTGTGAGGCTTCCGTGAGAAGGGTATGGAAAGGCACCTAGTAAACTGTCAAGCACTATAAAAATGTTGGTCACTAAGACCATTCTTGGATTTGAGATGCTGCTGAATCCTGGAGGGAAGATGAGGAAAGGGGGAAGCGGGGAAGGTATCAGTAGTGTAGCATCTGGAATCTAAGCTCCTTCTTTACATAAATTTGGAGATTAAGTCAAATCAGAAAACAAAGAGAACATAGGTGCAAGGCAGTGTGGGCAGAACAGCTTCCGAAGGAAAGATACAGAATCAGCCCAGCTACACCTTCCTGTCCCCTTTGCTTGGTACAAGAAAGGTGTCTGTTGCCATGACAGAGTGGAGCTTTTCACAAGATAGTTAAAATTTCACCCAAGAAGTAACTCTGGCACATTGACCTCAGCTTGTGGCAGACCTGAAAGAGAAGGTTTCCTCCATCTGCAAAAAGGAGAAAACCGAGAACAGTCCATGGCCATGGGGCTCTCTCTATCCCAACTGCATGCTTAGGAAAGAAGAGCTCCCAAAGTCTAGTCTTCACTTAAGAACACCCAAGAGAGTTTCTTGTACCTTAGTTTCCCCTATACATGTAAAACAAGGAAAAGAAAAAAAAAAAAGCAAAATATTGCAGAGGGTATAATCATGATGCTGACTAGGTAACAGTCTGTGAGTAGAGTGCTATTGTTAACTCCATTTAGTCAAAAGACTGGATTTAATTTCCAGCTGACATTACAACTTATTAGCTATGTGACCTTAGGGAAAGCAGAAAAGGAACTTGCCAGAATGTATCCAAGTTGGGATTTGAATGCAGGTCATCTAAGCCCAGAACCCAAACATTTGTTAACCCAGTTCTCCAACCCCTTCCCAACACAAGGAAGACAGAGGCATCTGGAGAACTTTGCTGACATAATTTTATGGGAATGTTGACAGTCCTGGAGCAAAGTAAGCTGTGAACTCCCTGCACTTGGCACTCCAGGTCATTACCTTTCAGGGCCTGTCATGGAGCTGGCATACAACAGATGCCCAATGAATGCACGAATTAAGGAATGATCTAGGTAGACTTTTTTTTTTTTTCTCTTTTGAGACACGGTCTCACTCTGTCGCCCAGGCTGGAGTGCAGTGCCATGATCTCGGCTCACTGCTACCTCCACCTCCCGGGTTCAAGCGATTCTGCTGCCTCAGCCTCCTTGGTAGCTGGGATTACAGGCACCTGCCACCACGCCTGGCTAATTTTTGTATTTTTAGTAGAGACAGGGTTTCACCATGTTGGCCAGGCTGATCTCGAACTCCTGACCTCAGGTGATCTGCCTGCCTTGGCCTTCCAAAGTGCTGAGATTACAGGCATGAACCACCATGCCCAGTCGGTACTATAGACTTTTGAAAGAGAGGATTAACTCTGAAATTGGAACAAGACTAAACTCCCCAGCTCCCCCATACACACAGCCATGGGATGTGATGGCTTCAGAGATGGGCTCAGAGGACTTGGCCTTGCTGGGTCATGTACTCTGCATGGACCACTCACCTGGCCATGCCCAGGAATCCTTAAATAAGGATTATTTGATGATGATGGTGATGCTGGCAAGGATAGAGCCAAACTACCTGTGACCATATCCTGGCTCTGCTGCTTACCACCTGTGAACCTTGGGCACATTACTTGACCTCTCTGTGCCTCATTTTCCTCATCTGTAGAATGGGGATAATGGTAGTACCTGCCTCTAAGGATTTGTGGGGGTTTCATGAGGAATATCCCTGCAGCATTAGAACAGGGCTGGCAATGTAAGTGTGAGCCATTGTTACTTTCTGTCTTCCTCTAAGGATTCCAGTGCCCTTTTCTTGTCCTGTTTCTTAGCCACTAACTGAGACAGAATCTTATCTTGAGAGTTAGATGGCCAAGTACAGGACCATCTCTTTTCCATATCCCTTAAATTCCTGTGTCAAGGACACAGGGCAGGTTTAAGATGAGCAGAGATGGCCTTCTGATCAGCATCCTGGTGGGGAGAGATCCCTGCAAGGTTCTGGGAAGAGAAGGAGACAAATGACAAAGTGGTGGGCCCATGAAAGGCCCTGTGACAAATGACTGGAAGGACTGGGTGGACAGATGGAGAAGAGCAAAGGCCCCTGTCCTTTTATTGGAGAACTCCTTGTGGCTCCCTGAACAAGACAGTGGCTCCCCAGGGGCCGGGCTAAGGGTTGGTCTCCCTGGTTCTCTCTGCTGGAATGAGTAATATGGACCGGGGCAGAGGGTCTATATCAATCTAGCCCAGTAGAAAAATGAATGAAAATTGAATTCCCCAAGGAGAATTGGGGAGCTGTTATCCAGACAGAGATAAATCAAAGGATGCCACGGAGCCCGGGGAGAGCAGGTTTCCAACAGCAGGAGAATAATTAAGGAAACAGTTTCAAAATGCAAATGATGAAAGGGGCTTTGAGAGGAATGAGGATGAGGAGAAGATGATTAGAGCTGGGATGACAGGGAGGGGAGCAGGGGCAGTGAGATTCGTCCCTCAGTGGAGAAAGAGCCTGGGGTTCAGGATTCCTGGCATCTGAAAGTGAACTTGCCTAGTCTGTGAAGCTCTTAAAATGGAGGGGTTAGAAGACACACTAGACTGCTGTGCCGAGTGGAGAGAGCACCATATTGGGAGTCAAAAGACTGGATTTAATTTCCAGCTGGCATTGCAATTTATTAGCTGTGTGACCTTGGGCAAACCACTTAACCTCTCTGTTCCTGATAATCATACCCAAGCCCGGGCATAATTATGAAGATAAAATGAGATAAAATACGTGGAGGAACTTTGTAAAATGTAAAATGCTAGACAAATGTAAGTTATAATCATTTTCCTAAATTGAGTGTCTTGTCTCTTAATTAGATCCCCCGACATGTTGGGTTGGTTTCCAGAAATGGAGTGTAAAAATGTCTAGCAAGTACTGGGTACTTTGTACTGGCTATTGTTCAACTTCTCTGACAGAACT
Organism: Macaca nemestrina; assembly: GCF_043159975.1. Classification (NCBI taxonomy): domain Eukaryota; kingdom Metazoa; phylum Chordata; class Mammalia; order Primates; family Cercopithecidae; genus Macaca; species Macaca nemestrina. The sequence goes on from NC_092125.1 coordinate 37,958,675, forward strand.
TAGACCTGAAGAAAGCCACATCACCCCACCACAGGCCCATCCTCCAGTGCTCACCCTCCAACCAGGTCCTGGCCCAAAGGGATATGGCTGGCTCTGAGGAACATTCCTGGGAGGTCACCTGCCAGCCCTGGGTGCACTGTGGTGAGAAAAACCCTGCTGAGTCAGCTCAGGGATTTTAATCCAAACTGAGTCCCACCCCAAGGATCTTTCTGGACCATTCCATAGTAGAGATTATTGGACTTCTGTGGGATTCAGCCATTCTCCCATTCTCTGGGGGTAGAAAAGAGCTTAGCCCCTGCTAGCCTCGGATTTTTCATCCACCAAGTAGCTATGATAATACCATGCATCAGTTCCTCATGAAGAATAGGTAGAATGATGCAGCTAGAAGCATTTGCCTTGGTGCCTGGTACAGTTGCAAAATTTCAATAAATATTAGTTGTTATCATTACTACCATATGCTATTATGTTGTTGTTGTTATTATTATTATTATTATTACCATCAACATCAGTAGGCACTAAAATCTGTTTAAGGAAAGCTTTTTGCTAGGGGTTCCTCATTTGCAGATGGGAAAGCTGAGGTCCCAGGGGAAGTGAAATGTCTCAGCTGGTATAGATGTTATTGGAGGACCTTGGGAATGGCACCCAGCTCATACAAGAGGCAAATGCTTTTAGAAAAGCCTCAGAATGGCCGGGTTCGGTGGCTCACGCCTGTAATACCAGTACTTTGGGAGGTCGAGGTGGGCGGATCACGGGGTCATGAGATCAAGACCATCCTGGCCAACATGATGAGACCTTGTCTCTACTAAAAATACAAAAATTAGCTGGGCGTGGTGGCGCGCACCTGTAGTCCCAGCTACTGGGGAGGCTGAGGCAGGAGAATAGTGTGAACCTGGGAGGAGGCAGAGCTTGCAGTGAGCTGAGATCATGCCACTGCACTCCAGCCTGGGCGACAGAGCGAGACTCCATCTCAAAAGAAAAGAAAAAAAAAGCCTCAGAATGTGGAAAGGGCATTTATTGGCTGAGCTGCACTGTGTGTGTGCGCATGGGGGTGCAAGGTATGTTGGCGCTGCTGCTTACAGGTGCAAGAACTGAGAGCTAAGCTGACTTTCTTGGGCTTGTCTGCCAAGTGACACAGGTGAAAGTGTATTCCCTGAATCAGTCTTGGGCAGAGAAAAGTCCCCAGCACAGTAAGGCTGTTCCTCACCTAGTGACAGGCTAGTGACATGCAATGGGAAAATGGCAGGACCCCAGCAGGTTCAAATCAGGGAAGCAGGAGCTGCAGAGAGCATTTTTAAAATATAATTTTAAATTATAAAACTAACTACTATATATGCTTTACATTCACTGCATATGAATGTTATCTTTTACTAATATTACTGAAAAATAATCACTTTACAGAAAATCTGGAAAAGAGAAAAAGGGAAAATTCCATAATGCATCTCCCTAATATACCTTTTTCCTAATATTCTTTTGAATAGTATTTTGATATCTTTCCTTACCTTTTCCCTAATATTTTTAAAAGCATTTTATTAGTTTTTTCTGCTTTATAAAATAATGTGCTCATTGAGAAAACTGAAAAAAGCAAAGAGAATAAACTACAATATCCACTGTACAGACAACCACTTGTACACTTTGGCATTTTTTTACTTCTCCCACTTTAGACAATTTTTTATTGAGGTAAAATATACGTATAATTTACCATCTTTACCATTTTTAAGTGTACGGTGTTCATGCTTTTTTAAAAAAAATGTTCCTGAAGTTCATACCGCTTCATATTCTTTTTACACATTTCCTAATAAATCTCAAACCCTTTTCTATATTATTAAACATTCTTCTGTTGTATTATTTCTAAGACTTCATAACATTCCATTTAACTTAATAATTTAGTGAACTTATTTACTATCCCCTATTGTTAGATTTTTAGGTTTTCCCTTTTAAAAACATTATAAACATCCTTGTAACTACATCTTTACAAACATTCTTGATTATTTTCTTTGGATAAATTTCTATAGGGATTGGGTCAAATCTATCACATTTGTAGCCAAAATGTTCTGAGAAGACATTTCCCCTCTTTACAATCCCCACCAGAAAATTGTTTTCTAATTTCCCTACAGCCTAACCAACAATGGGTATTATTATTGCCCTTACATTTCACTAAGATTTTTACACATTTATAATCCTATGCTATTGCATTGTGCTTTTTAAAAAATTAGTATTTCACAAGCATCCTCGTGTTATTGGGTTTCATAATTGGTTTCCATGATTCTATAACGTACTAACAAACAACCGAATCTATTCTCTAAGCCACTGTTCTTTTGTTGACTATTTAGGTTATTTTTCTCCAAAACATAATGCTGTAATAAACATCTTCATGCATGAAATTTTTACAAAAAAATTCTAGATTATTTCCGTGAAATAGACACTCAAAAGTACTACATAAAGGGTATGAAAAATTTATGAGTTTGATACATATTGCCGAATTTCTTTCCAAACGGATATTAAGAGTATAAGCACCCAGTAGTATTGGTGAGAGTACCAGTGTCCAAGTCCTTTCGCCAGTCCTGAACTCTAGGATGCCCCTCCCCCGCGTCCGTCATAATGACAAACAGAAAAAGGTGTGCACGTGTTGTTTTGTCTTGCATGTTTTTCACTGAACATGAGGCTGGCATTTCCCTGTGTTTGCTTACTAGTTATATTTCTATAGAACACATTTTGGTAAACACTAAAAATGTCACTGGGTTATTTTGCTTTTTTCTTCTTGCGTATATTATCTAGCCCACGGGAGTCACCTCGCAGGTAAACAAGGGAAGAGACGATGCCAACCCAGTACCAGGACACACAGAAGTCACTGTGACCTCATTGGAGGCAAATTCTAAGCAGCGCAGACGACCAGGCCATTCTCCCCCGTCCCATGCTCCTCCCTTACCAACCCTGAAAGGTGAGCAGGTGTCCCTTGTTTGGAGATTCCCGCCTAAGCTGAACCCCACTAGGCTGGAAGGACGCGTATGTCTGCATTTCTGGAAGGAAATGCTGTGGGGGTTGGGGGCAGGAGAGCGGCTGGGTCTTGGGGCAGACGGGGTGGGCTTCCCGCGCCTGCAGCCCGGAGGCGTCGAGCGCCCAGCGTTGGGCCTTCTGTTGTATTTCCGCCAAACTCGCGTTGAGGATAATTTGTTTTAAGCGTTTATCTCTCTACCTGTCTATGCATCTCGTAAATACAGTAAGCATCGCAAGCCCTTTCGCTGGTTAGCTCGGGCGTCCGTGTGCTCACTGCCGCCCTGCACGCATGAGGTCGGGGATGGTTCAAAGCACCCGCGGTGGCAGCCGGAGAGGCAGAGCGGGCTCTGGAGACCTAAGACAGGGCCGAGCCGGACGCCCGGTGGCAGGGCTGCCGGGGAGGCTCCCCGGCCGGGAGGCTTGGGTCCCCTGCTCTGCGGAGGAGGAGGCAAGTGCAGACTCCGGCTGCAGGCCGCGGTCTGCGGGGACGCGCGCGGGGGGCCTGCGTCCCGTCACCTCCGCGCGCTGCCCCTGGCCGCCTTCCCCAGCCGCTGCCCGCCGCGTGACTCGCGCGTTCCGGGCCGAGTACGGGCTGTCCCTGGCCCAGCCTCAGCCAGACGCGTAGGAGAGAGAGCAGGGGCTGGGAAGTGCCGGCGGGAAAGGAATTGGCCAGGGGAGAAGAGGAGGAGGAAGATGGATAGGGTCATCGATTACGGAGCGCGCTCAGTCCGGCGGAGCGAAGCCGGGGACCGAGAGCGCGCAAGGCAAAGACACCGCGACGCGGCCCTGGCCCCGGCCTCCGGGCCTCCCGACCTCCTGCCCCGCCCGGCCCCGGCTCAGAACGGAGGAGTAAGGAGGACACGAGCCACGCGGGCTTGGAACCCACGGAGACCCACAAACCCAGGACGCCGCTGTCTCCGACCACCTGCTGCCGCGGCGGGCTAGCCGCAGAATTTATACCCGGGGCGCGAGCCCGCACGGCTGGGCGGAGGCGGTGGGGGGGTGCCTGCCTGCGAGGCCCCGCCCCGCTCCCTGCCGCCCCGCCCCCCTCTGCCCCGCCGGCCTCACTCGGGGCGCCGGGACCCCCACTCCCTCCGGGGTCGGCTGCCCGCCGCCGGGTTGGGGGATGTGCCGAAGGGCGGGCCTCCCTGCGGAAAGCGACGTCACGGCCGCTCCTGCAGTGTGAATGAATCAAAACGCCTGGGTGACCGCGGCCTCCCGGGCGGCCGGCACGCGAAGGGTGGAGGGGGAGGGGGAAGGAGCGGGCGGGGGAGGGAGGAGAGGAAAAAAGCCAGAGCTGCAGCAACAGCGTCTCAACCTGGGATGTGCACCAACCCCGGAGAGCGAGATCAAAGGGACTGGAAACAGACTGGGGACTGGTGGGGGGAGGGGGCCGGCCAGCCTGTGGAATCCTCCCGGAGAAGCGGAGGGCCCGGCTTCCACTGTGACTCCAGCGGCCTGCTTGGGGTTTTAATTATTATTTTGAAATTTCTGAATCGAGCTAGAGCGAGAGAGCGAGAGATCTCCGGAGACTGCGACTCGCTGGCTCTCTCTCCGAGATGATGCAGAGTGCGACTGTCCCCGCGGAAGGGGCTGTCAAGGGGCTCCCGGAGATGCTAGGTGTGCCGATGCAACGTAAGACACCCCCCTTTCTCTCTGATTTAATTCTAACACGACAACTAGCAGCCTCAGTCGCTGCGGGGCGGGCCGGACGCCGCTCGGGGGCCGGGAGGGGCCGGCGGCTGGGGCGCAGAGGCGGTCACAGGGCAGGGGCACCGGCCAGAGTGCCTTTCAGGGGGGCAGGCTCTTGGCTGTTTGAGGCCGAATGTAAACGCCTCCTGGATCATGCTTGAGGCGAGCCGAGTACCGAACCCCGCATCTCCAGCCCAAGGCTTTTCTTGGAACGCTGGGGAGAATGCTGTTTGGGGACACCCAGGGGTACGAGCTGTAGGCCAGGCCTGAGAGCGAAGGTGGTCCCCACAAATCTTTCGACGGTGTGACGGTCAACGCTCGCGGGACCGCTAGTGCAACTTCACCCCAGCTGGCGGGAAGTTGGAGAGCGCGTCTCTCGCCCCCGGGGCTGGCGGCGGCGAAGCCCGGGCCACACTCTTAATCCCTGCAGCCCGCGCCCCGGGCGTGCGCGCCGGGTGCGTCCCCAGCCGCTACTGCCCGCGGCGCCCGCCGCGTGCGCCGCCGGAGACTGACTGCTCCTTGTGAGGGAATCTGCTCGCTGCATTCCAGCTAGCCTAGGAATGCAGGGGAGGGAGAAGCGCCCACAAGTTGTGAATTCCGGGTTCAAACCTTTGCGCACGCGAGGGCAGATGCTCAGGCTGGCTGGAGTTTGGAGAGGTAGAGACCGGGGTGTGTGGGCACTTTGCTAGCCTGCCCTTCAGCTTTCTTCCCGCGTCCGAAATTAGCAAGGCGGCGGGAGCTCGCGGCGTGTTTATCCCCAAGTCTCTCTCTGTGTGTATGGGTGTGCGCGCGCAGAAATTTTTCCCAGAGGGAATCCGTCTCTGTCCTTCACTCCTGAGCGAGAGTCCGCGAGAGGGAATCTGTGCGGAGGCCAGAACAGGTGCCCAATCGTCGCGAGCGGGCGCGCGCGGCGAGCGCCGGGGTGTCCCGCCCCTGTGGCTCGCACGCTCAGCAGGGCGCCCTGGGCACCCTGGAGAGACCAAGGAGTCCCTCGCTCCGCTTGCCAAGGGGTTTACTTCCGGCTGCGACTTCTTTAGTGGTGCGGTAGCTACATCTTCGGGGTTTACTTTAAGTAAGGACAGGCTCACCCAGGAATGGTGACTACCTACAAACTAGGGCGCACGAGCGCGCCCTCCTGCGCTTCGGGTCTCCATGGCAGGGTTTCTGTCCGGCGATACCTTGGAGGGCAGGCATATCCTGGGCTTCCCTGGGAAGTTTTTGAGAAGGAACTAGAAAAGTATAGCTTCATCCAAGCCTATTTAGATTGTTTCTTGACTGTATTCTATAGTTCTTTTTTGCGTGTTTTTGTGTCAGCTGCTGGCAAACAGTTCCACGTCTCTGGTGAGTTTACTGATAAGATGTTTTCATAGAAGGCATTGGAGATTCACTGCTCCCCACACCCCGCACACAGGCAGGGACAGAGTGGGTTCTCAGTCTCTGCAAAAACGGAAACAGAAATGCTGGCAAAGGTGCACCGAGTCCTTAAGCTGCTTGTAGCTCTGCGCTAGTGAGGAGAGTGCGTGAGTGGGGAAAGGGTGTGTGTGTGTTACTAGTGTCCTTGGTACCCAGTACGTCTGTGCTGTCATGGCTGTGGTCCGTAGGTGACCTGTCCGTTGGGACCGCAATGAAGGGCGATGGTCTCTGCTCTGACGGCCTTTCTTGTGATGAGAGACGCTCTGATTGTCTCACTTTTTGCTTCCCTTATTCAGGGACAACTTTGATGTTCGACATCAGGGAGTCGCTTTGCTAAAATGCCCAGAACTCACCGTCAGAGCTACAGTTTGCCAAGGCTGAGTCTAGGTTCACACTGTGGAAAACTTGAAGTATACAAAGGAACTTCCTCCCTGCCCCCCACCCTCACCCCCACCCCAGGGTGGCCCAGCGAGACAGTGTCTAACCTAGAGGGGGTGGTCAGTTCTCCCTTTTGTCCGAGTTTTGTGACCTTGGTTGGAGGAGGCATTGGCCAAAAGTGAGGGGCCCATTCCCTGAAGACTTCCGGATCCAGCTTTTATTTCGTCTTGGAATATGAGTGGATTGTACCCTCTCTTGGAGCACATCTGGCTGCTGGCTGTTACGCTGTTGGTGCTGGGACCAGGGGATAGGTCCCCATCACCCGCATATACACAACTATTAGCTTTCTTGGGACTGGGCCCGTGGCCTGAGAAGGGGGAAGCTCAAGGGGTCGTGGGGCCAACCCTTGGGCCTTCCAGGACAGCAGGCTCTTAAATCCTAGGGGAGGGGAGACAAAAGAAACGCTCCCCCACAGGGGTCCCTCCAGTGGCCAGCTAGAAGGTTTGGGTTTCCGCCTCAACACAGACATGTTCGCTTCTTCATCACATGGAGTCACCATGAATGGAGCACTTGGGGACACAGATCTAGGTGTCCCCAAGCTCGGTGCCTCTAGTGCCCTCCTCTAGGGGCATTTTAGAAGAAGTGATTTAAATCCAGCTTATTTCGGCGGCAGCTGGACTATTCTTTTGCTTATTTGGGGATGGGTGAGGGGCATACCCTTTAGGGAAACGTTTCCAAGTGATGTAATAATTTCCCTCTCTTCGCTGGTCTTGCTCCAGACTTGGCCTCTTCCTTGCCACTGTGTCCCCGCCTCCCGCCCCCGCAGTCTCCTGTTCGGACTAACCGTTCGCGCCATCCATCGCCCTCCTGTTTTTTTGTTTTTTGTTTTTTGTTTTACCTCGCCTTGGTCGCGCGCCCCCCGGAGCGGGCCTCGTTGCTCCGACAGCCCTACAGCTGTCCCTACGGCCCGCACCGACAGCTCGTCCCCGCCACCTCCCTCCGGGCTGTAGGGACGTCGAGATCCGAATCCTCACAGCGCCCGACCGGGGCGTGTCGGGTGCAGGTGAGGCGAGAGCCTCCCGAGCCGCCTCCAAAACTCTCTCCCCGGACCTCGGCAGTCCCTCCACGCGTCGGGGCCCTGGCTGGACGGCCCTGTCCTCTGAGGAGACGAAGAAAAGCGCGGGGCATATAGGAAGGTGGGGCGTTTTATCCGCCTCGGTTTTGACCCATCTGCCATGTAGTCTCCCCAAGCACCGAGGGAAAGGACGACGGACGCCTGCGGCCGGATCCCTGGAGGGAGAGAGGGCAGAGAAGGAGGAGCCCCGCTGGGTCTCGGCTGGGGGTGGTATTTGGAATGCAAGCCTGGGGGTCTCTGTCGCCTTCCTTGTCTCCTAAAATGCTTCCGTCAAGCTCTGGCGAACCCCGAAGCTGTAGGAAAAGGGTATTTTATTTTGTGTTTGGTAGGGTCGGGGTGAAGGACTTCCCTGGGGCTTCCCCTCCTGGGGCTCCTCCGAGGTGCGTGGGGTAAATGTCCCAGTGCAGGTAGCGTCGCGGATCCGAGTCCCCGGGGTTGTTGACCGTCCTTCCTCCAGGCCATTTCTTAAGCGGGTGAGACGGGTTCACTGCCCAAGACCAGCTCAAACGCTGGTGCTGTTCTTCCTGCCTTGTCTCCTTGTACGAGGAACACACACACACACACACACACAAATTTTGTGTGTGTGTGTATGTGTGTGTATATAATAGATTGAGATTCTATCATATTTCGAACATTCCGATACAGCAGCTGTGGGCACCATAGACCTCCCTCTCTGCGTCGCAAGAATATTCTCAGACGGGAGACAATTTTTACAGATGAGGCCAGCTGTCCCCGCCGGCAGATTCGGGCCTGATAGGTTGTGGGTTCCGATGTCCTAACTGCTAGGATCCCGTTCCAGCCCCTGGCCAGAGCTGCGCACCACATAGAAGGGAGTTTGGAGAAACCCGGGTGAGCGCGGCAGCGCCCCGCTTGGGAGAGCGGATGGCCGAGGACGCCCAAGGGGCGAGAGGGCTCCGGCCTCCTCCTTTCCAGCGCCTTGTTATCTGAGAGGCCCATGAGCACGGAGGGAAGCTTGGAAAGCCGCTGTCCCAGTGCGCTTGGCATGTGGAGTTAACTGTTAAAGCCGGACACGGAGCACGCAAGTGCAGCAGGTGAGGGGCAAAGGTCTGCAATGAGCGGTCCGCAGTGTCCCGGCAAGTCGTAAAGTCGGGACTGAGAAGAAGCAGGACCTCACTCAAGTTTATTTCCTCGCTTGGCCGAGGTCCGGGCTCGCGGAAAACCAGAGCTAGGCGGGGCTACGCAGGGCTGATCGGGAGTGGCGTCCTAGGGTCTGGAAGCGCGATCCACAGGACCTCGCTGCGACCCGGGCAGGGCTCCTCCGCCCCGCGGGCAGATGCCGGCCTGGGTGGCCCGGGGAACAGACCATGAATTCTTTAAATGAGCGTTTGCTGCGCACCCGTGGGCGGCGCACGATCCTGGGCACTCGCCCGGGAATCCTGGGCACTCGCCCGGGAATCCTGGGCGTGCTCTGGGTTTTGCGGGGCTCGCCAGTGGAGGTAGATCTGGACAGGGCGGCCCTTCGCGGGTAGCCGGCTTTGCGCTTACTGCGTCCCGCAGCCGTGGGTAAAGGTCGTAGCCCAGAAGGGGGCAAAGGAGGGACCGCCTCTCTGTCCCCCGGTGCACCGCAATAGGGGTTCCTGCGCCTTGGCCCTTTCGGTCCATCCGCCCAGCGGTTTGCGCCCGTTTTCGGAGCTTATTCTCTTAGGTGGCCCGGAGGTCCGACTGAGCTGGAATTAGTCAGGCCTGGAACCCCTTTGCTGCCCTTTAAAGTGGTGGCAGGGACTTTTCCCGCAAGGATAGGCGAGGCAGGCGCGAGTGCGACGACGCTCCCATTAAGAGGAGGCGGGGTGGAAACCTCTCTTCCTCTCCAGGCCCATTTCGTTCCAAGCATTTGGAATGACAAAATTAAACCCCAACCCCGGCGACTCGAGTCTTCTGTGACTGTTTAACCTTGGGAAAGCGATGCTCCTATTTTCGGAGGGGTTCCTCCTCCTGGGAGCGGGGAGGCCGCCGGCGGGTCCGCCCGGCCCGCGCGTTCGGCGGGTGTTCGAGTCTCAGCTTCCCGCTTGGTTCCCCCAGCTTAGTGGACCTTGACGAGCGCTGGAAACGTGTCAGGCTCCAGAGAAACAGAGTCTCTACCTAGGCGGCTGAGGATGTCAATTAAAATCGACCAGGGGAGGGAGTTGGTGGTACTGTGCGCCGCCGGGGAAGGCGAGGTGGCACGGGCCGCCGGGTGCACCCACCGCACGAGAGGCCGCGGCTGTACTGGGACCGAGTGCACCCCTGTGTCTCAGGGGGTTGGCTTTGTGCAGGATGGGACCTTATTATTTTTAGGCAGTGGGACAAATGTGTCTTTTAAAGGGATCTGAAGGGTGAAACTAATAAAGAAGGAAATGAATTACTAGAAAAGCCGTGGAGGGAGAAAACCGGGAGCGGCAGGAAGTTGAAGGAAGGACGACTGAAGCTAGGTGTATCTGCACCTGCCTCTTGACACGCCAAAAACAAAGCGGGGTTAAGGCAAGAATGTAGACTAAATGCTGTGAGGATTAGGGTAACGCGAGCCCTCAAGACGTCTCGGAGACCGCCTACAGGGCTGCAAATACCAGGGTCCATTTTAAAAAATCGAGTTGCTCCTAGAGGTGGGGTGGGGGTGGGAGAGCCGAGAAACCAGCAAAGCAATTTCTTTCCATTGAGCAGACAAAAACTTGGGCCACAGGGGCATCCTGTATTTTGAACAGTGACCCGATGACCCCGCTGGCCAGGTGTAGACAGCCTCAAGTCCTAAATATTTGCATTGTCGTAACTTCCCAGTTGCCTCGGATTTTAATGCCCTTTCACTCTGCGTTACAGTCAATTAGTGATTACTTAGCACCCGCATTAGCAGACTGAAGCCGGAGACCCCAGTGCTGGGAGGAGAGGGAGGAGCCGGGGGAAGGAGGATGGGGCTTGCAGTCCTGCAGGGATGGAACATTAGTTAACAAGAATTAACTGTTCTTTCTATTACCTGGTTATGAAATCTGCTTTGAGCTTGTTTTGGGCAGGAATGGTGGGTAGTTAGTAGATTTCTCTGGCCGGGAAACTTGTGTCTTCTTCCTATTGAAGAGTTGTAGATGGGGGGAGGGTGGGTGAAACTTGATAAAGGGACCTTGTGCCTTTTCTTTCAGTTAAGGAAATTTTTCAGGAACAGAGCTGAGGAGCTGTGGAACGCATAGGGACTTGGAACCAGTTTAGCTGAAGAGAGGACAGAAGGAGTAATATTACCCACTTTGAGAAACCCAAGGTTAGAGACAGACTGAAGCAGCAGTTTGCTGTGGCAGCACCAAATACATGACTGCATAGAATGCTGAATTTGGAGAGGGCTGGCTGGGGCGCCGTTGAGGGGGTTTTACGTTTGCAACAGTGTTTTGCCTTTCTCCCTTCCTGGAATGCGCGTTAACAATGCCCATAACAGAGATGTGGGCAAATAGAGTCCACTGCTTTTAGTAAAATTCCCTCGGGGTCTGGTGGCTTGAATTTCTCTTTCTCCCTCCTCCTCCTTCCCCTCTTCCCCCAACTTCTTCTGTCTATCCCTTCCTTCCTTTGCAGAATCTTTGCGGGGAGAAACATGGGATTGTGCAGGAATTCACGGCACAGGGCTTTTTCTCGGGGGGTCGTGTGTCCAGCAGGCTGCACGGTGGTGGACCCATCTCTCTTTCTAGGCGCCCTGGGAGGGGAGCACAGGTGCTGCCTATAGGACAGAAGCCGCCCTGGAGCTGGGCTCTTATTGTTTGTGGTAGGAAGAAATCAACTAAAATTAGATGCCACTGTGAGGTTTTACCTTATTCAGTCCTCAATTTTATAGGATCCCTGATCAAAATGGAGCACAAATCAACCATTTTGAGGCACTGCTCTTGGGGGTAGGTGGACAGTTTTGGTTTAATTGGTGAAAATGAAATGGATTGTCCCTTGGAAAATGGACTTTGGGGTTAACTGTATGAGTGGCTGACTGGAAAGTCGTCTTGGGAGGTGAGTCCTACCTCCTGCTGTAATTTCGGTGGATTTCTTTTCTCAGATCTCCCCACCCTATTCCCTCTGTCAGTCTGGGTCTAGCCACAGATGTTTTACTGCAGTACCTCACCCCCACATGTCTTTAAAGTATAATTTGCTTTAATTATGATGTTAGGGGGTTAAGGGATTGGTTCTGGGAATAGCTTAATAGAGACAAAACTTGCAGCCAAATTAATTGAAAGTTTCTTGTTATGAGGGAAACATTGCCAAACATATGGAAAATTGTTACAGAGTGAGACATCAGAAAAATACATTGTAGAGATTTAACAATGATTAAATGTGAAAATGGAGTGGAAATAGATATGTCTACAACATTTCCATATACAAACCTGGATTTGTTTAATGTAATTTTCTGTTTTATTTGCAATTACTGAGAATATTTGATATCCTACTGAAGAATACTAATTACGTGACGGTGTATCACCTAGGAAATAATCCTATCCCTGCAAATACATATTTACATTGTATATTTCATTGTTACCTCTTTATGTTAAAATATTATCCAAATTACAGCCTTAAAATGATAACATCAAAATTATCTCCAGTTTACTTTTGAATTTGCTGTTTTATTGAAGAGGTTACTATTTTTGACAAAGCCGAAAAAGAACAAAGGAGATTTTATTTTCAAAGGCACCCCAAACCACCGAATAAAGCAAACAGTAAAAGTGGGAAGGATTCTGGAAGGCAAGTGAAGGGAAAGGACGGCTTCAGGTGTGATCATTTCTGATGTGAGAAGGATTTTCTGACTTTTTTTTCTGGTTGCTAGTCATTTGTCAAGACAAACCAGAAAAAATTAGAAATTAGATAAAAAGACGTGAGTACACTGATGAATTTTTAAAAATGTCAGTGGATATGATGATAGAGGATATGATTTACCTTCAGTGTGATGCCAATTTTTAAAATTAGAATTTTTCCAGTATTTTTGTGGCTAGCCCAGCTCTCTATGTTTAATGCTGCTATCATCATGAACTACCTTGATGTTCAATGTGCCTTTTCTCTTTACGTTTGAAAGAATTAATGTTGGAATTTTGTGCTTTAGCTGTGTTATGAGATTATTACTAGGTTGTGAATATCCCTTATGAGGAATTTTATAAAAACATTTTGGAAAATTCTGTTATTGCCTCTTCAAGATATGCTGATTTAGAATAAGCAAGAATATAAAAACAGGAACTACAAACTGTTCAACAAAAATGAATGTTCTTTAATGACAAAGAGCCAGGATTGGGGGGCGGCACACACTAGATTTGTCATGGAAAACTGAGTCGTGGGCCTCAGGTTTTCCCTGTGTGGGGACTGCATGGATGAATCAGGCCTTGGTTCCTTTGGTCACAATTACCAGGTGATTTAAAAGGCAAATTGTGACCAGAAAACAGGATTTTATCATCAGCGGTGATGGTGGCTACTTTGAAATGGAAAGTTTTATTTTTGAAATATTTATCCAATAATAGACCTCTTAATTTAATTTTAATGTAACTATACGTCCGTTATAAATCTTTGACCTGGACATTTCAGAACTCAGGTATGTGTTTAGGCAGGCATGCCATAACTTGGTATATCCTGTGGTTTCACCTTGTTGATGCATTTTTAGAATTAGTCATTCCCAGACTAAATCAATGAGCCCCCCACTGACAGTATTTCCCAAGCCTGCCTTTAGAAAACCATCTTCCTTCTTTCTTACTCAGGGAACCTGAGGCAAGAGAACAGCAATGTCTGCAATTTGTTGTTTTCTCTTCCTTACGTGTGGAAAAGGAATGGAAAATTTCAAGAAAAACATTTGCATAATATTTCAACTGCGTATGCCCCACTTGGCGTCTCCTTTCAGTTAGTAGTCAGTAAAGAAACTTAACAAATAAATACAATTACACGTTTTTGGAAATATATATTGGCCAAATATTATTTGAGACAAAGCTCAAAAAACTGCTTACTTCTGGAGGGAAATCACCAGCAAAAAGGTTTTGGGCAAAAATCCCAGATGGAGGTGGCGTTGATTGAGCACAGGTGGAAGCCATCAGACCCAGAGAAAAAGAAGGTTTAGTCCTAATTCGGCCTCAACCTGTGTACCCGTAGGGAAGCCCCTTATTCTCAGAACCTTTTAAACATAGACAATGAATGTCCACTTCACAGGGTGTCTGGGGGGAGGGAATGAGCTTGCCAATTTGAAGGTACTTGACCAAGTTCGGAGTGCTGGCGGTCTTAAGGTACTCAGAGACTGGGATCACAGCTCCCATTTCACAGACACAGCCACCCTTGGGAGCACTGCTGGCTGTCCCAAGAGGATGGCCACCCGAGTGGGAATATTGTGGGGTCTGCAAACAGGGAGCCCTGCAAGTGGCTCCCATGGACCCAGCTCCTTTTCTGGAAAGCAGCAAGGAAAAACCTTGTCCTGAGCATTAGGCTGTCAAGTCAAAGCATGAAACAAAAAGAACACTTCATCCAAAAGGCAGTTAAAAAGCAAAGGGAGTTAAAAAGCAAAAGCCTCACAGGAGGCACATCAAGCTGGCGCAGCCATATGTTTGGCACATCAAAGTACAAATTTTACAAAATATTAATCTGGTCTCAGAGCACAGTTAAATAAACATTGTTCCCTTTTAAAATTATTATAATCGAGATAAGGGCTCGCTATGTTGCCCAGACTGGTCTCGAACTTCTGGGTTCAAGTAATCCTCTCACCTTGGCCTCCCAAAGTGCTGGGATTGACAGGTGTGAGCCACCGTGCCAGGCCTAAACATTATTCCTATCAGTACAAAGTAACTTAGTTTTAAAAATATTTAAGTAGCGCATCAGCATTATGATTTCAATGGAAAGATCTGAAATTCTGACTCCTTTCCCCAGAAAGGTGCCTTTTCTTAAATATATTTTAGAAGTCATTGTCAGATATGTTGGCTTTCATATTAGTCTCTTTAGTGGAATTTTTTTTCCCTTTACCCTTTTGATCTTCTGTGACCAAAGGGATAGAAAACACCATTTTTCAAATAATTAAAATCGATCAAACAAACACAAACCCTCCGTGAAATGTTTCATGGTGGCCCCTGGTTCCTTGAGAGCAGTTTCTTGGCAATGAAGAAATGTGAGTGGGGAATACAAATGCATGATATTTATTATCTCTCACCAGAGGGGTGTGGGCAGTTTGGTCTGCCACGGATCACATCAGACCTTTTGATCTCTTCCACTTCCCAGCTTTCAGAAACCACTAATGGAGGAATTTGGGGATTTAAAAATGGAATCCAGTTTCTGATGGGCCGCTCTGAAAAATAAGCATGATGTGCCCCTATCACAATGCTTCAGGTGCTTTGAGGGCTGCCTATCACGTTGTGAGTTTTAAAAGCTTCCTCGATGAAGAAGGAGATTACGGCTACTGGGGAAGGGTCTGTAGCCATTTCTTATCAAGCAAGAAATAGTCTCTTTTCCTTTGGGCATTTAGATATCTCTACGAAAAAATGCTAGAAGCCCCAAACGTTAATTTGAACCCAATCTACCCTCACCTGGATACATTACAGCAACAGTGAAGTAAGATCAGGCAGTTGTGGCCTCAACCTCCTCATTTTTACCAGCCACATGCTGGGGGAGACCAAGGTCTGGCAAATTTGTCCTCATTCTGCAGAGGAAAAAGTCTGCCAGATTTCTTTATTCCAGAAAGACTGAGCCCTTGTAATACTGCATTGTCTGCTGTTTATACTCCAGGATCAGGTTGATTAGAAAAGTGTGTGTCTTTGGAAAGCTCTAGAATTAAGGGAGTGGAAGAGAGTTCTGAGTGTTTAGGAGGGGGGTGAGGGAGGGAAAAGGTATATTGGGAAATAATGAATCATGAAGTAATTTTGATACTGCATTGTCTGCTGTTTATACTCCAGGATCATGTTGATTAGAAAAGTGTGTGTCTTCGGAACACTTTAGAATTAAGGGAGTGAAAGAGAGTTCTGAGTGTTTAGGAGGGGGGTGAGGGAGGGAAAAGGTATATTAGGAAATAATGAATCATGAAGTAATTTTGATACATGCATCTTGTTGGCAACTGGCTATTAGACCGTGAAGGAGAGAGCTAACCATTGGCCTTGGACAGTGGGACTATGGGGGCTCGGTGTTTTACATGCATTACCTGATGTGACCATAACACAGCTACCCCAAGAGTGGTATGATTATCTCCTTTTTTTTTATGAAAATCAAGGCTTGAAGACGTTAAGCAATTTGCCCAAGATCACATACAGGGTGGAATTTAGGATCTGAGCTCAGGTCTGACTAGATCTGGAATTTTTTGGCATTTGGAAGACCTAAAGGTTTGGAGATCTAAACTCTGAGCAGAACTGAAAACTTTCAAATTCTCCAAATATTTTTAAATTTTTGTTGTGTGTGTGTGTGTTTTCTTTTTGTTTTGTTTTTGTTTTTGAGACAGAGTCTTGCTCTGTTTGCCCAGACTGGAATGCAGTGATGCAATCATGGCTCACTGCAGCCTTGGACTCCTGGGCTCCAGCTATCCTCCTGCCTCGGCCTGCCTGGAGAATTTTTTTTTTTTTTACAGACGGGGTCTCACTAGGTTGCCCAGGCTGATCTCCCAGTATTTTTAAGCCTTCTCCAAAAAAGTATTTGAAACAATGTTTCTACTTCCCTCTGCTTTTCTAGTTCACTCACTCCCTACTCTCCCTACTGCTTCAGGATTGGACAGCTCCCTCCTTCAGCTAAGCCTTCCTTTCCACAGACAGAGCTTGATTTCAGAACTGGCTTTTTTTCCAGAGTGGCAATGCCTCATCCCATGTATGAGGATGTGAGTGCATGTGTTTGTGTGTGTGTGTTTGTGTACATGTGAGTATGTGTCTTTGAGAATATGTGAATATGCATGTACATTTGTCTGTATGTATATGTGACTGTGGTACATGTGTGTGCCTTTGTATATGTAGAAATGTATGTGTCTCAAGGTGTATCTTTATTTGTGATTGTGTTTCTCTGTATGTGTATGTATGTGTCTGTGCTATGTGCATGTCTGTATATAAGTATGGTGTGGGTGTGTGTATATATATATATCTGCATGAATATTGAGTGTGTATGTGAGTGCATGTGAGGATGTCTGTATATGTTCATGCAGGTACATGTGGGCTTAGGTCTGTGCCTTGCCTATGTACCTCTGCATGACTGGGAATGCTCCGGTGGGCGGGCCTTGCAGATGGGGAGTGTATTGTTCTGTGTGGTTTAGCATTTCCAAAGATTCTTTGGCTGTTCCAGGGACATTACTTTTTTGTTTCTGAGTTTACCCTCTGCAGAGCCCCAGCAGAGAGCGTCGTCACGAAACACTTATGGGCAGATAAGAGAAAAACTTTCATTTTAAGTGAAGTGACTCCTCATATTGGGAACTGAGTTATTAGATCAAATTTTGTCCTTAGTGACTCCAAGCATCTGCATAAATTCCAGTTTTAAAGTGGAATTTTTGACATAGTAAATACTGCATGAAATACGTTGAGCTTATTGGGGATTTGGAAATTGTCTTGCCCCTTGCAAATTTTGGTTACAACTTTCTTTTCTTTCTTTCTTTCCTTCCTTCCTTCCTTCCTTCCTTCCTTCCTTCCTTCCTTCCTTCCTTCCTTCCTTCCTTCTTCCTTCCTTCCTTCCTTCCTTCTTTTTTGAGAGAGAGGGTCTTGCTCTGTCACCCAGGCTGCATTTCGGCTCACTGCAATTTCCACCTCCTGGGTTCAAGCGATTCTCATGCCTCAGCCTCCTGGGTAACTGGGATTATAGGCATGCACCACCATGCCTGGCTAATTTTTGTTTTTTTAGTAGAGACGGGATTTCACCATGTTAGCCAGGCTGGTGTCAAACTCCTGGCATCAAATGAGCTGCCCGCCTTGACTTCCTAAAGTGCCAGGATTACAGATGTGAGCCACTGCACCTCTGTAAGAAAAGGGGAGGGGAGATGGTTCTCCCCTCCTCTCCCCTGCAAGAGGAGGTCAAGGCTGTCTTCCTCAACACCTCCTCCCTCAGGAGGAGGAGATCCGGTTCATGCACCAGAACTTTATTTCTGGTAGGAAATCTAGATAAACTGTTCTGTTCAGCCTTTCTAAACTGTAAACATAATACTTTATTATAGGTTTAATTAAAAGGCTTATGTTGCTCTTTGAAAAATTTCCAGATAGTTTATATTTTTTACTAATCTAAATAATTACCTGGGGCCCACGTTGCCTGGAGTGTGGGGTCTGAGTTCACAGGTCTCCACATCCTCACAAGTAGGGATGGGCGCCATCAACAGGCAGGCACCTTGTAGCTGAAGGAGGAGATGGTGGACAGAGGCTGCTGCTTCCCGCCCTCCCCTGGACATTAGGCGTCCATCCCATATGACACATGCACACTGGATGCCTGTGTCATCTCAGTTTGTGCCTCCAACGTTTCCATTTGCCCAGCTGTTAGGGAGCTCAAGAGGCCAGTGGTCTTATAATCCCTTGTCGCTATACATGGAATCGTGTTGAGACTCTCTCTCTGCCACAATTTCCTATCTAAAACAATGACAGGCTCAAGCCAAGTAAGGGGATAGTTCAGGCCCCTTGAGCTCTCAGGCTGGGTTAGTCCATCTTCAGGAAAGCAGCAGCACAGGCTATTGGTTGGAATTCCGGCTCCCCCACTGTGGGCCTTGGACACATCGCCTGATCTCGCAAAGGCTCAGTTTCCTCAGCTGTAAAATGGGAATGGTAATTCCTCCCTCGCTGAGAGTGGTTCACTGAGGTCATACACACTCAAGCCCTGACGTGGCTCATAACAGGCTTCTGATGCCGGCGTGTACTACTGTGATTGGAATATTGGAGATCTTTTAGAGCATTTCCAAATTATCTTTGTTTAATCCCCACATCAAAATCTACAGTGGAATAGAAAAGCTTTTTAATTCTTAACTTAAAGGGCACCCTTGGTAGGCCCCTTCCATTTTTGCCAAACCAGAGGGCCCTGGTTTGGTCCGAAGGCCTCTCTGTGAGGACCTCTAGTTTGGGCAGCCCGAGTGACCCAGCGTGGATCCTCTCCTCCAAGCTCGAGGCTGAAACGGCTTGTCTGTCTGCTTTTAGTGTTGTTCCTCAACATGATGCTGTTTCTGCTTACAAGCCTCTAAAACTCCCCTGCCCGCCGTTCCCTGCATACATTAGCCCTAATGTATTCTCTCTTGAATACTCATCAGATTAAGGCTCCCACTAGATATCTTGCTCGAAATAAATTTTATGGGCATACGTCCTCACCCTCATCCCATGCATTGGTGGCTGGGAGGAGAAATATAGCCGAATCTCTCCTCAGAGGGCTGGTCAAACAACAATTAGGCAGGAATCTGCGGCCCCTCAGCCCCTCTTGCCCAGGAGCCAAGGGAGGTGCAAGGAGTTGGGCTAACTCCTGGCCCGCATGCCAAGGGCCAGCGAGGATGGTGCTTCATCTGGGTTCTCAAAGGGTTAGTTGCCCCCCGGGGCTGGGGCCCAGCTCCTGGAAATCCAGATCACACAAAGAAGCCCCTGACCTGACTCCCAGGGCAGAGGTGCGGCTGTGCCACTGGGGCATGAAGCCCTGCATGGCTCTGCCTAGCAGCCTCCTGCCACGGCTGTGCCCTGCTGTTGGGGCTCAGTGGGCACATGGCACTGCCCTGTGGCACACAGCAGGCCTTGTTCACACATTCTGCTGGCTCTGCATGCTCTTTGTCCTTAACTCACTTCCCTGAGTTGGGAGGGCTTCCTGGTTGGGTCTCCCCTCCTCTCCCCTGCAAGAAGAGGCCTGGGCAGTCCTCCCAGACACCTCCTCCCTCAGCCTTTCCGCTGCTCAGCAGACCGCAGGGGCACTGAACTCAGCTCATGCTGGAGAAACCCGCTCCCCTTTGCCCTTCATAACTCTCCTGACCTGAGCTGTCCCCTACTTTCTCCTGTTGGATCCTGGGGGCGTCACACCAAAGGAGTTCCTGGCTAACCACCCTTTATAGACTGGCGGGCTCAAGGGTCACCTCCTCATCAAGACCTTCCAGGGCCCTCCAGAGATGCCAGCCAGCCCCTGATGGGCCCTGGAGGGAGGCCAGGGGTGTGACTGAGTGAGTCCCTGCATGGGGCAGACAGGCATGGCCCCAGGCCGCTGGCATAGTTGCTGTGTGAGGCGGCCACTCGGCCTCCACGGGACAGTCATGACATTTCTGCAGGGATGCTTGTGAGGGCTCCAGGAGAAAATGCCCAGGAACATGGGTGCCTAACTTGCCTTTCCGTGGGCTTGACAGTTATCTCCTAATAGTAGGAAGCCTGTCTTGAGCACCTACTGTATACTGGGGCCTGTCCTAAAAATGGTCCCTGTATCAATCCGTTTGCTCTTCACAACAATCCTACAGGCACTACTGTCATCATCCCCCCCTTTTACAGGCGAGGAAACTGAGGCAGAGAGAGGCTAAGTTATTTGTCCAAGTTTAAAAAGCAGAGTCAGGATCCAAACCCGGGCAGCTGAGCTCCAGAATCCACATTCCCACCCCATGCCCTGCCCATCCCCTCACTGGGCGGAAATCCCTGTGGCCGTCAGGTGCTCAGTACTTTGCTGGGCACACTGGAACTCCTGGGTAAGTACTGATTGGCTGGACAATGTATTTCTCAAGGAGGAAAACTGTGGAGATAGAAAAAAAACCAAAAAGAATCCTATATATACTGGGACGATTAGCAAGTGGGACACCTGATAGTTTTCATGGGATATTTTGGTCTGAGAAAGGGAAAGGGGTCAACAGGCAAGGCATGTATACCAGGCCTGACTTCCACACAAATACTGGTGGTACTGGGGCCATGAAGGGAATAGGCTGGGGCTGGGGTTTAACTGTGCCCAAGGTTGTCACTTCTGTGTAAAGGGCTAGTGATGGCATTTGGTGATTGTCCCAATAGCCTATTTATAGGTTTTAAGTATAAATGTCTTAATAGTCAAGAAAGCCTTCTTTCTACATAGGTTTAGATGTGTTTAAAATTTTTCTTAGTACGTTGAGGGTAATTCCTTTATGTTAACACTTTTTAAATTATATCACAACCAACAAACATGATATGAATCAAAAACATGTATGAGGCCGGGCACGGTGGCTCACGCCTGTAATCCTAGCATTTTGGGAGGCCGAGGCAGGCAAATCACCTGAGGTTGGGAGTTTGAGACCAGCCTGGCCAACATAGTGAAACCCATTACTACTAAAAATACAAAAAGTAGCCGGGTGTGGTGGCACGCACCTGTAATCCCAGCTACTCAGGAGGCTGAGGCAGGAGAATCGCTTGAACCCAAGAGGTGGAGGTTGCAGTGAGCAGAGATTGTACCGCTGCACTCCAGGCTGGTCAACAGAGCGAAACTCCGTCTCAAAACAAAACAAAACAAAAAACCATGTATGATTCATGAGAGATTTGGTTTTACTGCTGTTGACATTTCGGAGTGTACAGGAGAAACTAGTGAAAAACTGTTTCAAGGTGAGCTTCTCAGACAGGATTTGATCAATTTATTATTTAGTGATAAACATCCGTGGCATTACCCTTGTCTGCCAGGCACCACGCTAGGCAGTGAGTGTTTAGACGAACAACGAGCAAAGGTGTCTTTTATAATAGGGATGGGAACCCTGGGGTTTCCAGCCTTGCGAGTGCTGTATCAGGAGGATACTCTAGGAGGCCAAACGCTTGCACTTTTATGTTTTTGTTCTTAGTACTTGTTGATTTGTCACCTTCTTTTTTTGAAAAGCACAGGGGAAAATGGCTAGCGATCCTAGCACTGTTTGTTCATCCAACCTTGGAAACCTGACCATTTTGTAGATTTTTAAACAGTCAGTGACTCAAAATACTATCAAATGCCCAAGCAATCTCTTGGAAAGATGGGATGGCGGAGAAACAGACCTCAGATAGGAAGTCACCCAGGACAGGAACCAGATGGGGTAGTGGTTAGGGTTCCGTTGCAGACAACAGAGTCCACTTTCACTATTTAAGTGAAAAGTGATTAATCATCAGGTGGCAGGTGGCTTTCAACTCAGTGGAGCCCGCTGGGTGGAGCTTCCAGGATAACTCTCAGCCCCCCGAATTGCACTGCCTCTGCCGTGACTGACCAGGACAGTGCAACACCCAACACGGCACCTCATCGCCTCCGCCATGACGCACATCAGCACAAGGGGAGCCTGTCCCTCAGCTGTCTTGACATTTAGCTCAGTTTTGAATTCAAGTCTCTCCCAAGAACGTTTGATTGGAAGACTCAATCATCTTCAAAATGTGAGCCACAAGGGCATCTGGAAAAGCAGTTTCTAGCTTTCCTATCTGCAGCACAGGAAGGCACATTAGGATGAGGTATTGATCCAGCCGATCTATGGTATCGGTTGCAGTTCATTAAAATATTGAGATTTTCTCTACAAGAGCACCCTCAGGCCTGGACCTCGATCACTGCCCACCCCCTCCCCCACACCGTATTTATCATTTGCTTTTCAGGACAGATGGCCTTTTAGTCCGGGCCTAGGCAGGGCTTATTTTGGGGGCTGATGTTTTTAGCAGAGCTTCCAATCACTTGTGAAAATGTCGTGGAAACAGAGGTGGATGTTGCTGAGCCTTCCTGGCCTGTTGGCTGTGGAACTGCAGCTGACATAAATGGCTTAGCTTCTGCGGCTAGCCTTGTGGTGCCCTTAGAAACGGATGACTCCTCTGGGCCAAAGTCACCCCAAGCCAGAATACACAGCCTGGCCAGCAAAGCAAGGGTTGGCTTTCAGTCCCCACTTGTCCCTTGACCATGCACCTTTGTGTGCAGTGTACAACCTGTGCAACTACATGCAACAGCTCTGTGGTTTGGGCCATGTCTGTTTCCACCACCAGCAGAATGGGAAGGCAACTGCCAGGGCCTGGCCTGGTTAGCAGAGCTGTGTGGAAGGCTCACAGTACCTCTCTCTCCTCTTCCTCACAGAGATCCCCCAGTGTGCTGGCTGCAACCAGCACATCCTGGACAAGTTCATCCTGAAGGTCCTGGACAGACACTGGCACAGCTCCTGCCTCAAGTGTGCAGACTGCCAGATGCAGCTGGCGGACAGGTGCTTCTCCAGGGCCGGGAGCGTCTACTGCAAGGAGGACTTCTTCAAGTAAGTCAGAACGGTCCCTGTCATGGCCCTGGCCTGTCTCTGCCTCTCCCCATGCAGTGAGGGAGAAGTTTGCAGCGGGGTAGGCCAGGGAGGGTGGAGAGTCCACTCTGGGAGGGGCAGGTAAGTCCTGGAGCTGAGAGGATGCCCCTTGTTGAGCTCCCCCTTCTGATCAGTGGCCCATCACTGCCGGAGGTCCAGCCTCTAGGCCTCATTTGATCTCTGCATGGGGCAGGGGTGAGGAGCCAGAGGCTTTGGGCCATATTTCTCCAGGGTGGTTGACAAAGGAGTCCTGCAGATCTCCTTTGCTGCTCCAAAGAGCAACAGAAAGAGTTGCTCTTTCTTTCTGTCCTGATATATTAGCACTTCAGGGCATGTGGTCATAACATTACCACAACTTTCAGAGCAGGTGCTTTTAGGTTCGTGTCCACATCTAGAAGCATCTCCGTGGCTGTGTTTACACAGCCTGCTTCAAGGGCCTTTGAGGCTTGCAAGAGTTGCTTCTGGCAGGAGGCACAGCCAGGCTCAGTCAGTGTCGTCACTTTATATGGAAACATGATCAAGAAAGAGGCAGTTTCGTGTGATGGTTGAGTCCAGACTCTGCCTGAATTTGAATGCACTTATTGGCGGTGTGCTCTTGGGAAGGTTGCTTAACTTCTCTGTGCCTCAGTTTGTTTATCTGTAAAATGGGGTTCACAGTAATAGTCCCTACCTCAGGAGGTTTTTATTAACTTTAAATAAGTCTATTTATGCATCACGTCCTCAGGACAGTGCCTGACACTATTAGCTCTTAAGACTGTGAGATTTTTCATTCTGGGGTGGGGTTCATCAAAAACCTCCTGTTGGAGCTTTGGGTCAGGGTGAGAAGACCTCCTGGAAGGTGTTTTCCATGGCATTTAGTCCTCGACTTCTCCCCCAGAATCTATTACCCAAGGCACTGATGTGGGTGCCTTAGCCGACGTGGCGCAGCTGGCAACAAGGGAAGCCAAGAGCGGGAGGTGGGGGTCAGGGATCAGTGACGCTGAGCCCTGTGTTCAATCACACTAGCCTGGGTGGCCCAGGGGCTGCCGGGCAGCTCGCCAAGGCCTGAGCACACTCAGCCCAGATAACCAAGCCCCACAGAGGCACCTCATGCTGAAGCTGTGTATTCGGGAGATGGGGGTTGAGGGGAGTAATGGGGAGGAATGTGAGTGCCGGATACAGAACACAATTTCTCCCACATCTTCCCAAAGGTTTCACTACAGAGAATAAGTGATTTGAATATCTGAGGATGCTCATATTTCTTTAGTGCAATGAGTTGAAGAGCACATTAAAAATCTTGGTAACTACTGCGTGCGGCTGCCTCCCTGGCTGTGTGCAGAGGATGCACTCACTGTCACCATGGTACTTTGCTCAGATATGTGCTGCTCCCTACGTGTGAGTGTGTGTGTGAGTGAGTGTGTGTGGGGCTGTGAGTGAATGTGTGTGTGTGTGTGTGTGTGTGAGTGTTGACTATAGGAAGGCAGGGGCAGCCGGTGACACGGGCGCCCAGCAAGTCCTTCATGTTTGGGTGGAGGGACAGGCCTCTGGTCCTCCCTCTGAGCTTTTTGTGTACTGCTCTTCTTTCTCACAATCTTCCTGTTGCTTTCCCACCTCTCACCCTCCTCTAGTTTCCTTTTTTCTGGCATTCATGCAATTCCATTCCCTCTAGCCACATCCTTTCTCAGTGGGCAACAGGAGTTTGCCTTTGTTTTCCTCCCTCTATGATGTAATGGCCAAGCACCACAGCAGCTGTTCTGGGACCCTGGGTGGGGTGAATTTCACTGTGTGTGTGTGTGTGTGTGTGTGTGTGTGCGCGCGCGCGCGTGGGCGTTGTGCACCCGGGTGCATATGTGAACATAATGTGTGTGTGAAGAGGGCAGGAGGAGGCAGGTGGGAGGGCCTGGCCTTGGGGTCGGGTGAGCTGCCCTGCTTCTGTGATGAGGTGTGTGCAGGTGTGTGTGCCTGCACCTTTGGGAAGCCAAGAGGTCATGCCTCCGCTTGCCCATCTCGGGGCAGGGTAGGTGCTGGAATGTCCGAGTCAGACCTCAGGACCCACCAGTTTCTGACTGGTCCAGTGTGGCAGCTGAGGGAAGCCTGTGGGGTATGAGCAAAGCCTGTCAGGGCCACTGACCCAGGGCTTCATCGCCAGAGGGCCGCCTTGCACCCCCAGTGTTTCCTCAGGGCCATGTCTGATTTTTGGACCCTGAGCGGCTGGCTCCGGGTTTGGAAAGGGAGGGTGGAGAGGAAGGTGGTGGCAGCGCAGGCGTGTGGTTGGGTTTGGGAGAAGTGATGACCAGGAAAGAGGGTCTCCCTATAGACTCAGGAAGCGCCCACAGCGTGTGCTGAGGAGGGATCCCCATGGGCCCATGAGCCAAAGGCCCAAGACCAGAAATAACAAGAACAGTTCCTCACCTGGGCCGTTGCCCCTGCCTCCACTGCCCCACGCCCTGGCCCTCTTTTGGATACTTTTGGGGCCTTACTCAGCAGAAACCTTCTGGCTGGTCCCTCCACTCACCTCCCTGTAGTGTGCAAGCCTTCCCACCCGGTGAGCCTTCCGCCAGGTGAGCCTTCCATCCCACAGCCCAAGCCCAGGCCTGCCCCTGCCCTGTATATGCCACAGAGCCTGCCAGAGGCATTGGCACATCAGAGCCTCATACTGGCGCTCCCTTCCAGTCCTAGCCCGCTGCTTTCCTCAGGTACCTGACGCCCACCAGGCAGGACGCCCCATTCCCAGGCATGCTTGGCGGGCTGCCGCCTCCAGACGCCAGCCCAGGCAGTGCATGTCCTCCAGGGACGGTGCCCACCCTCCAGGACTCCCATCCTTCCAGGGCCCTCAGAGTCCAGCTCTGCAGCAGGCGGGATCCCCAGTGCAGCCATCGGTTCCTGTCTGTCCCCTCTGCCGGGTGACCCAGCGCAGAATGCTTTGGTTTGCCCATTTCTCGTGTGCTTGGTTTATCTTCCTTGTTGGCTTAAGGAAAAGGCCTGTGACTCATTTTTCTGTCCCCTGCGTAAGCCGCTGGCTCTGCACTTTGCCATTGCTGGGTTTGATGCTGCAACAAGTAAATTACCCAGTGAATTTACACGAGCTTTGGTGACCAGTTTCTTCCGTATCTTGAAAGGCGTCTTTGAGTGAGGGAGGCCCAGACTGCTTGCGAATGCTCAGGCCCATCATTCAGCCACGGTAACTTCCCTTGTTCCTGGCACTGCTCTGCTTCATGAAATGACCTACTCCCAGGGCTGGGTCCTTCTGTAATGCAGGGGAGCTGGCCACAGATTTAGTGCTGAGTTTGGGCCACTGACTCTGTGACGGGGTGCTGTGAGGAGGGGAGTTCAAAGCTGAAGTGATTCTCCTTGCTGTCAATGGAGGGCCAACCCGAGGTGAAGACCAGGCGGCTCTGAAGTCCTCAGTGGATGGATTCATAACCCTCGCCAAGCTCTTGGGGACCAGGGCTGTTTGGTACAGGAAGGCACAGCTGCAGGCCCCGTCCTAGGTACAGACAGGGAGGCACCAAGCTGTCCAGCATCGAGTGGTCCCACCTCCCGTCCCCAGGGGTCTTGGGACTTGCTGGCCACCTGGGGCTCTGGGGCAGCCTGCTCTTCATCCCATCTCATTAGATGTCACCAGGCGTCTCTTTCAGAGGTCATGTGGGGGCACACACAGTGGAGGTACAGCAAGGACAGAGAACATGCTGGGGCAGGAGGGGGCAAGCAGTCCCTGGATCCCCAGGTCCCTCCCTGCTCTCACCCTCGGCTATAGAAGTCACATCTGTGGCCACCTTGTGAGAGGGATAGCAGGTGCCACATACTTGAATTTGCCCATCAGACCTCAGAGGCTCTTAGCTGTGGGGTTTGGAAGACACCTGGTCAGAGTTAGAGAGAGTCCCTTTTCCACACTCCTTGAAGAAAAAGAAAAAAGGAAAAGTATGTCATTTCTGGAACCTCCTCCTAGCCCTGTTCAGAGGTGGGGGCAGGGCTCACTGGTTCCCTGATTAGCACTGTGGTCCTAAGTTCCTGGATCAATACTTTAATCTATTTGCCCATAACAAGGAAGACGGCCACTGCTTTGCACAACTCCAGGGGGCATCCTCCTGTCATATTCTACGTGAAGTTCTGCAGATCAATACGGAGATGTGGAGAGTACCCGAGGGAGGTGGGTAGTACCTTGTCATATCTCAAAAGTGGAAGGAGGCTGGGAGGTCAGGACTTCCCCAGCCTTCCTCCTGGGCATGTGGCGATGCTGGTAACTGGCAGCAGGGGGCGGTGTTGGTGTGGACACAGAGGAGGCAAGAAGGATTGTTGGGAAGTTGTACTCTGTGGTGGTTGCATTTTTCTTTGGGGGCTGTTAAGCTCTATCTTGCTTGGTAACATTGACTGATTTTTGCTGTCGTTTGTTGTTTTTGCTGCTTGTGTCCTTGGCTGTCCTTTCTCCAAATGAAATAAAATTCTGAGGCCCAAGAAGAAAGGCATTGAGTTGACTGAGGCAGCACAGTGGGGCTGTGATTTGTTCTGAGTTCAGTGGGGGCTTCAAGCATCAGGAGAGCCCAGCCCTGGTGCGGAGGGTGTCCCAAGGCCTGTTGTAATTTGAATCCCAAGCTGTGGGGCAATGACTCCTCGTGTTGCATTTGCTAAGCAGGTTCTCTCCAGACCATGTGTCCAGCATGTCATGGGTCCTTCCCATGTCTCCTCAAAAAGGACCCAGGGCCCAGAGAGAGTAGGGATCTGGGAGTGGGGCTTCTGGCTCACCTTGCTGTCACCAGGTGGGTCCCGGAAGGAGCCAGGTAGCTCTCTTCCTCTGGAGCACAGCACAGACCGCCAGGTCCTCTGCTCTCGGAGCTGGGTTGAAGTGCTGCCTGTTGGCAGCCAGCTGGGTGCCCCTAGGCAAGTTTCTTTGCATCTCTGAGCATCTCTGTCCTCTTCACAGTGCCTAAGAGCCCTGGCACCCAGGAGCATTTCTCAAAGGGAGTGATTTTGTCAGCAGAGGGGTTTGGTGAACCCAAAAAGAGCTCAGTTGAATTCCTGTCCTATCTTTCATTAGCAGTTTGTCTGCACAGGTGACTAGGTCTTTCTGAGCCTCATTCCCTTGTCTGCGGAGAGGAGCTCACACTAACCCACCGAGCTAGGAAGAAGACGTGTGTGACCCAGGTCCAGCAGAATGCGAGGTGCTTTGTAAACACTGCCGGGTTTCAGGCCCTGCTGTGTGGGCCCTTGACCCGCAGCCCTGCAGGGTCAGAGGTCATCAGAGTTCCCTCAGGGTGGGGCCTGCACTGGCCTCTCCTGGTCTCCCCTGTACCAGCCTTGAAAGCTGCCCATGGAGATGACTCTTAACTGCCTGGAGCTCCTCAGAGAGAGGTGGGGTAGCCTCTGGCAGAACGGGGTGGGCCGTGGTCCATGGGAGAAAGCTGCCATGTGGATCTCTGTGGAGAGTTGAGAAACAAACCATTATGGAGTGGAAACAAACACAGCTGTGGAACTGAAGCGAGGGCAACGTTCCTACACGTTTGGAAGGTCAAGGGCAAGCCAAGGACAATCCAGGCTTGTGGGGGGCTTCAATCTGTGCCCCCAGCCACTGGGGCTCCGTATTTCCATCTGCCTGTCAGAGGGGTGTGGAGCGACTCTCGGGTGTTCTGAGGGTGCTGCCACCCCAGAAGGTTCCTGTCTAAAATGTCATGCTTCTCAGGGGTCTCCCTGCCCCTGAGGCCCTCACGAGGCAGGCAGGCAGAGATGGGTGCGCTGGGGGCTCGCTGATGGAGGCCACTGTGTCACAGGGGAGCTGTGCGGCTGCTGGGCCAGGCCAGGCTCTCCCTCTGCTCCCCGCAGTGCCCCTCCCCCAGCCTGCCAGTCTGCAGGCCGTGGGTGGGCTGTCCGCCAAGGGCAGGTAGGCAGCGTCCTTGGGAGCCCGGGAGCTGCTCCCATTTATCCCTGTAGTCCAGAACAGCGCATTTCCGCCTGGCCTGGCTGCAGGGTGGTTGTGCTGGCTGCAGACAGGGCTTCACTGGTGACCTCAGCCCAGTCACTCTGGTGACCAGGGCCTCTGCTCTTCATCTGGCAGGGGGCAGCTGCCCACAGGACATCGGCTAATATAGGGAAAAACAGGCTCGACCTCTCTGCGGGGTGGGCTTCATGGAGAGCAGGTGTGGGGTTTGAGTCCAGTGTGAACTTGGGGTGTTAGACATCACCAAGCCTCGTTTTCCATCTCTAAAGGGGGAAGAAAAATACTGACTTTTCTGAGTGACCGTGAGGACGGAGTCAGAGGCAGCAAGGAAGTGCTCAGTCCATTCTTAGGAAGGTCAGGAGGGGCGTCTAGACGGTGCCCCACGTAGGGAGGAGGAAAGAAGACAGCAGGAGGGCCTGGGACCAGGCTGGCAAGGACGGGGTGCTGAGGTTGCTGGCCAGGCTGTGTCAGTGGTAGTGGTGGTCAGGGCATTGAACAAAGGCCCACCCTTCAGTGAGGAGCCGGCCTGCGTTTTCCTCACGGGATGTTCTCCCTCCCTGTGTGGTCCAGAGCTGTGGGCAGGAACCTCAGCCCTCAGCGCTCACATCACAGAGCCGGGTCAGCGCTGGCGGGAGGAGCCAGCCTGCGCCTGGGTGGCTTTCCACTGTCTCAAGCTTTCTCGTGCCCTGTTGCCCCAGAAAGAGGCAGCTTCAGTTCTAGGGTTGGTTGTAGAGTCAGTGTGGAGTCAGACTTCTGCGGAGCCACTTATTGTTTCTGATAACCACACACCTGCCAGGTCATGCAGGCACGATCGTGCGTGTACACACACACATGCACACATGCACACACATGCATACACGCACACACACGCATACATGCACACACATGCACACACATGCATACATGCACACACAATGCATGCATGCACACACGTGCACACACGCATACACACGCACACACGCATACGCATACACATACACGCATACACGCACACATGCACACACACACATACACGCATACACGCACACACACATGCACACACACATACACACGCATACACGCACACGCACATACACATACACGCATACACACACACACATGCATACCCACACATGCACACACACATGCACACACACAGTGCTCTAGCAGAATGTGCCTAAGGAATGCACAGGGGTGGGTCTCTTTGATGTGTGACTTTCCATAATTTCTGAATAGTTTATAGTCTAATTTCCTCGCTAAGCAAATTAAACCTTTTAAGGTAACGATCAGATGGTCCGGATAGTGGCTGTGCGTGTGGACATTTGAAAGATTCAAACACACTGGTGGGACCAGGCCCACAGTCATTTGTGCCGGCCTGTAATCAAGGCAGAAGCAATTACTTAGCCCCGAAGCTCCCCCAGGGACTGAGGCCGTAAATCAGGAGGTGATGAGTCGGAGGAGGACTGTCTGCCCACCCCAGAGCGTGCAGTTCAGCTGCAATCGCCTGGGCCACCCTCCCCGAGTGGGGCCTGGGGTGAGGGCCTCCTGACATCTGTGGAAGCCACATCTCAGGGACTTTCTGGCTTAGAGGAATCTGTCTGGAGTCACCTAGCTGCAAATTAACCTGGGGATCAGATGCACCTGGGCTGTGGAAATGGGGTCCCCAGCGGGATCTGGGTGACGTGGGAGTGGAAGTTGTGGCCAGCCCTCTTTTGGCCCAGGCACAGCACAGCAGCCAGAGGCAGCTGCCTTCCCTCTGTTGCTGAAGCTCGGCCTCCTCTCCTCACCCTCCTCTCCTCACCCCTACCCCGGCCATTCAGGTGCCACGCCAGGGTTCCCCACTCCAAAAGGCCCTCTGGCCATTCCTGCAGCCTCTGTGCCTTCAGGCCCCTGTCTTTGGGTCTCTGCACCACTGGAACTTCGCTAATTGCTGTCCTCTCCCCTCCTTCCCTCCTCAGCCCGTCTGTCCCTTCCCTCCACCCTTCTGGTCACGTTGTCCCCATTGCCTCCTGGCTGGGCATTCAAGGGCCCATGATCTGGCTCAGCCTTATTCCCTGCTGGTCCTCTGGCCCAGGTCACACCAGGGCCCATTAGAGCCAGTGTCTAGTTTGTCACTCTGGTCCCCGGAGGCCTTTGCGTCTGTGGAAGCCCCACTCTGAGAAGCCATGGGCTTCTTCACAGGGCTGGTCTCTGCTGGGCATTGTGGGTGAGACAGCAGGTCAGCCTGGGGGCCGCTCTCCCACACACCTATTCCAGTTCCTGCGGGTGTCTGCCATGCCCTGTTTGGAGAATGACGCCCTCAGTCTTGAGGGACTTTGGGACTCTGACAATTGATGAGTGACCTGCAGATGCCCAGGTGGGCTAAGAGCATAGGTGACAGGATTTCTGTAGGAGTGCTCTGTGCCACCGCTGCATTGGGCCCTCCGTGGGGGTGGAAAGCATGGGTTCCGGGCCCAGAAGCAGGAGTCAAGGGTGGCTGTTCTCTCAGTAAGCACCTCCAGTGCATTTCCCGCACAGGAGAGTTTGGTCACAGCTGAGTTAGCAGCTTGGCAGAGGCTGATTGGCCTGTAGTGAGAAGGGCAGATGAGGTGCTGCGGGAAGTAAGGGAGACGAGGGAGAGTGACCTTGGGCCAGGCAGCTGACTGCTCCAAGCCTGTGGCTGTCAGAAAGAAGGGAATACTAATCCCTACCTACAAGGGCAGGTGTGTGGTTTGAATGAGATGTCTAGCATGAAGTTGCCTGGTGCATATGACATGCTCCGTGCTTGTTTACAAAAGCACAGCTGGAGGTCTGCACTCTTCTAGAAGGGATTCAGGTCCTGCATGTCCCGTTGCCTCTTCAAGCAAATCTGTCCCCAGCAGGGAAGGAGAGGACTTGAGGCCAAATGAAAGGGAGAGCTGGGCTCTCACCCGCTTCCTGCTGTGGATGGAGCTGTGTGATCTTGGGCAAGTCACTGCTTGTCTCTGGGGCCCCGTTTCCTCCTCTGTGAAATTAGGGCCTTGGACTAGGTAACTGGTTTTAAAGCTTTTCCAGCAGCATTCATCTCAACATGATAATATCGAATATTCTTTTTGTTTTTTTGAGAAGGAGTCTCGCTCTGTTGCCCAAACCGGAGTGCAGTGGCGCGATCTCCGCTCACTGCAAGCTCCGCCTCCCGGGTTCGCCATTCTCCTGCCTTAGCCTCCCGAGTAGCTGGAACTACAGGCGCCCGCCACCTCACCCGGCTAATTTTTTGTATCTTTAGTAGAGACCGGATTTCACGGTGTTAGCCAGGATGGTCTCAATCTCCTGACCTCGTGATCCACCTGCCTTGGCCTCCCAAAGTGCTGGGATTACAGGCGTGAGCCACTGTGCCCGGCCTCGAATATTCTTTAAAAATAAAAACATTGGATTAAAATCCTGATAAAAAGCAGATTGCTGTTCCTGTGGGCTGGGGAGGTATATGTGTGATTGTGTGTGTATGACATGGGGGCGGAGGCTGTAAGATTCTCTGGTGTCAGGCCCTCTCCAAATAGGACGCCCATCTGTGTCTGGAGAAGGCTGCCCATTCTGGGGCAGAACTTTGTGTGCCCGTGACATGGCTGTGGCCTTAGAGTGGGCGGTGATATATGTTGGAAATATTGGTACATACAGTAACAGTAAATATCAGCAACTTTCCTGTCAAGTGTGGTGATAGATAAAAGAAATACATGTAGAGAAGTGTCAGCTGGGAAAAAAATATATGGCCAGCAGTAAATCACCGCCAAGCAATTAAAGCATAAAATCAACTCGTGCAGTATTTTGTTTCCTCAGCGCAGTGCACCGTTCCGTGGCAGTTCCACATGCGGGAGGCTGACATGGGGCCTGAGCTGGCCCCCACCGACTGCCTTCAATAGCCAAGAGTAAGGGAGACATTCCAGAGGAGAGGCACTGAGTTCAAATCCCAGCTCCACTGTTTATCTGTGAGGTCTAGGGCGGTTACTAACCCTCTCTGATCTTCAGTGTCCTCATGTCCAAATGAAGAACAGGCCTTCAAGCATTTCGCAGGACTGGGTCACTCACTGATTGATTCCTCACACATGCACTGGGCATATATCCTGGGCCAGGCCCTGGATTCAGTAGTGAACAAGACAGATAAAGACCCTGCTGTTGTAGAACCTTCTAGAGAGGGGGAGAGATGGTCAGCAAGCAATAAGTGCACAGCGCATCTACTGAGGTGAGTGCTGTGGAACAGGCAAGGAAGTGCTGAGGGGAGGGGTCCAGGGGTGTCCCCCTGAGCAGGTGACATTTCACGGGACCACTGCAGGAAATGCAGGAGTGAGCATTCCTGCAGGAAATGCAGGTACCTGGGGGGAGAGTGTGCCAGCAGGGAAGCAGTGCCCGGCCCCAGGAGGAGGTGGAGTGGAGTGGGCAGTGGAGGAGGGAAGCTGGAAAGGCGATGGGACCGGGATGCCATAGTGGCTTGGAGGCCATTAGGGGGCCTGTGGCTTTGACCCTGAGTGAGGTGGAAGCCACTGGAAGATTTGAGCAGGGGAGGGAGAGGGTGTGACTCAGGCCCACTGTGGCGACCATGTGCAGAAGCGCTTGTGGGGGCCTGGGTGGAGGAAGCTGGGAGACTGTTAGGAGACAGCTGTAGCTGCCGGCTGACGGCAGCCTGAGCTAGGGAGGGCCGTGCAGGTGTGAGAAGTGGTCCCCAACATGAGATAATTTTGAGTAGAAGCCAGGCGTGGTAGTTCACTTCTATTGTCTCACCTATGCAGGAGGCTGAGACAGGAGGATCTCTTGAGCCCAGGAACTCAAGCTTGCAGCGAGCTGTGATTACACCACTGCACTCCAGCCTGGGCAACGGGGCGAGACCCTGTCTCCAAATAATAATAATAATAGTAATAATAATAATTATTATTATTATTTTGAGTAGAGTCAACAGGATTTGCTGACAGATCAGATGGGGATG
This sequence comes from Macaca nemestrina, assembly GCF_043159975.1. Classification (NCBI taxonomy): domain Eukaryota; kingdom Metazoa; phylum Chordata; class Mammalia; order Primates; family Cercopithecidae; genus Macaca; species Macaca nemestrina. The sequence goes on from NC_092125.1 coordinate 37,992,198, forward strand.
AATGCCCAGAGGTTTTGGCCTGAGCCATGGGAAGTGGTCTTGAGATGGGAAGGGCTATGGGAGGAGCAGGGGGTGCAGGGGGTTGGTAGGAGTTTGGTTTTGGACTCCAAATCCACGTGTTGAGGAGGCAGTGGAGCCCCAGTCTGGAGCCCAGGGGTTTGGGCTGGAGGTGAGATCCCCAGGGGAGTGGGGAGGGCAGAGAAGAGGTGTGGGAGGAAGAGGAGCAGGAACAGAGGCTGGAGAGCGCAGTGTAGGAGGCAACAGTAGGTGTGTCGGGAGGCCCGGGAGGCTGGGGAGAGGGGAGCTGACTGCTGGGCTGCAGCATAACACTGGATGAGTGGGGCACTGCCCTGAAGGGTACAGGGAGTGGGCGGTAGAGAAGGGAGGCAGGCAGGAATCATAGCGTGCCTGTATATGAGTGGAAGGAGCCAGCAGAGGGGAAGCTAATGACACAGAAGGCAAAGGGGATGGTTGCTGGGAGTCTCATTAGGTGAGAAGGAATGAGCTGTGTCCAGTGGAGGCGTGTGGTTCACCTGTGGGTGGCAGGTGGGGGCTGGGGCCCTGGGTGTGCGAGTGGATGGCACAGTGAGAGGTGGGGAGGGTCCAAACTGGGCTTCCCTCTTTTGTGGGAAATGGGAGGGCGGCCAGCAGCTGAGCCTGGGGCTCAGCTGGGGAGCAGGTGGGGAGGTGCATTCGACTCCCGGCCCCGAGGCACCATCAGCCCGGTGGGCAGGGGCTGCTTTTCTGGCTCTGTGGATGCCCGTGCTGGGGTGGGGCAGGCACAGGGCTGAGAGAGGGCAGCTTCCAGGGTGTGTGGGGAGGGACAGGTGGCATCACTCTGGGGTCTGCTGGGTAAGGAGGGAAGCGAGGGACGGTGACAAGTCCAGGGGGAAAGGCAGTCCCTGGGTCATGTGAGTCAGTATCCTGGGGAGCTGGAAGAATGGCGGGGATCCCACGGTGGGAGGGTTAGAAGTGGCCCCTGGAGCTGTGGCAGTTGCTGGTAACAAGGTCTGGGGGAGTGAGCAGTGGAGGGAGGGTGGAGGCCACAGCCTTCAGATCAAAGAATCGAGAGGGAGGGCCCAAAAGGATGGTCTGTGTGGGGACTGCAGTCACCAAGGGTGTGGTGGGAGTGAGGGTGAGCCTGAGCTAAAGTCACCCAGGCAGGAGCAAGTGGAGCAGGGTGGCAGTGCGGCCACAGGGCGGGTGCTGGGGCTGAGGGCTGCGGGCTGGAGGTGAGGGTCAGATGAGATCACATGTGCAGGGCCTGCTCTGCGCAGGACACAGGTTGGTGCTAGAAGAATGGCAGCTGCCTTTATCACCAGTGTCGCAGTGACCCACTTGTGGTACATCATGTGGGTCTGCTCAGGGGTCAGAACTTATCAGGAATGTGCCAGACAGCCAGGGTGTCGGATTTATGTGCCCCTGGTTCTAGAAGGCTTGGTGCCTGCAGGGCCTGCCTGCTGCCCCCTTTCTACAGGGTCCAGACCCTCAAGCGGGTCCTGCACCGGTGAGCAGCCCAGCCAGGCGGTCGGGAACAGCAGGGGTGGACAAGTCAACAGCAGCAGGAGCTCAGGCAGAGCTCAGGTGCAGAGGCTGGGACCCGGCACACAAGACCTGGTCCTCTCCTGGGGTCAGGAGCAGCCCGTGAGAGTCAGCCGAGAAGTCTCAGCTCTTCTCTGCCCACACCTGGGCCAGCGGAGGATGTGGAAGGTGGACGGTGGGCCAGTTACGTGTATTGGGGTTAACACACTAGGGGGTGAGGGCTCCCCTGGCCAGCCCAGCACTGCAGGGCTAGGAGCCTCATGCATGGGGCTCAGAGCTGCAGGAGGGGGACAGGTGTCTCCTCGAGCTCCAGCCTAGGTCAGGGCACCAGGGCCGGGTCTGCCGCCCTTGATGCCCACCGCATGCCCACTGTGTTGTGTCAGAAGCACCGACTGCAAACCCCGGTTCTCTTGCTCGTTGCCCGTGGGAGCTGAGGGTCGGCACCTCGCCCCTCTGAGCCCCAGTTCTCATCTGTTAAAAGGTGTCACGGTACCCACCTTTCAGGCTGGGAGCTCAGGAGACAGTCATGGAGGCAGTGTGACAGCGACAGCAAGTGGGATGCAAAGTCCTGTGGTTTAGTAAACCACGGGCCTCATTTCAACCCGGGACTTAATGCCCTTCTTAGAAAAGCTTACGGCTGGGCACAGTGGCTCACACCTGTGATTCCAGTGCTTTAGGGGCCAAGGTGGGAGGATCACTTGAGACCAGGAACTCAAGGCCAGCCTTGGCAACATAGTAGGACCCAATCACTACAAAAAAAAAATGTCTTAAAAGATGAACTGGGCATGGTGGCGTGTGCCTGCAATCCTAGCTGCTCAGGAGGCCGAAGTGGGAAGACGGGGAGTTCAACTGCAGTGAGCTATGACTGTGGACTGCACTCCAGTGTGGGCAACGAGTGAGATCCCCTCACCCCTAAAGAAAAGAGCTTAAAACTGCTGCTCCGCTCTGAGAAGCACAGCTACCTGCCTTCACTGAAATATACTTCAGGCTGAGATTTGGGGTGGGAGAGCAGCTCGGTTGATCTTCTGCAGGAAGGTGCAGCTTGTCCATATCGGCTCAACCACGCCGCCAGTCCATTCTTAAGGAACCGCCGACCAGGATTGATGATGCATTTTAGCTTTGAGCTTTTGGGGGTTATCCTACCAACAGATAGTCCATTGGGAAGAAAACAGTCCCAGGAATTAACAGATCAGAGTGTTCACACTGGTGAATCTTTTTCTAACAATGAGCGTGAAGGTAGCAGAAGCTGGTGTGTTTCCAGATGGTTCTTCTAACCAAACTAATTTTTCACTGTTGACAAGCGAGCAAGGGTTGCACTGGACCGAATGCTGAGGCTTGGCCATCTAGTGTTCCATGCAGAATGGTTTCCCATAAGCATTCCTTTTATTCACTATTCTGTCCTGGGTCTGCCTCAACCATGAGACAGGAGAGCCTCTGGTACTAGCTGCTGTAGTGGTGCCCTTCATCCAGGGCAGTTAAAGGAGTCTTGGACCTTTCTTTCTCCGGGATTCCTGCCCAGCACCTTCCTACAGAGATGACTTTAAAAGGAAAAAAAAAAAAAAAAAGGAAAAGCAACACACCATTCCAAGAAGCCTGGCATTCCTGAATCCTCCTTCCCTGCCAGGTGCCTGTCACCTGTCTTCACTGCCTCCTTTTCCCTGTCATGCTCATCAGCTATGGCTTCTGTCCAAGAGGACGAAAATTTCCACTGCAGGCTGGTTTGAGGTCTTGATTTATGTAAGAATCTTGCACAGCACTGCTAATGTAAATTTCAGTTTTTTTCCCTCTAGGATAAACACTTACCAAAATACGCAACTTTTCTTTTTTGGTGGGAAGAGAGATGTCCTGTGATTTCTACCCATTTTCTGAGGCCTGTGGAAATAAACCTTTCTGTACTTAAAGTTCTACCAAAAATAGAATAAAGTTAATATCAAACTTTAAAAAAAGAAAAGAAAAGAGCTGCCGTTATGGAGAGCCAAGCCTCCCGACTACTCAGGCCCATGCTTTAAGAAGCAGTTTGTTCGTTCGTTCGTTCATTCATTCATTCATTCATTCATTCATTCATTCATTCATTGCGTCTTTGTGGCTTGCCTACTATGTGCTGGGCAGGGATAAAAGAATTTCCAGTGGTGGTGGTTACAGGAGGAAAATAATATGAGCCATTAGCAAGTCCTTCCTTGCATTTTCTCTGTGGTTTTGGATCAGCTCCAGCCGCTCTCCCGGTTGGCCGGCGGGACTGGGCAGCAGGCTTATCTTTCTGAAGGGTGAGGCCAGTGCTCTCGATGCCCCCGCGTGGGTGCCCAGTGGGCGGTATTAAGGGATGCTGCCTGGAAAAGCCCTCGGGAGCCCTCTTCCTTGGCTGGAGTCCAGCCCTTCCCTCTTCACCCCCAGTGCCCTTCATGTTTGGTCCAGTTGGTTAGACAGCTGGTTCTCTGTGTAGCAGCCGGGTTCACAGTTTTACTCGTGTGGGGCAGGGAATTCTAGCCATGACTGCCTGTTGCAGGACAAGTCATGTGACCTGCCAGGCCTTGGCCTTCTTACCTGTGACTCTGGCTATTCTAAGATCTGGGAATAGGGACAGTGTCTCCATCACAGGCACACTCTTGTAGGATGCCCTGTATTCTAGATCCACTGGCTCCGACTGGAGATGACGTGGAGGGTGCCCTGCAGGGCTGGGCTAGGCCGGGGGAGCCTTGTGGGCCAAGGGGGTGCATGCAGCTCCCTCGGGGAGGGTCCCGCTGGCTGTGCTCCAGGGGAAAAGGTAATGAGGAGCCACTTCTACTTTCCTTTGGTATAAATCCCACAATCGGGAAAATTGCTTCAATTGCTAAAAAACGCTGGTGGGGAAGTCCATTTATTTTTCATTTTTCTTGTGCACTTGCCACCCTCATGCATGAATCACTGTCGGTATGCAGATTAAATTTATACCCCCGTTATCTTTCATGTCTCTAGTGCGCTGGTGTCAACTGGGCCTCTGGTGACTGAAAGCCCTGCCTGCTTTTTAGTGGGACAGTGTGGCCCCTGTGGAGGAGGCTGCTGAAGGCTCTTCCCTCTGTCCCAGGGTCTCCTCTCAGCCCTCTTCTCCTTGGGTCTCTGGTTAGGACACATTCTCCAGATTTGGGTGGTTTATTGGGAGGGTTCGCAGCAAGCATGATGAAGGTCTTGTTTCATTTTAATTAATTAATTTAGAGACAGGGTCTCACTCTGTTGCCCAGGCTGGAGGGCAGTGGCATGATCTTGGCTCACTGTAGCCTCAACCTCCCTGGGCTCGGGTGATCCTCCCGTCTAAGCCTTCCAGGTGGCTGGGACTACAGGTGCACACCAGCACACCTGGCTAATTTTTTGTATTTTTTGTAGAGGCAGGAATTCACCATGTTGCCCAGGCTGGGCTCAAGTGATCCTCCTGCCTCAGCCTCCCAAAGTGCTGGGATTGCAGGCATGCTTTAAGAAGCACCGCATCTGGTGCCTTGTTTCATTTTAGTACCTGCTTTGCAAACTGGCCAGGGTTGGATATCAAATATATAGGCCTTTTGAAAACACTCTCTAGTAACACGTGTGTAGGCTTCCTCTTTGTCACACACACACACACACACACACACACACACACACACACACACACACACACACACTAGATCTAGGCGCCTGCCAGCCTTCCTCTTTGATCCAGGTGATGTGGTTACGCAGCAGTTGTGGAGGGTCTGGTTCTCACCTGTGTTCTGGGAGGTCCAGAACCGTCCAGAGCCGACTGTGTGCTTTGTTCTCCATCCTCAGACTCGGCCATCTCCATGCACATCCTCTGCAAGTATGGTGCTTTATCTGCTGATTTATTTATTCAACAAATATTAACTCTACTTTCCTGGGTCCTGAATCCCTTTGAGAATCTGATAAAAGCCCAGGTCCCCTCCTGAGGCACAATTTTGAACAACTTAGCAGGTGGCTGACAGGCCTATCCTGACCCTCAGGTAGAGAACTCCTGCTCTAAAGGGGCCCCATCTCCCTGAAAACCAAGAGGCAGTCCTGGAATTCAGAAGCCTGGGGTCCTCCCAAGTCACGTATCAGTCCCTCACACCCCAACACCCTTCTCAAAGCCATCTCAGAAGAGTGTCCCTGAAGTACGCTCTGGGTCTTTTGGCATTACCCACACAGACTTAGAGAACCCCCACTTTTCTCTAGGATGCCGTGTCCCTGGTGGGGGGCATCTGAGGCTGCAGCTGGCCGTGCCTGTTCTGGGCCCCTGTAGCCCCCTCAGCAGGTATCATTACTGCATAAGAGACCCATCATTCTGCATTAATCTGGGATTCATCATGATAGCCATGACCATAATTAATTTATTTGGTATTAATGTGGATGAAATATGTACTGTCCTTTCAGGGGAAATCAGGCTGCCTATAAGCATTAGTTAAAAGGACCATTAAAATCAAACCTTCCCCAGATCCATTAGGCGAAGTCTTTCATCCTGAAGAAGATAAAGTTCTGCTGTGTGAAATGTCATGAATAATTAGGTTGATTGCTGTTTTAAACTCTGCCCTTGCTTCCCCAATGCCTCCCGCCTCCCTCCTGAAGCAGGGAAGGCTCACCTGCAGCCACGCACCCTCCTTCACTGTCCCTGTCGGCCCCCAAATTTCCCTTGTCTCCTGTGACTGCTGCTGCGCCTCTGTTGATCTCTGTGATCGGAATGGGGAAAGGGAGCGGAAACAACCCCACTGGACTATACATTCAGTGTGTCCGTTTCTCCTTCCTTCCCGGCCTTGGCAGGGGCCGGCTGCCTTGGTAGAAGCTGCCTTGGTGGCAGTGGGTGGCCTCTTCAGTGTTGTTCTGGAAAGGTGCTGACCAAGGAGAAGTCTGAAGTGGCGTTTTCCAAACTGCAATCTGCAGACTCCTTGTCCCGAATGCTGCAGGGGCTGAAAGGTGCAGCTTTCTGAGCCCTTCCCAAACCACCATGCCCCAGGCTGTGCGTGCACAGGAAGGGGATGGAGGCAGGCTCAGAGGGCTTTGAGTGTGCAGAATGGAGGTGAGGGGAGAAATGGAGGCAAAGGAGAGAGAACAGCTGTTAGGAGAGCCTTGCTCTGCTGACAAAGTGCGTTTTCTCCGCAGCGTGCTGTCCCCTGGCCAGGCAGGGCCTCCTCCCTGGGAGCGTGTGAGAAGGTGTTGCTGGGTGCTTTATACACACCCGCCTGTGGCACACACAGTTCCCTGTGAGGATGTCCCCTGGGATCAACCATAAGGGCGAGGAAGCCGGGAGGTGCGGGGGGAGACAGCCTGCTTTGAGGGACTTAGAAAGTCCACCTGGTGCGCCTGTGAATTGATGGGTGTTAATCGGACAGCCGGAACCGGGGGCATCAGCTTTGGAAAAGGTACCTGAGGGAGTCTCTAGTTCTCATCAGCCCCTTCTTTGGTGGTTGAAGAGTTCCAGGCACAAAGCAATGAAGCTAGATAGAGGCAGAGAGGACCAGACGGTAAGCTCTGGCTGGCTGGGGGGTGAGGTTCATGGAGTCCCAGAATGGTGGGGTAGGAGGGAAGCGGCTCCAGGAAGTTGGGGGAAGCCAGATGCCCCACTCCCTGTGTGCCCTAATCCTTTCCTGCTGCCCTGACAGGCGCTTCGGCACCAAATGCACAGCCTGCCAGCAGGGTATCCCCCCGACCCAGGTGGTCCGCAAGGCCCAGGACTTTGTCTACCACCTGCACTGCTTTGCTTGCATCATCTGCAACCGGCAGCTGGCCACGGGGGACGAGTTCTACCTCATGGAGGACGGGCGGCTGGTGTGCAAGGAAGACTATGAGACGGCCAAGCAGAACGGTAAGCAGCGTGGCGCCGCATGGTCCCCTCTCCAGGCCTTTGTTCGGGCCACGCCCTCTGCCTGAGGTGCCCTTCTCATGGCATCCCACCTGCGCATCCCTCAGAGCCCTACTCATGCACCGCCACCTCTGAGAAGCATCCCGGATCTCCACACTGAAAGTTAATGCTGAGCACCTCCCCGGCCGTTAGCACTCGCCGGCTGCATGGAAGTGTTCATCCAGCCGTGGTTCCTGAGAGCCTGCCTGTCTCCATGGTAGGCTCAGAAGCAGCCAAGAACCTGGATGTTACCATGGTGGCGGCCTCCTCCCCTGGGTTGGGGCTGGGGTGCTGAGGGGCGGCTGGGAGCTTGGTCTGTATTGGACATGTGGGGCTGCCACTTAGTTTTGCACATCACGGTGCACATGGACCTCTCAGCAGGCCCTGCCTCAAAGGCCGTCGGGGAGAGCCCAGCACTGGCCTCTGCACACTTCACACATCTTGTATTTCAGTTAATTGTGTTCTGTTCCCCTCTCAGACTGTGGGCTCCTCCAGGGCAGGGGCTCCTGGTGTTTCTGCAGCAAGTGCCCGGTGAGTGCCAAATGAAGAGGCGGGACGCATGCCAGATTCAGGGAGGCTCCATCTCAGCAATACAGCTCCCTCCACCCACTTCAATATAGCCCCCCTCTCGCTTCACCACAACTACTCCAGGGCCACTGCCCATGGTGGCAGCAGAAGCTCTGCATGGTGGAGGCTGAAGTCAGGTCCCTCATTTAGCAGCCACCCCTGGAAAGGCCTGGCTTGGCCTGGCAGCAGCAGCTCTCACCCTGCATGCCATGGTCTTGGGCAGCCTGGGGACCTTCCAGGATAGAGCCCAGAACAATACATTCCTCATGCTCCCCTCGCAAGGCCAAGCTGGACACTTTTATTCCTGCAGCCCCACCTCTGGCCTCACTCCCAGATGCACCCACATGGCCGTGGGGTCAGGTCTTGGCTCTGAATTTGGGATTTGGCCAAACCCAACATGATAATCTCAGATGTGTGAACACACAAGACATCGAGTTCCTTGGCCTTTGACTAGAATTTTGATCAACTCAGGGTGTTACTGTGCAAAAATGACTCTTGTTGACAGCTCTGGGCTTGAGGAGAAAAAAATTTAGCAACAATTTTATGTATCTCCTTCTAGATCTCTTCTGGGCCCACACACATATGTTATACAGATCTGATCAATAATGGAGAAATTGGTTTTTTGTTCAATAAACATAGTATAAAATAAGGGGGTTGTGGTGGTGAGGAAGCAGAGGGGATTCATGAGGGCCCTTTAGGTGAGCCAGCTGGAGCTGGGCTTGGCTTTGGTCCACGGCAGGAGTGGGCAGGGCTTCCTGTCTCTTTGAGGACCTCCCCTTCCACCACCCCCACAGCTCTGGCCTTTCAGGGTGGACAGAGGCCTTTGACCTCCTTCCTCCAGAGACCTGCGGCCTCTGCAAACCCATCCCAAGGCTCTGTGCCTGTAGGTACTAATCTGCTCTTAAAACTCACTCCATGCTACTGCCTTGAAGTCAATTGTGATGTCACGGGAGATTAGGGCACTTTGTCAGGGATGAACCATCACAGCAGATGGACTCAGAGATACCAAGACACCTTTGGAAGTCTGGTGTCATTCATCAGAGATACTAAGATGGCATGACCTCCCCGGCCTGCAGCTGGTTCTCTTCATCAGAGGCCTCATTTGGACTCTGAGCACTCTCAGCTCAGCATCTCCTGATGTTGTGGGTGGTTCAAGAGATGAGAGAAACAAATGTAGATTGGTCAGAATCTGGCTGGGGAGGTGGGAATGACATTGTGGTGTTTACAGTTTTATCGATGAATATTTGCACCACAGCAGACCTCTGCAGGATGGTGGGAAGATGCTGAATTTGCTGTCAGAAGCTGGCTGGGCATCCCCCCACACAGGGAGATCTCCTGGCAAGTTGTAGAACTGGCTGACCCTCGGTTTCTCAGCTGTCTATGGGGGATCATAGCATCTGCCACGTAGGGCTGTTTTCCTGAGGTTTAAATAGGATGAGGCTTGTGAAATGCGATGTGAAATGAGTGAGACCAACGTGGAAGAGAAGTGCAAACAGGGAGGCGAGGTGTGCTCGAGGTTTTAAAGCAGCTGAATGTTACACAGTATTTCTGACCTGTTCCCCAGGTCCTTCCCCCGACCCCACCCTGGCTGTCAGCAAGGCAGGGCTCCTCTGTCCTGGGCAATCGGTGATCCTTGGAGCAGCGGGGACTTCTGTCCACTGCAGAATGCCTGGCTGTCTTTTCAGGTTGTTTTAATTCCTCCTTGCTACTCTCAGCCCTCCTGCAGGCTTACAGTTCCCTCCCATTAGCTAAACAAAGGATCTCAGAGCAGTTACTTGCAGCTTAGTGTGAATGATTTTGTTCACTTGTGCTGTCTCCCTGGATATTTGCATTTTCAATATAATGAGGTTGCATTTTATGCCAGGGACAAGTTCTAGGAAACCCTGCATCATTCAAAACTAACATATTTTAAGACTAATTTTCCCATAGGAATTAATGTAGTGTGTGTGTGGTGGGGGTGGTGTATTCTGAGAGCACATAAATCCATAACCAGTGAAGTGTATCTTTACTTTAATGCTACTTTTTATTTTCTCAGCATTATCTTGAATACCTTGCAGAACGCTCTCTCCTAAATTAACAGCCCAGGGTATCATGGGCTCCCTTGGCCTTCCTCATAGCGTTTTATCACATTTAACTTCCGTACCAAAGTTATTGATTTTTGGGTACATTTTTCAGCACGAGCACTGCCACTGCTACTTAATGAATACTTGGATGACATTGTTATAGGATATAAAAAAGATTTTAAATTATAATAACAGTGAATGTTAAAATAACAGCATATTAGTCCCCATCATCGCAAGAAGAAAGTCCTGTGCGTGTGAATAGCAGGGCCGAACCAGCGGGCCACCAACCAGGATGACGGCCTATCCCAGCGGTGCTGCCATCTGGCTGTGGTGAAAAGAATTTAATTTCCCAGGCCAAGCTATTTTGAAATTAAGTGATTCTCGAGGAATTAAAACATTTTTGGTGATTGCATTATTTCACAGTTTTTAATATAAAGACTGTATACAAGTGCACTATTTCCCATTTGCATAATTCAAAGTTGCATCAGACACTCCCGTGTAGACTATAAATATGCACAGAAGGGACTGACTCCTCAGAATTAAAAGGAAGGCATTTTGGAGGTTCCCCTTTGTCTTTTGGAATGACTCTCTAAGTAGTGTCATCTCTGCGGCAGGGGCTTCAGGAAGGGAGTTGGGCCACAGCAGTTCTGGGATGACAGTGGCCACGTAAGAGAAGAAAACAGCCCACGGAGAAGGGAAGGCACGGGTGTGTCCCCCTCACTGTGTGCACCCCTCACTGTGTGCACGCATGTCCTGGCCGCACAGCTGCTTCATTCCTCTAGTGCCTCCCAAGACTAGGGCAGGCTGTGTTGCCCTCTGGGCTTCCAAGGGGGAGGTGAGTTACTGGTCCAAGTCACTCACTCAGCAAGAACATGGAAGCCAGGTCTGCTGACTCCAGGGAGAGCCTTGTACACTGTGAGGACTGAATGCATATAAAGTCCTTAGTCAACACCAGCACATGGTAGGTGCTAACACATGGTGGCTATTATTGTTTCTAAGAGAGGGTTTTCTTGAAAGAAAGGAGAAAAGACAGAGAGGAAGTCAGGAATGGCACAGAGACACTTTCAGGGGCACACAGGGGAGCAAGCACAGGGAGCAGAGCTGCCCGGGCCAGCTGCTGACTTTATTCTTTGTGTCCTCCAGGGGCACTGTGGAGAAAAGGGCAGTAAGCCTTAGTGCTGGGAGAAGAAACAAACCTTTCCGCTCATCTGTGCTTCTGAACACACCCACGTGCCTCTGTCTCTGCCTCACTTTGAATGCAACAAACCAGACTTTAAGAGGAACTTTAGCTTGTTCACTCAAAATCTGTAGAGGACTGTGTGTTGATCAATGTGTTGCCCAGAACATTCCTTAGACTAGTTTTTTCAAAAAATTTTGACTACGATCCACGGTAAAACTCATTTGACATTTCATCTCACTACATACATTCATACAATAAAAACTAAAGGTTAATGAAATGATCTTGCCATTCCATTCCATTCTCTTCATCTGATTTCCTCTTTTAGTTTTGGTCCACTAAGTTGACTTTACAGCCCACGAGTGGGTTCTGACCCATAGCTTAGAAACCTGCTTAGACACTATTGGGTGTGCAAGCTCACCCCTGGCTGTGAGCCCAGCAACGCCAGGGCCAAGGTGACATGGCTGTGGGGAAATGGGAGACTCCCCATTAGAGAGAGAGAGGAAGGTGTTCGGGGCGGCTTGAAACACAGACTTCAGCCTGGCTGTTCACCTTCACAGCTCCGGCAAGAACTCACGAGGATGTGCGAGCAGAGTGGTTGTCATGACAGGGACACGTGTGGAATTGGTGCATTCATTCAGTCTGATGAGACTTCTACGCAGCTGGGCTGGCAGGGGAGGGGAGGAGCAGGGAGCTGAGCAGAGAAAGGACTGCGGTCCTTACTTTCCAGTGGCTTGGGAAGGCCTGTGGTGCAGGAGCCGGTGCCATGAGATTGGGGACCTCTCCACTCTGATGTCCCCTGCGCCTCGCACTGCCCTGCCTACAGCAGGCAGGCTTAGGTGCAGAAAGGATGGAAGGAGGGTGGGGGAGGAGGCGCAGCTGCTGCAGATAGGCCGAAGCCAGTAAGCAGTGGTTTTCCCTTGCAGATGACTCAGAGGCCGGAGCTAAGCGGCCCCGGACCACCATCACAGCCAAGCAGCTGGAGACATTAAAGAATGCGTACAAGAACTCCCCCAAGCCTGCCCGGCACGTGAGGGAGCAGCTGTCCTCAGAGACAGGCCTGGACATGAGGGTCGTACAGGTGAGATGCCAGCACTCCTGTGCCCTCCGGGGATCCCAGGCCCGGGATGGGGTGGAAGGTGTCCTGAGTGACATCAGTTCACTGGTGGTTGGGCTCAGGGCCTGACCCCAGGGCTTTTGCCAGAACTGAAGAGTTCTGAGGCCCACCTGGGGAGAGGGGGTGGGGCTCACGGCACTCCCAGACCTGCGCTCCATTCAGGCTTCAATCTGCTTCCAGCCGCCTGCCTTGGGGGTCCCGGGGGCTTTGGGTTCGTGGTGGACGCCCCTGAGTGTGTCCCTTGTGCTTGTGTGGCAGGTTTGGTTTCAGAACAGAAGGGCCAAAGAGAAACGCCTGAAGAAGGATGCAGGGCGGCACCGCTGGGGGCAGTTCTATAAGAGCGTCAAGAGAAGCCGGGGCGGCAGCAAGCAGGAGAAGGAGAGCTCTGCAGAGGACTGTGGGGTTAGTGACAGTGAGCTGAGCTTCCGAGGTGAGCAGGGCTGGAGGGGCCTGGCCAAGGCCTTAGGAAAGTCCCCTGGGAATCTGTAATCCCTGGCACTCAGGAGGGATCTTTCTTGAGGCCTTGGCAACTGCCTCCCAAACACAGGCTTTTCCTTAAGAATTGCAGTGAAGGGTGGGGGAAATGGTAGTGGCCCTTTACCATGGGACAGGAGTAGGAAACAAGATTGCTGAGGTCTGGAAGCTGGGATGGGCCAGGCCTCGTCCTGTGGCCCCAAGGCCTCCCCTCCCCTCCTGCTGACTGGGGCCTCCTTCATCAGTCCACACAGCTATGAACAGAGGACCGGGTCCCAGCCTTGTGCCCCTAGCCCCTCTCCCATCTTTGTCCCCTTTGCTGGGACACTGGCCTACTCTGATGGTCCCCTAGAGCCACCCCTTCCTCCAGTCATGGTGGTGGAGAGGACATGCTCTGCAGGCCCTTTTTCCTGGGAAATCAGTGTTGTGAGTGCATGTGAGATGGGGAACTGGCTTCACTTCCGAACTCCCTTCCCCCACCACTCACTTCATTCTGTCCCCTGCACACAAGCTTTGCAGCATGCGCTATATTCAAATTCGTGCATCAGCAAAATTGCAAATTACTGCATGTTGTGAATCCTCAGGTTGTTTGCAAAGAATCATATCTGTTCTCAGTTACTGAGTTCCCAAATGTGGAAGGTCTTCTGCGGAGGGGGGAAGGGAAGAGTACTCCACTGGCCATCAGAGACCTGGTTTCCAGTGCGGCTCTGTCAAATCGATTCACTTCTCTTGAGCCCCAGTATTCCCATGGGGAATACCCCATCTTTGCCCCTCTCACTGCGTTGTGGGGATCAATGAACACAACCGACTATAGATGGGCTTGGGGAAAGCCTGGCACATCTGTATACCTGGAAGGCATGATTGTTTCCACAAGGAGCCTGCGGCTCCCGCAGAGGGCCCTGGTCATGTGGGATGACAGGTAAAGGCAAAAGGCTAACTCAAGGCCATTTGACAGTGGAGTGGAGCCTTCATCTTCCTGTTCCCTTTAAAGAGCATGAGCTCCCCCCACCATGTTTTTTCTAAGGGGAAAGGGGGGCAGGCCTCAGAAGGGATGGGGTGTTGAAGTCTAGTCTGGGGAGGCCTTATTTAGGGATTGGTGCGTAGGAAATAGAAAAAGAAGTTTGTGAGACAGAGGATGGAACAAGTTGCCTGCCAGGACCACAATGCCCTGGGGGGACTGTAGTTCAGCCCAGAGGTCAGCTGAGCCCTAGAGGGCAGCCTCCTCTCAGAATACAGGGGCTGTGGGGCCTTGGGGACCGCTCATGGGACTAATGCTCACCTTCTAGGCTTCTTGGCAGGATTAGGAAAGTCACTTAATCTCATCTGGGCTGTTGAAGTCAACACCTAGAACATACTGGATGGTTAAGCTCATTTCTGTTGGATGCAGGTGGGTCCCTGGGCTGACCTATCATTGGTCTCTCTGGGAATAATTACCCAAAGACTAAAACTGCTCACCTCTGTTGGAGAGATGAATTCTTTCAAGTGGCAAAGACTCCATTAGATTCCTTTAATGAAATTCTTCAAGAAACAAGAAGGTTCATTTGCCTTAATCAAGTCAATTCCTTGTCCCCAGTGAAGAGTTTATTGAATACAGACAGAAACCAAGTCCTCTGATATTGAACCTCTCTTCCAGATAGACCAGAGGATTTTGTACAGATGTCCAAGAGTGGTCCTCAGCTTCCCTGACCATACGGGCCTGCTTGCTTCCCAACCAACTAAACCAAGCCCTTTCTCAGCTTGAAAGCTTTCAGGGTAAATCTTGTCAGTATGTAGTTTCCATTCGTGATGTGGAGACATCTGACCCACCCAGTCTTAGGCATTCATCCTCCTCAGTGTAGCCAGAGTATTAGTACACGAGCCACAAGGGACCAGCGAGCTCACCAAACATTTGACCATCCTTCTGGGACCTGGGAATTTAGTCTTTGCAGGTGTTTCTTGTTTTTCTCCTTGGCCTGGGTTGGCCTCTGGATGTCAGGCTGCCACATTGGTGTGTCTGACCCATGCTTGGCTGCAAGGCAGCTGCCGTCCTTGGGTGTCTTTCTTGGTCACATGTATTCCTAGGTTGTGAAGAGCAGGGGACCATCAGAGTCCTGGCGGCTGACAATAAATCTCCGTTCTTTTGTCCACAGAGGATCAAATTCTCTCAGAACTTGGCCACACCAATAGGATTTATGGCAACGTGGGGGACGTTACAGGCGGACAGTTAATGAATGGGAGCTTCTCCATGGACGGGACAGGACAATCCTATCAGGACTTGAGGGATGGGAGCCCCTATGGAATCCCCCAGTCTCCATCCTCCATATCGTCCCTGCCATCCCACGCTCCTTTGCTCAATGGGCTGGATTACACGGTGGACAGTAATTTGGGCATCATTGCGCATGCAGGGCAGGGAGTAAGCCAGACGCTGAGAGCCATGGCTGGGGGACCCACCTCTGACATCTCCACAGGAAGCAGTGTAGGCTATCCCGACTTTCCAACTAGCCCAGCCTCTTGGCTCGATGAAATGGATCATCCTCCTTTTTAAACTTCTCTCCTCCCCACCCTACCTGCCATCCTGGCTTGAGAGAATATCTTCAAGGATCAAAAGAGACTTACCTTTTAAGGATCGAAAGTACGCCAATGTGAATTTCCATTATTTTCAATGGAAGTCCTCCGCTGATTCCTAGAAGGCTGTGAGACCACAGGGCATTGTTTTCCTGGGGAAGCAGTGGGAGAGCAGCCTCATCTCAGAACACAGCACAGGGGGTAATGGCCTAGAGCTCTAGGGACACTGGCTTGTTGGGTCTCTCCCCTCCTGTTCTGCTTAGGGGCTTGGCTGCTCAGTGCTTTGGTAGCACAAGGTGACTGTGATAGGCCCCCTTGGGCTTTGGGAACTTTGCTCCAACTGGTGTCTCATGCAATGCCTCCCAAAATACTGCTCTCATGAGAACTGAGATTCCTGAGGTAGAGGCCTCACAGCCCTTGAGTAAAATAAAAGTGATTTCTGGACCACCCATATTGAACCCTATATTTCAAAATGAAAAGATCAGTTATTAAAGGTTAGTGAACACTTTGATGGCCAGTTTGATATTAAAAATATGCCTCCTCCTTTTTTTTTTTTTTTGTTTGCTCTGAAGATATTCTTTCCTACAAACCAGAGAATATGAGTTTGTTTTGGTTTTTAAGTCCCATCTATATAATTGACTCTGATAGCAAGAGGTGGTTTTCATTGCAGATGACTGAGGCTGAGCTGAGTAGCCCTGGACCACTGCTGCAGACTGCCTGATGAGTCCCCTTGGTGCAGTGTGCCTTCTTCAATTCCTTGTATCATTTATTCCACAAGACAGGCTGTGGGCCACAGAATGAGCAAAACTAAAATGTGGGGAGAACAGAATGACAATCAGTGAACAGTTATAGACACATTTGGATTCCAAACCTGCAGTCTGTTCGACCATATCGGCTGATGCCAGTCTTCCAGAGTTCCCTATCCCTTGTAGGGTGAAATATTTGGAGTCTGTTTTGAAGGAGTTGGTTTAGATGAGCTTGCAAGTCTACCCCTCTGCCCCCTTAATAATGAAAGCTTTCTCTGCTGTCCTAGCTGACTCAATTGGAGGACAGTTTTGGTCATTTCCAGGAACCAGCAATTTTTTTTTGGCCTACCTTGTTTGGGAAGAATAATTTAGGGAGCAGCCCTAAAATTGTCCAATGGGTTCTAAGTGGTCCTTGGGCTGCATCTCTCTGGATTGCTGGCTGGACACCTGCCATGCCTTGGGCTGCAGTCCCATGGTCAGAAAGCCAGAGCTCTCTGGCCAGTGGTGGTGCAGGGATTCCCTGTTGTGCAGGTTTGCAGTAGCACATCACTAGGCCTGAGGCCAGGGCAAGGCCAACCGCCGCTTTACGAGTTGCCACTCCTGTGACAGACTGCACTGCTGTGGGAAACGCTGTCCTGAATGGTGCTGTAGCTCCCACCCACTTTGTGCACCCATCTGCCATCAGGAAGCTCTCCATGTGCAAACTGGAATTTAGCCAGCTGGAATGTATTGCCGTCCCTCTGGGAAGCTGTGGTTTGCTTCTTCTGGCCTCCCATTCTCTTAAATGAGATCAGCAGAGTAGGAAAGGGTGAGAAGGCATTGCCTTTCTATCACATGAAGTGATGGGGCCAGAGACCCTAAGGACCCTTCCTTCTAAGAATGGTAGGTCACCTTTTGAGAACTGCAAAGATTTAGGCATGTCATAGGCAGACTAAAGGAAGAATACACAGTTCCTCTTGGGCTGCTGCATCTTTTGAAAGCCCCTTTCCAGGACTAAACTAAATTCAATTAAGCTTCTTTAAAACAGTAAATTCCGGGATCAGCCTTCAGGCCACCTCTTCTCTGACCAATTTTATGGTGTACCCTTGTTTTTTGGTAGTGCTGCAGTGGTCATGATTTTTGCTTGAGGAGTCTGCAAACATAGACACTTCTCTTGAGGTTCCATGTTTATGGATGATGGTGTGTTAAGCCTTGCCAGTTCTGTGCTATTGGGAATTCTCCAATCGTGAACATTGGGGTGGGTAGGAAGACATAAATGCCATGTGAGGAAAGGAATATGCAGTCGTCTTTTTGGAGGATGGCTGCTTAAAGTACACAGGAGAAAAGGCTCTGCAGGGCAATGAACCAGTTGAAAAGCTGCCCACCCAGATCACTGTTGCAAGTTGACTATTTGGTTTAGCAACTCATGGGATTTCAGAGGCCCTTGATGTTTTTGGTGAGTATAGTGTGGGGGAGAGCACGCTCTTTAAAGGTGGGGGGCATCCTCCTCTGTGTAGCACGGTTTAAGATCACTGTAAGTTGATCAGTTTTTGTTTCTGTAAGTTAATCATACTAATTCCCAGTTCAGTAGTGGAAGTAGAGGCCTTCTTCATTATACTAACATAATAAATCTCTTGAGGAACTCAATGAACAGTTGACGAGGTCAATAGTTCTTTGGCGTCAGTACGGCTGGGTAGCTGGAAAACCCCTTAAGAGCACTGGTCTGAAAACCAGGAGAGCTTTGTTTTCCAGAGCCACCTCCCCAGAAAGCAGCAAACATTGCTGCCTGTTTAGAAGCACAGCCACAGTAGGTCTAAGATTTTAAATGGATCTTCCTGCAGGTGGGGTTAGCATTATGGATGGGCTGGTGCCACTAATGAGCCATTGCAAGACAAGACTCTTCTGGGGTTTGGAAATGGAGAAGAGCGGGGCATTCATTACCTTTAGCTTCTCTTAGAGGCACTCCTCTATTGCCTGGAAGCCTATTATGGGGTATAAGGTGCTACATGATAGCTGTTTCCCCCCTTGCTAAAATGACATGGATGAATTTTACAAATGAAATGAGACCTTCTAGAGGCTATCATTATCTGCAGTGCTTGCCTGGCCAACTTTAGAGTAGGAAGCTCTTGAATCCAGGAGCAAATTAGTTAAAACCCCAAGTTCCAGTGGTAACTGGTATAAGCAAAATGGAAACTGAGGGGCTATGGAGGAATCTCTGTTTGTTGGAACGTAATGAAACCATGGAGGAAATACCAGATTTAAAGGCTAAGAAGTTGGCCCGATGGGTAAATCAGTGTTGGGAGTCAGGTTCTTGGCCCTTCAAGGACTTGCTGTGCAACCTCAGGCAAATTCCTGTCAGTCTTTGTGCTTTCTCTTTCTTGTCTCATCTGACAGTTATGAATATAATGTAAAACAAAGATCAACTATCATATTGCTAACATTGTTCCTGCAAATGAGTACTGTGAAACATCAGGGAAAGAGGAAAAAATTAAGACACAAGAAAAGCATTTGGCAGTGTCCTTAAACTTTTGGGGGGCCAGTATAAAACATGAAACCTAGTAAGATAATTGGGCCATTAGATCTTCATCATTAAGCTCACTTTGCAAGGAAGTGTAAGAAATCTGTAAAACAAAAGACATTTCTATCTCTGAAGCTCAAGCTGGTGATTTCCAACTGCCTCTTTACAGGAGGGGGCTCAAGGCTTCTGACGAGCAAAGGCTGTGTGTTGTATGACAGCCCACTCTCTGCACCTCCACTCCCACATGCCACGACTGACAACTTGGTTATAACCATGAGAATAATTACCATACCTCCCCAGCCAGCAGGGTCTGGAAGGCCTGAGGAGGCTCATTTTTAAACATTGCACTTTAAAAATTGGAAGCTGTGAGATGAAGAAAAATTCAATTAAGCGGAAATGAGTTTTGTTTTATTGCCTGCTGCTGAAGGGCTCTGGGCATGCTGAAAGCTAAATAAAAAGCACATCACTGGCTCTCTCTTTCTTGGATTGGTCAATTGGCCCTTTTTGCAGTAGTTGCTCCAACTGCTCTAAACACAGTGAGTGACTGGAGCCAAAAAGAGAGAGCTCAGCAAAGTCATCCCATCCACACTCTGCTTGGTAGGACCACACTAAAAGCACAGTTTCATGCTGCTAGCTCTGGTGAGGAGACAGCTGCAGGTTTGGGAGGTGCACCAAGCAATCCTTTGCTTAGGGAGGCAGAGCACAGGTGAACAGAGGAAGGACAGCCCCACTCTCATCTGTTGCCTACCGAGAGGCAAGAATCACACCAACTTTCCCACTTGAGGACTGTGTTCGGCCAAACAAGCAGGTTCAGGGCTGCGGGATTCCAGAAGTTGCTCTGAGCTTGCAATCAGACCTCAAACCCCAGATCCCTCAGCTCTGGATCGCTGCCCTCATCCTTCACAATGTAAATTTTGTACAGTTAAAAAGAAATGAAGTCTTGTTTCCTGGAAAAAAAAAAAAAAAAAAGAAAAAAAAAGGACCCACCCATCCTTATTTATTGCCATGTGACTTTGGAAAACAGAAGCTGGTGCGTTTGTTTGTATATGCCTCCTGTGTGTTGGCATGAGATGTGTATGGTAAAATTATGTAAAATAAATATGGAAATTCTTTAGATGCTGATGTGTCTTGCTTTTCATTTGGTTTGCTGGAAGCTTTTTCTCTTGATGTAAATAGAATAAAAACTGAAACCAAATACACAACTTTGAATGCCAGAACTAGAACCACTCAATAAAGGATTGATTAGAGGAAGTTCCCTCGTTTTTCTAATAGTCATTACCTGGGCACAATCCTCTGCCCCTAGACTTAGGCAATGAGCAGTACAAATGTTGATCATATAACTTGTAGTTCCTGTTTGTTCAGTGGCATTATATTTTTAATTTGAAACAGAGTCTTGCTCTGTTGCCCAGGCTGGAGTGCAGTGGTGGGATTTATAGCTCACTGCAGCCTGAAACTCCTGGGTTCAAGTGATTTTCGTGCCTCAGCCTCCAGAGTAGGTGGGATTATAGGCATGTGCCACCATGCCCGGCTAATTTTTTGTGTTTTTAGTAGAGATGGGGTTTTGCCATGTTGGCCAGGCTGGTCTCGAACTCCTGACCTCAAGTGATCCGCCCACCTGGGCCTCCCAAAGTGCTGGAATTACAGGTGTGAGCCACTGTGCCCAGTCTGTCCAGTAGCATTTTAAAAGTCCTTCACATGCATACACTTTTTCTTTCTAGAGAAAGTATATGCAAGTGTCTATATTTATAGAGGGACAGAAACACCTCATCAGAGTCATCAGGGCTCCTGGACAAACATTTTCTAGGAGAATCTCCATTTCGGTTTTTTTCTCTTCAGGAGGCTTCATTAGTGTGCAGACCCTAAGTTTAGCTGGACTGGAAAAAGCAACAGACTTTTTCATTACATTAAAAAAAAAAAGTCATAGCGTTTCTTTACAGCTGGGATTCCACTGTGGAAAAACTACAGTGCGCTTCTTTTCCCCATTAGTCATTAGTTTTATTTGGCTGAAGACAAGATCCAAAGCAGCGGCACTGTCCAATATGGTAGCTACTAGCCACACGTGGCTATTTAAATTTAAATTAGTATTAAATAAAACTAAAAGTTTAGTCCCTTACACTACACACATTTTAGGTGCTCAATAGTTACTGTATTTGGACAACACTGATATAAAACAGTTCTATCATTGCAGATGGCTCTATTGGACGGTGCTGATAGAGTCTCATTAGGGAGAGTGGGCAAGGAA
Organism: Macaca nemestrina; assembly: GCF_043159975.1. Taxonomy (NCBI): domain Eukaryota; kingdom Metazoa; phylum Chordata; class Mammalia; order Primates; family Cercopithecidae; genus Macaca; species Macaca nemestrina. The sequence goes on from NC_092125.1 coordinate 38,013,000, forward strand.
ATCTCATTCATCACATGTTTAGCTACTAGTTATCCTGGAATACTTGGTGAAATATTCTGACTCCTTAGACAGTGGCAGTGCCAACTTCTCTGCCACCTTACTGTGTGTGTGGCATTTCCCCCTCCCCCTTTGTTTTTTCTCCTTTCCTGGACAGAGAAAACTTGAAAACAAAACAAAACAAAAAGCATTACATAGAACAATTTACTTAGGTACAAAGCAGGAGGTTGGGCTCCGGACCTCTGAGTTCTTTTTTTTTTTTTTTTTTTTTTTTTTGAGACGGAGTCTCGCTCTGTCACCCAGGCTGGAGTGCAGTGGCCTGATCTCAGCTCACTGCAAGCTCCGCCTCCCGGGTTCACGCCATTCTCCTGCCTCAGCCTCCCGAGCAGCTGGGACTACAGGCGCCCGCCACCTCGCCCAGCTAGTTTTTTGTAGTTTTAGTAGAGACGGGGTTTCACTGTGTTCACCAGAATGGTCTCGACCTCCTGACCTCGTGATCCACCCGTCTCGGCCTCCCAAAGTGCTGGGATTACAGGCTTGAGCCACCGTGCCCGGCCACCTCTGAGTTCTTTAATGCTGCCACCAGGTTGTTGGGACTTAACCTAAGTTCTAGAATTGCTTTGCGCCCTAAAGTCTACCCACTTAAACCGGAAAGTTAGTACCTCCCAGGCAGAATGCCCAGTGAGATTCTTGGAGGGATTAAAGGTCTTTTAGTGGAGACCCAAAGCTCTGCTATCAAGGAGAGTCATGATCCTTTGCCAAAATCATCTCCCATGGTAAGTGCTTTATTAGGCTGAGAAAGGCAAGAGATCTTACTGGGTTATATATCAAGAAAGGGTGGAGAAGATGAGAAGTTCAAATGGGAGTGAAGATATTGGTAGGGGAATACAGAAGGTGCTGTACATAAGGTCTTTTTTTCTTCACTAGCCCAGTCTCAGGTGGTGGTTAGGGAAATTCACAATGTGGCTAGGAAAGGCTCTGTTGCTACTAAACTTGGTTACTCATTCCTGAGGCACTGGTAATGGGCATGAGAATTTTGGCTAGTTTATGCAGTATATACCATGTTTTTGGGTAGCCTAACTTGTCTTCCATTCTCAGCCCCTCATCACCAGCCTATGTTGCATCTTTGTTTTCAATATACTATCAACTGTTTTGAGTATAGCAGGTTTATTGGACCGCTTTCACTTTATCCTGTAGTGTACACAGCTTCCACCACAATGCTAACCTAGTAATAACTTTTCGGGATTATAAAATGTGTGCAGCTCACAAAGGAGAGAAGATCTGGTCCCCCCCACAACAACCCCCTTATTTTGACTGGGTCACTGGAGACCGGCTCCTGAGCAGTCTGATTTTCTTTTTTTTCTTTCTGACAGTGGTTTTCCAAAAAGACAGCTGCTTAAAGAATAAAGGAAAGATATCACTAGCCAGAAAGAAGTAAGCAAGACTCACTCAGGAGTACAAATGGAAGCTCTGCAGTCAGTGTTCTATTGCTTTCCTGTCCTTTCCCCTTGGGCCCAGGATTCTACTCAACTAAAATCACAAAAGGAAAAAAAGAAATGAAAGGCAAATCAGTGTGTTGCACATTTTAACCGACGGCTAAACTGGAAGTAACATCTTGAGAGGTGATCCTCAATGTATCTGTATGTATTTCCTTAGATTTGATATGTGAGACACAGTTTAAAAATTGTCCTTTACAGTCTGAAAGCGTGTCCTTTGCCACACTTGCTTAGAAGAATGGTATTTCATTTTTATCATTCAGAATTCCTGGTGCCTTTCTTCATAAAGTCCCTTTGCCTGGCCGTGCAGGGAGCACTCATCAAGCTCAGTATGGATGATTATTTGGCTCATGACTGCCACAGGGAAGTAAATAGTTCAGTCACTACTGTGGAGAAGTACTGAGTTAGAAGGGAGAAAAAAAAAATCGATGTTTATAAAATGGGGCCAGATCATTAGGAAAAGGGAAATTTTATTATCATCCTTCTAAAAGGAGTAATAAAAATAAACCATCCAAAACTATTAAATAAAGTTCTTTTAAATGATCAGCTCCTGCCCGGGGAGAGTATATCACATCCTTTCAGAGAAAGCAGGCATGGGCTTTTGCATGTAACATCTGTCTCTTTCCATGTTTTAATTCATTTTCATCTGTCATTTTTGCCATTGTGATTTCAGGATTTTCCTTTAGAACCCTTTCTTTTTGGTGATTTTTCCGTTGGCCATCTCCAAAAACACAAAAATTGAATTTAGGTATTACACACAAACTGGTATGTTATTCTGTAACTAAATTGGGCAAGTTACAGGGTGTCCCTGAACTGGTCAGAGCTCACAAGGCTCAGAGAGGCTGAGCTGCCTCTAGAATTGTAGGAGAGGCTTTTTAAAAAAATTTAATGATTTATCTTTCTATTGCTTGCCAACCCTGGACCAGGATCTCCTGTTGGTTGGGAGGGGCTGGGGATTTGGGAAAGGCTGGGAATTACTTTCTGAAAGATAAAATATAGACCCAAAAAAAGTGGTCTTGGCACACACTTGGAGTTGGAAACAAGCAGTTAAAAAAAAGCGAGACCATTAAAATGGTAAACAGATTTCAACAGATGGCTTCTGCACAGCAATGGAGAGCCCAGGCAAGGACTTGGGGGTTAAATCTCATATTTTAGTCACCTGGGACTAGTTTATTATTTCAGAAAAACAAACATCCATAAAGTTGACAGCTCCCTCCCCTACTCTGAAGTGGAATCCTTGAAGGGTGCCTCCTCACTGGCCAGCTGCCTGCAGATAGTGACCCAGGGAATTGAAAGTCACTTTTTCGACACCTGTCAACTGCAGGGCTTAAAGCTGGAGAAATACAATAACCAAGAAACTATATTACTGGTGGGCCAGAACTTCTATACTCAGTATGCGTGTGCTGGCTTTAAAAAAAATCATTTTAACATTTAATGCTCCTCAATTAAAGTGATTCCCTGGAGTGGATGCCAAGCTTCATTTAGAATGCGCATTAACCACTTTCTGTATCGGTAGTTAAAGGCACTGAGGGATTTAAACAGCAATCCACAAGTCTGTTCAGTCAAGGTTTGGTGGAATAAAGCAGATTATAAACAATAATATGTGTCTTTCTATTTTTTTTTTTTGGAAGGGTTCCAAACTCACAAACGGAGCTAAAGTGCTATAAACATATCCAGGACTAAGCTTTGGGCTCCACAAATGTACTCCATGAAAGCCATGGGCACTGGGAGTGCCACTTTTTATCTTGTATGTGTGCATGAGCATGTACTTTAAAGGAGCCTTTTATTACACAAAGTGTCCATCAACTGAACTTACCTTCTAAATATTAAAATGGAAACCGGGATTGCTACACAAATGAGAGGAAAAATAAATCCTCCTGTAGTGCCGATGATGAATTTGTGGCTGCTGCTTAGCATAGTCCATTGGAAGTCACCTGTCGACTCCTTAATGCCCTCACAGTCCCACATGTTCAGCCACTGCATCCAGCAGCATTAGGTTCAAATGGTGACTTTCCCACCTCTGAGAGAAACCCACCCTGATTGCCTAGAGCTCCACCATGAGACAAGTGCATGCTGTCGGGCAGCTCCTCCCCTGGTTTTCTCACCTGGTTTTTAACTTCGGTGTTCTATTGTTTAGGAATAAAATCAGCAAAAGATTCTGTCATGCATAGAAACCGGTCTGTAACTTGTGAACACTCTGACCTGGTTTTTAGGACCAGGAATACAAAGGAAGGAACAGTGTCCCCAGAAGTGATTCCAGTACATACATCCCATGAGACAGTGAAAAATGTGAAATAATTACCAGTGAAAAATGTGAAATAATTACACTTGTTTTATAATTGTGCTAAGAAAAAGTGATACAACAAAACACACGAAAGAAAATCTTGAAGAATTCAAGTATAAAAGCAAAATATAGGTCATGTATCCCCAATCTCAAAATCGAAATCATAAATGCTCTCAAACCCAAAACTACATGTCAAAGGAAATTCTCATTGAAGCATTTTGGATTTTGGTCTTTTGGATTAGGGATGTTCAACTGGTATGTATATAACGCAAACATTTCAAAATTAAAAAATAAAAACACCAAAAAACCCAGAAATCAAGCATTTTGGATAAGGAATAGTCTCCCTGGACTAAGAAATAAGCCGTGAATTCCCAATAACTATACGTGATTCATGCGAAGTGATCCATACGAAAATCATGACAGGAATATTTCAAGGACAAGTGAATAAAGATTAGGTTAAATAGCTTTACCTGTTCAGTCCTCTAGAGTAACACCAATTAATGCATATTTGAAAACTGACCATACTTGGTACATAATAAACACTGGCTGACAAGCATAAGAAGGAAGCATATTTTTTCTTGAGTCTGATAATCACTATACTTTAATCCAACATCTCTCTGGTGAAGAAACTGTGAATGATTACTAAAGTAATTAAAGATACTCAAGGTAAAGTTCCAATAATAATAACAACTTTCCAAATCACATGATTATGAAAGACGGTATTAAGTTTTTTTTTTTTTTTTAAGAGACGGAGTCTTACTCTTATCCAGGCTGGAGTGCAGTGGCGCGATCTTGGCTCATTGTGACCTCCGCCTCCCGAGTTCAAGTGATTCTTCTGCCTTAGCTTCCCAAGTAGCTGGGACTACAGGCATGCGCCATCACGCCCAGCTAGTTTTTGTATTTTCTGGTAGAGATGGGGTTTCACTATATGTTGGTCAGGCTGGCCTCAAGCTCCCGATCTCAGGTGATCCACCTGCCTCAGCCTCCCAAAGTGCTGGAATTATAGGCATGAGCCACCGAGCCTGGCCAACATTAAGGTCTTTATGGTATAAAACGAAAGCTCAATGTGTATATACAAAATCCACCAAGAGGCCTGATAATGCACCTTTGCATATGGCTGGTTTTGTTTTTGCTTTTGCTTATCCTGATAACATAGTTCTGAGAAACTTTTGGACTTGATAGGAAAGGCTTGGATAATCACTCTGATTTTGAATAAGTAAGATCATGTGCCCAAGCATGGTAGCTCTTGCCTGTAATCCCAGCACTTTGGGAGGTTGAGCCAGGCAGATCATCTAAGACCAGGAGTTCTAGATCAGCCTGGGCAATATAGGAAGACTGTCTCTACAAAAGAAAAAAAGAAATTAGTTGAGCCTCGTGGTATGCACCTGTGGTCCCAGCTACTTGGGAGGCTGCGGTGGGAGGACTGCTTGAGCCAGGGAAGTCAAGGCTGCAGTGAGCTATAATGGTGCCACTGCACTCCAGCCTGGATGACAAGAGTGAGACCCTGACTCAAAAATACGAAAAAACCCAAAAAACGGTGTAACTGTTGTTATTTCATTGAAGCTAAGATATAACTAATTGTAAGAAACATAAGTTTATGTATCACTAAGAAAAAAATGCTGGCAATTGAACTACAATATGTCATTGTTTATAAAAGCCATCCAATTCTGGATATGTTTAAATGTGAACTGCACTCCAGCCAGGGCGACAGAGTGAGACCTTGTCTCAAAAAAAAAAAAAGTGAAAATAGGTGCATCTCAGAACTGATCAAATATAATATTGTAACTATGATGAAAACATTTGACTCAAATCACCTTAGGAACTGGGATTTGAAATTCACTCATAAATATTTAAACTCAATATTTTCATTACTAAATTGTAGCTGATGTGTTACATACTTATTCTATGATAAATATTTATTTACGAAGGGGAATTTTTAAGGGCTTGAAGTTTGATAAAAGCTTTCATGTTCAACTGAAGCATATATTTGTCTGGACGCTAAACTCTTCTGCAACCCAAGCTCAGCTCTGCTACAGTCACACACATTATTCATTAATCTCAGAGATGCTGTAGTGTACATGGAATAATAACCCATAGCCAAGTAGTTAAACCTGGCAGGAAGCTAAGAAATACCTATTTAATAGAAAGGTTCACTGGATTATAGCAACCTTTTAGCTGGAAAATGCTGAAACATTAAGAAAAGATATACTAGATAAAATTCCAGATATTATACTTTGGTTGTTACCCTTCTACCTGACAAGAATAAGAGATAATATGTGGCCAGTTGGCTGACTTCTTATATCTTTATTAGAAACATAGTTGTAATAGGTTTAAAAGATTTAGTTAGTTTCTGATTGGTAATTCACTACTTTCTATGAGACTTTTCAAGATATCTCATGTAGTATCTTGAGATATCATATAATTAATTCTAAATATACATAATACTGAGAAAAGGGAAGGCCATGGGCCTAGAACAGTGTTTTAAGGCACAGGGAGATGATCTATAGATTATTATATGATAGCAAGGTTTCTGAAAATTCAGATACTCATGAATAAAGAACAGAGATTTTGGAAATTGGCTTTAGAATGTATTTGAAAATGTTAAGTTGATGGCTGTTTTTAGTGACAGTTTTGAATATAAATTTGAAACCTTTAAAATAAAATAAAAGATAAGTTATATTCTATGCTTAAAAACAAATCTATACAGTTTCAGATGTGCAAAACAGGTAATAAAAAACTTGTCTAAGAAATACCAAGTTTGAATTGCAAAAGAGAGATGAAAAAAGCAGTTCCTTAATAGCTTCTTGCTCAAATACCCTGTAAATTAAAAATGAATAAATGGTTTTTGATTTGCTAATGTCTTAAAAATGCACAAAGTAATATCAATTAAAAACTGCATGCATCATCCTGGTGACTTCACTATAACTAATATATGTTTCTTAAAACACATTCAATTAGTGTGGAATGTGAAAGACGTAAGCTAAACAGCAGGTTGCAGTGTAGCTAGGATTGTGGTGAAAGAACAGACAATGAAGAGAATGCTCTACTAGAATTACAGCATTTCAGTATGTACTAATATGCATATCACTTCCACAAATCAAATTATTTCAAAAATGAATCATTTTGGTGAATGATTTTGGTTTATATCTCAGAAAATAAGAAGTTAAGATAGAAAAATCACAAAATAAACAGCACTAATATGCCTCATTTCTGTTATAGAGGGGCTTGTTCCAAAGAACAGGTTAGCTCACGGTAATGAAAATCTTCTTCACCATTGAGAACTATACTAAGAAAGTTTATTACTCATCATTTTAATAGTAATACCTGTTAGAAAAATTATCTTTTAAGTGGTTATCTTTGCATCTCAGTTCATTTTTTATTTCATTTCTCTTACTATGACAACTATTTACTTTCCTTATATAATAGTAAAAGTCAGTGAATTCCGATGGAGCTTTTGGAGCTTACAGGGAAAAATGTTGGGAGCCAGTTTCAAGAGTGGCTTGATGGGCGCAGTGGCTCACACCTGTAATCTCAGCACTTTAAGAGGCCTGAAAACTGCTTGCAGCCAGGAGTTTGAGACCACCCTGAGCAACATAGGGAGACCCTATATGTACAAAAGATATAAAAATGAGTGGGGTATGGTGGCACGCACCTGTAGTCCCAGCTATCTCAGCTACACAGGAGGCTGAGGTGGGAGGATCCCTTGAGCCCACGAGGTTGAGGCTGTAGTGAACCATGATAACACCACTGCACTTCAGCCTGGGTGACAGAGCGAGACCCTGTCTCAAAAAAAAAAAAAAAAAAAAGTGGCATACTGGTCTATCCTTTAAATTAAAATAATAGCATACTTGTCTGTGTTTTTAATAAAAAACAAAAGCTCTTCTGGTATCCAGAAGTAACGTCACAATAACATATTAGATAGATCCAAATAGACCTAACAGTTCGGATCTAAGCTTTTTTTTTTTTTTTTTTTTTTCATACAGAGACTGCTGCTACATATGACATGGTCATTATAGTCAATTAAAAGAGCCCTAAAGAAATTCCTTTCCTGTTTAGTGAAGGTGAGTTTAAGGAATCTGAACTAACCCTGATGAATCCTCCAAAATCTGTTTCAATCCTAGAGTGAAAACAAAGTATTATTCTAAAATGCCCCAGGGTTTTGAGATTTTCAGTAAATCTGGTTGTTCTGACTTTTACACCCCTTATGTGACAAAACTCTGCTTTCTCCTTTGCTTTCTCTTTCTTAACACCCCTTTTCTTTCTTATCTTCCCAATTCTGTCTGCCAAAAGAATAGACATTTTAGCTGCCTATTCAGACCAGGTGTACAAAATGCTACAAAAGATCATTTGATCTCTACCATGTTGGGATCTCATGAAACTTTCCCTAATGGTTACATTTGCTTCTGTATGTTTTTTAGAAAAGCAGCCATGTTTAATATTGTGAAATATGATCTGTCTCCTATTCTGCCCACCCTCTAAAGCAGTGATAAATTTCAGAGCATGCTCAGCAGAATTGGATTATATTATGCACAGTACACATGTTCATCACCAAAACTGTACTGCCTAGAATGTATGCAAGAAGAATGAATTGCTGAGGCTTCAAAATCCCAGTTCCACAGAACTGATTTTATTAGCCAATACATACCAAAGATGGGCAGAAAAAGAAGTATTATTTTTGTAGTTTTCTTTCATAATGGAAGCCTTATGCTATTACAGACTGTGGTTTTCCAGTCTTTTGATTAAGCCTTGCCAGTTGTGTGCCGCTGCAGCACCAAAGAAACTGTTTTGCAGCCTGTCACCTCCTCCGGCAGGCAGCCATCCTGGTCTCGGAGAGTGGGGTCAGCACCAGACTGGAGCAGCAGCTCTACAATATCCAGAAACTCACAGGCAGAAGCTGAAAGGAAAATCGACAAATACGAAAACCAGTTTACCGCGAGACAGAGAAACTCCTCTACTCCAGCAGTAAAGGAAAGTGCTGAGCAATAAGGAATACTGAACCATGAGCAATGTTACAGTGGCTGAAGGATGATCAGGCCTGGTAATGAGAACTGTGGTATTATGCTAGATTTTCAAGCCTTAGGAAAATCAAATTTACCTTTTTGGTTGCCTAGAAACACACACACAAACAAATATGTATTCTAAATTGTGAGACTTTTGGGCTCTAGTCTTTTAAGAATGGGATTAAGGAAAAGAATAAAAAATAGTATTTAAGTATCTATTTTACTTTGATCTTTATTTCAGAATAATGATACATGTGCAGGATATGTCAAAAGGCTAAAAATACTGTAAATGTCAAATAAAATGTTTTGTTTTGTTTTTGAAGAGGGGATAAGTGGGTAAGTAACTGAACTTTACAATTTGTAAATTAAAAAAAAAAAAAAAGAAAGCTGGCCCAGTAATCAGACCATTCCTCTACAGGAACTAAAAAAAAATAAAAATTTAAAAAAAAAAAAAAAAAGGGCACCAACGGGTGTCACTGATAAGCTCAAGTTCAAGGTATAGGAAGGGGAAAAAAGGGTGTAGAGATATCAAGACTTATAAATATGGTATGGTATTGCCCCAAAATGGACAAACAGACCAGAAGCTTAGAACAGAGGGTGATCTATTCTTCTGCACACATATGAAAACTTAATTCATGACAAAGCTGGCAGATCAGTGGGGAAATCAAGACCTAATGATTAGATGGTGTTGACACAACTGGACTCACTAAAGGCAAAAAGAGGTACCAGATGAAACATAAATGGCAATAAACATATAAA